>NC_143406.1:14979043-15632416 GCF_052110815.1 Crocodylus siamensis
TTAAAAAAAAAAACTTTTCAGTTCAGATTTTTTAATTTGGCAATACACAGACCCATTAATGCATATAAGGAACAGAAAGTTCAGAGTTTCATTTACATGAATTAGAATCTGCAGGGCTAGGCATTTCTAAAGGTATTTAGACATCTAAAGGCACAAATACACAACTATTGGGATTTTCAAAATGCCCTGATATGGCAAAGTACCTTTAACATCTTGGCCCTCAGCAACCTGCCTAGGATCATGTAGATAGTCTGTGACAGTGTTGCAACTGGACCCAGATCTCATAAAGCCAAGTTCAACCACAAAGCCATTCTGCCCTTTTACATGAGTTCACTGTCAGGTAGAGAATATCTTTAACTTAAAATGTTACTTCTTGTATATAAAATACAGTAAGGAGGAGGAGTTTACATCATGTACTGGTGTATAGGGAGTTACTGAAAATGTACTGCTTTTAGAAACAATTTATGGGTAAAGTAAATGATGATCAGGAAAAGAAATGATGCTAATAATTATTATGCAAATAGAATATGCAACCAGCATGCCATTTAATGAGATGTGATATGCAACACTGTGATTAGACACCAATTTTCTCATTCCTACTTTCACATTCTTCATTCCCTACAGTCTACAAATGTCAACAAAACCTTATCATAATTAGAAATGTCCCCTCTAATTTTTTTTTCTTTTTTAAAGAAAGCATGTTCTGACTTGCTTCCCAATTCTTAATTTTGGATCACAGGCAGCTTCCTGACTAATTATTGATAGTAATGAGAGAAGAGACATCCAGTTGTGAAAGTTTCCCCCAGCTATTACAGTAAGATTCCAAGCTACAGATGAAATATATTCGTAAACAAGAAGCTAATTGTATTAAATGGGAAATTCTTGAGATTCTGAGAAATACATTCTGAAATAGACAATAGATAAATTTGGTCTTAAAGACAGGGAGATGATATTGGCTAATCTATATTAAAATTAATACCATGTTTCAGGTCTAAGTAATGCATCCTTGATTGATCACAGTTGAGCATACATACTGTTTCTAACGAGAGTGACCCAAGTTTCAAGCATGTTCTTCACCCGCTGCTGCTCTCCACGCATCTTGGTGGATCAATTTTCCCCATATCTATTCAAATGTTACTAGGGTCCACATGCCCAAGATATATTATTCAGTTCAGTGAAGGCCTGAGGGGAGAAAGAAATTCTTTATTGCGACTTCTCTAACTCCCTATCTTCTGGGCATAATTTCATCCCTTTGTGAGTGTTAAAAGAGCGGTTTTGTTTGTCAGTGCCCATGAAATTACTATATGCAAGTATGTGGAAGAAGTATGACTTCTCTGCCTGGTCACTAAGCTGGTCTGTCCCCATCACCTCTTCTCATTTTTCAGGAGGGGTGGGAAAACCATTCCATGTGAGCACCAAGAAGGGTGAACCCAACAACCCCACTACTTTCAGATTTGATTAACAGCCTCATTTGCACAATGGGATGTGTGTTATGTCTCTGCCTTATTCAGCCATGATTGAATACTAATAAGACAGGTAGTCTCCCTCCATGACTATTTGCCAGGGGGCTGTGCCGTCAGCAATTCAGTGTTTTCTGGAGTCCTGGATGAGCCAGCCAGTTTGGCAAGCCACTTACCTGTAGTGACCATCTTAATTTCCAGGCATTGCCAGCTGAGTGTTCCCCACCCCCTTGTAACTGCCTTGTATTCCAGGAAGGAGAGCGCAAGCCTTTGCCACACTTTTCACATAGCTTTCAACAGCTCCAATGTCATCGCCTAGGCGACCGAGACGCTACTTGTTTGTAGTGCAGTAAATAACGTAGGTTTTCACTACCAGGCCGCTCCTGTCCACGGGAGATCTCTTGGAGAACTCGAAACACTTGGGGCTACACAGCAGGTAGGGGGGCCTTTAAAAAAGAAACTTCTTGCTTTTGGTGGGACCTGTTCAGTAGAAACCCTCTCTGGATTTCTTGACATAGCATCTGGAAGAGGATTTGTTGCTGCTTTGCATTAAATGTCTTGGATAGCTTGATCCAGAGTGCCATTGATCCAAAATAGAAGCACTGGTGGAGAAAAATAGTGACAAAGCTTTGTATTAAAAGCCTGTGCCAGGGTAACTGAATGTCTGGTGATGTGTTCCCCTACTCAGGGCCAGAGTATGCTGCTGCTCACATCAGAATACTGCAGACTTCAGTGGAGTCATACTTATACCCTGAGCTGGGCTTTAGCTGTCAGAGCTAAGGTAGGGGAGTTACTTTTAGTCTAACCACAGGGGTACTAGAGATGCCTCTTCTACCTCCTTGTCTTGCTACACATCAGGGAGGCTTTCCACCTAACCTATCTAATCTCTTTTGGTCACTCATTACCATGAGTCACTTGGTGGGGCTCCTTTCTGGGCTACTTTAATTTGTTCTGTTCTCCCATCATGAGATGAAGGATTTCTCAAATTACAACAGGCACCAGGGTTACACACTGCTCCATTCTTTAAACAAGGGCACCATTCCCTCTCTTACAGTCCTGCACAGCTGACTTGCTTGGGAAGTGCTATAAATTGGACACTTGTCCCTTTCATGGAACATGGCTGTGCTTGAGTAAAACGTGAGATCAGCAAGCTAAGGGGATCCACTGGAAAGACCTTGCGTCCCTGTTGTGGGAAACACTGACAGGGAAAATCGCTTATGACCTACTGGGCAGTAACAGAGACTTCTTGATCCTTGTGGGCTTGGCAGAAGGTTAGTAGTAGTATCTCTTGTCAGCATACTCAAGCTTCATGTTCTGGGTGAGAATTGAATGAGACAGGCTACTGATAACGCTCATGTGCTGCTGCTTGTCAGATTCTCTAAGCCCTTTGCAAATATTAACTTAACCATATCATTGTTCCTATCTTCAGATGGGGAGAGGGAGATACCTAATTTGATGTAGGGTCATGTCACTTCAAGGCTATTTCACAACTGAGAAGGTGAGCTGGCAGCAGGACCCAGGAGTCCTGCCACCAGTCTTCCATTCTAACTAGTAGACGGCACTCCCCCGGGAAGGGAACTGCCCAGTTATTTTTTAATCATTGCCTCAGTGATACTGATGTATGGAGGACATATGACCGGTTTGTGCAGGAGGTCCTCTCCTCTCGGGCATGCCAATAATCATAAAGTCTTGGGAGTGTTAGGTAACCACTGGGTCCTTTTCTCTGCTGTGCCATATTTTGTGTTTCCATCTGTGTAAAGTGAAAGTAAAATGCTACCAGGTCGGAGTGGTGGAATGTGACCAAAGCACAGCACATCACATCTCTCTTGCGCTTGCTTGACAACGCAACACACAAGGCAGTGGAGAATGGGGCATCCTTTGGCACCAGTTAGGAAAAACAATTGTAGATGAAGGAGGTTCTTATCGATACATGAAGGGCAGTGCGGATCACAGTAGGTAGAAGGACATAGATGGTGCCCCAGGTGCAGAGGGACAGCAGAAGGCTTTTGGAATAAAAACACATCACCAATATACTTGAGAGGCCTGCTCAGGGTGTTCCCGTGGAGGCGGCTGCAAGATAAGTAGCACCCGTGACTAGATATTCTTTTTGAACAAGATTTGGACCTGAAGTCACAGCAGCAGAAGAGCACACTGTCCTTGGTGTGTTTTACCATGTTCAACACAATATATAAGATTTGTAACGTCAGCAGAAAAGTGGTCTGAGACTCCTACCAACTGCTACACCCAGCATTCAGGGGGAGACCGCTTGGAGTATTAACTTAAACTCACCACTCTTTGGCATCTCCTGGAAAAAAACAAAACTGGCATTAATCCTTTAATGCACTGTGGCTGGGTCTGTGCAGATTCTGCTTCTGTACTTTCCTGAGATGCCAGCCAGTTCTCTCTCTTAGCTGGCCATTAATGCTATTCAGTGCAGGTTTTGGATTGTTATGGTACTTGCTAAGTTGGGGTAAGAGAGCTCATTGCTGATGAAGGTATCTTTCAGGTTTACCTGGAGTTCATGGCATAACCAAAGTTGCAACAATGGGAGTTAAATCCAAGAGACTGAGTATTTCCAAACAGCTTCTTTAGAAACCACCCTGGCAGACAACATGGACGTCAGATCCACAGAACAAACCAAGCCGATTTCAACAAACTATGCGTTAGGATCCAGTGACCCCATGTAAGCGGGAAACTCTGTATGTTTACCAGCTAGGGGAATATGCTGCATTGAGGCACCCTAAAACAAGATTTGCTTTTTCTGAGTCTGGGTATTTCTAAGTCTTTTTCACTCTGGGAATTTACTGCCAAGCTTTGACTAGCAAAGGGAAGGACAGCAGAAAAGGCTGTGGTCAGTGGGAGGGAGGATTAGTTTGAGAATGGGAGGCAGCCTCCATGTTGAATGAAAACTTCAGCAAAACCATAGTGGCACTGGGCTGCAGCAACTTAAGACCCAGGAGGTGCACGCTCAGTTCTTTGCCTTCCTTAGTGCCTGAAGCAAACCCGTTCTGTGCCTTTGTTGGCAGAAGATCTCCCAACCACCACAGTGCTCAGAGGGGAGGCTGCAGTATGTAGTATCCGTTTGTCAGCCACACAGCCTGTAGTCTTAAGGGCGTTCAAGTGAGTTACGTGGCTATTGAAACTCTTCACTTTCATTGTGACGTGGAGGGTGCAAAGACTTGCAGCAGAAAGGGGATCTCTCACTGCGATATTCCCCAAGCAGGGGCATCTTCAGTCTGTGGAGCTGGGTCTTAAGAAGCACAGTTGAGCTCCAGGGCCAAATTTCTCTGAAATTCAGGGATCCCCAGACTGGGGCTTTAGTCAAAGTGGTCTCAGCTGCAGCAAAATTTCCTACTATGGGACATCCAAACACTAGTCTCTTTGAGGGACATAATCCTTCACTGGTCAAGTGACTTTGGTTCAGGGCTGACCAAAGTCCTTTCTGCAGGCAGAGAGCCAGCACAGCTCGGGCTTCCCCTGCAAGTGAACCCGAGTCTTGCCTTGCAGGCTTCACCTTGCAGAGCAAGGCAAGAGTTTAACTTTCTCCAGTCCTTGTCAAGAGGACCTGGAGAGTGAACCTGCCATTGTCAAGAAGGGGTAGGTGACACAGCAGTTTTCCTGGCGTAATTGCCACCTAGGCAGGGATGGAGAAGACAGGCCACCTACCAGCCCTCAGGCAGTTGCAGCCTTTGACCATTATTGCCCAGGCAGGGGGATTCAAGCCAGTGATCTAAGTGTGAAAATCTCAGTAGCTTCTAATCAGCACAGTGTGGTTTTCCTTTTGACACTAAACACTGGAGTGTGTTGATGGGTGAATCTAAAGGCTTGGTTCCGATAAAAGTGTAAAGGAGATATATAAACATTGAGATGCCGACTGTCAATGAGCACTAACCATACCCACTCCACTGTAACCCAGCCTCAGGCAAAGTCTGTCAAGTGCCCCATAGTACAGGTGCATGTTCATACCCTGCCAGGAATATACCCATCCCCCTTGCTGGGTGGTCTCAGATGCAGGGTGACCCAGAGATAAGGACTGGGGATCTGGATAAGTAGCTTCTCTTCCGGGCTCTGTCCCTGACAGTATGTTGAGCCTGGGGTTAGTCACTTCTACCCCTCTTCTTTGTGCTATAACCTTCACTTTATACCCATTGGACCTGTCTAGTCTACCTGACAACAGAGGATTATCCTCTTACGGTTCTTCCCAGTCCACTTTTAACTAGCTCCTGCAGTGGGGTCTCTTATTCCCACTGAGATTCTTTTCTCTCCCCAGGACATCTTAAAATCTTGTTTGTACAGACATTTCCTTCCCCAGCCTAAATACTTCTGATCTTAATTTTGATTGTTCCTTGTTATGCCTCATTAAAGATGTGGTATACTGCCATTAATAGAGCTGCAAGCTTCTGGTGATGCTGTTATGCATAAAGCAAATACTGGTTTCTAAAATCTTTCATTCCAGGCCATCAAGGTATTATTGTTTCTGTTCAATCACAGGCTCTCTGCAAATGCCTTCACAGCAAGTGCAAGAATCAGTGAACAAGTGTGTCAATAATATTAACAGACCAAGCACTTCTTTGCACTATACAGGTTGCAATGGGAGCCCTGAGCTGTGAAGAGGCACAAGTCTGGCTTTGGATTCGCTGATCAAGCTTTTGAAAGACACAGGGAACTCCAGAAAACGTCCTTAAAATCTTCAGATTCGGTTTTTTTTTTTCTTTTCAAAATGAGTCCACCCACATGGTTAGGGCTGGTGTCACCCATTATGACCACAGGACAGTGGGTGCTGCTGGTAGCTCTCTGCTGAAAGAGAACGTGCAGCTTGTTCCTGAAATTGCTAAACCCCCTTGGACCAAGACCAGGAGCATGGAGCTGGGGTAAGGCTTCCCTGAAAGCTGCAGCCCCAGTTCTTTTCTTGTACAAGTTTCTTTCTCTTTTGTATATGGAGGTTGGGAAGGGGGAGGAGAGAATGAGATTTTAGCAAACCGATTCCTTTGTGGCTAAACTGATGGCAAACCAGCCCTCCGTTGCTCTGACAAACTCACCCAGAAACTGCTCTGTGGATATTTCGTCCTACAGACAAGGCACAAATGTGGAAATGGGTACCAGGGATTTAGTTGTGTGAAGATGTCCGGGGTTGCTTTCGTTTTACATTACGTGATAGTTTATCAGTCATATTTTCAGCCGTTGACTCTCCAGATGACTCAGGGCAAACATAGCATGAAAGGGGATGGTCAGAGGAGTCCCTGAGCCATAAGGGTGTACTCAGAACAACAGACTGCTCCGTTTGGACGCTGCTGCTTCCAGATTCAGTATTTTGAGACCAAGAAAGCAGGAAGTTTTTTGGCTCTGAATAGTAGGTGACAAACCTTAGCTGATAGACGAGGGGACCCTTACTAAAGGCAGGGGAGAGGTGACCTGGATCCTGTCTTTGCTACGGGGGTGGGGGGGCGTTAGGAAGTGGAGAGGAGCTGGATGCAGTAGTGTCTGAGGGGAAAAAGGAAAGTCAGGGGGGCCGGGTGATTATGCAGCATGGCTCCAAGCACTGTAAGGCAGCACGAGTCCAAGATGGCTGCAGCCTTGTGTCTGCAGAAAATGCTGGCTCCCTGCTGATGAGCTTCTGGGAGCTGGATCTACAGAAAGGGCACAGCAATAAGGCTAGCGCTCTTCGAACCTCTGCCTCGGTTTGTGAATGTGATCGGGTCCCCCTGGATTTACCCCGGATCAAAATGAACAGCTATAAATCCATGCAGGCTCTTAAGGCTCTCTGCGGCTGGACTTGTGCCAGGCCCCGCCAAAAACCGAGCGCGTGCCCGTTTCTGTGGGGAATCGCTCATGCTGGCGGGCAGTGTGGAAGCCTGGTACTCAAACTGCAACATGCTGGATCCAAATGGATCCAGGACAGAACTAGTAAGGGGAATATCTTCAGTGAAGGGACACCTTCAGTGCACCATCATGTGACACTGCTGAGGATCGCCCCGCTACTCTGGGAACTACTGCTACTGGAAAAGAGGGGGGAGAGAGAGAGTGTCTGTGTGCACGCGCACGCGCATGTGCAAGGGCCAGTATAACTACCTAGGCAAATGAGACTCGCCTCATTTGGACTCTGACTTTACTGGAAAGTTGCATTGTTAATTTAGGGGAGGCATTTATCTTCCTGGGTATCATAGTTAACCCACTTGCATGTTCAGTACAATAAAACTGACTTTCTTTAGGGAGTGTTTATGAAGCTAAATTAGTATTTGCAAAGCCTTTTGTGGTCTCTGGATGAGAGGTGTTCAAGGTTGATTACTACAAATGGCGAAAACTTCAAAGTGCTTTCTAGAAATGTTTCATTAGTGCCATCAAACAGCCTTTAATAGTGCACAGCAAATTCTGTTCCTGCTAGTTAAGGTCAATAATAATCAAATACCTCTGATACCTAGGGATGTTTGCTTGCATTACCACATTAGCGTTACAATTGCAGGAGCACTAGGATGTGCAGTTATCCTTGATAATATTTGCGAATAAACATACATACATACATGCTAATTGGGCCTCATGACTGCAAGGCTAGTTTTCAAAATGACGATCTTTATTCTCTGATGGTGCAAGGCTTACTATACTCATACAACAACTGTCCTAGTCATATAAGTTATGTAGCCTGAGGAGAAGTGTAAACTGTGGAATCCTCTGGTTTACCTCCAAACCCAGAAGTGTGAAGTCCTGCTCACAATCCCTGTCTTAATAAGAGAGTACAGATTCTAAGGGTTGTGATGTAACGTGCTGGCTCATTATGTTATATTCTTTGTGATGCTTTGATTTCAGGAAGGCACCAACAGTGCAAAAGTTGTCCATGAACATCAGTGTGGGTTTGAAAAGGGAATGAGATTCAAGAACACTTGCAGCAGGAGCTGGTGTATCTTGTTGTTGTTAATCACTTGTGAGGAAACTACCCCATACTATCCAGTGAGTATGCTTATGAATGATATTCCCAGCTCTGACTGTTTTTTTATCTGAAAGGAGTAGCCAGGAGATAAGGCTTGTAGTGACTGCAAGGAGTCACTGTCCACTGACTACCCCGTGGGTCTGCAGCCACAGTGTCAGGTATCCAGGCTGTAGTCATACTGGTCTAGAGGCAAAAGGAATCAGAATTTGTGGCAGAGGCGGTATCTTTTATTAGGCCAACTAGATTTTTGAAAAAAAAATGTCTTTAGTTGCAAGCTTTTGGGCACAAAAACAGAAGCACAAACATTTCTTTAATTGCAAACTTTTGGGCACAAAAACTCAAGCACAAAGATTTCTTTAATTGCAAGCTTTTGTGCCCAAAAACTTGCAATTAAAGGATTTTTAAAAAAATTTTTTGCAAAAAGCTAGTTGGTCTAATAAAGGATTTCTCCTCTACCACGTGTTCTGATTCCTACCTGCAGCGCAGTGGGCACTTTGCTGAGGTTTATTATAAACTCCTGATGTGGGAGTCTAGAGTTCATTAGACTGCCACATAAGCATTCATAAGCATACTCACTGGAGAGCATACTCACTGGATAGTATGGGTATCCCAACCTGTGTATTTATAAAATACTCACTGGAGTAGCTTATAAATACCCAAGTGCGCCCCTATCCCGGGTATTTATAAGGTACTCCAGTGAGTATTTTACAAATACGCAGATTGAGATACCCATACTATCCAGTGAGTGTGCTTATGAATAATATTCCCAGCTCTAACTGGTTTTTATCTGAAAGGTGTAGCCAGGAGATGAGGCTTGTAGTGACTGCAAGGAGTCCACTGACTACCCCATGGGCAAGAGAGCTGACTGCAGCTACAGTGTCAGGTATCCAGGTTGTAGTCATATTGGTCTAGAGGCAAAAGGAATCAGAACTCGTGGTAGAGGTGCTATCTTTTAGTAGACCAACTAGTTTTTTGAGAAAAAAGTCTTTAATTGCAAGCTTTTGAGCACAAAAAACTCAAGCACAAACATTTCTTCAATTGCAAGCTTTTGGGCACAAGTTTTTGTGCCCAAAAACTTGCAATTAAAGGATTTTATTTTATTTTTTGCAAAAATCTAGTTGGTCTAATAAAAGATTTCTCCTCTACCATGAGTTCTGATTCCTTCCTGCATCTTTGGGGTACTTTGCTGAGGTTTATTATAAACTCTTAATGTGAGAGTCTAGAGTTCATTAAAAATGGGCAGGCACCCAAGTGCACCCCTGTCCCTTCCAAAGTATCTGTATATTTATAAGCACTCTGACCCATGATGTCATCCCCAGAAATACAGCCCACGTGATAAACTCCCAGCAGATCATGGGCTGCCGGTGGACGGTCCTGCTGCTTTTCTGTTCTTACTCTTTTTTTAAACTGGAAGTTGAGGCTGAAGGGAGCCAAATTGGCAGCCCAGAAGACAGACAGTTTCTTCCTCTGACCATCAGGGATGGCCTGGGAAGAGGGAGAGAAATCCTACCTGTCTGACTGAGCCTGAACCCTGATCTGGAGCACTAATAGGTAAGGCAGTCAGCTACTCTGATCCAGAGGGATCAACAAGAGTCTTTCCATGCACTTCAGTGGGCTGCCGGCCAGGCCTTGAATCTTTGTGGCTTGTTCAGACACTGGGGCTATGAACAGACATTCAAAAAGCCTGAGCCTGAACTGATTCAATCTTGGCAGGCTAGTCTAACCTGACCAGGCTGAACCGGTTTGTAACTGGATAGACATTCTCTCTGGACTGAGGAAATTCAAGCACATGCCTACAGTGGCTCAGGCTAGAAGCCAGGGTGTGCTAGAGCAGCCCTCATTTCCCTTCCATAGCACTGAGCTGAGAGGTGGGAGTGGCCAGGCCCTGGCAAGATGCTTTGATTAGGGAGGGGTGTAACCCCCCACCCTACCTGCACCATCCCAGGCTTTTAACCGCTGGCTGCTCAAGGGGCAGGAGTGTTGCCAGACCTCAGCCCCCTACTAGTGCTCTGAGACAAGTGGGGGAGGATGCAGTGCATGCATCTGTTGATGATACAGAGCTTTTCAATCTCCGTCTCCCCGCTTCTTTATACAGTCTGCAGCAAACTGACAGGCAAGCAAGTCAGCAAGGAGCCAATAACAGTGTTTATCACATCAGCAGCAAAACAATAGCTTCTCTCCATTAATTCAAACTCTTCTTAAACCGCTTAATAGCTGACCTGTTGATTAGCTCCAAAAAGCCCTAAGTGGTCACTGTTATGTCTGCCTGTCCCAGTGAAACTGGAGACACACACAGACACCTCTCAGCATTAGCTAGCAAACCACATGCCTGGGGTTCTTGGGGCTGGGGTCTGTGCTGTGGGAGATGAGTGGGAGGGGAGGATCCCTGCTTGTCCAGCAAGCAGCGAGGAGTGGGGAGTAGGGCAGGGGGAAGCCAGGCAGACCCTGCTGTACCTGCAGTCTCTGCTGGAGCTCCAATCAGGGAGCAGAGGGGAGGGGAGGGGCCAGCCCTGCTGGGGAGCAGAGGGCCCTGCCCAACTCAGACAGCATGCCAGGATGCTGGGGGAGTTTAGTTTATCTTAAACTAGCAAGGGGTCTGGGACAGACATTGCATAAACCTGTTTGAGCCAAATCAGTTAAGTCTGATACTACATTCAAACAGGTTTATCTCAAACTGGTTTCAGTCATTTTCAAACTGATTTATGTGCACTGAACATCTGTTCTGTTACAGGTTTAAACCAGTTTCTGATCACTTAAACCAGTTTATGTGTAATGTCTGTCCCTAGCCTTGTTGTTTTGTTGAGACTGCCAATGAGGCGGCCAGTTAGAATTAGTTATCATGAGTTCACTGGGAACTGTACTGTGTGGCCTTGCTGTATTTCCTGATCAATAGGTGGCCAGTGGGCTAGGCAGATGGTAACTCATGGCATTAATTTTGGGCTACTGATTAGCTCCCCAGTGCATGCCACCTCTAATATAAATGCTTCCCAGAGCTCTTGGGTGTAAATTATTGTAACTTCTTTTTTATCATTTTCAACACAAAACATATTTTGCTCAACCGTTTGCACAGAATTCTGCGGTTGTTTGTTGGTTTCTTGTACTAGAAGTAAAACCGGCTTGTACAGACGATTCAGGCTCTCCTTGTCATTGCCGGTAATGGCCTATTCTGTTCCTTTCTATTCTGGTTCTTCTGCCATGTGCTATACTTAAAAATAACCAAGATACTGCTGATTGCACAGTTGGTTTCATAGCAAAGCACAGCCTGTCTCAAGAGATATAAATCCTGTATTTATTTGGGATCTGGCCCTGCCATGCAACTGGCATGAGCAGCATTCATTTTAAATACCAGGATAATTTAACGCAGAGGACTGAGACTTGGGTCTTTCCATTCTGGTTTTGGGCCCTTGCTATTTAACTTCACCAAAGAGCCCCATTACACAGAGATGATACCGCTCTGCAAATCAGTCCATCTTCACTATCACTGACACCGTGTTTATTTCTATCAGCTGCAGATCTAAACCAGGGGATGGCAACATTTCTGAGCAGAGTGCCAAAAATACCTTCAGCCTCAACTTGTAAAATATTAGTGCGCAGGGCCAGATGGTGGGGGAGCTACAAGGGGCTTGATCCTTGTTGTGGCAGCGAAGCCTTGGTCCCTTCCCCACTATCTGCCTCAAGGTGCATGTGCCAAGCAAAATGCCTTTAAGTGCCACGCTTTGGCACCTGTGCTTACCCCTGATCTAAACCCAAGCGGCACCTGCATTTCCTCTGAAATCCCCAGCTCCTCTGTCATGGTTCTTTGAACTGAACTCACATAGGGTCACAAAACACCAACTGGGGTGATGCATTTTAATTAAAACCAAGAGGTTGGGTTTTGCTCTTGGACTCTGGGGGCAGGCATGGAGGAGTGGGATTGTCCTCGGTCTCTGCTTTACAACCCCACAGAGAATACCAAAAGTGCATGGCTTCTAGCCTGGTGGAGGTGGGATGCTGCAGGCTGGGATCCAGAGTCGGGGCTTTCTGTGCTGTAGCACAAAGATGACTGCAGCCTTTCCTTTCTGTGCAAGCTTCTCTGGACTCTAGCTAGCTGCCCCAGAAGCCCTCAAATGGGTGAGGCCTGGCAGCTACCAGGGTGGTAGGTGAGGCTTGCTGCCTTGAGTTTACTGCATGGTGTCAGGGCTGCTGTGAGACGCATGTCGGCACTACCGTAGTGAAATCCTCCATTCAGAAACCTCCTGGGAGTCGCACACAAGCTTGCTGAATAAGGACCACAGGGATTGGAGGGAGCAGCAGATTGTGTCTCCCCTCTTCTCTCACAAACCATCCTCCTGGGGATCCACATTGGGCAGGTCCAGGCTTGTAGGATTTGGCCATACCAAACCAATGCAAACACTGCCACTGCTAATTGTCTTTCACAGGCTGATGACCTCTAGGGGCCTAGGTGCTGCCAGATTGGAGACTAGGTGATGCAGCTGCCTGGAGGGGAAGCGGCAACATTTCAATGTAATGAATCCTTGGGAGCTCTTGTTCCCAGTGCACTGCCCCTGGGGGGTCAAGCCTGAGTTTCCCAGGCTTCCCAAAAGAGCTGCACTTCACCAGGTGTCTTTGCCTCAGTGAAACAGGCAGGAAACAGAGCAGGGAGGACTTCTGCAACTAGGTATTGCTCTTTAATTGGCTGAAAGTGAAAAGTGATATTGCCTGACCTACAGTGCCCACAATGTGAGGCAGTGATGTAATATGGGGCTTTCAGTTTGCTGTGTTGCCAGCTGAGTTTAGCTGCGGCTGAGTTTGCTGCACATGAGTGCATTTCCAAGAAACAGAGCCGATCCTATCCTCTTGCATGCACAAGGATTGCATGCACGAGGATTGCATTGTGCAGGCTGCAAAGAGAACCTGCTGGATGGAAGATGCTGTACAAATACACCCTATAAATCTCCTTACCAGGAGCACTGTGGCTACACTAATAAGGCTGTTTTTCTTTTGGTCCTAGAGCAATTTATCCTTTGTCAGACTCTCCTGTCATGAAAATGTCCCAGGCTTCCCCAGCTGATGAAGGAACAACATTTGAACATCTCTGGAGCACGCTGTAAGTGTCACTTGACCATCTGTACTAAGAACTCCTGGGGAAAGAAGAATCATCCCCTTATTGTCGCAGAATAGTAACTCCTTTCACTGAGTAGGGTTTGGGAAAACCCATTTGTTTAGATTCCTGCACTCCATCTCTTACACTGCAAGCCCAGTTTTGCACACTCAGGTTCTCTCACCTGCCTTTTTCAGCCACATTTGTGCTTGCAAAAAAAGAAAAGCTCAGGCATGTCTTCTCAGATGCATTTTACCTGCACTATCTGCCTTGATGCACGGTCAAAAACATGAGAGCATGTGTGGGGAATACCTCCCAATACCCCCAGACCTATAAATCGCAAATGCAAAAATTTGGGCACCAAAGTTCTGCCTCTAGCTTCAGCAGCTGCTTCTGAAAACCTGCCTCCCTCTCCCCATATGCTAATACAAAAAACTGCACGTGCAAAAAACTGCAAAATGCTGCAAGAGAATCCTGGAGCACAGAGATCATTTGGTCTCCTGTTTGCTCAGCAAAGGTCAACCCCAAGCACATTTCCTCTTGCTCATGTGGGTGTTACTGTTCTGAGAGGGCTACTAGGAAGTGCTCAGGAGACAGTAGAAGATGAGATACTGAAGGAAGGTCTAGTCTGCTGAGCTAGAAGCAGTCAAATTGGAGCCTGCCTCACTCCTCTGAGTTTTTTGGATAGGGCCTGATCAGCCTGCTTTAACCCTGTATGGGGTTTTTTTTAACTTCTCGCTCATGCCATATGTTGCAGAGTTGCCTACTAGAAATGGCAGAAAATTAGAGCAGGACTGGTTGAGAATGGAACCATTCTCCTGTCAATGGAAGTAACAACAGGCCACTTGAGATTGTTCTAGCTGGCTTGACTGTATATAATGTGCCTGTTTCCACCAAAGACTGCCCCCTCTCATGCAGCATGTTTAATGCAAGTTGAGCACACACTTGCCTGGGATGGTTTTGTCAGTATTCCTGCCTGGAGCAGGGGCAAGACCAGGTGGTTTCCTTAGGTCTCTTCTAGTCTTGTTTCTCTGTGATTCCCCTCCATGCTCTCCACGGTACTCCCCCTTCCACAAAAGACCCTTGAGGCCTTAGGCCTTACGAGGAATTCCTAAGGGAAGTGCAGGGAGACTTGCAGGGCCCCCAGGACACTTGCAACCCTCCAATCCAGTCCCATGAAACATAGAGTCCTAGGCTACATTTTTTTTATTCATAGCCCCACCTATGGGTCCTGGGTGCAGCTCTGATGGAGCTGTGCCACCATAGATCCAGGGATAGGATTGCACCCTGGTCCTACAAGGCACAAAGTTTCATTTCATTTTCTCATCCTTGCCATAATACTCCACAAAGTTATCTCAGGAAATGCCCTGTCTGGCTAAGCCATTGGTACCAGGTAAAAACCTGCATCCCAGTTCTCTGTGTCTTTGCAAACCTCTTTTGCTGGCCCATCAGAAAAGGCAGTTCGAGCAAAATGTGCTACACTGGGTAGCCTTTTCTTGTGAAAATGAAAGGCTGGAAGGGGCCAAGGTTCCCAAGGAAACCCAAGCTCTTGGGTGGATATGATGAAGGTGGTGTTGGTGAACTGGGGTGCTGAAGATATCTTGTTTCCTTTTCTCAGGGAACCAGACAGCACCTATTTTGATCTCCCCCCATCCAGTCATTCAGGGACCAGTGAGGTCTCCAACCACACTGAAGTCACAATGGACGTCTTTCAGGTGAGAAACACAAATGAGTCAGTCATGGTGAGTGTGCTCAGTTTCTGGGAGAAGGAATTATGTTAAAGATGGGTAGCTTCTCGGGGTGGGGCGGGGCTGGGAATTGAACACAAAACCTTTCAGTTACTGGCTTATAGGTCAGACACAATCAGCTCTGGCCAAATGCTGTTACCACCTGGTGAGTGTTTGGTAACCAGCTCTGAATAAGCAGGGCTCCTCCACATCAGCTGTACTGCATTGTGCCTGTGCATTTGGTTAGTGGCCAGATCAGACTGGGGAATGACTGGCTTGCTTGCAGTATTGCAGAGAAAAACTGGGGGCTTATGGTGGGCCATACGCTGAATGAGCCAACAGTATACCCTTGTTGCAAAAAAACCCAACAGCGTCCTGGGTTGTATGTCACTTGCTAATCAAGGAAAATGATAGTTCTGCTCTATTCAGCACTAGTGAGGCTTCACCTGGAGTACTGTGCCCAGTTTTGGGCCCCATGCTTTAAAAAAAGATGTGGACAGTTTGGAAAGAGTCCAGTGCAAGGCAACAAAAAATATTAGGGGGCTGGGAGGCAAGCCTTTGAAGAACAGCTGAAAGAACCAGGGTTATTTAGCCTGGAGAAGAAGACTGCGTGGGATTTGATAACAATTTTCAGATACCTGAAGGGTGATTAAAGAAAAAATCGAAATAAGCTTTTTTCCTGTGGCTGTAGGGGACAGGAGCAATGGCCTCAGGCTACAGCAGGGGAAGTTTAGGCTGGAGAGTAGGAGGAACTTTCTGACTATAAGAGTAGTAAGGCATTGGAACAAACTAGCTAGATATGTTGTAGATTCTCCATGCTTAGAAACTTTCCAAAGCAGGTTGTGCAGACAATTGGCTGGGGTGATTTAGTCAGGGATGATCCTGCCTTGAGCGGGGGCTGGACTAGATCACCTTGTGAGGTCTATTCCAGCTCTTCTTTTCTGTATTCGTACGATAACAGAATGTAAAGCCTGGGTCTTCCCCATGGATGACAGTGGTTCTAGTTTGAAACTTGTAAATTTAGGTACTCAGTGCAGGGCTGCACCCATTCTTCTACTCAGCCAAAGCTGGCGGGGTTAGCTTCCCATACGTAACAGCTTTCTGAATGGGAGCAAGGCACTAAATACAAAAGCCTCAGAAGGCAGGTGGGGGACAGGAGGAGGACCTTTTTTAACTGGAGTTGATTCTAGTGCCCCCATAGCAGTGGCACCATGAATTAGATACTTGAGAGTGGAACAAAAAATTCAGTTCTAATTTCTTTGTTTGCTTGCTCCATGCAGTTACTAACATGGTGTATTGCCCTTGTACCAGTATGGTCGATGACTCTTGTTTCCCCTGTAGCACTGTACTGAGCCATCCTCAGAGTCCTGCTCTGTGTTGTGTCAGGGCAAACCTTTGTGTCCATGAAGAGCCCCACAGAAATGAATGATCCTTCCTGCAGCTGGCACAGGGAACTACTGGGATGCCCTGCATTGCAGCATCAGGGCCTCCGCCTGAATCCCCTTTGCCAAAAAGACCCTGATTATCTTCAGTAGGGGAGCAAGAGGTTTTTAATTCCTAGGTTTTTCTGAGCACTGGAAGAAAAATGTACCCTAAGCAAAGTTTTGCTGTGTTATCTACATACAAGTAAAGGAAGTGACTCTGAATAGTTCTGAGGCAACAAAACTTACACAGCATTTTAGGATCAGGCTCAGAATCAATACACAGGAAATTCAGATCACACTACCTCTCTGTCCCCATGAGCTGCTGTCAATCATCACCCCAGCTACACAAGGAAGTAGCAAAGGCCACCTGGCTCAGATTCTACCATCTTCACTGAAAGTAGGAATTCAATTGCAGCCCCAAGACCATTGCTTCTAGAGTAAAGCCCTCCCCTGTGTGCATAGTTGTGAGCAGAATTTGTCCCCAAGAACATCAAGTATTTATCCCACATGGTATCATTGTCTCACTGCAGTTCAGCATTTCACCTGATTATGACACTGGCATATTTTTTGTTTCATAGTTGGTAGGGTGGGAAGGGACCTGAGCAGATCATCAAGTCCGAATCCCCGCCATGGCAGGAAAGAGTACTGGAGTCAAATGTCCCTGGCAAGGTGCTTATCTAGCCTCCTTTTGAAGACCCCCAGGGTAGGAGTGAGCACCACTTCCCTTGGAAGTTGGTTCCAGATCCTAGCCGCCCTGACTGTGAAGTAGTGTCTCCTGATGTCTAGAAAACACGTGTGAAACAAGGTCCAATAACACAGCAATCTTGACATGTAGGACCCCAACTGAACACGTAGAGACGCTGCATTGGCTGGGAATTGAACCCAGGTCTTCTGCATGGCAAGCAGGAATTATACCATTGGAAAAAAGGACTTCCTGGCATCTGAGCCAAGCCAACTGCAGAAGGGGCAAGGCAAGCCCCCGGAGCAGAGAGGCAATGTGATAGTAAGAAAGGTACATGCTCCAGTAGGGGGTGAAAGTGGAGCCAGGGCAGAGCCCAGAAAGATTTGGGAGTACAGAGACAAAATGGAGAAGTTGAGAGACCTGGAGAGGAGGAAGAAGCTTTACTGGAGAGTGGCTACTTTCAAACAGCTGGCAGGGAGGGCCTCAGGGAAGCAGGTGCTCACTGCCACATACAGGTAGCCAGGGGGGCCAGGACTAGGACTGTGCAGTCCAAGTTTAAGCAAGTTGTACTAAGCAGGGATAGTTAAATATAGGTTTCTTCACTTTTATGCAGAATTGCTATCATTGCAAACCTTACCTAGGATGTAAACAACCGGCATTGATGTCGGTTTTGCTGGAGAAACTCAGACTCTTTCAGGTGGCTACATGTCTACATCTCATGAGATAATGCAGAGACCCAGGCTAAGTAGTTCAGGTTTCTGAGTTCCTGAAGCACTGTGTGATCTCGGCACTGGCTCTTCATTCTAGAGCCCAGATCTGTCACTTGGTTATTAACATTTTTGCACAACTCTTATCCCCTACACTCTCTGCTGATCTTTTGATTCTGCAGAGAATTGAAGCAAAATGGGCTCAGACATGGTACCATGCTTGCAGTCATGGAGGCTAGTGCAAGAACTAGTGTGGAGGTTACTGCTCATGCTTCACAGCGGTTTAGTGTTGAGCACATGCTGCTTTCTGTTGGCTGGGAGCTCTAGAGGGACAACGACCCCAATCAGAATGTCATGGCTCAGGCTGGAACACATTACAAGTTCCCCTGTCTTATTGACCAAGGAAGCTCTGTCCCTTACTCCACAAACACATGATGACAAAGACAACACATCTTCACATGCATGTGCACACACACAGCCAGTTCCAGACATGGTAGTCATTTTTTTCCCACTCTTCCTCCCCTCCTGGTCTAGTCTGTGGGAAGGAAGGAGAGCAAAAGCCCCTGTGCCTGTCTCTATCATGATTATTTGCATATTTGGAACCAGGTCACTTTGCCTCTCCAAGTCTGGGTTTTGTCACCGGTTGAGCAGGCTTGGTGCTCCTGCCTGCCCTTGCCAGGGTGCTGGGGAGGGTAAAGCAGTTTTAATTTTGACAAAACACACATGGACTCGATCTGACTTGTCCAGATTAAAACTCTGCACTCCATCTGTCTGCCTCTACCCTTGCTGGGTGTTATTGTTAGTGGCTTGTGAATTCAGCCCCCTTTGAAACAGGGCTAGTCTCAAGGGAACTTCCTTGCTTTAACATTCAGCAAACAAACCAGTGCTCTGAGCTTGTGGCCCTTTGGAAACTCTCCCTCCTCAGACGGGTAGTTTCCCTCCTCACTAGCTTAACAGTCCCCTCCCCATCTGTACTTTTCCCTCCTCTGCAGGCCTTTTTCCCTCCACTCCCCAGCCTTTGTCTGTAGCCAACAGGCAAAAGCGTGGCAGACAGAGCTTAGACACAGGGATGCTCATTGTGGAGCTGCCCCAGCCTTGAAACTGCCGCCGGCCTTCTTGCTGCTCGTGCTGGAACCAAGCATGAACCAAGTGCAAGCTGCTCTTACTTATGAGTGTGGGAGTCTGATTGTCTGTCTGTACCATAGGGCTTAGGGCAGGCAGAGTTCCTAATGCCCTGGCTTAAAGTAAGTGCTGCCTAACTGACAGCATGTGTTCGTCCTCACTTGTAAAACAACTTTTTAGAAACCATCTACTGGTCAGGCAGTGGGACTGAACCCAGATTGCTAAGCTCAGAAGGAGGTGAGTCTCCTTAGTGTTAGTTATCACCACTGGTGTATGCAGCAGGCTCACAAGAGATAAAATGCACAGGTACATGGTCCTGTTGACCTAAAACGAAGGTGGCAAATGTGGCTCGCTCGGTCAAGGGGAGGGCTGCTGACTGGTTTTTCTGGTGCAAGGTTCTCATGAGGTTTGTCAAATCTGAGAGATCCTTCCACAGGGAGCAGAAAGGTTGCAGTGATTGGGACACCTCTCCACAGCTCTCCCACACATTCACGGTGTGACCCTAGGCAGGTCATTTAAACTTTGTGTGCCTTGGCCTGAGTACCGGTAGCAGGAGGAGACTGATGCTGCTTTGCCTGGCATTTGTCGAGCATCTCACAATTCTCTGGTAGTAGGCACCAAAGACACTGCCAGGCTCCTCCTTGTTCTTTTCAGGGCCAGAAACTTACAGGTGGGTACAGGCAGAATAACATTACATCTGGTCATGGTGAGATGCAGAACAGAAGTGGCAGGGGCAAATGTATCACTAGCTTTAATATGGATAAGTTTCTACATTTAAAAGATCATGGAAGGGATTATGTGTACTGGTTGCTGCAATGGCAGGAGCCTGAGCTTAGTGGCACAGAAATCCTACATCCCTACGATAACTTTCATTCGTTTCTCTCTTAACTGAGGACACCTTCATTTCTCTCCCCTCATGGCTGTATGGAGACAGTATCAGGCAGGCTCACAGCAGGAGGGAACTTCCCTGTTGTTGGGAACCTGGGGTTCGTTTTGCTTTGGATTGGGCTTTTTGCTCCCTCCCCAGCATGGCTGATAGGATTGGAAAGCCACAGAGGATCCTGCAACACAGCTCTATGATGATGCTTAGCCAGGCGGAAAATGCATCTCATGTTGGTATCCCCTGGGCCGTTGGCTCTGAGTGCCAGTCACTCTGGCCTCCCAGAGGAGAGCAGGCTAATTCTGGAACTGCAGCATGTCTAAAAAAGACTGTGCAAATGTGCCTCTGTGGCAGGCCTCCCAATCACCAGCTTGCCGTGTTTATTTAGTTGGACCATCAAGGATGCTTCCAACAGCTTGCAGTTCATAGCATCACTGGGATTTTGGTTTGGGCAGAGCTTTGGAAAAGAATAGACAGAGATACACAAAACACCAGAGACTTTTTCTTTCTTGAAGAAATACTTAACCATGTAAGAAACACCTTGTGTCCTCCTGCATCTCACTAGTACTGTAGTGCAGTGCTGGTGAAGAGTGAAACTCTGAAGACTTGAAGGTTCAGCTCACCTACCTTTCAGGTTTGAATGTTTCTGTGGATTATTCTGTTGTCCTTTGGTCTCAAAGCGTCCTGGGAACAATCATCTCAATGGGATTTTGAGAGAGCTAGTTAGCCATGTCAGGATTTTGGACATCCGGGGTGTAATAGGTTAGAAAGACAACCAGGGCAGCCATTTCTGCTTTGTCTCTGCTCCCATTTCTGGCTGAAATTAGAACCTGTGACAGTAGCAGCTGCGTGGAAAAGAGGGAGGGAAGTCAACCAACATCTTCCCTATCTGAAGGCAGAGCCAGTGCAGCCTCGTCCCCATCTGGGGAGAAGGTTCTGGGGAAGTTCCTGTTCTCCCATCCATTTGTCCCACCCTGGCGCCTGGGTGATTCCCATTGCTTATCCATGAGAGAAGTGCAATCACATCTCCAACCCTCACACTGGAAGCTGATCACCTGTGGGACCCAAGGAAGAATTTCCCCCCGAGTTTAGAGCACTGCCAGAGAGGGGGTTGTCATCTTCCTCTGAAGCACCCAGCAGTGGTTACTGATCAGGTCTGATTAGATGCGGCAGATCATATTCGCCAGTCGAGTGCGTCCCACCATGGTGACTGGATGGTGGCTTCTTTTGTGTTAGGTTTATTGAGGCAGCTCTGCCGTTGCCAATCCATTTCCAGGCTCTGAAAGATAGATGTGTGGATACCCTCTGCTCACCTACTCAATGCCCCATCAACACCATCCTGCTTCTTCCTAGTGTCCCTAGGCGGGGCTTCTGATGTCCTTCCTGAGGACAGTTTACCATCCTTCTGCTTACGACCCTGCTCTCCTCTCCCATGCTGCATCCTCAAGCTCCTTCCTCCTGCTCCCACTATTGGCTTCTCTTCTGGAGCTCTCTGGCTCTGACCTGCTCCTTGCAAGACCCCAATGTCTCAGATGCTGGCAACTCCAGGTTCCTAACCTCCAAGCAGCCAGAGGCCTGCCAGGTACCTGGCTCATGCTGGGGGAAGGAGGGTGGTCCTGAATATAGCCTTGTTTGCACCTAATATGACTTCTGACTAGACTTTCTGCGAGGTGGATGATTGAGACAGTTGTTCTAATGACACTTCACAAGCTGCTGCTGATGGGGAGGTCCCATGCAGACTGCTTTGAATGTATGCACGTAGCTCGCTGGTTGTGTTGCCCTGGTACTGCGCAAAGGGAAGGATGTTGGCGAATGACTCGGGCCAATTGTTTTGGTTTGTAATTTCTGGGGTTCTTTAAGCTTCTTATAGGAGGGTGTTCCTCATAGTGAAAAGGAGAAGTCAAACAAAATCAGGAGGTATCTGAGGGAGAGGAAAGATGAACTATTGGTGGTGGTAAAGACCAGACAATCAACCATCATTACCTGTTCCCAGGTTCTTAAAACTTTGCAGCTCAGGAAGCATATCCCCACCCTACCTCTCTGTGTACCTATTCCTGTAGTTTCCACTACTGTTTGGTTACTGGATCACTATGTGCTGTTTAAGTCATACTGCTACAGTGGGTTTTTGGGTTGTTTTGGGTCAACTTCCCCTGGGAATTTCATTACAGCATCACCCGGGGGTTTTGAACCTGTTGTCTACAGACCCCCGGGGGTCTGCAGACTATGTCTAAGGGATCTGTGAAAGATGACTACAATCAATCAAAAGTATGTGAATACCCACGCGTCTGATTCAGAGTGGTCCACACTTCCATTCAAATTTTTTTTAGGGGTCTGCAAACGAAAAAAGGTTGAAAACCACTGCTGTAACCCCATGAGTGGCTTATGTCTTTTCTACTCAGGACTTTCTAACAGCACACATCCTTAAGAAGCATTTGAGGGTTGAAAAAACCCAACAACAACACTGTTGATGTTTTATAGATGCCAGACCTTGGGAGTACCCCAAAAAACCTACTGTCATATGTCACAGTCCTAGGACGGGTAGCTGCTGATGGATCGGAAGAAAAAGAACCATTGTCCATATTTGCCCAAAGCTAGAAATGCACTAGTTGACCGATCCCATGGACACTTTGCGTATTTATCAGTGCAAATCCAGTCGCCTTATTCTGGGTATAAAATGGGCTGTTCCAAGAGCTTTACACTCTACAAGCCACTTTTTGGAATTAAATCTTGCTGAGTTTTAATTATGGAGACAGACCCCCCAGTCTCCCCCTTGGTGGGAGCATTTGGTAGAGTCCAATACATCATTGGGCAAGCCT
The DNA here is from genome assembly GCF_052110815.1 of Crocodylus siamensis. Taxonomy (NCBI): domain Eukaryota; kingdom Metazoa; phylum Chordata; order Crocodylia; family Crocodylidae; genus Crocodylus; species Crocodylus siamensis. The sequence continues at coordinate 15,001,864 of NC_143406.1, forward strand.
AGGCCTGCCCTGTGTTTTAATGAATAGTCATGAGGGAGAGAAAGGGGTGGGCCCGAGTTTTGTTGTTAGATGCAGCTAGTTGACAGAACTAAGGGAGATGAGAAAAGCAAAAAAGCCAACAAACTGCACGCAGGTAGCCAGCGCAGCATCCCTGGCGCTGCCTCTACCTTCTCCCCACCACGTCTCTCTATGTTCGGTTGTCGTATGTCGATTCATACCCCCTTTGTTTTTCCCATCCTCCCCCGACCCCATGACTCCTCTGGCGGGACAGTTTCCCATTGCATTTAAATTCCAGGAAGACTAAAATGCTGTACATTAGCGACCCAATGCAGCATTTCACCACGGTAGGTGCAACCTTTTTTTAATGGGGCTTGCCTTTTTATTATTATTATTTTCCAAAGGAATCATCCTCTCCTGAAGCAGGACATCACGCTCTAGCACTGTGATCTTGACTTGTACCTGTTGTCTTGGGAGGGATGCCGGGTAGGAAATTCAGTCCTCGCTCAGGCAGGGTGACCAAGCTGGAGAAGGGGCTGCAGTAAAACTGACTTCAGACCACTGTCTGCCCTGCGCCATTAACTGCAGGCACCAGATCATACAGGTCTAGCACCAGGAGGCACTCATCTGAGCATCACGCAGGCTGTGGCTATATGTGCAGCTGTAGTGCATTCAAGAGGGAAATCTCAGTGGAGTCTACATCAAGATGGGGTGGTTAATGTGTGGACTGTTTGCTTGGCATGGCTCTGTTGGGCTGTCTTTATTTCTGAAGAGCGTGTTGTGCTTTGCAAAGTCTTATATATGATTTAAATCTCCAGTAGAGATGGCTGGTTGAGATTCCCAGTTTGCACGTGTATACTTCTGTACCTGTCGCTACTCTGTGCATTGTGTTTTCTCCCATAGCTTTAACTAACAAATGCACTGCGATGCACTTTGAGGAAACACTGTCTGTCTGTCTTCATACTTGGCTGTTCAGCAGCACCAGAGCACCATCTCATCCTTCATTTGGGATTTGATCAATTATAGAAACCATAGGGACAGTTACAGATGTGCAGTGATCTGTGATGTGTGCATGGATGTCTCCAAACATATTTTCCTTCTGCAATTTAAAGTAACTGGGAGATAGTAACATATATTCTTACGTGTACCTTTTTTAAACCTGATCTTTAAACAGTTGAATACTGCCTTAATCAGTAGGTTCCATTGTGCTGTTGCAGTGTTCCAGATATATGACCATTTTGAAAGTGCACATCGTAACGGAAAGACATCTGTCCTAATGTACTTGCTTTTTAATTTCTAAAGATTTTTTTTCTTGAGTAGGTCTTTGCTGTTGTATTTATTGATAAACAATTAGAGTGACACAGGGTTGCAGTTCTCAGTTTGAAATGATGTAATTGTTTGTGTCTGTTTTGTAGGTTACAAAAGCATATGGTGGCTGGGTTTTGCACTGTAATTCTGTTACTCTCTGTGGCATTACAATGAGATCTATATTTTTAATTTCAATATCTAAATTTTTCTTTGAAAGGAATATTATCAGCTTGAAATCTGGTCCATCTTAAAAATTAATTGGAGTATTTTACATACCACACTGTCCCCTGAAAAGGGCTGCCAATATTTATGTATTTGCAATGTTAATGTCTAATGTTTTAAAAACATTCTCAACTTTATTTCTGTTGCTTTGTGACAAACTGGCACAGTCTACAGGCAAAGCCGACAGCAGTAAAACAGTCTGCATGCAAACTCCTTGCAAAGAAGATTTAATGGGAGAAGGGTAAAGAAAATGAATTTTCTCTAATCTCTAAGAGTCTGAGTGTTATCTTATTGTGCCAGTATTTATTTAATTTAATGCACTTATTTCAGTTTAGAGGAATTCAGAAGGGCATCCTGTCTCCATGCTGTAGTTAGCTTCACACCATGGAAAAATTTACTTCAAGTGCAACAGTTTAAGATAATTCATTATAAACCCCCATTTGTCTGGAACAGTTACCCACCCCTACAATTACTGCCGCAAACCATTTCAGCCAGAGTAAACCATAGTCAGTGTGAATAACAGCAGCAGAATCTCACTCTTCATGTTAGTAATCGGGGATCTTACTTCTAACAGTCATGGGAAACTCCTTTTTTGGACAGAGATGCGATGTTTGAGAGCGTCTCCAGGTGCTAAAGATCCCTTGGCAATTAAGCTCTTGTTTTAACAAGTGCAGCAGTTTCCGTTTCATTGTCTTTTAAAGGTGCTCTTGTCTCGGCTTCCTGAGATCTTATACTCATGCCAGCAGGTTGGTTCTGATCTGTCTGCATGTCATACTTTACTCTCATTCAGCACACACATGTTGCAGGTTGTTGCCTGTTATTATTAACGCTCACGTTCTTAATCTGAATATCCTTCTGGCAAGTGCTCAGTGTGCCTCTAGAGCAAGTGTTTTTACAACTCAGTATCTCACCCCTCATTGGGGAGGACAGGGCATATTTTAAAATACAAAGAGTAGTTCTATTGCAGGATTACAAACCTGCAAAATGCCATGGCACGCAGCTTCCAAAACAGGAGGCTTTTACTTCATTGTGCTCCCACTTAGAACTGCTCACACGTTTCATCCTGGGCGGGTAGGAAGCCTTCACCTCCGTGGACTCGGGGTTCTTTCTCTTAGCAGGGACTTAGACAGGGGACTCTCGTTAGCACTGAGGGGCTGCTGCCAAAACATCCTTTGTGGATAACAGCTGAGTCAGGGAGGTTGGACTTGGATCTGGGATGGTGTTGGTTTTGGGACTGGGGAGTGCTGATGCTCCTGCCGGTACCTAAAAAACCGAGATGTTCCTGGCAAGAAGGTCATGCTGTTCTGCTCAGGATCCTCAATCCCCAAATACGGGGTCAAGAAGTAATTTCTCCCCTTCAGATTTGGAAGGGCTGTAAGTTTTTTGCCTTTTTTTGTAATGTAAGGCATGGTCCTCTTCCCAGTATCCACTTGCTTTTCTGTCACTGCTGTAGCAGGGCATTGGCAGGGATCTCATTTTCCTGCTTTTACACCTGGTTTATTGTAGAGTGCTCTTGGTGCTTCTCGTGTTGTGCCTGGGCAGTTGGGGGTGAGGGTTTGCCCTGTGATTTTGAGGTATCTCTGGATGTCTGCAAACCCCAGGGACCAGACTTTGGACCATGCAGCCCCTCTCACCCCCTGCGTTCTGATGGTATGCACAGACTGAGTCACTGCTGGTATGGGAACAGTCTTTTTCTCCTGTGCTTGTACTATATCCAACCCACCATGATCCTCATCTGTGCTACAGCCATATAAATGAGCAATAACTGCAGCAGCAGCAATAATGCTTTCCAGTAGAAGAATTATTCCCAAAGACATTGCACGAATCCAAACCTAAAAACTACTCTTCAGGCATGACAGCCATGGGATGGAGAAATGGACAGATGGATGGATTCTATCCCTTATTCACTGAGGAAAGGTCCTTGAGGGCAAAGGAGGTAGCTGGGGTGCTGGCAGGGCCAGCCCACAATTTTTTGGGGCCCCTTGCAAGATATAGTTGTGGGGCCCCTGATCCATTGAAAAATCAAAATTGCAGTTAATTGTGGTATACACCCACCGGAATAAAATAGTCGGGACTGGGCTGCATGCATGTGGGCTGCACCGCGGGGGGTGCAGGGTAGGGGCAGCATGTGCTGGGGGCGCCTAGGTTCCTTTGCGAGGGCCGAGGCGGGAGCAGAGCCAGGAACTCCTTCCCTGCTCAGCTGGGAAGGGGCTCCCTGCCTGAATTGAGCCCTTTAAACATGGTGCAGGCAGCGGGGGGGCAAGAAGGGAATGGCCCCTTGGCTGCGGGCCCCCTGTGGCCGCAGGTTCCGCGGGACAGGACGGGCTGGCCCTGGGTGCTGGGAGCCTGGAGAGGAGTGTCAGCTATTGGAGAAGCAGACGAGAGGGAAAGCGTGGGCTTGCAGGGGAGGAACTGAAAGTGGGACCCCTCCCTGAAGAGCAGCAGGCAATATCAGTGTGGAGAGGAGATGCAATTAGTTTGGTGTTTTCCTTCTCCTCTCCATCCCCCAGCTTGCAGGAATCATTTCACCATGAGGGACAGATCAGTGTTTTGAGTCCCCCTGGGGAGGATGAAGTCAGATGACTGTATGGGCACTAGGACATGCAGCAGGAGGGTGGGTGCCTTTCTAAGAATGGAGGAGCCACAAGTTTGCTGCTTCTCCCCTACTGCCATTACCAAGTGCCTTGAATATGGGTAAAGTGAGGCCCAGAAGGAAAGGAGACTCAACCAAGGTCCCGCAGCGAGTTAGTGGTAGAGCAGGGTCAGAACCTAGGAGTCCTGCCTCCAGCACTTGTGAACTTGCAGAACCTTTTAAGAATACTTCCTATTTCTCTAGTATGTCTGCAGCGGACGTTGCTAGCTGATCTTAGACTGCTGGACTGCTGCAGTTTGCAGAGCTCTTGTCTCCATGGAAAAAAATTGCCAAGACACAAAACACCTAGGATAGAACTAACTGAACCAACGACGCACACTTTGTTCTGTATCCCCGATGATCAGAACATACATTGCTCTCTTTAGGGATGACTATTTATGTGCAGAATGGGAACACAGAAAAACAGTTTGCTTGTTCCTCAGGGTAAACCAGTTGCCTTGAGTTTGTTCCTGAAGAAATGTACATTTAATAGAAGATTAACTGGGAGTCCTTCAATTATCCCAGCAGTAGCCGTGTGCTTCCCTGCCTGAGTGTGCTGCACTGGGTGCTGTGGACAGTTTACCAGACATATTTTAATGGCAGTTTAGATGAAGTTGTTGTGGCTTTCCTGTTTCTCCAGGTAATTATGGAATTGTGGAGAGTTTATGGTTCTTTTTTTTTTAAACTTAGGTAAACTATGCAGCGGTGGGAAAAGACAGAGGCTTTAACATACACTTTAGGGGAGAAAATGGATGTATTTGCAAATGCAAGTTAGATCTTGTTCAGCATTCCATCACTTAGTCACAGGAGGAGTTATTCGTTGTAGCCGTGTTGGTCTAAGGGCAGAGGCAGGCAAGGTTCTTTGGGTAGATGTGGTATTTTTTATCAGACCAACTAGATAGCTGGAAAAAAGTTCTTTGCAAGCTTTTGGGCACAAGCACCCTTCTCCTTATGCCTGAAGAAGGGTGCCTGTGCCTGAAAGCTTGCAAAGAACTTTTTTCCAACCATCTAGTTGATCTAATTAAAGATATCACATCTACCCAAAGAACCTTGTCTGCCTGTCACTTAATCGCAGAATCCTGACTCTCCTGTGAGAGATGCGGAGGATGGGAGGTCTTTCTGAGCAGAGATGGTTTGTTGGGAGGAGGTAATTCCATTGTGCCATATACCTTTGAATAAGGTAGGTTCCTAAGTTAAAATGTGCCCCCTGATTCCAAAGCAGGGTTATTTGTGAGCCTTTAAGAATGACGGCATTAGGAAGGGATACATGCAAATAGCTGAGGTGGTTTATCATGTACAGTTGTGGATATAAAAAATAATGCATTTCATGGCATTTGGTTTTTAGCAGAGAGAAGTGGTCAACGGTGTTAGCCTGAAGCCAGGCAGAAGACAGGGTAATTTTGCACCTTTATAGACTAATTAACCAGACATGCATCTACCTTGACGTTTGCTTTTTAGATATTGTTTGTTTTCAAGTACTGTTACATGCTCTGCTTGCAGGGAGTAGTGCTGGTAGGGGAAACCCTTCCTCCCAAAGCAGAGAGGGTGGTTTGAGACCAGGCCAGAGGGATCACAGCAAGGCAGGACTGGATGGTCCAGGAGAAAGGCTGGTACTAGTTTTTGTATTGAGGGGACTGTTTCAAGTCCAGCTGAGATTTGTCACTTGTCTGATGGCCGATAGGTGACCTGTTTACAATGAATTGTTGCTCTTAGTTCAGGCAACTAAAGGGCAAGTGCTTCCGTGTATTTATCACTGATTAGTTTTGGTGCTGGCAGTCCCAGCAGGGGCTTAAAGGAGTGGAGGGCTGAGGAGACTCTCTTGGGTTAAGACCGAGTGAGGAGCAAATGCATGGAAACTGAAACAGCAGGGCCTCCCAGGACATGGTTAGGCTTTCCGGAGAAGGCTTGCTTGCGTGCTGCCAGGTGCTGCTTGGGGGATTTTCAGGCCCACAGGGGAAATCTCTAGAACCCTTTTGGATCACTTTATTCACCTAAAAGAGACCCAAAGAAATTGAGCAAAATGCCCAGGCTGGTAAGAGCAATTCCAAATGCTGTCTAGGGCCTTATGGTCTTTGTCCTGTCCACAAGATGCTGCTGCAAGAGAATGGGTAAAAGAGCCAATAGAGTAATGGGCACAAAAATACCAAACCGTTTCTCCTTCATTGCAACGTGGCAGGAGGAGTTGCTTAACAGGCTTCCTGAGCAAATCTCAAGGGGTTGAAGTCAGGGGGCCATGTTCAGATTATACATCAGCCTCTTTGCCCAGAGAATGCAAAAGCCCTCTGGCTTGTTCAGGTAGTAGAAGCAGCACATAGCAACAATAACCTCAGCTCTGATACAGCGTTTTTCTCAGTGTGGTTTGAACAGATTTCTTTTGTATGATTTCCAGACTGTTCTGACTTTTGATGAACTGGAAATACCCCAAATACCATCCTCAAGGTGAAAAACTCAGGTATTTCTGCTCTGGTTCCAGGTGACAAAAAATATACCAAGTATTTTCAAAAGAAGATAATATTTGGGGGTGGAGGGGTTAACTGCAGCAAAGGTTCAGTCTCTGTCTGAGTTTGAATGAAGGTTTTGGGGGTTTTTTTACCCCAACAGGTTTTGTTTCATAAAGGTTGTTTAACAACACGGGTTTCCCAGATTATTCCTATAGACACAAGGGAACCAATTTCATCCTGGGCTGTCAGCTGTTAATGTATGTGTTTGAGGATGGAAATTTGGAACAGATGCAGCAAAACAGGCTTATAAGAAGCCAGGATCTGGAACTAGAGCTAATGGAGGTTAAGAAGTGATGAATATACCTTATGATCTTGCTCCTCCTTGCATCAAAGCTGTGCGCTTCTTTGTAGTTTGGGGACGTTTCCCAGTTTTGGACTATATTCAGGGAAAACCACCATAGGAAATCATCAGAGCTGTGAAATGAATTGCATAGCCTGTCTCTAGAAGATGGCTCTTTATGTTCAGTGACCAAAGCAAAGATGCTTAAGGAAGTTTTGAGTATGTGTGTGAAGGACTGGGTGTACATGGATGCATATGTGCATGTATAAGATCGAAAATAGATCATCTTTGAAGTAACAAGAGAGTTGTACCAGCTGTTTTTTCCATATTTGAGGCAGTTGCTCTGTGGTCTGTTTATACCACAAAATTCAGAAGTCAGCTGTGAAACTCAGAGCATCTTATGCAGGGGACGCTTGCCTTGCGCCAGAACAGAGATGTCAAGGATTCGTTCTTAGCTCCTGGCAGTACCACCTTTTAACAGACAGAGGGCACCCCAGCCACTCTGACGAGGGTGTCTGCCAAGCCCCGCTCCAGTTTCTGCCAGTGTAAATCCAACTTCTACCAAATGAAGAGTCCAGCCAGGTCTGCCAGTTTTCCACGACCTACTATGAAATGGTTCATTGCAGCCAAAAAATCAGATTTAGTCTGTCAAAAATCGGAAAGGTGAATAGGGAAAAGTGGCTCTGTGGCACTGGGGTTGGGGCTTGGCATGGCCCCAGTGCAGGGTCAAGTTTGGGATCAGGTTGCTGCTGCTTTCCCTTTGACTGTGAGCCTGAGAACTGACTCCACACCTGCGAACCTTCCCGTGACATGGAGGGATAGCTGTGTTACTCTGGACAGAGGCATGTGTCTCTCCTCACTAAGAGATGCAGAAGGAGGGGAGAAGATCTCATTGTGGTTACCACTTCGGCCCTGCTTTGGTGTCCACTACTGTGTGACTCTCGACAGGGGTTTTGACCCAAACTCCACAGGGGCCAGGTTTCTCAGGTGACACAGCCCTGATATCCAGCGTCCAAGCACCTGAAGCCCATGTTGAGATTTCACTGGTGACAGAACCAACCACTCTCTCCTGCTTCATATCTCTTCAGCTCAGGACATCTGCATATGAGTCGTAAAGGCCAATGGTGGTCTCCTGATGCTGTGTCTCAGATTAATGGAAGCCCTGAATGAAGAAACCTGGATTTCTGCATTATGTGTTTAAGGAAAAAACAAACCTACCTGCTTATTAAGTGCATCCAGCCTGGCTCTTGGAAGCACGCTACTTCTGTGTAGTCTGGCTCCGAGTTTTCTGTAGGACTTGGGTCACCCTTTTTGGCACTGTCTCTTTTTTGGTATTTCCAGGGGTTCATCAGGAACAAAGAATAAGTCCTTCTCCAGACTTGGCTCCTGCTGCTGATGTAGCCTACTGTCTGGTGGGCACTATGCACCCCCTTCTACCAGCTGATCCCCAGAGGGTTTGACTGGATCACAGCAACCAGCTGCAGTCCCTTATTGCAGTGATAGATACTCATGTTATTGGTGCCAGAGGTAGAGTACCTAAACTTTGTGATGGCAGCAATTTGTTCTGTGCTCAAGCCCCAGGAAGCCCCCCGTCTGAGGAGGAAAGAGGTTTTTCAGGAGGAGTAGCCTGATGCTCCTCAAAACACTGCCTGGTGTCCCAAGGGGAGGTATTGAAGCTGATCCTCCCGGTGACGAACGCAGAGAGGGGAATAAGGTAGCATCTGACTCCTGGGAAGAGGCCCGCTTAGCAAAGTCCATTCCTCTGAAACTGCCGGGGTGGCCAAAGGCAAGTTAACCTGGGCTCTGACCCAGATAGCACACTCTGAGGAACCCGAATTCTGAAAGTCTCTGTTCCTCCATCAGGTTTATGAAGGTGTTATGACTAACCAGTCCTTGGCACAGCACATTCATAAACCTAATTGAAGACATGTGTATGCAGGTCCATGCATACAAGCCCATGCATGCACGTACGTATCTGTGCATGGGTGGGAGTGCATGCACAGGGGACTGGCCTCCAGCTAGCAGTGGTGGGGAAAAGCAGGTGTTATTCTGCCTGACAGGGTGCCCCCATTGTACCATGTTGCAGACAACACTGCCTTGCTATCGGGGTACATTATCCAGTGCATTTGGTTGATTAGGGAACAGAATGCAGCAGCAAAACACATGGGGCTATTTTCAGCGCAGAGGTTTCTTCCCATTCCCAAGTGAGAGCAGCGGAGTGATTGCAGCAGTGGGTGTCACCTCCAGATTGTTCCAGCAGATCCAGAAGCAGAGAGATTTAAGTTTCTTTAACCCTTCTGCTTGGGCTGGGCCTTGGTGTAGCTGTCCGCCAAGTGGAACGTGAGGCAGAGAAACGTGGGAATGAAAGAGAAATGCAGTTAGAAGAACAAGACAACTGCCCAGGAGCAGGTTGTGGCTCCTGGCCTCATGGGTCCACCCGCAGCCCTTTGCTGGGCACATTTGCTGCCACAGATAAAGTGGTGCAGAGCAGGACTCAGGGCAAGAGTCAGGACTAGTGCTTAGGCAGCTGTCAGACAAGGTGACTAGCGTGGAGTGTGTTGACTTCCCGCCCGAGGGCCAGGGCTGCATACACACTATCCTGAGCTCTATACTGCCCCTCCTCTCCCTGCCAGCTGGGCCCCTCTCCCTACTGCCAAGGGTTAGCAACCCAGTCCTAATCCTGCACCCGTGGCACTGCAGTGCCTTTCCCGTGGGACTGCTGCTATGTATCCGTGCATGGGAGTGGAAGGGGGTGCTACTGTGGGGAGAGAGCCCTGTCCTGCATCCCAGGGAACGGAGAGCACAGGAAGTCCTGAGAGATAGGATCCGCTCCCAGCCTGCTATACTGGAGAGTTCCTAGAGACTGAGACTCCCTTCCCAGTTGATGTTTTTCTGAGTTCACTCATAGGTTTTGCTTTTTTCCTAAAACAGTGATTCTCAACCTTGATATCCTTTCAGGGGCTCTGTAGGATGCCAAACAATATTAGTACTGTTACATGTGCAACCATGATTCATGAGAGAAACCCAGAGATTTCAAATAGGAATTCATAGCTTTAAAACCATTTTGCCTTGTCGTGGTCTTTCTGAGTTCTTCGCAACAGAAACATCACTCTGTTATTTTTGTGTAGTGAAAAAATGAATGAAAACTAAGAGCTGGCATTGTCTGAGGGCTGCCTTTCATCTAACAGGGGTGAGAACCACTGGTGTGAAGTAAATCAGGGTGAAATATCGCTGTCCTGGATCCAGCCTCCAGAGCTTAAACTGCAAGCAGCTTCAGGGGCTGGGCTGGAGGCCTGGGCTCAGCCTTGGAGGGAGATAGGAGATAGGTACAGCCTTCGGTCCTGACCTGGGCTTGCCTGTGGAATGTGGGTGCGTGCAGGTCAGGGCCGGGGCTTGTCTAGTCCTGTCCGTGCTTGGAGCGACACTGAACAAACGCCCCTGGAAAGGTCCTGCTTGTTTCACCAGGAGCCACTGTCATGTTCATAGGACATGGTGGGCATCATCTTCTGTTTGCCTCCCAAGGCCATTCTCATGGGGTGCAGCCAAAAATCCCAATCTATGGCCCCTCGTCAAGGAGCACGGGTCTCTGCACTTACCGGAGAGGTTGCTTCACAGGGTTCAGTTGCACTGGAAAGCCAGGAATCCTGGCCCCAGGATGGATGGACCCACCACAAGGGGATGATGTCAATGTACTGATTTTATCCTTCGTACAAGTGGTGACCTGTTTGAAAAACAAAACAGCCCAGAACCGCTCTTTCAGCGGTTTTTCCAGTGTGCTGGCCCTTTAAGGAGGTTGTAACAGGACACCTGAAGTCCTAAAGAAGTGTAGCTGAGGTTTCCATGTCTCTAAACTGGCTGGTGTTTTCTTTTTTCTTTTCCCTCCTCCCCCTTTCCCTTCCTCCAGTCCCAGTTTAATTTGCTGAACAGCAGCATGGATCAGAGCATCGGGAGCCGAGCAGCCTCCACCAGCCCTTACAACTCTGAGCACACCTCCAATGTCCCAACGCATTCTCCCTACTCGCAGCCCAGCTCCACCTTCGACGCCATGTCCCCAGCTCCCGTCATCCCCTCCAACACTGACTACCCTGGTCCCCACCACTTTGAGGTGACTTTCCAGCAATCCAGCACGGCCAAGTCAGCCACTTGGACAGTAAGTTGCATGTATTCTTGCCTTCTGTAGAGAGATGCATGTAAGCCATTGGCAAATGTTTGCAAGGAACCTGCAAGAAACCCTTGAATGTCTTGAGATTGCTTTGCAGAGGAGTCTACAACGCTTGTTTCTGTGCTGCAGCCGGTGCCCTGATGTGGGCAGTCACATTCTGCTGACCCCAGGAGCACAGTACACTTGAGATCTGTAGAGGCAATGAATGTAATTCCATCCAGATGAACCAAAATTGGGAAAATCTGGGTATTTTTCAGGGGTGGTTTTTTACCAGATGCAGCAATGACAGGTTATGTTCATAGATATGATTTCTTGCAATGCGTTATTATTAAATGGGTGATTCTTTCTTTAGGAGCCCTGACAATAATTTAACTTCTGTCAGAAGCATTTCACCCAGCAACATAACACCGCAAGAAGGAACGTAGCTCCCCAAGAGCTGATAGACACCACATATCTATGAGCCCTTCTTGCTCAACCCCCCAAAGCTCAGCTATTCAGTTCAAGACACAGCTCTTGCTGAGTGCCAGGAAACCAATAAAAGAGTCATTTAAACAGAGTAAGGGGCATGGAAATTATTCAGAGAGCTTTTCTTATAATAAGATATGTCCTAAATTCATATTAGAGGGGTTTTTATTTTGCCTAAGAGTAGTCCCTAATGAAAAAGGGGTTATATTTATTTACTGATTTTGTAGAATCAAAGGTCTTTCTCTTAAGACCCTCTGTCCCAGATGTTTGTTTGGAAATTAAATATTCATTGGCGTCCCTCCAGCAATGTCCCAACAGAAATGCCCCATTGAGAAGGACATGGGAGGCAGATGACAGGCAGCTCTCATTTCTCTGGGGACAAGCCGGGAGGGCACAAACAGCAAGAAGAGACAACCGGCATAATAAAGGAGCCACAGGGTTCCCATGGAGCTATGATTTGACATTATCCACAGCAGCCCAGGAGCGATGGATCGGCCTGAGGCGTGATAATGACTTTTATGTTTGGATGCGGATGTGTTTAATTGCCATGACAGCCCTTTCAGCAGTGGACAAAGAGCACCCGTGGATGCATTGTGTGCGAGGTACCTTCAGAGCCCACACGGGGCAGCTCCTCTGGCCACTAGTGCAGGCTGGAGTGCGGGGTCCACTCCATACCTTGCACTGCCTAGCAAGGGCCTGGCAGGGATGTGGTTAAGAGGCGATTGCTAACAGCTCCTACCTTGCTGTTTGTTTTGTAATTCTAGACAGGCCAGAGAGGAGACTAGCGGGGGTTATCTCCTCCCTGCCCTGCCAGGTGAGCTGATCCAGCCCTGTGAGTCTGCTGAGCACTCTGCTGGAGCAAGGAGCCTTGGCTCCTGCTCTCTGGGACCTGGCCAGCCTTCAGCAGATATCCGCTGGCCCTAAAAACTCTTCCATGGCAGTCAGGTTCTAAAACACTGGGATGTGGGAATCAGCCAAGGATAATGGGTCATTGGCCATTAATGTGAAGTAAAGCAAACTCAGCTGGGCTGAGAGTGAGCTGAAGATGCAGCCTTTGGCAGCTGTTTTAAAACAACCAGAAAGCTTCTCTAACAAGCCAGAAAAGTAGATCTGATTTTAAACAGATCATAAGTCAATCAGCCAATCAGGCATTGTAGGTTAGCCTCACCAGTGTTCCTGCAGAGGAACAGGGACCACAGTTCTGGGCAATGAGCCTGTGTAGGGGAGGGCGGCAGGGGACATCTCTGAGATATGGGTTAAGAATGTGATTCATCTCTTCATCAGGTCTGTGAATTAATGGAAGGCCTTGAGGGCCAGAAACAGTCCAAGTCCATTTTTCTTCTCTAGGAGGTAAAATGTAATTGGTTAAATATAAAGGTCAGCAGGGATTACACAGGTGATCGAGTTCCTCAGGCACCGGGGTGTTAAGGGTAGCATAAGCCCCCAGATAGCGAGACAGGTGGATTGGTCCAGAAGATGAAATTTTCTGCTCCAGCCTTGGTACAAATCTGAAAATGGATTTGTGGAGGAAGGTACAGGTTCCTCGAGGACAAGAGAAGGCAAATGGAAAACAAACGTATGCTGCGATGAAGGGTCTTGTCTCTAAGACTCCACTGTCATAGCATCTGACAAAGTAGGCTGTCACTTACAAAAACTCATGCCTCTTTGAACCAGTTAGTTGCTTAGGTGCCATCTGGCCCTGCCATCTCTCTGTCTCCTTTGGAACCCATGCGAGTTAAGGGGGGAATTTTGCTATTAAAATGTGATTTTATTAGCTCTAAAAGCAAATGCTAGAATCCTGCTGCCTTGTGCTGTTAGGGTGCAGGTCAGATACGCGAGGCAGGGGTGGAGTAAGGGGGGTATGTAGCCAGTTTGACTGGTGTCTGCCCACCTATGTCGCAAGCTAAAAACATTGGTCACGTAATTAAGAGTCAGAGGTGCAGGCACAGGCTGTGACAGCCAAGTGGATTCGTGAGGGTGGGATGAGGGGTGCATCAGGGAAGGCCTTTCTGGACTTTGGCAATAAGTGTTCAGACACACTGGACTGTGGACAGGACCTATTCAATCCATAGGAAGCCAAGGGAAATCTTCTACATGTGTCCCCACTGATCATAGCTGAATAAGCCATCAAGAGGGTGCTCTTCTTCTTTGCTTAGGTGTTCACTGTTCATGTGTTTTGGAATATGCTCCTTGTCTAAATGGAAAGGAGACAATGTTCCCGAGAGTGATGTCATTCTTGCCGCAGGAAGTTGCCGTGATAAGGGGTGCAAAAACAGAGAAACAAACCTATGGAGCTTCTCCCCTGCAGCATGCAGCCATTGACTGGCTCATGCCCCTCCCTCTGGGCCAGTCTTTTACTGACATGAGCTGTGCTGTGTCTCAGGCTATTGGAAGGACTTTCTGAGACTACAGATTTAGACCTTGCCAGCTTTATTGAAAGCATGTGCATTGCATGGGCATTCACACTGCCCTGCCTTCATTCCTAAGTCTGCCAGCTAGCACTGGGCTCATGAGAGAGCTGAGAGGGATTCTTTTGTCTGGGGGATGAAGGAGAGGGGAACTTGGGTCCTCTTCTTCCCAGAGTCCTGGTCAGAAGCCTGGGATCTTCCTAGGGCTTGGCATGAATGTGGGACAGATCGAGGAACTCAGGATATTAGTATCATACATAAGGCACAGTGGAACCTGCTTGCTTCATTTCAGAGTCAGTGACACTCCATTCATCGTGTGTGAGGCTGGTGCAGAACTTCATACCATGCTGACCACAGCTCTGGTGCTTGCACCTTTCTTATGCTGGGAGAAGAGATGGTTGGTGATGAGTATGGTGACAAGCAGGAGGCATCAGCTTTCATGTTTGAGTCCTGGATTAGGATGATTAGGATCTCCCTTAGCACATTTGAATGGCCAGATTGGTTTCTGCACTGGGCAGGGGCGTTTTAACCCCTTCAGCCTCCAAGAAGTTTGAGACACTTTGCTACCGTTGTATGAGGAATTAATAAGGGAAGTGGGTGCAGTCTGACTGTAGTGCTATGAGCTAACTGTGAATCAACCCCGAATCAGTCCACTGAAATCAGTACAGTTAACCCTCCTTGGGTGGGTGGAGATGTTTAAGTATAAAATGTGACTGATGATTGAGAATGGTTTAAGAGTGCTTTATTAGATGGCTGAACCCCATAATTTCATGATCAAAAGACAACTTTGATTAAGAGAAGAGGTGAAGATATATATACAGTTGTACATCCATACATCAACAACCGCAATGTAGGAAGGTTGAGAACAATGAGATAGTGAGACATTATAGACAACTGATAAGGCAGCTAAAGTTATCAGTGACAAATCTATAGTTGGGGCGGTCAAGGACAACAAGAAGAAACATGCTGCTACAAAGGGGTATGTCCCAAGCTGGAGGGGGCTGGTAGAAGTATCTGCTGTAATGTAGAAAGGTCATCAGATATTTCTGTTTTATGTTTGGAAGGGAGCAGGATGGTGTGTCTATCTCCTACAGTATAAAAGCTATTAGATGCTTTCATCAGTTGCTGGAAAGAGCTAGTACCTGATAGATAGTTTTTAATTGGCAAGACTATCATTTGCACCCAAAGTATTAAGTGAGTCAGCCAGCGACCTCCCTGCACCATTCATGCTGATTTTTTTTTTTTTTACATCTAAATCTTGGAGTATAGGGGAAGTCTCTTGGGGCCAGAAAGAAGAAACCTACTGGCTGGATAGCCTAATATCCACCCTAGGCAAAAATTATGGGAAAACTGCTCTGGGATTGGAGGTGGCATAATAGACAGTTTTTGCATGATCTGGCCCCTGAAAGCACTCTACAGCCATGACCAAACACCAGTGCACTGTTGCAGAACCCCTTAAAAGGGCCCGATCCTGTGACAGGCTGAACTGTCATTGCATGAGGGTTCAGATGAAGATGCTCCAAAACGGAGCATCTTCATTACTGTCTTTCTGCTCACACTGGGAGCAGAGCTGGGCTGACACAGCTCAGCCCTGCTCCCAGCACAGTCTTCAGAATGGGAGGGAGGGAAGAGAGCAGAGGGAGTTTGATCTGGGGTTTTTTCAGCTGGCACTGGAGGCTGAGACGGGTAGATTGGAGCACTCCCCCCCGCCCCCCCAGGTGGGAGGGCTCCAATCAACCCGCCTAACCCTCCGACACTGACTGAAACAAACCCAACTCAAACTCCCTCTTCTCCCTTCCCCACCTCCCATTCCGAAGCGAGAGCTGGGGCTGGGAGCGGGGAGGAGTTGGGCTAAGGGAGAGTGGCTGCAGACTCTCAGCTGCTCCAAATTGCAGCTGATTAGCCCGACCGGTGTGACCCAGCAGTGAATGTCTGTTGGGTCTGGGGGATTGCTGTAACTCATAGCGCTTCCTGAAAAGCATTATGAGTTACAGTGGGGAGCTGCACTTCTGTCTGCACCTAATAACTACACCGGTGAAGTTGTACAGGAAATAGATATTGTCAAACAACTTGATATTGGTTCTGGATGAAATCACAAGATTGGTCGTTATAATATACTTAGTTTTCTGTCGAGTGCTTTCACAAGGAGTTGTAGATGAGGAATCAACATTCAGTGGAATTTTTCTAGTGGATCTCCACAGGGATCTGTTTTTTACTCTGTGTTATTTAATATTTAGATGATCTGGAAGAAAATGTAAAATAATTGCTAGTAAAATCTGCACATGACAAACAGGTAAATGCTGAAAGGGAGTGTACCAGTGACATTTGCTACTGGATGAGCTGTACTCTTTTCAGCATTGTGCAGATAATACAGCTGAATGCGAGGTGGGACGTCTGGGAGCAAAGGAAGTCTGTCAGATTTAGAAGCTGAAAGGAACTGATGGATGAAGATGCTGGAGTTATGATAGCGAACAGGGTGAGGAGGAGCTCCCTGTGTGTTGCTGTAGCTAAGGTAGCACTGGGATATAAGCCTGAGACTGTCACGTAGGAGTAGCAAAGTGGTGTTACCACTAGCCGTGGCACTTCTGAGACTGTTACTGTATTCAGTTCCTGCGAACACATTTAAAAAATCAATGGTAACAACTGAGGGAGGGTTAGGAGACTGGTCCAAGGTTTGAAAAACCAGCCTGATAGTGACAGCAAAAGAGGCTCCATCTCCTTAACTTTATCCAAGGCATGTTAAGAAGTAACCTGATCAGAGCCTAGAAGTACATGCATGGGGAGATGATTTCTGCTAGTAGATGAATCTTTGACCCAGTGGTCAAAGGTATAATGGGATCCAGTGCTTAGAAGCCAAAACAAGGCAAATTCAGACTAGGCATAAAGTGTAACAATTTGCCTAGGATTGTGCTGAGCTCTCCAACACTCAAAGCATTACAGTTATTACCAAATACGTCTTTCTTGAGAAATGCTGTCCTCCAGCAGAACTTACAGGCTCAGTGCAGCAATGACTGGGTTGTGCTATGCAGGGAGTCAGGCTAGGTGATCATAACTGGTCCTTCCAGGCCTGGAAACAACGAATTTCCGAGTACGTGAAAGGCTGTGCTGGAGACGGGAGTTAGGGCTTCTGCTGCCTCTTACAGGCTCAAGGTGGTTAGAAGGTATTTCTAGAAGGCTTTCCTATGAGGATCCCACGTGGCACTGTGGCATAGGCACATGGGTCAGAATTCCTGGTGCCTACCCAGTGCTCTGACCCCGAGACCAAACCAGTCCGTCTGCCTTTTGAGTTATCTGACTTCTGAAATAAACTTATTGTTGCACTTTATACAAAACCTCTGAAAGATTCCCCTCCCCACTTCTTTAAATGATCTCTTTATCAGCAGAGGCTTCAAGGTCCGGCAGACATTGAAAATGAGATTTGCTCGGTGCTGTGGAAGCCCCCTCTGGTGGCTTGTTGTTGTGGGACTGGGCCTGCCCGAGGTACAAGACGGGGCATGCAGGAAGCCTGCCTGCTTCTTGGAAGCTGTCAGGACTCTCCATTTCCCGGAGTTGCCAGCACATGCCTGAGCGTGGAGCCAGTCTCAACTGTTTTCTCGTATTCAGCCCCCTCGCCACGCCGACCAGCTGGTAACTGATAGATAATTAGTATTTTTCTCAAGTACAGTCTCAGGCTGGCTGCTGCTTCCCTCCCCTCTAAAAACGTTATCGTACTTGCCGAAGCCAGCAGAACCGTTAATAGGGTCTTTGGCTTCCTGTGGCCCGGCTGCAAAAGTGCCCTGGGGATTGTGCCCCCCTCCTCCTGAGCAGGACTTGTCTCTGCAAGCCTCGCTCAACTGGAGCAGACGATGAGTCCATCCAGAGCAGTGGCAAAACAGAAAAGACCAAGGGTCCCTCGCATCTGGCACCCTGGGCTGGACCTGGGTAGCATTGTACATGGGTGCTCCAGTTGGTCATCAGACGTAAAGTATGCACAAAATGCTGGGCAATGGACAGGATGAGCCTATCTCCTTTGTGAATCCAGTACATCATGGATATTGCTTTGGAGGAGGACCAGTCCTTATTGCGTCTCTTCTCCAAGCGGCTGAAAAGGCAGACAAGGCAAGTGGGTGAAAAATCAGGGCTATTCTGGGATGCCAGAAGCAGGAAGCCTGATTCACGGTTTGTTAGAGACTTTCCATTGGATTCTACAGAGCGAGGTTGAGGCTCCAGGAGTCCCGAACACAACGGACTCGAGGGGAGTTAACAGGGCCCGTGGAATTCCCTGAGATGTTCCAGCACGACCGCGGCATCGGTTACCTGATCTCGAGAGCTTCTGGAATGCAGGTTGGAGGTAGCGGCTTTGACTGGCAGCTGCGCGGTCTCTCTGTGATCCTGGCAGAGCTGCTGTAGGAGCTGTGGGGGAAACCAGGCTGCTGCAGGAGAGGGACAGCAATTGTGTTGGCCGCTTTGTTTCCTGATTCTGCAAGGCATCTGCTGGAGGCTCTACGAGAATAACAGGTGGCTGATTTCATTCTTGGGGCAGTCACAGGCCCGGGGTGCCCTGCTTGGTGCAGCCAGCAAAACCCAGCTGAAAATGTAAGGACTGGTTCTCAGCAGGGGCAGGTCGTCGTGACCCCATCCAAATCTTGCTACCCCACAGCAGGCGCAATTCACTCCTCTGTGAAGTCCTGAGTGGAGCCCAGCTCATTTCTGCCCACTGCACACAGGGGCTGTATTGCACCTTTAGAAATACCAGGCAGACTCACACCCCCTCGCACTACCACATGCAACAGCTGTCAGCAGGGAGCAAGGAAAGCTTTGGGGAAGGAAGGACTTTTTTCACAACTGTATGTGTGCAGTTCCAGGCACACTTCAGTGTGCACATGTAGATATATGGCCCATGCCTGCATGCATGCTTTGATGTGTGCAGCTGGATGGACATCTCCCCCGATGGCCTTTCCTGACGGACTGTGCAAAGTGGCTCTGAGGTTAGGGTGGAAGACACTACCCTGCCCCCTCTGTGTGCCATGAATAGAAGAACTGGCCTCTCCTGCAGTCATGGTAGCTTGACTTTCTGCAAGCTCTACCTACTGAAGCAAAGCCCTTTAGGATCTTTTTTATTCAATGCTGTCTTTACCAAAGAGATTCAGCCTTGGTTGTGATAGCTAAGCTGGATCATCTCATAAACCTGCATCGATGTTCCCAGTGAGAACCTGAGGCTGAAGTCGTGAGTGAAAAATTCAGTCAGATCCTAGTAGTGCAGGACTGAGTCCCTCGCTGTTTGCATGGCAACCCACAGCCGAGCACTCTCTTTCTGACAGTCCTGCATATATGTACCCGCTGCCGGGTTTTTAAACAGCAGAGATGCTGAGGGACACCTGCTCCCAGCTGATGTTTAGAGTCGCCTGGGGCGACAGAGTAACACGAAGATGCAGGAGGGCATTTGGAAATGGCAGAAGGGCAGGGAGGGGATTCCAGCATCAGTAACAACAAGAAGCAGAGGCAAAAAGGCCAGCAAGGTATTCAAGGGAAGAGGAAGGCGAGAGGGCTGCAATGATGATGCTACACTTCTGTTAGGAAGTTGTCCATGTTCGGGATTTGGGCAGGTGGTTGCCAGTAGCAAAGAGCTGGGTTGCATTGGGATTATTTGCATGCTGAACACGTAGGGTGAGTTTTGATGAAGCTGCATTTATGTTTCCCCTGGGGACCCATCTCTGGCCCTGTGCTTTCCAACCTACCTTGGGAAGGTTGTGGAGCACTTGCCGAGGGTAGGACTAGGCCTCCAGCACAATGGCCCAAATACAGTGCTCAGGAGGAGCCACTCCATGTTGCTATCATCAGTGCAACCCTGACCTAAGAAAGCCCTCTTCTGGTTCCTAACATGCCACAGATCCAAGCAAAGGGACCCTGAAAAAAGGCTTCTCTTCCCTCTGGAAATGTGACCTTCCAAAGTCTGCTCTTCCCCACCTTGAAATCTTCCTGAATTCCCTTATGGTTCATAAGTAATATAAATCCCAGGCCGTGCATTTAAAATGTGTACATGCAGCGTAGGATCCTGGGAGGGTCCTTGATGGGCAGGAGTGTACGATCTGCCACCTGGATCAGAACGTCAGACCACCAAGAGCAAAACTGAGCCCTACCTAATGCTTCACAGACAGCCAAACAGAATGAGCCCTCGTGCACCCTTTGGATAATCCTCTAACTAGGGAAGGGAGCATTCTCCTGCCTGACCTTTCCATGATGAACACATGTCCTGAAGCCTGGGTTCTCATTGTCCTTATCGTGTGCAGAGGCACCAGTCCTCCTGAAGCATCTTCTGCAATAGTGAGCTCCTCAACATATCTGCCGTTCATTTGGCTCCTGACAAATCTTGGGCAAGGGGCACTGAGGAAATCCCCAAGGCACACACGTCTAGGAATAGCAGTCTAATCTGTCTGCACTGGTCCAGTGTGTGAACAACAAAGACAGATTTCATGAATGACTGGGAAGTGCGGCCATGACTGGAATGGGGAAGCTAGGCTTTACGCTGGAAACCTTCTCACCAGAACACTTCTCCTAGCTTCCAGGTGCTGGCTCGCCACCCTTAGGCCACATGTGGAACAGTATTAAGTGTGTTACAGGATTAAGTGTTATTACTGCATGTGGAACAGTATTAAGTGTTTCCATAGTTCTTTGCCCTCAGTAGCTTTTTCATGCACCAAGAAGATCTGATCTCAATTCCCAGCTCTGCCACAGGTGCTCTGTGAGATCTTGGGCAGGTCTCTTAATTTCTGTTTAGGGCCTGTATGTATTTCTAGGAGAGGAAGAGCAGGGATGAAGATACGATTCCAAGTCAGGTGCCCTATGCTTTTTGCACTGCTTTTTATTCAGCACAACTTTCCAACCACATTTCTTCACCCCAAACCCCTCCCCTGCTCCATTTCTCAACACAGCCAGAAGTTGCAAGGTGTTTAGTTTGCTGCTTATGTTTTAGTGCTACTTCACTTCAGTGCAGACTTGCAGGCCTTAATCACATGACCAAACTAGCCAGACGCCAAGGGTGCGTCAGACTTCCCAGGAAAGATTAAACACAGCTAAATATTTGTGGCTTGGCCAAGCAGTGAGTAAGAGAGGATGCAATTCCCAGTCAGGGATCTCCAAGATATGAGTGCAAGGGAAGAAGGGAGAGAGACTGTTTAGGGGGAACCAGAGGATAGTTGGGGAAATGGTGCGATTGTAAGTACAAAGGAAATGCAGACAGAAGAACAAGAAGCAT
Source organism: Crocodylus siamensis (assembly GCF_052110815.1). Taxonomy (NCBI): domain Eukaryota; kingdom Metazoa; phylum Chordata; order Crocodylia; family Crocodylidae; genus Crocodylus; species Crocodylus siamensis. The sequence goes on from NC_143406.1 coordinate 15,023,073, forward strand.
CACTGTTCCTGTGAAATCAGTTGGCTTGTGGGGTCCTGCTATGGCAGAGCTGGGGGTTGGGTGTTGTTTCAGCCTTTAGTGGAAGCTGCTGGGGGAAACATAGGGCTTCTTGATGGACCCCGTGGTTTCATCTGACCCCTAGGTCTTACCCAGGCCTCCTGACTGACAGGGTGATATGGGTGATCTCAGCCAGGGGCTCCCTGGGAAGTTCCCACATCCCTGGGGGCTCTAGACAACCCTGCAGTAGTGGCTTAGATGATACACAGCCCAGCACTGCACCCAGGGGAGATGAAGGACCTGGAGAGGGTCCACAGGTGGCATTTTTGTGTGAGAATGGTGTGCTCCTCCCTGCAAGTCTATGCTGTTTGGTGCCTTCTTCAAGCATGGAAAGCTGATGAATCTTACTTCACTGGAAGAGCTTCCAGGGCATGAGACCTGGGGCAGCAAAGAAGCTGTATCTCTACCTAGATACAGCCACAAAGGGTTTCAGTCCCCCAGTATCACTGCTGTCAGGAGCCAAGCAACCCATTGTGGAGGATAGGAGTTTCTTGCTTTCCCTCATTGTCACGGAGAGCCACTGATCCAGGGTGTGAATTACTGGGGAGCTTGGAGGGTCTGAGGCCCACCCCCGCAAGAGACAAGAGCTCCCTGTAAGACTTGGAAATCATAACCTAGGGGGGGTCTCCGATCAGATTGCTCCTTCCAAATGAACCGGTTTAATTTTTTTTTTTGCAGGCTCCCCGCAAGAGTCAAAGTGTAATTCGAACCCTGCACTGATCTGGTTCTTTTCTGTCCGAGGAATGACCCTAGTTTATGGGGAGAAGGTTAGAAAGGACTGGAGCTTTCCAGTGTTATCGAAAGTCCACAGGGTGTGTCTGTGTGTGTGTCTGTGTGTATGTGTAGTACTTTATATACCTGCCTACTTAGCGTGCATGATGCACTGGGTAAATCCAAATCCTAGCTTCTGCTAAAATGGAAACAAAGTAACTCTGGAAAAATTTCCAGCTCAGTGAAAAGTTATAAAGACTAGTGATTAAAAAATGGTTATTAAAAAAAATTAGAAAGAAAGGCCCCGCAGTCGGCCTGTCTTCCAGGATCTGTCGTAACAGATTCATCCAAGCCGGTTAACGGTATTTGCGGTTTGCAAGATGCTACATGTCTGTGTAAGATGACAGACACATTATTATCACCTCTCCACTGCAATCTGTCCAAACCTGTCCTCGGACCCAGCTCTACAGCTGCGCGCTAGGGAGCACAAGGAAATTAGCAGCCTGAGGCATCACTTTTCTTCTCTCTCTCCCTCTTGCCAGGCTAGTGTCTTTATTGGGATCCATTGACTGCAGTCCGAGACACGTCTTGAGTAGGACTAATGAGGAGACTGGAATGTAGAGGAGGAGGAGGTGGGGGGTGGGGGGAGAAGAGTGGAAAAAAGTAATTGTTGGGCAAATCATTTCCTTCAAGAAAGAAAGGAGGAGAACTTGGATACAGCCCTCCTGGAGCAGGCAAGTCTAGACGTTTCTGTGTCAACAGTTGAAGATAAATAAGATTTTATCAGCTCAGAATCTGTTGGGACACATCCGCCTAGCGGTTCTGCAGCCCAGGGAGAAGTGGGGGAAAGGGGCCGTTCTATGAGATCTTCTCACATGCAAGATTTGGGTTGTGTTTTGTGCCAGGCTCGCAAGACACTGAGGAAAAAGGTTTCTTTCTTCTCTAGTTCCCATCCTACAAGGAGTCAAATAGCCCCTTCCTCAGTGGATCTGGGAATTCGGGTGCTCAGCCCCAAACAGAGGGCAGTAAAAACTGAAACCGAAATTCTGGGTGGTTTTGCGTGGACTGCAATCACAGAACTTAGTCGGCTTGCAGGGGGATTAAACTAAAATTCCCAGCTCAGTGCCCATGAAACTGTTCCTTGCACTTACCCTGTAGCATAAACATCACTCCGGGATCAGGCATTACCGGAACTGGGGAGTCTTTTAATGGGAGCAAATGAACGACATCACTGTAACGCAGGGGTGTTTTTCTCTGACGATGTGCAGTGCTGCAGGGTCACAGTTGCCGCTCTGTCCCACTGTAGAAATGGCTGCATTTCAGCAAACAGACCAAGTGACCTCCATTCCATGACACAGTTGGGTTTTGGGTGGGGTGGAAGGCACCAGCAAAATATACATGGTTAGTTCAGAAATGTGCTGGAGCAGCAAACGGACGTCGACACTGACACTACAGAGAAGAACTCAGAGAGATGCCAGTTCAGGGCTAGGTCTTGATTAGAGCAGTTCACCTTGGAGAGGAGTCAGGTTTCCCTGTCCTGGGTGCTGGTCTTTGGCTGATACCCCAGACACCCACTGGGAATAAAGAACAAGGTCCCAGTCTAACCCGACTACAGCCCACATATACCAGGGACAGCTCCTTTGGAGGAGCGCCAAGGCTTTTTGCATGAGCCTGGCTGCAGGACAACAAGAAGCAGTTGTTTCCTATTATATTTTTAATTGTGACCAAAATGTGAACAGTTGGTTTTTACAATTAAGGAAAAGCAAAGAATCCTAAGGGAGACAAAAGCCTTGAAAGTGCATGGTAACCCTTGAATTGGAGATGAGTGATTGCCAGAAGTACAAGCAACCAGGAGTAAAATGGCACCATCATCAGTTCATTTTGCTTGACAGGTCCTGGGTTTGTCCCAGTGCTGTGAGTGAGCTGCCCAGCAATTTGCAGGATGTAACACAGTGAGAAAAATCCCTTCTCCTCTCAAACCATAGAGAACACAACAGGCTACATACGAGTCTTTGAGAGTTGTTTTCTTACTGCATCGAGCACAAATGTAATCATGGAAAAATGTGAGCAAAATTGTGTCATGGCCTGGGAGCTTGGGTGAAGTACTGGGGGTCCCAATCCCTGGGTTCAGCCTCCAATTTTGCAGCTGGCTGGTTCTAAACTTGAGCTACTCCCTTCACATTGTGGCTCTGGCCATTTGTGAAATTGGGCCTTTTAAGGCTTGTAAAGAGCTTTTTCATGATTGTATAGATTGTATTTTTTTCAAAAGACAGTGCCAAGACTGACTAAACTGTTGTACAGTCAGTTACTTGCTCAAACAAATTGTCTCTGGGGTGGCAATTCCTGGGGGGAGGCGGGGTGGGGGGGGACCTGACAGAGGCAGGCAGGTCTGTGGGCATTACAGTACATGCACATGGCCTGGACCTGTATTTTACAAGACAGGCATCTAGTGCACTGTGGCAATGAGTATTATGCTTATTTGGAAGTATAATGCTTATTTGGAAATGGGGATCTTCTCTGTTTAAAAGAATAAAACTAGGAACAAAGAAACCTGTCTCCCCCTCCTCCCCCTGCATCCCACAAGTGGCAAAGGGCATGCAGGTGAGTGATGTGTGAGCTGAGCTGATACAGGGTGGGGGCCAACAGGACAGCTGTGGTGCATGAGGCAGCTGTGGCTTGTAGGTAGTATCCAAACAGGATACAAGCCTGCCTTTTCTCTCCCAGGACTTATCAGCACAGAGACTAGTTTGTTATTGTCGAAGGATCTTTGAAGACAATCCTGGAGCTGTTAAGACATGATAAGGTTATCAGTGGAGGCATGTCTGCGTTGGGCTGCAGCGTTTCTCCCTGCAGGGCAATTGTTTTGCTATTTAACAACAATTTATCCATGTCATAACATGGTATAATGAGAGAATTTGTTATCAAAGAACTCACCATAATGCACCTCTGCTCTTCCAGAGAATTTTTACTTCCCAGGCATGTTTGGGACTGCCCGGGAATGTCTACATGAAAGGAGCCCTTGACAGGAATTGTCAGTGTGTTAACACCTGGCCAGGAAGAAACCCCCAAAATAAACCTTGTTTTGCCATTTTCAGCAGGCAATGTGAATGCATCAGATCCTAATCGCACACAGAAGGAGTGTTGTTTACATGGGCTGCTGCTAAACAAAGGGGTAGAGCTTCTCTGTTCCAGCCACAAGGATAGGAGATCAGTATGTTTCAGCCCATATTTGAATCTGTTATAAAGACCATGTGAAACCTGGTGTATATCCTAAATTGTTTCACCTCTGAGATTGGCCTGAGCACGTTGTCAAAGGCTGTCAGATTCTCCAGCTGTCACTAATATAAGATCTGAATATTCCCCAAAGATGCGTATTGATGTCATGCATTGCTTTCAAGTGCTTTTATAGTAGGAAGCGGTCACATCTGCACTAAAATCATGCAGGGTTATATCTGTGCAACTCAGAGAGGCAAATCTAAACCTGACGGCAGCATTCATCTTTGTGCTGTGCATGCACCATGTTCTTTCTGTCAGACACCCGGCATCAAACAGCTTCTCTGTCTCCCTCTTGATTTCAGTTCAAAGCTGCCTCTGCCTGGCCTTGATTCCTAACAGCCTGCTGGCTTGGCCTTCCTTTCATGATGCCTCCACACTTGCTCCCTGGCCTCTTGCACAAACACGCCCTGTTGATGAGAGCCATCTCCTCTGCAGCCCCTGCAACCTGGGGGAGTGTTAAACTTACTTTCCTTGCTTGTCTCTTGGCCTCTTTTCTCCCCTGCTAGTACTTCACTTGGTGGCTGCTTTACCTAACCCTGCAAGGCCTCTGGGGAGGCAGCTTGCCAGACAGAAGCCAGGTAAAATAAAGTTGCATTGCTCCATGCCGGGTTCTGTCAGTGGGATGGATGAGACGTCCACTGAGTTTGCTGAAGCTTGAGTTTTGCAGCAGTTTCATACAGGGAAATGCTTGCAGGCCTACAAAAACTCTGTTAGAAATGAGATGGTAAATGCAGCTGCTAATATGTGCAAGAAGTCACCGAGTAAACAAATCTGGGGGGAGGACTCACAAGTGAAGTCCCCTCACGTGAGGTGATCAGTACTGCTGGTGGGAGTGGATAAATGCAGGGCGGTAGAGCAGCAGAGCCCTTAGGAAAGCTGCATTCTGGGAGCAGGTATGTTAAAGAATATGTCTTGTGGTGGGAACAGGAATTGCCCAATTCACAGTGCCCTTTTGTTGGGCTAGTGTTGAAATGATGTAGCCACGACAGTACAAGAATGATGTGAGGCAAGGATTTTGGGGGGGGTGATATCTTTTATTGGATCAACTACATGACTGGGATAAAGTTATCGCTCAGATGATATCACACCCCCAAAATCTTGCCTTTTGTTGTGAGAAGCTCCAAGCAAGGGGGAAGCCAGGGGCACTTGCAGGGATGTCAGGTCTAGATGTCATGTTTAGGCCATTCTGTGTGTGTGTGTGAGACTATGACTCAGACTCCCTATCTGACATTCACAGAGTGGAAAGGTCACCAGATGTGTTTAAGCACTGTCTCGAGTGAAACATGGTGTATTAGTAGGAGCTTTGCTAGCAGAGCAAGGGAAGTATTTATTCCCCTCTGTTCTGCACTGGTGAGGCCACATCTGGAGTACTGTGTCCACTTTTGGGGTCCCCACTGCAGAAAGGATGTGGACAAATTGGGGAGAATCCAGCAGAAGGCAGTGGAAATGGTGAGGGACCTGGGGCCCATGACTTGTGAGGAGAGACTGAGGGAACTGGGCTTATTTAGTCTGGAGAAGAGAAGACTGATGGGGTGTTGATAGCAGCCTTCAACTACCTGTAGCGGGGATCCAAAGAGGATGGAGCTGGACTGTTCTCAGTGGTGGCGGATGACAGAACAAGGAGAAACAATGATCCCAAGTTGCAGCAAGGGAAGTTTAGGTTGGATATTAGGAAAAACTCTCTCACTAGGAGGGTAGTAAAGCACTGGAACAGATTACCTAGAGAGGTGGTGGAATCTCCATCCCTGGAGGTTTTTAAGGCCTGGCTTGATAAAGCCCTGGCTGGACTGATCTAGTTGGGGATGGTCCTGTTTGAGCAGGATATTGGACTAGATGTGACCTCCTGAGGTTCCTTCCAATTCGAATTTTATATGAATCTCTGATTCACAGGAATTGCAGGAGAGTGCCTTTCTGGTAGAAGTACCCCAGCAAACACTCCCTCCGACAGCAAGGGTTCTGGGCTCCAAGTGTCTGTGCAAAATAGAAAGGTGTTGGAAGTGCAAGCTCCCCTCTGAGAGGCCCATCCCACATACAATGAACCACACAGAACTCAGCTTGTCTACAAAACTGAGTCATCCCTGCCAGGAGGCAGAGCCCTGGTTCCAGGGAGTCTGGAGATTTCAAACCAAAAGCCCAAACCACTAAATCACCCTCTATTGTGGGCATGTGCCATCTCCATTTGCTTGAATGTGTGCTCCAGTAGAGGGTTTGCAGGATTGATATCAACGTGCATATGCACACATTGTATGCAGCAACTATAACCTCCATCGCACACATGCGCACAAGTAGCTAAGCTCACAGAGCAGAGCCAGCAGTGTCCCATCAGCATGGACACATGCTGCTAGATCTACAGTAGCAGCACTTGGGGAGTTAGTGCTAGTTGCCCTAAAAACCAAATGCACCTGCAGCCAGGCTCCATTTATATACCTTTTCAGGCCCAGGGTCTGCTGACCTGGTGGGAAGCTCATGGAGCTGAGAGATATGATTAGTCTCCAAATACATCAGAAGTTACTGAAAAGGGGAAGGAATCAGCTGCTGTCTGGGTCCTCTGGAGGCAGGGCAAGGAGCAGCAGCAGCACTGGAGAGTTAGGTTAGACCATGGGGAAACTCCTTCAACCTGCAGAGAGCAAAGCTCCAGAATCAACTCCCCAAGCAGGTTGCAGTACCTCCACCAAGGGAGGTTTTGAGGACAGGTATTTGGCAGAACTAGAATGCATCGAGCCAATTCTGCCTATTTTCTCCAAGTCTGTGGTCACAGGCAGACACAGTAAAACCCACTGTGGCCTCAGCTCTAAGAAAAACCAGATGAATAGAAGCCAGTGTTACATGGTCAATGCAGCAGAACAAACACACCAGGCCACATTCATTGCCCATGCGTTACCAGCCCTCTGCAGTCTTGCTTGCAGCAGGGCTTTGGTGCAGGGAGGCAGGACTGACCTCTGCATGTTCAGCTGCAATCTCCAGCCCAGGCCTCGGTCTGGTGGAATTATCTGGGCTGAGGTACATGCTCAAGTGCCCTGAACACTTCCTTCCCCAGGCAGTGCCGTGCGCACTAGAAGCAGTTCGGGGCAATGCAAGGGAGAGCATGGCCATCTCAGGGGCTTGCTCATTCGTTGGCATGAAAGCAGCTCCTCATTGCCTAGGCAGGCTCCCCCACTCCAGGCTTGCTGCAGCTCTGGGGTCCCATGGGGCACTCATGTCACCACCTCTGGGACCAAGCGGGCCTTCCCTCTTCCTAGCAGACACGTTGTTCTGCCACCTGCACAAGCCTGCCTGTGGAGCCGCTCTTCAGCTCATCCAGCTCCCCAGCATGAGCCTCACAGCTGTCACCCTGTGAGCTAAGGAACTGGATTTCCCCCCGCGGCAGAGGTGTGCCCACTGGGTCACGCAGGCTTGCCCAAAGACCTGCCATGAATCACTAGCAGAGCTGAGGGGCACTCAGCCCCATTCTTTACCAGCCAGACCTCCCTGCTGAGCCCCTTGGGCAGGCTGACCTGAGCCACAAGTCGCACCTAGTGCCGAAGCGTTGCTTGGTGCACAGGTAGTGCTGAGCTGCTGAGGGCCCTCTCTCCCCAGCCTCTGCATTTCTCTCTGATTTTGGAGCTCAAAGGCCCTGGCTTCCTACTGCCTGCGGACAGCTCTTCCTCAGCCCTTGCTGTCCCGAGACTCCACACTGGGGGACAGTACATTGGGATATGATCTCCTCCCACTCCCAAACATACCCTGAGAGGTATTCTCCACCTCCCAGCTCCATGCTCAGCCCCAACTCAAGCTCTGAGAGTTGGAAAGAGCAACTGCTCCACATCTTAGGCACTTCTCCCTCAGCCCAGCTGCACTCACTCAGCCCATCACCCTCCAAAGAAAGCTCCCCCTCTGCCCTCACTCCTCTTATACCCTCTGCCCTGCAGTGCTTTGATCCCAGCCTGCCCCACTCTGGGCTTTGCTGCACTGAGAGGAGACACCTGTGTATGTAGGTGTGTAGAGAGGTTAACCCCATCCTTGCCAGGCCTCAATCAATCCAAGCTCTGCCTTTTGCCCATTTGAGGGAGGGGGCCCTTATCTGGCTTCTCCACTAATGCAGGAGCCTTACAGGGCCCCGGGTTCAGTACATAGGATGGCTTGGAGGGCTTGCACTAATTACTGGGGCACCTGCCTGCTGGTATAAGAGGTATATTTGGGGATAAAGGTTGTGGTATTAACCCTGTTGTCAAACCAGAGTTATGGGAAATAATGCACTTAGCAGTTCCCTGCAAGGGGACCACAGGCTTTGAGGCAAGCCCCACACCTCCCTCATGCCTCAGTTTTGCTGCCTGCATGTTGTGGGTAAGAGCGCTTGCTTGAAGTGACGAATGCCTCCACCGTCCTCCCATGCAGGACACCATCTCCATGAACTATTTATTAACAGCTCATACCTTTTGGTGCCAAATCCAGTGTGCCTGGCATGCTTGGGGGGTGCCTGTGTGCCTCTCTGGACAGAAGCCCTGGGTGAAGTAGTGTTCACTTTCCTTCGGAGCACCTCTTGCACCCCCAAGATCCACAGGAAGATAATTTCTGGGGCAGTAAAGTGTTTTCACCATCCGTGCGTCCTATAGTCAGCCCTACATGAACAGCACCTAACCCTTCACTTGGCCTGAAGCACGTATGAAGTCCACTGTGAAGATGCAGTGCCACATCAAATATCTTCAAAGGAATCCTTTGCTGCTAAGGTGATTCCTTAGCCCCAAAGTGGTTAAGACAACAGGCAGCAGTCGGCTTTATCACTAGTAGTTATTCCCTGACTGGCAGGTTGACACTTTACGTGGAGCAAGCAGGAAGCTGAGAGCAGCTAGTTAAGAAACCAGAGGAAAATCAGCCTTCACCTCTTAGCAGGGGGCACCATGGTGGAGGGTTCGGTCGGATATCATTCAAGACTGGGCTTGGCAACAAGATGACTGAAAACTAAGAATTCCCAAAAAACTAATTACTTTAAACTGCCGGTGAACTCCAAGCTAGGAAAATTTATCCTGAGCCTTTGCCAGGAAAGAAAATATTGTTTCCATTCATGCACTCAAGGGGCCAAGGATGGGCTGCAGCACTTGGTTGATGTTTGGAGCTTGAGCTGGAAGAGGAAGAGCCCTTTTAGACAGCAGACCAGGACATGTGCCAGGGCAGGGCTGGTACCTGCAGTCCCTGTTGTGCTGTTTTGGGCAGTCCAGCTCCAACTCTCTGAAGCCATGGGGCTTCCACTGCTGCCCATGGGCTACTTTATTTCAGCACATGGCCAAGAGGTGGTTTGTGATGCTTCAGCTAAATAATTTGGGAGGATGCTGGCCTTGCTGGTAACTGCGTGAACTGGGGCTCAGGGAGCTGAGCCCGCTTCCCAGTGCTGCCGCTGGGGCCCTGTGAGGCATGTACAGGCCATCTGCATGGCTTCTGCAAGGCTCCTGAGGGCACCACTGCTGGACAGAATGCCTCCCTGTTCCCACCCATGCCCAAGCAGGAAATGGGGTGCCACGGCCCTGCTCCCACATGCTGCGTTCCCAGTCTAAGGAGCCCAGGCACAGCCTAAGATCAGTGCAGCTCAGCTGCTTCCCCTTCCAGCCTGCAGAGCCACCTGGCCTCTTTCAGGGTTGCAGTGAGGCCACCCCCCACTGGAAAAGAGAGCTGCCATTGCACAAAGCCTGGCTTCAAGCAGGGGGGGAGCTCTGTTGAGGAGGGAAGGCAGTGGCAGGCTCTTTGCTTGTTGCCCCAAGTTTTCTGACAGGGTGGAGCAATGAGAAGGAAGGTGGCTGTAAGGGAAAGCCTTTCCTGGGCTCACCCCTGTGCAGCAGAGTAAATTGGGCACCATCAAGCAGGCTCTTTCTTCCCACCTTGCTGCCTGCAGCCCACCCATTGCAGCATGTCGTGGCACATCCACGCAAGGAGCCAGCTGGCACTGTGCAGCTCCTCTTGCTCCCAGTGAATTGCTGGGAGCCCAATGCAATGCTGCTTGTTCCAGCATGTTGCAACAATCCTTCCTTCCTTCCTTCCCCTCTCCCTAAATTCCCTCAGACCTGAGAGGAGGCACGCCTCAGCACAGGGTGGTACCCCAGGGGGCAGCCCAGTGACCTTGGCAGAGATGGGGGCTAGTGGGGGAGAGCTCAATGAGCTTCCAGCTGGGCCAAAGTCTTGTCTCCGTGTCCAGCATGGACAGAGCCTGATCCATGGAGACAGGCTTAGACAGATCCTCTCCCACAAATCCAGTTGTGTCCTGGTTGCTGCAGCATTCAGTTCTGCTGGTGGGTTTCTTATTGGAAAAGGAGCTTTGTTTCTATCTAAGGCCCTCTTATATGCCTGCAGGCAAAGGTGCAATGGGATCTAATGCATGATCCCCAGAATCGTGCCTCCTGCCATGCCACATGTGCATGGCAGGCGGCATGATTGTGGGACTGTGCATTAGATCCCATCGTGCGTTACGGCTGGTGCAGGGGGAGCACCGATCCTGGGCTTCCCCTGCACCAGCGAAAGCAGCAAGGTCCTGTGGCTGGGATTCCCCTCAGTCCAGGGGCTCCCAGCTGCGGGGAAGCTCCCCATATCCCCAGGGCTGGCGGATCGGGGCTCCTGCCTATGTAGCTACTTTGCATGTGTAGCTGGTCTTAAGGTAACTTAATTGCACAATACCTGTAAAGTTTTGGGGGGGAGGGCTATAATTGCTGTTATTTTTCGTTGCCTCACTGGGGCAGGCAGGAGACAGCAACCAATGCACAAGGGTTCTGCCCTTCTCCAGGGCCCTGCTGGGGCAGGCACAGGGCTGTGGGCTGGCCGAGGCAGAACAGGGGGAGAACGAGGCTCCAGGGGCTCCTTGCCTTCGCTCTCCCTGTGGTTGTGGAAGGGGAACCGCTACCCTTCTCTCCTGCCCAGGGCTGCGGGCTCAGCTCTCCCCTTTCTGTTCTAGTACTCCCCGCTCCTGAAGAAACTCTACTGCCAGATTGCCAAGACATGTCCCATCCAGATCAAAGTGTCCACACCACCCCCGCCAGGCACCATCATTCGTGCCATGCCTGTCTACAAGAAGGCAGAGCATGTGACCGAGGTGGTGAAGCGCTGCCCCAATCATGAGCTGGGCCGTGACTTCAATGACGGTGAGTGTTGGTCCCTGCCCCTGCGTCATGGAGCAGCCATGCAGCGAGCCTGCATGAGACAGCAGTTACCTTGGGGGGCATCTCACCCTGATAACATGTCTCCCAGAGCTTCAGGAGGGTCAAGCCAGGCACTAAGCAAGGCATGGCGCCACATGGCACCAGGTGTCGGGGGTCTGGCTAGGCTGAGACAGTCTGAGGCCCTGCTGTGTGAAGCAGACCGCTCTGTTGTGAGACTGAAGTGAAACCACCATGTTCTCTCCCAGTTGTGCCTGCTCCTGGCAGCGCCAGGCTGGACGGGCAGCCCAGGATGCCAGCAGCAATTGAGTGCCTGGAGCTGGAGTCAGCACCAGCGGGAGGCACAGGACCTGCCCTTGCCCCAGCCTCCCTGTGTTCAGACCACCTTGTGATCAAGCCAGCAGCCCCTTCTTCACGTAGGCTAGCCCACAGGCCCTTCCTCTCATGGCACTTTGTGTCTTCACAGGCCAGTCCGCTCCCGCGAGCCACCTTATCCGGGTGGAGGGCAACAACCTCTCGCAATACGTGGATGACCCTGTCACAGGGCGACAGAGTGTGATGGTGCCGTACGAGCCACCACAGGTACTCACGTGTGCGATGAGGAGCGAGCCAGAGGAAAGGGGGGCCGTATTGTACAGACTGTGGAGTCGCAAGGCTGGAAGGGGCCCGGCCCAGCCCCTGCACACAGCAGGACTTGTGATCCCTGAACCGCCCCTCCAGGCTCTGGGTGGAAGGCAGCTCCTGGCTCCCTCAGTCCCAGTGCTCTGACAGCCAGGGGCTTTCCCCAAGATGGATGAAATCTGCTTTGCTGCAGTTTAGACTTACCACCAGTTTCTCTACACCCCTCTGAACCCAGGGTGCCCTGAACTGGCCACAGTTCTTATGTTCCTGCACGTTTCAGTTGTTCCCAGCATCTTACGGCATCTCAGCAATGACCCCACCCTGTGTGCCAAGGGTCCTGGCTGCCCCACTGCAGCTGCCAGCTAATACCCCTTCTGTAGTGAGCTTTCCAGGCTGATTTATTGCTGCTGGGGCTTCTCCCTGCATTGGCTTGCCCAAAGCATCTCCCCTAAATCTGCTGCAATAGTGGTACAGTTTTGTGCAACCTCTTGTCCAGCTGTAAACTCCTCTGGCTGAGAAGAAAACCGCGGCAGGCTAATGGAAAGTTTAGAGCGCCCCCTGTTGTCCTGTTTGCACACTTGCCATGTCCCACTCCAGCTGCATCTCTTCCAGTCCAATGCATGAAGCGCTTTGGGGGCTAAGGGCCCTGAGCCAGTAACCCAGCCCCCACTCCCAGGGACAGGTCTCAGCTCCAAAATCAGGACTCCATTCTTTGTGCCTCCCCCGCACATGAACCCCCCTCACTGAGAGCTGCTCCTTGCACCCCTCTGGCAGCAGCCTGGAGCTCTGTGGACTGCTGCCACCTCGCTCTGCCCCAGCCAGGCGTTCAGTCCCATGCTCAGTGCATCCTCCCTCTCTTGATGGCAGGTGGGGACGGAGTTCACCACCATCCTGTACAACTTCATGTGCAACAGCAGCTGCGTGGGAGGCATGAACCGGCGCCCCATCCTCATCATCATAACCCTGGAGACGAGAGAGTGAGTCTTCTTGAAGGACAGGAGGCTGCAGACCAGGGCAAGCTCCTGGCAGCAGCTGAGATGGAGGGCGCTGAGGGGCTTTCCATGGCTGGGCGGTTAGTGAGCGGTTGGATCTGTAGCGGGAGAGCAGGATACACATAGCGCTGGCCTGTACCCCCTGCAACAGAGTGCGAGACCCCCCCCGCACCACACTGGATGCATGCACAGTGCCCAGCGCCTTGTGTGGAGAGACATGCACAGGGCAACTTCACCTTCCAAGAAGAACGAATGCTAGGAGTGTGGGGGAGGGTGGTTCCCATGGGGGGAGAGGGGAAAGCAGGCGTGGGCTGGGTGCCTGGCCTGTAACCATTCCTGTTAGTTTTTTAAGCTTTTAAAATAATCGATCAGTGTGAAGTCAGCAATAGGCCTCCTGCCCAGCCCAGCCCTGTCCCCCTCCATATTAGATGCAGGCTCATTACCCCCCTTGAAGTAATACACAGATCCTCACCGCTCCCCCCTATGTCCCCAGTGGGCAGGTGCTGGGCAGGAGGTCGTTTGAGGGCCGGATCTGCGCCTGCCCAGGCAGGGACCGGAAAGCTGATGAAGACCACTACAGAGAGCAGCAAGCCCTGAATGAAAGCGCAGCCAAGAATGGCAATGCCAACAAGCGCAGTGAGTCCTGTCCCCACCGGGCTACCGCAGGCTGTGAGTGAGAGCTGGACTGCTGCATCTGTTTGCTGGCCCCTGGACTCTGCTTTTCCCTCAGTTGGGCCTGTTAGCAACTCCCAGCCTCTAGCAAGGGGCTTCCCTCTTTGGTGCTTGGGTCGGAGGTGGGGGGAAGGTTGGGGCTGGGACCCACGATGGGCAGACTGGGTTTGATTCCCCACTAACGCTGCCTCCCATTTCTGTTCTCAGCTTTCAAGCAGAGCCCCCAGGGGATTCCTGCGCTGGGGGCTGGCGTCAAGAAGAGGCGGCATGGGGAGGAGGAGATGTATTATGTCCCTGTAAGTGTTGCTTGCCTGTGCCCCTGAGCAGAAGGATCAGGGCACCCCAGGAGGGGCCCTGGGGTTCACAGGGCAAGTGGCAAGGCAGTGCACTACCTGGCTGGGGGACAAGGCCCCATTAAGGGGCATCCACCTGGCCTGATGTTGAGGACAGGGTGTTTTCTTCAGCTCTGCCCAGCAAGGACTAATGAGGCCTGAGTTGCTTTCTGAAGTACTGAGGATGGCTCTCCCAGATGCAGAGAGCCCCAGGCCGCTGCTTGCCAGGCTTGCAGCCAAGGCCCTTCTAAGGGGGTCGTGCATACCGGCTGTGCACAGAGGCTCTCTGGAAACCCGAGGAGACCGGAGTAAACGCTTCTTCCCTGCACAGGTCCGGGGCCGCGAGAACTTTGAGATCCTGATGAAAATCAAGGAGAGCCTGGAGCTGGTGGAGCTGGTGCCACAGCAACTGGTCGACTCCTATCGGCAGCAGCAGCAGCAGCTCCTGCAGCGGCAGTAAGTACCAGGGGCCTCCCAGAAACAGGCCGTGGGGCTGGGATCAGTAGTGGCAAGCTGAGCAGTGGGGCTCCCAAAGGTTGTGGGAAGCCAACTTGGCCCAGGGCCCTTGGCTATGATGAGCCAGCCGTAGGTGGACAGAGCTCCCACATCCCAGACCCCACCCAGGAGTCACTCACAGCAGGCAAGGATGGGCAGGGACATTCCTTGGTCTGTCTCCAAGGGCTTGCTCTCTCTCTCCTTGGCTAACTGTGGCCTGCCATAGCTGGGGAGCAGGTAAAGTGATACAGGTGTTTAGGTCCTGGCCTTTCTCCATACCATTTTATGCTTGCATGCCTTTCTACACCTTGAAAGCCCAAAGCCCTGTACAAAGAGGTGGGTATCCCTTCTCCCCTCCTCCCAAATAATTACAGAGAAGCTCCCACACTGAACAGAGATGAGGAGAGGCGAGTGAGTATAGCACATTGTAGGAATAGCAGATGCCCCATTTGGGTCCAAGCTTCTGGGCTGCAGGGTTTCTTCTCTGTGCTCCCTGAGTGATGGGGGACAGTTGCTAGCCAGGAGCTTTCCCACTGGCTGATGACCAGTATGCCTGTAGCAGCAGCAGCAGTCAGCTCTACCCTAGTGACAGCCACAGGAGGGTTTCAGGCTCTATTGCTTGCAAAGCCTCCGTCAGTGTACTTGCCTAAGGCCGCATGACCCATGAGGGCACTAGCAGAAAGGAGGCATGCCTGAGCTCTCACACCATCTCTGTAACAGGCAGGGCATCCGACCGTGGGCATCTCCCTGCCTCTGCATCCCCTGGCAAGGGAAGTACCTTACAGGCTAGACAATGAATCACAGAGTCCCAAAGACAGTGATGCCATACAGAGGCTGAATGTTCATGTCACCTCAAGCAGCCCTAGTTGTACTAAATTAAAAGACAGCTCTTCTTCAAAAAGTCACGACCAACCAGCTTGCACTAGTGCAGCTCAGCCCAGTCCAGCCCCAGTGTAAATCGCGTTGACAGCAAAAGTCTGCCTGGATGCAGCTGTACTGCTGGCTCCGATCCACCTCGGAGTCTCCACAGTAACAGCCCGGACTGACCGTCTTGCTGTTCTCTCTGAGCAGGAGTCACCTACAGTCCCCTTCCTCCTATGGGCCGGTCCTGTCACCGATGAACAAAGTGCACGGAGGAGGCATCAACAAGCTGCCGTCTGTCAACCAGCTGGTGGGGCAGCCCCCACAGCACAGCTCCAATTCTGGGCCCAATCTCGGGCCAATGGGTAAGGCTTCACCTGGGCACAGCAGCCCCCAGGGGCCAAGAGGCAGGGACAGACAGCAGCCCTGACACTGGGGACAGCAATACACAGCTCACAAAGCCAAGCTCTGGCAGAAAAAGCCCCTTGTCCCCACCTCCAAACTCGAGGCCAAAGTAGAGCTGGTTACTGTGTTAACTTATGGCATAGAGAGGGAACTGCACAGTATAATCTACATCAGTTTTGTACTGGGATCAGGAAGGGAGAGAAGTTCAGCTGTCCTGTGGAATTGCATCTGCTGGGCCTCACTGCTAGAGGGCAGGGGAGCAGGTAAAAAACTTGTTTGCCTTTAGCTGTTTATCCCATGATGGCTGTGGACAGCACCTCAGCCAGTGTAACTTCAGTTTTACCCCCAATCCTATCTGTTGGCTGTCCAGGCATGCATACTGCTAGCACAGCTCATCAGCCTGGACCAGCTTCTCACACAACCAGATCTGCAGGAGCCTTGGCCAAGCAATGCTCCGCAGGCCCAAGGGGGCCATACTGTAACTACTTGGCTCCAGTAGCTTCCCTAAAGGCAAGCGGGCCCTGGAGCTCTTTCAAGTGCAGGAGGTCACTGCACTCAAAGTTGACCTACTCCTACACTTCTGCATAGCAGGGGCATTGGGCTTGGGGAAGGACAGTGCCCATCCGACCTCTGTGGCTCAGATTGGAGTAGACCAGACACTCAAGTCTCTGCCATTTTTACCCTGAGCACTCCTTGTAAGAGAGACTCTTGTCACCCTCCTGCTCTCTCTTGCACACAGGGCCTGGAATGATAAACAGTCACCCCATGCAAGCCAATGGAGAGATGAATGGAGGCCACTCATCTCAGTCGATGGTCTCAGGATCCCACTGCACACCTCCGCCGCCCTACAACCCAGACCCCAGCCTTGTCAGGTAGGGAAGCCACCAGCTGTGTCTTGTCTTTGCTGTTTTCCTTAAGCTAACTTTCAAATATCTGTCTCACAACTGGTCAACTGGCCACTGGTTCCAACTGAGAAATCACTGCTCATGAAGCTGCACACTACTCTTCTAGCCTCCCTTCACCTCACCCAGCCAGCTCCCCATTAGGAATGCGAATTGCTAATGCAGATTCCCACTTTGTTCATTAAGTTTAATGCCTCATAGCAGGATGGGCATGAAAAGGCACCTTCCCTCCCCATCAAAAACCAGCATGTGCCTTTACTGATCCTTCTCCTTCCCTTCAATACCTACCTTTGCAGATTTTCCTCTTCCCCTGTCCTTCCTGGCAGTCACTGGAAATTGCTGGAAATGGTTTCTCTCTACTAGGGACAGGTTAATTTACAGAGGTAGATATTTGATGCTTGTAGGAGGATTTCAGAGGCCATGAGGTAGCAGGGCCTCAAACTCCAGAACTGCAGGCACATCCTGTCTGGAGAGAATGCCAAAGTGGTCATTGGAGAGAGAGGCTGTTGCTCTCCAGGACATGTTGGATCCAAGTACAGCCCCCTTCCTTACTCAGGGTAGCCCAAACAGCGCCCTGGAGTTACTTCATTTCACTGAACAGCATTGAAACCATGATTCCTCAAACCTCACTTCTCCAATATTAATGCTTAGGGAGTTAGCACCTCCCATCTAGAGCATCTCCAAGGAAACTCTGGCTAGGCATTCAGGTTATTCTTAGATGGGGTTCATTGCTACACCATGATTTTTGCTTCCCACCATATTATGGGAAGAGTTGCCAGATCTGTAGAAGAAGGAAGCCTGCTGCCCTCCTCTGGCCCTCCTGGAGTTCACATAGGTTTTGTCCCAGTAATGACAGGTGAGAGCTCAGAATGTGAACTGAAGACGTTAACGCCGCTTTATTTTCCCAATTCTTTCTGCAGTTTTTTAACAGGACTGGGGTGTCCAAACTGCATCGACTATTTCACCTCCCAAGGGTTACAGAATATTTACCACCTGCAGAACCTAACCATAGAGGTAAATGCTTTGGGGAGCTCTGTTCTTACCACTTATTTCTATTGGCGGTTGATCTCAAAGGCAGGGACAAGAAATGCTTTTGAAGGAAAGGACACAGAGGTACATTAACTAGCCCTACCAGCTTTATATTCCCCAGGGTTTAAACCTCCCAGTTACAAAGGCTTTCTAACCCCTCATTTGGAAGAACAGTAGGGCAACCCATAGGGGAAACTGTGGTCTTCTGTTGATTTGTCCAGGCTGCAGGAAGCAAGACCTGATATACAGAAGAATAAAGGGAAAGAAATACCCTCCTTCTCCTCACTTGTTCTTTTAAAAAAATAGCACAGGACTCAGAAATCAGATGCCAGAGAGATTTCCCCTAACTATGGTAACTATAGCTGCTGCAAAGATTTCTCCTTAAGGACTGGTTCAAAGCCTACTGAGTCAACAGAAGGACTCATGTTTAACGTCAGCGATCTTTGGATCACATTGGTCAGGCCCACTTCTGATGTGATGTCTGCCCATGCAAACTGGGAGAAACTCTCAGCCCCAGGGAATTGTGTCATGAGGTTAGAACAGGTTCCTTGTATTTCATGCCTGAACATTTCAGCCCCAAGCCTGGATATCAAGATGCATGATGCCCTAGCTTATGCTGTGATTCAGCCTGCCACTTTGGAGCATGGTGAATTTTTCATAGTATATTTCTGGGCTGAAGGACTATCTGTGGAGGGAGGAGCAGTCAGCTCTGTGCAAAGCTTTCCTTCCTTTGTTGTGGAAAAGCCCTGTTCACTCAGCTGACTGTGCAGCACAGGGCTCCCTTAGTTTATTAAGGCAATCTGAATATGCACCCTTTGTTGACCCTTTACACCCACAACAGACTCAGATATGCCCCAGCCTCAGTATTCTGGCCAAGTCCTGCTAAAATGGTGGCCCTGATCCCAGGTCTTTCCTACGAGGTGTGCTACAATGCCATCCTCAGTCTGGTTGCCAGGACCTGAACGACTACAGATGTCATGCAGACACAATGATTTTTCATTGGTAGCTGGGGCCAGTTGGATAACCTTAGACTAGCTTTGGAATGTGTTAATAACTAACCTCCAAGAGTGAATTTTTTTTAATCTTTTGAAACCCCTACATATAGCATGGTTGAAACTGTACATCACACATTGCAGAGCCATGTGTCCGAGTCAATGTTTAATCCCTTGTTGCTATGCTAGCTAGTTAACTCCTGTGCGAGTCTGCTTTTGGTGCTAACATGGATCTCTAGCAGCTCTACACTGCATCTAACACACCATGGGTTGGGTACATGTGCTGAGGCAGCCTCCTGCAGGCACAGCCCATGTCTGACATAATCAGGCTATATATATACCGTGACATCTATAGCATTTCTTGTGCATCGTAAAAAATGCCCCTCACTGCCCATGGTGGCATAGGGTGGCATATGGGAACCCTATGGGCACAGGTTAGTGCTACAGCAGAGGCCTGGAGGTCATTCAGAGCCTTGCATGCTGCTCAAGGCAGCTTCTGCCCAAGCTGTCAGCCCCTGGGGTCTGGATTGGGGTTCATGGCTCTTAACCCAAATCGTGAACACAGACAAGAGATGGAAGGTTGCAGGCAAACTGGGCTGAGGGTTCCCAGTAAGCATCAACCTGACCATCCTCCTGCTGCTCTGTCATTCACAAGATGAGGGAACCCAGTCCCATCCCACCCCTCTTTAAAAATAAATAATAATCCAAGTCAAACCATTTCCCTTCCCCAAATTGCATGCCTTGTTGCCTGTCCATTGTCACCTCCAAGGACCAGATCTGGTCCCAACTGAGAAATCACTGCTTATGGAAACAATGGGGGCCATGACTCACTGTGGGGGATGATGCAGAGCCAAGATAACCTCATGTCTCAAGTGCAGTAGGGTTGGCAAGATGGTCAACTGACTGCATATTTTTTGACCAGTGCAAGATTGTAGCAATTTTATCAAAAAAACTTCTGTCGCTTTCTTGACAGAAATATGATGGTTTTTTGACACATTTCTTAATGGAAACCTTGTGCTTTTCCTGTGTAGTACTTGGACCTATTGGCAATTTTTTACAATTTTTAACTGATATTTGACCTGTCAGTTGACTAAACTTTATTTGACCGGTCAAATACTCAACCCTAGACTACAGGCCCTCTGAGCTATGGTCATAGTAGCCCCCAGGCTTGCCCTGCCCTTATTTGTGACTGCTGCTTGGCCGAGACAAACCTTACCATTGTTGATGTTCTAGGATCTCGGAGCACTGAAGATCCCAGAGCAGTACAGGATGATTATCTGGAGAGGCCTTCAGGAACTCAAGCAGAGCCACGACTATGGGGCCCAGCAGCTCATCCGCTCCAGCAGTAATGCCTCCACCATCTCCATCGGTAGCTCTGGCGAGTTGCAGCGACAACGTGTCATGGAGGCAGTGCATTTTCGTGTGCGCCACACCATCACTATCCCTAATCGCAGCGGGGCCGATGAGTGGGCGGACTTCGGCTTCGACCTCCCGGACTGCAAATCCCGCAAACAGTCCATAAAAGAAGAGTTCACAGAGGGAGAGATCAACTGAAGGTCTCTGCAAGCACTGGCAGCAAGAGACCAGACACAGAGGTTTAAAGGAACAGAAAACCAATCATAAAAAATGGCAAAACTCTTCCAGCTTTAAGTACGTGGAGAAAATGCACTCAGTCGCATGAGGGAACCTGGGTCTAGCCATTGGTTAGATGCCCTTCACAGGAGGGAAATTCCACTGGCTTTGTGATAGGATCGAGGTGAGGAAAGGAGCAGCTGAGACACAAACAGGCACTCCAAATCGGCTGTAGAGATGCCACAGCTGCCTGAAGCAGAGGAATATACACTTGCTAACGTACAGGGCTACCTTACAATTTCCCTGACAGTCTTCATATCAAACGAATGCAATGTAAAAGTAAAACGTATTCTTTTCTTAAGAACAGTCTCCTTCCTACCCTACCTCTCCCTACTCTGTCTGTTTAGCAGTGCCCAACTCTTCGAGACCTCGGTCTCTGTGAAAACGGGTTCAGCACCTGAAATGTTCTGCTCATGTTAGGGATACCTGCTGTTGACTGATGTATGACAAAAGGACATGCTTTCCTGATGGATTGCCAAAAAGTATTTGTTTCCTTTCGTTCTTTGTAGAGCAGAAAAGAAATTTATTTGTTGATTCCAGACTATGTGCATGTATCTAAATGACATGTGTGTATATGGACAGACATACCTTGTATATACCCAGTAAGCTCACTGTGCTGTTAAGGATAAAGAAAGATTTATTTTCATGTATGCTACAAAAAAAAATTGATAATTACCCCCAAGACACTCCAGTGTCATAAATTAACTTCATGCTTTTGACATGTAAACAGGCAGAAAGCTGCTATATTTCAAGTCTTATCTTAAGCATTCAAAGGGTTTTTCTTTTAATCTTTAAACAGTTTTTTGTTTGATTCTGAGGGAGAAAGGGCAAATCCATTCACTTAAACCCCCCAGTCTAAAATTTTTCCATAAAGTGTTGCTTAGAGTTCCTAATATTTGCAGGGCATGGATTAATTATAGTCTTGATCATTATCCCATAAAAGTAAAAAACCTGTTTTCCCAAACTACTGATAACAGTCTCTGTTCGATGAAGAGGTTTCCTTTTCACCATCTGAAGGTAGGGCTGTTTTTATTCCTTCCCAGTGCTTCCCTAGCACAGGGGTCCAGATGATTTGCCTCATGTCTTTGTGTCTCCTGACTAAATTCAACA
Source organism: Crocodylus siamensis (assembly GCF_052110815.1). Taxonomy (NCBI): domain Eukaryota; kingdom Metazoa; phylum Chordata; order Crocodylia; family Crocodylidae; genus Crocodylus; species Crocodylus siamensis. The sequence goes on from NC_143406.1 coordinate 15,044,275, forward strand.
AGATACGCAGCAGGAAATGCGAAGATGCATGCAGATGTTTTGTGCCAGCAAGTGGCACAAAAAAGACATTCTGTGGGTGCGACTGGCAATGCCCTTCCAAGCACAGTAGAGGCTACCAGTGATGGCAGAGAAGGCTGGTGGTGCCATTCAACATCCTGTGTATCGTCTCATTCCAGGACTGGTCTGTAACTGAGACAGCCCAGAGGACTGGGTTGTCTCAGTAACCTCCAGGGCTGCCATACTGCCCAGAACCTATTCAGAGCTGCAGCTCTGCCTGCAGCATATCCCTTAACCTCAGCCTTGTAAAGGGGTGCTCAGAATGCAACCCCATAGCCATTTACTCTTTGTGCTTACACCAGAAAAATTATCCCCCAGCCTGACAGAGCTTATGGAGTTCACTGATACTGCTCTGGGCTAAAATGTGTCTCACCAACATGCGCTGGGCTTCAAACACAACTTTTGCCTTCCCTTAAGCATCAAGGGCTGGTCCTCATTCAGGATGGAGCCCCACAGGGAAACTGAGCTGTATCTGCCAATGCCAGGAGAGCAGCAGGAAAAAAAGAGCTCCTTCAGCATCTCTGCTTGTTCTTCTCCACTGGTGGCTCAGGGGCTAAGGCACATGGGATGCATGGCTAGGGGCCATTGTTCTGACCCTTCTGAACTATTTGCCCCATTTTCACTGGTTTCTCCCCCAGCCCACAAACCTCTGTGGCTGAGAGTAGCCGACCCCCATTTGACAGCTCCACACCTGTGTACATTGTCCTTACCCTGCACCAGGACTCTGGGGCTCGCCAAGAAAGCAACACATACTTGTAAGTAACAGCTGATTAAAGCACTTTAATGCTTTAAGATTTTTAAATAATCCTTCATGTTTTCAATGTTAACTAATGCTTTTTCCAGCAGTATTATAAGGTATATTTCACCCCTGTTATTAACTGTATTTTTTGTAATGTTATCTTTGGAAAATGTGTTATTTTTATAGCTGTGGTTTTTGTTTTGTTTTTTTGTAACGCAATAAAGCCCAATGTCTGAGCTATGTGTGATGGATACACGCTCCTGCCCTAGTTTCCAACTTGGCAAACTGCATGCTACAAGCTAGAAATGTCCTGAAGTTTAAATAGGAAACATGGATCCTTTGTTATGGAGCAAGCAGCTATTAAAGAACAGTTCTCCAAAGGACAAAGCTACTTGCCAAAGCAAAATTATAGCTCAAAACAGCCCTTCAGAGCATTAAGAGAGTAGCTTGTGAGCTCCCACCATTCAAAACAAGAATTGCCATCCACCATGGCTACCCACTGCTATTTTGGGAGAAGCTGTGGATGAATAGTAGTTAGCACATGCAAAACCCCTCCTCATTTCTATACAGGCTTAAAAGATGTGTTCTGTCTTAGATAAGCAGAAACATATCTGAGGCCTTTCTTAGCAAAGCTGCATTTAGAAAGGTGAACTTTAGAAAAATATATTAAAACATTCACTCAAAAAACAAATCTCAACAAAAAAAAATATATATTTTCTTTTAATAAGTAGCTACCTGGGTTTCATTCACAGAATGTAGGTTGTGTTGTGTTTTTTACCATCTTTCAAATAAATGACCAAAAAGATACAGTATGAAAGAGAGAGTAGCATTTATCATTAATACACAGCTTTTCTTAGGTTTGAAAAAAAAAACAAAACAAAAAAAAACACTGTTTAAAACAATTTCCACAAGAGAACTGTGCTTAGTTATAAATGTTACAACTATTCCTAGTTTTAGTAATATATACTGCATATATAAAAATTAAATTGACAGTAAAGACTATTTTTCCGGAGAAAAATTCAGTATGTATAGCTACCAACACATTCAATGTTGTTTTAATACCATTTTTTCCAAATCTTGAAAACCAGGGTCTGAACAATACAGATCAGAATAAAATAGTCAAATATATACATTTGCAGTAAGTTCAACGTAAGAATAAAAAGGTACAAATAACCTGGTTCAAAGCAGACTTGCCTGTTGTGGAAGGCACTATCATTTCCTGTGATGCATAATCACAATCTGCTAGACCAGTGGTTCTCAACCTTTTTAGACTTGAGGCACCCCTGGGAAAATTTTAGCTTATTTTTTTTGACCTTAGAAAGACCACAACTTTGGATTTCTATTTGAAATCTCTTTATTAATGCAGTTAAACCCCGTTTGTAAATGTAACAGTGCTAATGTTGTGTGGTACCCTGTGGCACTCTTGAAAGGATCTCAAGACATCCCAGACACCCCGATTGAGAATCACTGTGCTAGACAAAACAAACAAACAACCCCCCCCAAAAAAACTTCCTTAAAAACCCGTGCATCAGACTCCCTCCCCCACTCAGGGCAAAGGAACTGCAAATCAGTGCCTTACAGAGAAACCCCGAAGCACAGGAGTTTGCAAGGAAAACAAAACTGCTTATACACAGCCTCTCCTAATGCACTGTAGAATCCAGGTGACACCTCCTAGTAACAGATGTTGTACAGAGCTCCCGCACAGATATCCACAGAAGTATTTTGAAACAAAAACCTTTATTTATTTTTAATAGTGATGCACTATTCAGATTAGAAATGCCCAAGGGTATGGTTGTGCTCTGTGTGACAGTCTAAGCCCACAAAAATCTTTCATCACTAACACTACAGCCAAAATGACAGGAAATCTCTCTGCCAGCTTTGCCCTCCCCTAAAGAAGTAGATGCATACTTCTCAGCTACTATGTATTCCAAATTTATAGCAAAGACCAGAACACCAAGTTCCAGAAACGTGCAATCTGTAAGGGGGTACATACAACACAGTATGGGGTGTGCAGCATGGGCCATACAGGTACTTTTGTTTCCTCATTTTGAGCATCACAGTTTCATCTTATTTACGAAGCTGCCACAAGAGATTAATTGCACAGTCTTCACAGCCATAAAGGATTGTTTCTATTTCCTTACCACATCGCAATCAGCATCAGGGTGGTCTGCTACCAAGAAAATTCTATTCCATTACCTGGATCTGACTCCCTCAGAAAGGAAATGCCAGCATATCCTTACCATGTTATGACCAGCCTCAGGGAAATCTACCGTCAAGGAAATAATATTCCATAATATAAAAAGGAAATGCCAGTGCAGACAAAGCCTCCATCATTTCTTTTAAGGATCCTGGATAACATCCTCCAAAACATCAGCAACAGGAGCACTGCATGCTTACGGAGTTCAAAACAAGCTCCAAGTTCTGGGCATTGCCAATGAAAATGACAAAACACAACAAGGCTTTTTGTTTTAAGACAACAGTGGAAACATCACTAGCTAGAGAGGTGTGCTCTCTAGCAGGTCTCTGGACAGCTCCTTCACTTGAAGCAGCAGTGCACATCACATGATTTCAGTCTTGATTACCGCCACATCTATTGCTTCGTTGCGCAAGTCGACAGCAGATCCGTTCCTCCAGGATTGTTCAGCAGCCGCAGCTACCTGAATCGTCCAGAGAAACTGCTCTTTGGTGATAACAGGGGGTTCATTGCCTGGAAAAGCAAGACTGTGCTACTAGAGGAAGGCAGCATTGGTACAAAGAGCATCAGGCTGCAAAACCACAAGACTGAAGCCCTACTGTCTGCTCTGCAGCAGGTCCTCCCTGAGGCTCTTGAGTCACTTTGCTGCCTTGTGCTTGCTTCCCCCCCTTACCATTTGTCTAGTTCAGCAGTGCTCAACCCCAGTCTGCAGGCACCAGCACCATGTCATCTGGTCCACAGGATTCCCCATGCATCCAGAAATCTGGCAGGGGAGGTAGCACCACTCCCTTCCTGTCAAATTTCTGGACCCGTGGAGAGCCCCAGGCTCTGTGTGCTGGAATAAATATTAAATACTTTCAGTGTTTCTTCCATCTACCTAGTATATCAAATCCTGCCACTTCCAGGATCTTGTAAAACAAGGCATCTTACACTGTCTTACCAGATTTCAGTAAAAACTGTTGGTTTCCGATAGTTTAAACTGCCATAAAACCTTATTCAGCCCAACACTAAGTATTGAACACTGAAAATATTATTGTTTTTAAGCCAATTTCTGTGTCTGTGGGCATACACAAATCACCCAGGAGCCCTGCATATACATCCAACACACGTTTACTATTTGCTGGGTTCTGATGCTGCCAGTGCCACCCATTTCAGCATTTTAGTTACCATATGTACTCAAATATAAGACAAGGGGGAAAAGTTCCTTGTCTTGCATTCACATACATGAAAACCTTGTTATATATATTGTCTATCATTTAACTGCTGACAAAAGCAGCATGTGCTCAGTAATGAAAACCAGTTCTGAAGTTGATTAAATGCAGCTACACTGAGCATGACTATAAAACACATGGCACATATTGGGCAAATAAAATGATGGGAACCTCACTCCCTCCCCCCCCCCATTTTGTGTGCAGCCCTTAAAAATAAATAAATAAATAAATAAAAAATGGGCAGTTTTTCTCCCTGGAGAGAACAAGCACCAGGCCTGAAGGTACTGCAATACAAACGCAGCACCTGGAGAAGCTGGGGCAAGCTCAAACACCCTCCTTTGGTGCCAAAAATGTTGACTTTTGTTTTTTGGGGGTTTTTTGTTACAATTTTTGTGTTCCAGGTCAAATTAGCCAAATCAGTTCTGAAACCTATCAATTAAGCAGAAATCAATCATCCAAATCCATGTGGTGCTACTACTGGCAAGTATCCTCTTTCCCACACTTTTCAGTCTGGGGTTTCAGATACTTCCAAAGCCATGGCAGACATCCTACATGCAGGCCCAAGCCTGGAGATCTTGGAGTTTGGATGCCCCCAAGTGTTGCTTCCCTTAATCAACAGGCCAAAGGAGCAAGCTACGGGGAAATCTCCCATCTCCATAAAATAGGTGTGTAGTCCAGATCATTCCTGGGGGCCCTGCTTGCAGTACAAGGACATGTCTCCACCCTCTATTACACAAGGACATTCAGAGGTCAAGAAGAGGATCTTCCTTTCCAATCACAGCAGGAAACCACCTGGACTTATACCATGGTATCTTTCCTGCCAGTTAAGCAAAAATGACTTTTTTTTGGGAAACGTTTTCTTCTTCCAGGTCAAACTAGCCAAATCATTTCCAAATCCTCTTAAGCAGCACACAGTTGTTCAAACACCACATGTGGTGCTACAGTGGGGAAGTATCCTCTACCCCAGACTTTTCAGCCTGGGGCTTCAGATACTCCCAAATCCACTGGTGGGCATCCTACGTGCAGGCCCAAGCTCAGAGGCTTGGGGTTCAGATGCCCCAGAGTCTCACTTGCTCTTAACCAAAGGCCACAGGAGCAAGCTAGAGAGGAGTCCGCCATTTCCATGAAGTAGGCATGTTGCCAAGATCCTCCCACTGGAAACTGGCCTTGGCCTGTGGGAAGCTAATTACAAAACTCGTAGGGCGCCATGTCTGCAGTGCATTTGACAGGGGTGCACCCTTCACTACACAATGCCATTCAAATCCATCTTGGTTCAGATAACAAATCAGTGCAGTGACTATACTTGATCTTAGCCCGCAAGAGGTCCAGAAGCAATACTTTATCTTTCTTTTTTCTTTAAAGGAAAATTTTTCATGTCCAAACCAAATCAGTCAAATTCATTCCAAATCCATGAATCATTCAAGATCTCTACAAGGGTAGGCTAGTGCAGTCCATTTTTTTTTCATTTCCCATATTCCAAGCCATATTAGCCAAAACAAATTCCAAATCTGTGACTCAGTCCAGAACCATAAGTGGCCGTCCTTATTCCTGGCAAGCATCCCCCACCCCCATCTGGGGCTTTAAATGTTTCCAAATCCTTTGGCAGACCTTCTAAACAACACCTTGTTTGGAAAACAGTATCTTTTGGTAGTATATCCATTGTTTTCAGTTCCCCTCAGTGGTGACTCCTTTTAAAGTCCTAGTAAGCCACTACACTGAATACATTTTAACATCCTCTTTACTTCCACAGCTAAGCTGTACCTTTCTTTCTCATTTCCAATGATTCCTGGCTCTTCATCAGCCTTAAATATCTGGCAAACATCACCAAATGGGGCCCCAAACAGTTCACCCAGAATCCCTCTGTCACCCCCTCTTAGCCTGTCACATATGATTAGCATAGTCTAGCATAGTCCTACCCTCCATGATGGACCATGTTGCCCTGCGCCTCATCTGCACATACATTTTTGGAAGATCCCAGGACTCATGACAAGATCACCTGGTGCCAGTCACGAGTGGTGGGAGTGTTAATTAGCACACAGATCCTTTTGGGGGTGGAGGGGGTGTATCTGGAGTACATGCACATACTGAGTAGCACTGAGCTATGGGGTCACCATGATTTGAAATGCTCTGTTGGGAACTTACTTACCATGAACTACATGGTAAATAATGAGTCTTCTAGTTTTGGACTAATATCATGCATAATTTGTATTATGCACAAACAGCTACAGAAGCACTGCTTAAAAGTGTGTTCATGGAGTACATGTGCTAAAACTTGCAGCAGTTTCAAAAATGGTAAAATGCATCAATTCTGCATGAACAAAGTCTATGGGTAGTCATAGTATTTTGCCTATATGCAAATTACTAGTCACGTTTATTTCAAAATCAGTGGCCAGTACAGTATTTTAAAATTTGCCCCTCACTTCCATGTGCTCAGGGAGAGCAGGGTTTGACAGCAAGGAGGAGGGGGAAGGAAGGGCTTGCAGCAGGAAAAACTTGGGAGGCACAGGCCAAGGAGGCTACCTGACTCCCTGATTTATCTCCTTGCTGCAGCAGTGGGAACGGGACAAATTCAAGCAAACCTCCAATAATCTGATTCTATACCTGGGAAGTTATCACTATTTTTTTAATTTTTTGTGTACTGAATCCAGCTATTGACACATCATCTTATGCTTGGGATCATCTTATATTCCAGTAAACGTGGTAGTTGGCAGGGAAAAGTTTATTATAATTTTGAATACACCGTAATCAACTAAAGTTTTCACCTAGTAAATAGTTTTTGCTTTTCAGATTGTTTAGACTGCCTCGGGCTTTACAACATTCATATAAAGACATCTGCTTTTAAATTCCCCCTCTCATCCAGCGACTGGGATTTCAAGAATAAACAAACTTCCCACTGATTTCAGAACCATGTTCTACACATATTTCCATTAAAGCCAAATCTAAATCATATCAAGATTCCTCTTACAAATAAACCAGCATTAGTTATGATTTTTCTAACCTTTGAGGGTCCTTAAAAAATGTCGGAAGAGTTCTCTGTATGCATCCCGGTACCGGTCAGCCTGGGTCTGAGAACAGATGGACACAGAGGTTCCATGTTCAGTAATTCCCAAGGGATTCTGATTATCTACCCGTAATGATCCTTGAGAACCATGGACCTGGAAAACAGTGAGAGGCAGAAGAAAGAAGTAAATAAAAACCTGTTAAAGTACTGTAAATTAATATGCCTTTTGGCTTTAAAATTCTATCTGGTCTGCTGGACTGGATTACTCAGCTGCTCTTATTTTAGGATTTAATGAAAAGTTTCCTCCCCCAGGTCCAGCACCGACATCTTGTTTCTGGTGGTCTTGTACATCAACATAAACTTACGCCATTTGCAAAAGGGCTTTGGCCCAATACATTTGGACCCATTCTTTTTGTTATTTGTGCTTACAAGAATATAACACCTGGCTTGCTGTGCCCATAATAAAACAGTTGGTGAAACAAGGGTAAATTGTATGCAGAGTTTCTGCCTCAAGGGACCTGAAAAAGTAGACAAAATCAGAGCCAAATTCCACTCCTGTCTGATTGCTGTTAACAACTCCATAAGTTACTCATGGGCACAATCAAGAGCAGAATTTGGCTACCAGAAGGGGAAGCTAATTTTAAGAGGACAGCAGGACAGGCAAAAAACTGTAACTTCTCCCTCAGCTGCATGGTGCTCTGTATAGCACACTGGTGTGTATGCACATAGGCACAAAAAAAAATAATAGGTCCCCCATGCAAACAGGAATCAGAGAAAAGTTTACATTACATAAAAAAACAAACACACCTCTAGTCTCTGATCGCAGCTTTTAGTGCAGTGCTGACTGATGTCCAATGTAACAATGGCTCCACTAGGAAATTTCATGCTGACTGCTACAGTGTCTGCATCCTTCAAGTAGGCCATGTCTGAGTGATGAGAGATACCAACTCAGACTTGGAAATAAAAGGAAACCAGCAAATCCCTACTGTACAAAAGTGCCTGTATTTTGTAAGAGGCACTAGGGTGACTAGATCATAATCACACAGCCTGGTGGGAAAAACAGAACATCCCAAACACGTTTACTACCACTGACACCGATCCATTTGCATTCCTCTTTACCACTCATCAGGTGACTCCCTACTCCACACTTTTACTTTTATTACAAAATAATATAAAATAATAAATCCCGTATCTCTATATCTTACGACTTCACATACATTTGCTTTTAATTTATAGCACTGAAATAAGAAATAACTAGAAAATGAAATGACACTCTAGTGGAGAAGTTTAGTCTCACCTGCACAGAATGCATGTCCCAAAGAAAATATTGTATCTGGTGCACTTTCCCCCAGTAACAAACTGATAATATCAATGTCATGTACAGCAGCATTATAGAAAATCCCACCTGAAAGAGGAAAAAGTGAGCACACTAAAAGATGTAAATCCTATAAAATCTATGAGCAAGTTTATATTTCTACACTGCATGATGATAAATGTTAAATCATCTCAGAAGTTAGCCTGAAGAACACACAGAAATACTCCCTCACCAAAAAGTTAGTGTCAAAGAGCCTCTCCTCCCTCAGAGGAAAATAACGCACTTTAGGGATATACGCATACACACGCAGAAGGTTCCACTGGAATACGCAATAAGGTCAACTGATGTGCCTTCACAGAATGAACCCCTTCTTCTATAAGAAAGCTACTTAGTACCTGACTTTTTTAGGAAGCTAAGAGAAGCCGCTGGATATATGCTGCTAACCGTTGATATCCGATGAATCCTCCCCAAGGCCTGGCTGTCGTGGACTTTTTTATACAAGAACTGCATGGCTGGATCAAAGCGCCTGTGGAAAGACAGCCAACATGGATAAGTGAGCATACAGATAAGAATGGGGTTATGCACACTAAAGTCATCCAGGACAATCCACCAGCCTGACACTGGACGGCAGTGAAAGATCTGGACCACATGTGGCTACCAATTTAAGACAGATGTGACATACAATTTTCTGATGAAATCATTTGATCAGCAATTTGCAGAAGTTTCAGAAATTCCTAGTAAATTTTTCCCTGCAGTAACTCTTCTACTGTACTAAGAGCTTCAATTCAGGGATTAAACAACTGTGGAATAAAATGTTTAATACGCAATACCTAAGAAGTTACATATAGATTAAAAGGTATCTTGCTGGTTTTATATGCAAGTATCAAATGTGCTGTCTGTAGAGGATGAATTTCTCTACTTCAAATGGTCTGGCTAAATCAATGGTAGCTTATGTAGTTTCTTCACAAGGAATGTAAATACTCAAAACCTTCTTCATTACTTGCAGCTGATGTTATTATATAGGGTGCACAGGACCATTATTTTTTAGTGTATACAAGATTTTAGGATTCAGTTAGTGAGTCCATAAAGCATACTGAGTACAATCAAACAAAGCTACATTTTCAAAATATTATGTAAATAAATGTTGAATGTTTCCTAATAGAAAGTTTTTTTTCCTGCAGTATTTAAAAAAAACCAGAGCCAGTTCACTTCCTATAATATTTTTCTTTTCCTTCTCCAAAATTATACAACAAAAACAGTCAAAAAGACCTGTAAATCCCTTGGGCTTGAAAGAAAACAACCATAATCAACATGACAAGAAATAATCTGTGAAGCCAAAATGGTCTGTAACCAAGGTGTAACGCTGCTGTTTTTTCCAACTTGGTATAGCTGTAAAACTAGATACTTTGCAAAATAGTGCAGTCAAAAGTGAATCTCAAAGGCTACACAGGTGCAAAATCAAGAAGCTGTATATCACAAAAAGTAACGCCCTAATTCATTCTCTCACACATCACACACCAAAGTTACCCAGAAGAATGCTTCAGTCATTTTTACAAAATCTCACCACCACAAAAAGACTAGAGTAACATTTTACTAAGCACCTCGAGTGCTCAAGCCTCATTGCACTTACCAACCGTACTCTATTACCACCCAATCCCATGTACATGGTTAATTGTAATGCTATGCCAAATATAAAAAAAGATTTGCACCTCCAAGAAGTATGAAGAATTAACCTGAAGCTGCAAGTATATAATATATATATCCTCTGACGACCCACATACTACGTAAACTTAATCAAAATTATAGTTAAATAGCTAGAAAACAAATACAGAAAGTTTCCAGATAATAATTGGAATTGCATTACTTCACACTTGTACTTCCTTAACACATAAAGAGCTGAATAAAATGGAGTCCTTACTTGTAGAATCCACAGACCAATGGTCTTCCACATCTGTCAGCTTCGTCAAAACAAGCCTCTGCTGTCTGCCTGTCTAAACTGGGCAGCTTCTCGCAAAACACACCTTTCCCTATGCAGAATGTCACATAACACAGAGCTGAATATGTGTAGGACACAATCCAAGCAGTACACTTTATACCTTGCAATATTGTATTACACATCAATACAGTCCAGAAACAACATTTCAGGAGACACGAGGAAGGCCGTTATTGCTACTTATCCACAAAGCTATAGTGCATTAACCATTTGCAAATTTCATAGAATCTCATCTGCCTCTATTCTTAGCTGTATTTTTCCAATTACTTCTTTGTACATATGGAGTTAAACACTTTTAGCTTAGGTTGCACTTGCTTCTTTCCCAGACCTGGAAAAGTACACTTTGTACGTGCAAGCTTGTCTAACATGTCTTCAAACTATACTGTTAGTCCAATAAAAGATATTAGCAAAAACCCCTTGCTTCTTGCACTAATCCAATTGAACAGTTCAGTTACATATACTTAAAAAAGGACCACAGTACATACTCAAGCTGCATGGAAAGTCTTTAGGGTAGCAGCTTCTATAGGCTAACTTCTCTCTAATTATGCAATCAGACATTCAGTGCATCCCTCAAGGGATACTGTAAGGTACAAATGAGGAGGCCACAAGTGACTAATCACTGGAGGTGGAATAACCTCCAGGGCAGGGGGTCAGACTCAATGATCTACTAAAGCCCCTCCCGACCCAAACATCTATGAATCTATGAAAACACTGATAAATGCTGATCTCTAAGTACATGCCTTGTTAACTCGGTATGCCCAACCCAGAACATATCACAGATTAAACATGAAAGAACTTGCTGTAAGTCTGCTACAGTTCCTCTTACCCGCTCGCAAAGCATCTAATACAATTTCTGAGGCTGCTTCAGGAGGTGAACAAATAATGGCTCCAGAGACACTGCAAGCATTAAGAACAAGTTGTTAGGTGGAGACAAATTATTTGCTGAAACAAACTAGTCAAAAGAAAGGAGATCAAGTTTTGTGAATGTTAAGAAACCTCTTAATTTAAGAAAGGGAGGGGTAAGAAACCACTAATTTCCAAGAAGGAAAGAAAAAAAAAAAATCACATTGACAAAATAACTCTCTCTCATCTTATAAGGGCTCAAAGTTCTGGGGTAATGGTGCCAGGAATAGATTTAAATCATTACATATAGTGGAGTTTTACATGAATCTTTGTCTTTATTCATAGCTTGTAGTCTCATATTTTTAAGTAATAAATACAAAGTGTTCATTTAGATTTAGAAAAAATATATATTCACCACATATTTAAATAGCATTCTTATGTCTCTATCTTAAAAGTGAACACAAAAAACGTTTCTGAGGTGTCTTTCAAAGACTTACTTGCACCCTCCATTTTAACAAATCAGAAAGGAAAATCTAAAGAAACTTTACAGGGTGCAATTGTGGAAAAAAAATACTGCTAATAGTTCAATGCATTTTAACTTTAGAATTTGTACTGCAAAGTTCCCTCTCTCAGGAACACTTCCATTCTAAGGTTTGTGAATTCTGAAATGCTGCCTTCATTTAAAAGTTGACAAGAACTCCAGTGAGCTTGTTTTTGTGGTACTAATCTAGCTTCCCCCAAAACATAAAATGAGCTCTAATAAAAGCACATTTACACTATACCCTTCACAATGAAGGATCCCTACAGTGCTTTTTAATTCTACATATGCTCTACCACTTCAATAAGCCAGCTACTTGGGAGAAAAAAAGACAAGTCAGGAAGGAAACCGATACACAAGCTACATGACACCATGGAAAAGGGAACCTGGTCACAGACATAGCCTTATACCTCTGTCCACAAAGGAGAGCTTGTCACAGTTCTTTCTGGAGCCCCAAGCGCACACAGATAACTAAGCTTCCCAGCAAGATCCTAGAATGTGTCACCCTCCCTCCACCTTCTTTACTAAAGAGAAGTGCAATTTGAGTTGATCTATAGCTGTTGCAAGGAGCTGTAATGAGGACTAAAGGCATAAAAGTTCTGTCTCATGTCATGAGCAGGAAGTCAGACCAGCAAGATCCAACAAAAGGCAAGTACATGCCAGTACCAATGAAACTTTCCAAAGACAGTAAGAAAGTTACATTGTTAGCCCTTCTTGAGTTAAGTTACTTAAGAAAACATGGATATGAGCGATTTGCAGACTGTACCGTTGATCATTGAGCACAATGTCAGCATCCTGCTGCCGCAGCACCCTGGTGTTAGCCAGAAATTCAGTACTGAAGGCACGTTCCACGTCTAGTAGCTGATCCTCAACAATGTAGAGTAAACAGCAACTATTTTCTTCCATTAAACTTTGAAACAATGCTTTGTTCCCAAGCCCAACACCAAAGAGAGCAAGACCAATATTGCTTCCTGTAGTCCCAGTACCAGTGTACTGTCCCACAGCCCCTCCACAAATCGCACTGTTGGAGGCCTCAGAAATAACAAGCTTTTGGTTGTTCTGTTTTGAGGAAGCAGGTGTATTTCTCAGATGAAGGGCAGCAAATGCTGAAGGGTAACTGGTAGAGGTAGAGGGTGTCTGGTCTTCTCTGGCAGACAGGACATTAGTGGTAGAGCTGATGGCATTGAGGTGAACAGGGATCAATGACTTGTGGTAGGAAGGTGGAGATGGCACCATGCTGTAGCTGGTGCCGGTGCCATCACTGGTGATGCAAGGGTTGGGTGAGAAAATAAATGAAGGCTGAGAGAGCAGGGAAGGAGTGTCAAGTTGCATGGGAAGCCCAGCACCAAGGTCTGAACCTGCAGATCTAGATAAAAAGAGAGATAAATAAGTCTTAAGGAAGCTTCTGGTACTTCAGGAACAATCAAACAGAACAAAGCTGTTTGAACAAAACAGGTCAAAATATCTTAGAGAAAAAAATGAGTAAATATGATGAGCCTCAGATGTCTGTAGGCGCTTGACTTCAAATTCATCAGATTTTCTTCCATCACTCGATTGACATACTATTTGCCTATACATTTGGTTAGGCAAATATAAAGAAAACTATTAACCCCATCTTCCATGCAAAACCCTGGTGAACTGTTACTTTTATCAGACTCTCACAAAGATAGCACAGGGTGCACTTTCTACTCTTCCATAAGGTTTCCCAAGTAATTCCATTTAAACTACAACTGTAAAAATAAATGAAGTGCATTGTGAAGATTTATTACTTGCTCTTTTGTCTTGCTTGCTAGCTAAGCCATAAAATTCAGTAATTTGCAGTACGTCCACACTAACTGGGAAATGAGCGACCTTATTTAAGAGTCAACATAAACAATTTAAAAGCATGCAACTAACTCTAAAAAAAAGTTCTTTGTCTAACTTTCCAAAACCATGTGAAATTACTAAAAGAAAAGCCTTTTTCATTGCCTTTAATTCTTTTGCATTACTTGGCTTAGACAGCTGTGAAAACATTGGAACTCATACCTCCATTGCACTTCAATACTCAAGCTTTGAATGCCACAAGGGAATGCTTATTTAACAAGTAAATGGGAAAAATATTTCTTTAAGTCTCATGTTTCAAAACTCTGGGGACTGTTTCAGCTTGTGTGTTTATATTGACAGACTTTTTCCAAACTTCAGTTGTAAAGTCACAAATATGCCATGTGACAAGAGCCTCCAACCCTGCTATCTGGATGCAGCTTTTCATTCCTCTACCTCATCAAGAATAAAGGAGGCAGCAAGAAGTTTGGGGGGAGAAGGGAGGAAAAAAAAACAAAAACAGTCCTGCAGTTTATTCAAGACAACATCTTCATGACAATTTAGGCAGAGACAAACATTACTATGGGACACCGTACAACAGTGATCCTCAGCTAGTGTACTGCTTCGCTCCAAGGTGCCTGGAGATCCTTTCGGGGATGTCATGAATTGCTAAGCAGTGTTAGGTGTACAGACATGATTCACATGATAGACCCAGAAATCTCAAATAGGAATCACCAGTGTCCAAAACATTTGGACCAGCTGTGGACTTTCTGAGTTTTTTCCAACAGAAGAATTGGTATATTATTTTTCTGAAAACTAACAACTGAAATTGGGGGAGGGCAGGTGAGACTTGAGTTTAATGGGGTTGAGAACCACTACACTACAGACTAGGAATAGATATGGCATTTATTCCAGAACAAGCTGTGCCTGTGTTTGTTCTGGCACAGGAATATCCCAAGACTGGCATGTGCACTCGTTGCCTTTCCATTAGGATACGAGTGCCTGAATGCACTGCCGCTTTCCTGCTGTTGACCCACTGATGCAATCCAAGGACAACTGTTTGGACGCGCTTTGTGATGGACACCTCTTACCCCATAAACCTTTTTATGGTTCATCTCAGAGATGGACACTTGAACTATTGCACTTTGTCCCAGGATGAACTGGTCTGTTTGGGGACAAATGCAACAACTGTTTGTAGCCATGGTGGGTAAAAAACAGACACCACATTTGAGCTGGCACTAACCAATCCAAATCAAATCCAGGGAGTAGTGCAGCCCTTTTCCAATGTCCTCTCTGGAATCAATAGCGACTAATGCTAATTAGTTGCAACTGCCCAGAGAGAAAGCATTAATCTCTGGCTAAAAACAGATGCCATATTTCCTCTGGGGAAAAAACCCAAACAAACCCTTTGATTCTGGGATCCTGCAGATGCACACAGTCAGACCCAACTTTATTTTTATTCTTAGGTTTATTCCAGGTCTGATTTTCCCTGGTTTTGACTCGCATCAAAACAGGGTAGAGGACAGTCTCTCAACAGGCAGCTTGAATGGCAATTACCTCAAATTAGCCAATTAAGTGTCTGTCTTTCACACCTGCCTCCATAGCTGTTTCCATACCAGCTATGAACTGCCTGCCCAGAGGAGCTTTCCATCTGTTGACTCCTCTGTGAAATAGAACTGTCATTTCTACCCAGGAGAACTTTTACAGCCTTTTCTCCAACGCTTGATGAAGGGTGTTTGAGCCCAAAAGCTTGCAATTAAAGATTTTTTTGCAAAACTCTTGTTGGTCTAAATAAAAAAGATGTCATCTCTAGTACAAGTACCAATTGCTTTTTCCTCTAGATCAATATGGCTACAACTTGGACGCTTGGCCTCACAGCTACTTAAGGGGGGACAGTGGGCTTAGTCGTAGGACACCAGAACTTTATCCCAGGGGAAGTCAGGTGCCTGTACTGAACCTAGCAGGCCCAGGTGGCAGGGCAATTAACTGAAAACTGACCAGGGGTTAGATCTGTATCGCAGCCTCTGGCTGCCCTGCCCGGCAGCAAAGCCCCTGTCCGCAGCCCGCGCCTGAGGGAGCCCAGCTCACGCAGCTTCGCAGACAGTCACGCCCAGCCCCGCACGCTCACTCAGGGGCCACGTCTGCTCCGCCGGGAGCCCCGTCTCAGACCAGTCACCGGGAGGAAGCTGCGGCCTGTCCCGGGCTGGGACCCGCGAAGGCGGAGCAGGGCTCCCCTCCCCCCGCGCCGGGCCGGGCGGACTCACGCGAGGGCGGGCGCGCGCGGGCCGTGCTGCTTGAGCAGGCGGCGGTTGCGGTAGTGGCGGCCGGACGAGAGGTGCTCCAGGATGCGGTCGCGCCGCACGCGCATGGGCAGCTCGCACGACTTGCAGTACAGTGTCTCCACCACTACGGCGGCCGCCGGCCCCGGCCCCGGCCCCGCGCCTGGCTCCAGCAGGTGCCGCCGCACGCCCAGGTCTGTGAACTCCGCCGCATAGTCGTGCAGCGTCTTCTTCTTGCGCCCCATGGCCGCGCGGGGCGCGGGCGCGGGCAGGGCCGGCCCGGGGGCGCCCCCTCAGCATGGGGGAACGGGGGGGTGGGGAGGCGGAGGCGCCTCAGGGCCGGCTGCGGGCCCGGCCTGCACCGTAATCCCGCCCCCGCCGCCCCGCGTTCCCGGAAGCGGAAACCAGCCCCGCTCGGCCGCGCCCCCGTGACCTGGCTGCCCTGTAGGTCCGCGAGGCCGGAAGCGGAATCCGGCCTGCCCCAATGACCCCCGCCGCCCTCTAGATCCGCGACCGCGGAAGTAGAAGTTGCCTGTCCCGCCCCGCAACAAAGACAGTGCTGGAGCCGCGTCGTCCGGTCTCATCCCTTTATTCTTCTGCAGAGCCGGGCTGGGCTGGGGGGGCGGTCACGGGGGCGGTCCCCGCGGGCTCCTCAGGTAGCGGCAGACGCTCTCCTGCAGACAGATGAGGGGGAGGCCGTGAGCCCGGCGCGCCCTAGCAGCCCTCCCGTGGGTGCTGGGGCCGACGGAGATCCCTCGGGAAGGCCCCACGCCCTGGCCCCGGCCCCTCAGGCTTCTGCACAAGCCGCTACGCAAGAGTACCTCAGGATCTGCCTGGGGCTGGGCGGGGGGAATCACAGGGACGTAGGGCTGGAAGGGACCAGACGTGCTCTCGTTCTGCTGCATCAGCAGCTATTGAGCAGGGCAGGGGCAAGGCCTCTGCATCAACCTCCCTGGCCTGAAATGCTGGAGGCTGCAAGTGGGGGCCATGCTTAGTTCTCTTCCTTTCAGCCTCTGCTCCCTGCCCTTGGGTGAGGTGGACCCATGGTCTGACCCAGTCAGTGGCAGCTTTTATGGTCCAGACCCACTTTGGCCTGTTTCTCCTTCTTCTGTGGATAGTTGGGGGGAAGGCTACAACTCCCAAAATACAAACTAATGTAGAGTGGGGTATTAATCATCATCATATAACACAACAATACTGCTACTACTACCAATAATATTTTTATCTGTCTGCAGCTCATTATTCCTTCCCCAAGAAGCACAGGGCTTTCCAGTTAAGTCTGTAGTCACAGGACTGAAAAAAGGGCTGAGCACTTTCCTGCTCGTGCACTTATATAAACATGAGTTCCTCAAGCACCCAGCACCATTAGTATGGGCTATTATAGCACTAGTGCCTGTCAAGGGACTAGCTCCTCTCATCCTCAGAGCGTGTAGTGGTCGGTGTCAGGGCTGTTATTGAAAGGCAGGAGTGGCAGCAGCTGTGAAACAGGCTACCTCCAGTCATTTTCAGGGTTTCCAATAGCAGCCCCTTAAAAGCTGCCTCCCTTTCACCATTTCTGGTACAGGTAGAGAGGAATACAATTCATTGATATCATTGAAAGATGTTGTGCATCTAAGGTATTTATACAAATAATAGGAATTTGTTCCAATGTAACAGGCAATAACTTGGGACTGGTATTTAAATAAATACACACAGATGGAATAGATTGTACAAGTATAAAATCTTCTAGCAGACAGTTGTCTGTGACTTACTGGAAATCCACAGGTGCCTTCCTCATGTCCATGGCCAGTGCAGTTTTTTCCTTCATGCTGTGGGGCAGGATTATTGCACCAACGAGAACGGCTCACCACTCCCAGCCCACAAGAGACAAGACAAGGAGTCCAAGGTGTCCAGGGGGACCACATTCCATCAACTGAGGTGCAGAGACCAGTATTATTACATGGACATGAACAATTTTAGTCGTATTTAAATATGAATGTCAACAATTTAGGGAAGAGAACTTCAAATAAACTTGTGAAAATCTGTTCATGCAGTTTTTCATCTGGCACTATCCTTATTGTACATGATTTTATTATTCATAGCCACAGAGAGAGACTACTTAACAATGTACAAATACTTAAAAAGGACAGGAGCCTTGCTCTGAAAAAAAGCAACAAAACCCAACAACTTACAGACCAAGTCAGGTGAATATACAGAGCAGCAGTTTAGATACAAGCAGTCATGGCGACTATGAGAATAGAGATCACCACTAGAATACTTCACAAAAGAGGTTTTAATATGGAGACAGATTTGGCATGTAGGAAAATGCACCCTGTTCTGAGCATCTGAGTGTAAAGAAGATGCATGTCTATTTGAGGGAGGAAGACCGAAAGAGACAGCAGTTAGGAGTGGGAAGGAAGTACAGGATGAAATGAGAGTACTTTTGACACTGCTTTTGCAAAAAGCCTCTCTCCTGGTCTCATCTGCCACTGGTAAAAGCAGCAGATGTTTTGGTGACATGCTACAGGGTCCAGAGGGGAAACTGTACCTGGGCATCTTTTGTTGCACAAGGCAATTTCCTCCTTTAACCCAGCACAGGGCAAGCCTCCTTGGGAGGGAGTGGGACTACTGCACATCCGGATTCTTTTCTTAATCCCAGAGCAGGTGTGTGAACATGCTGACCAAGGTGACCATTCTGACCACTGACTGTTTGCTGCTGAAAGGAAACAAAAGCTTTTTTCACTTTCCTGACCTAGATGACAGGGCTTAGGCCTCATGCCTAACATCCTCCTTGATCCTGAATTCAGAAATCCTGAACTCCTTGATTCTGAATGGGTAGTGATGTGTGTTGGAGTGTTCCTGCATGGCACGTGCCAAGATTTACTAATGGGTTTTCACATCATTGAGGATAATGGGAAACAGCGAGTCAGGACACAGAAGCCAGGGGAATTGCACTCACTTATAGCAAAGCTATGTCTCCATTTGACTCCTCGTTATGGAGTTCTCTGAAGCTATGGTCTTGGTTGTTACGTTGGGAAACTTGGTGGAGAGTGGCCACTTGTTCCATAATTGTTGAGGCTGCTGGACATACTCCAAACCGGGCTCGGAGTATGTTAAAGCATACTCAGTTATCACCACCACAGTGTTGTGACAGTGTCATAATGTGAGGATGTGACATCATGGCTCAGCAAGCCTTGTCAAGGAAGGCAGACTTCTAAAAAGGTATGTGAACATGCTGGCAAGTGCATGACCACATCCAGTCCAATTATGTTCTCTCCATCAAATGCAGGAGATGAAACACTGTCCTTAAGGTTGCCAACTAAGACCCCTTGATCTTCTGTAGCTGTTTGTACCCATGCAAGCTGATGCGGTGTTGACATTCTGATGTAGAAGTGCTTTATGCCCACTTTGTCCTGGTGAAAACATCTATATAAAGATGCAGTTAAATGGGGTCCCAATTTGTTCAGCTGACATCAGGATAAAAGCAGCATGTCATGCAAAGGATATTCTGGCTGTGCACAAATAGATGTAACAGTTACATCAGAATTAAATTATACTGGTATAAGCTGTTTTGATGTCAGTGTTACCTCTGTTCACTCCTGTGTGGCTCTGAGTTGGAGCTAAATCTCCATAGCTTTAAACCTGAATGAAACAGGTTTTAAGTTACCATGGTTTAGTTTCTCTTATGCAGCAGCTGAGCTCATGCTAAAATTCTCTTGTCCTGAGCATACAGTTATATTCAGACTCACTAGGGCATGGTTCCAGACTGGGACAGAGCTTGACATCAGCAGACGACCCCTCACAGTGCATCCCACTCTTCGAATGGTTGCACAGGCGGATCCGTATCTGGTTCTGGTACCCACAGGTGACTGTGCACACAGACCATGGAGACCATGGCAACCACCTGCTTTTTGCTGCCATACAAGAGCCAAAAAAACAAAAAGATTTAGAAACACTTTGCTCCTCAACCCTTCCCAGTCATAGGTAAGGAGTGATTCTGTGTCCTTACCTTCACAGTGAATTCCATCACCAGTAAACCCACTTTGACACATGCAGAAATAGGAGCCAAGGGTGTTCAGACAAGTAGCATCCTGATTGCAGTTGTGGGTGCCTCTTGCACACTCATCTATATCTAGAAAGGGGACAGAAACCCACACCAAGTTTTCCCCACTTAAAATGCAGCTTATACAGAACTCGCACACACACAAAAATCACCAGGGACACCAACCCAGGGGAAGCATCATTGATGTTGGCTTGAGTTTGGCTTGACTGGAGGCCCAGCAAGGAATGGGACTTGGTTTCCAATGGCCTCCCCAAGTCTGACTTATCATGACAGATCTGCCAGCCTGGCCTTTTCCTGAGTTTATCCAAATGCCATATCCACTGCTTGCTTTGTGCCCTGTTATCACAAGCCCAGCTTCTCTTTGTTTACCTATTTCAATTATGTGGACTTCAAAAAAAATAGACTTGTTCCTAAACCTAACAGTTGCAACAGATTAGCTCATAAACTAGTCTGATTACAACATGTCCCTGGAGTTGGGAGCCTGTTTTCTTTCACCTGTGCAGCTGTACAATCCATCTCCTTCAAATCCTGCTGGGCAATGACAACGGTAGGATCCATACAAATTGATGCAGTTAGCCTTGGGGGGGCACTTCCGGGGCATTCTTTCCATACACTCATCTTTGTCTGGAAGCAGAAAGCAGTGCATATGTTTATGGTAGAGAACAGCTAGGTACTAAGAGCTGTACTGCTATTTGTACAGCAGATACAATGGTCACACCTGCATCACTGTGTGTGAACCCATTGAGCTCACTCAAACCCACATCTGTATGCACTCCAGGGTTTCTTCTGCACCCAAGCATGGGTCCTTGACCTAGTGAGACGTTGAAACAGTTTTGTGAGCAGTCACAGAAAATGTGATCCATGGCTCAGTATGTGTACATGGGATGTAGTTACTGAGGAAGTTGAATGTAGGTTGCTTAGTATGAGGCACTGAATGGCCAAAAGCTACAGGATCTCCTGTATTTCCTTTGACTTTGTTCACATAAATCAGAGACTTGCAGAAAGCCGAGTGCATAAATAAATATTTACCCACACAGTGGCTGCCGTTTCTCTCAAATCCGGGGTTACAGTGACAATACTTTTCACCTGAAGACCCACTGCATACTTTGCTGATATCTGAAGAAATAAAGTAAATGCATATGTGCCCAAACCCAAATCCAAGCAAGAACCCAGACACAGTAAAGTAACTGGTCTGTTTTACTCTTCCTGCTAATTCAAGTCAAGAAGGCTTGCTTGACTTTTTAAATATAAACATGTCACATGCTGTTTTATAGAATCATTCACCACCTCAGATTTTAAGGCCTGAAATGACCATTAGATCATTTAGTCCAGGGGTTCCCAAACTGTGGTACACGTACCTAGGGGCACACAAGACATCTTTGGGGGGTATGCGAGAGAAATTGTGTAATGGCAGATTTAATTTGCATTATAATAATAATCATCGGCATTTAAGGGGTTTAAATATAAAATGTGTGCTGGTAGTGGTACACAAATCAGCTGGTAAATCTGAAAGCGGGTATGCAGTAAGAAAAAGTGGGAACCTCTGATGTCATATAATCTCCTGTACAGCATGTGCATAGGATATACCCCAGTTCCCCCTGCTCTGACCCCAGTAAAGCATGTTGTCAAGAGGCATCCAGTCTTGACGTGGACTGGCTCAAGAGTCCAATGCTTCCCTTGGCATCTTGCATTACCCAAAAATTGTGGTTTATTTCTAGTATTCTACTGCACATCATGCCTTTCAATTCTAGTTCTCAGATTGCCTCTCTCTGCCAGATTGAGGAGTTAAATTGAGGAGTTAAATAATATCCAATACTTTCATCCCAGGAAAGTATGTCAGTCAAGTTTTGACTTGCTTCATTATAAGCTAAACAGACTGTATTCCTTCGGCCTCTCATTGTAAAGCATTTACCCCACCTCTTGAATTGTTTTGTGATCCTCTTTCATACACTTTCCAATTTTTCTGCACCTTTGCAAATGCACATGCCAAAATTCCTAACGGGTGAGGCTAGGGAATGGTTTCATCCAGACACTAAATGGAAATTGTCAGGAAGAATAGGCCAATAATATATTTTGCAAGAAACCACTACAATTTAAACTAAAGTAGTTTTACTAAAGCTAGCAGCCATTGAGGTTTTATCATGATTTGAAGACAGGGAGAGGGGACATGGAAGTCAAACACCAATCAAGATAATGTACAATAAAGTTAAAAACACTCAGTACCCTTCTTTATGAAGAAAAGCCTCTGGGCAACCACAACCCTTCCAGGAACACCAGGGATGAAATCATAGACAAGAGCTCGGATGTAACCAAATTCACTATTCCTGAGAGAAGGTAAAACAGAGAGAAAGTGCACATTTCTCACTTTGGTTTTCTCCTGAGTTAGCAGAAAAGAACATTAGAACTCAGCCATTTCCTGAATTTAGTCTCAGACCAGGAGAGTCAGAAGGGAACTAGGGGAAAGAGGTCAAGTGCAAAAGGGGAAGGGATTAAGAAGGAGACATTCTCCTCTCCCAGGTGACTGCTTTCCTTTTAACTCAGTTCATCACTGACTTTCATTTCTTTTCCTTCTCTACAGCTATGTCTGTTCTTAATCATTTAAGAAAATATATGTTCTTAGGTATTTATTAAAAGCACCAGTAGGTGACATTAGCCATGTTAATGGTTAGTTCCCCTCTCCTCATATCATCACTGATAGGGGGCTTGGTTGTCTGTTACTGATGGGCACTGAGAAGGAAATATAAAAATCTGTCATTCATAGATTGGAAAAGCATCAGGTTACTGTCATACCTTACTCTTTTCATCTCAATCCCCTCTGTCCCATTGGCCAGCACTACAGTGTTGGAACCAAAGAGCATCAGGGAGGAGGGCTGCTTCATCCACTTCACAAAGCTGATGGGAGACAGCTGGAGAGACTGAGGCAGCTGTATGGTAAAGGTGTCTCCTTCCAAGAACTCACCGACCTCTGAAAAGACAGGCAAAAAAATTGAAAATAAAACAAGACCACTGGATATTCAGAGTGGCTCCTCCATTGTTCTAAAAGGATGACAACCAATTCACTGTGCCAAAGGGCAAGGTTATTCTGAGAAACTAACAAGCCATAGGCTGAGATGACTTGGGTTTATTCGCCAGTCTATATGAGATTGTCAGGGACAAATATGTGATAAATTAGATGTCCTCACTGCTCACTGTCAGCTCCCTTGTGTACCAACTGGGGTTCAGCCTCTAATAACCAGTGATACACAAGGATATAAATAGAGCCTTCTGGTGGAAACAACAACACTTTAAAAAGCGTCCATGGTCAGGGGACTACAATCATATTAATAAGCAGCTTTATGTTTGTAGCATCCAATACAACGTGACATTTGAATATATAAATGGAAATCAGACTGGACCTCCTCACTCCAACTCTGGTTCTAGATGACTATAGAAGTCTAAATGAGAGCTATGAACAGAATAGATGAGTCTCTACACAGGGTGCTGCCTTCACAGGAAGATGTACATATTCAAGTGCTTTACTTTTTCTTTGCAGGGCAAAAATAACCCCTTAGAGATTCCCTGTTGGAGTGTGCTGGTTTGCAAAAAGAAGGATGTCTTATGAAGAGCAGGATTGCTAGAAATCCCAAACTGCTGGGGCTCAGCCTGGTAGCAAACACCACTTTCTAAATTATCACCTGGTATGAGTGTGTGTTTGGCCATTTCTGGTAGTCTGGACCCAGAAACTGATGAGTCCTCACTGCATTCGCATCTGTGTACAGATACTGTGACCCCAGCAAACCCCTGCAGACATTTTTCAATGTATAAATTACAACCCCCAGCTATGGAGCACAGGAAACAGAAATAAGCATAATGTGACTGAAGATGCCTGTGCTCACCCTGAAGAGGGCAGGGCACTCTCATGCTACTAGCTGTAGCTCTTTCGTACCTATTGGCAGCCTTTCCAGTACAAAAATGTATCTCAAGTGGGAGGGATTTAACCTCTCAAAGTCAGTAAAATCATAAGCTTCAATCCGTGCCTGTTTATCAGGCAGTCTTGCTGTGGCCAATTCAGCCCAGAACATATTTGGGTAAAAATCATCCTCAACAATAGAAAACAGCTTCAGATCCAGATGGTGATTGGCCAGAGCCATCTTTGGGAACAGCTCAGCAGTCAGTTCCAGCCTCCTTCGATAACTGCAAAAAAAAAAAAAAAAAAGAGAGCAGAGGTAACTAAGGGGGTTGTCTGTCAGCATCATCATATTGGATGTGCCCTGTATCATGGGGAAGTGTCACCTGTCCTGGGAGGCCAAGGATAGAACTGGGGACAATCTGAGCTTTCCCATATCTAATTACTGTCTTCTAGGGCTTTAGAGGTCTTCTGCTTATAAATACTTTGCCAAGTCTTGTGTCACTCTCACCATTTGGCTCAAACTCTCCCTGACCCTAAGAGGAGCCCTGGTCAGAGCAGAGAGCTGTGGGCTAGTTCCTCTGCAGTTTTGAGGGGACTTAAAAATGTTTAAGGCAGCAACTGAAGATTTCTCTAGGAAAGAGAAAAAAGCATCTCTTTGCCAGCTTGGCTGCAATTGCTTCCGCCCCAGTGGGTAGCGTTCCAGGGGCACATCAGGAGTGAGAAGGTGCTGCAAGCTTTGCTGAACTCAGCTGGCACGCTTCTTTCCTTAGCAGTGCTCTCTGCGGCAGCTTGAAGTAGCCTTGGCTGAGTAGACATCAAGCTGCTCTGATATCGGACTAAAGCTGGGGGAAAAAAAAAAAAAAAAAAAAAATGGTTGCAGATACACTTCTTGAAAATTGCTGTGTCAATGCAGAGAACCTGTATGTAAGTCTCCATTAAGGCCAGTTGTAAGGATTTATGTAGGAAGCAAGTGGTTCAGATATTCAGGTTGGCCCTTTACGCAGCCAGGAATTTCATTCTTCATGGCAGACAGGTTGATTACATTATGCTTGGTTTGAATTCTTGCCAAGGTCAAGGCAATAATCTTATTTTATCTAATCTTTTTCTCACCATTTCCAGCTATGCCATCACCACCTATAAAGATCAACTTCTTCATTACAGGAATTGGTACAGTTACACAATTAGAGTCAAACCTAGAAATCATGTATTCATACAACATGCATGTCAATACGTGATATATATTCATATAGTCCCAGGCTTATGACAGAACTAGCACTGTTCAAAACTTACCCATAGAACTGGGGTCCTTGGGCAGAGTAGAATTTGTACCAACCGATCATGTATGGCTGGTAGTCCCCAGACACAGAGATCTGGAAAGTGATTTTCCTTCCAGGAGTTACTCTGATGAGACAAACTTGCTCTCCAAAGGCATCACAAGCAGTTTTATTGAATGCTGTTATGCTGATGCCAGGGTCTAGAAGCAGAAAGAGGTCATTGATCATCTTTACCTGATAATCATGGTAAGCAGCATTTATCTGCAGCTGCTTCTTACCATCATTTTATTAGGTCAGTGCAGGTAGGCAATGTCAGATGGCTTAAGCCATGCTGCCCATGCAGTCCTGCTGTCACTTCTTCTCTAGACTCGGATGGTGCCATGCAACGGGCTTGGCATTTTCCCTTGAGGACAGCAAAGGAAGCTTTCCTCTCCAGGCACAGATCTCTCAGCGGAGGAAGTGTTCATGCTTGGACAGGCCAACATGTCCTGGCTAATACTTTGGATAGTTCTGTGTTTATTGAGCTGAGCTCTGACTGTCTACACTAATGACAACAGGTTATTTGTGTGTTTGTACTGCCTTCCAGAGAAGGTTCTCACAGCATTCCATAAGCCCAAACTGCTACAATCCTCCCGAGAGACGGGTAGGACTTAGTTCAGCTCGACCAGCAAGAGGTAAACTGACGCACAGAAAGATAAAGTGACTTGCTTAAGGTGACAGGGTCAGTCATTAGTAAAACAGAAAAAGGAACCTAGAAGTCCTGACTCCTATGCCCTCATTCTCATTCATAGGCCCATTCTTCTATCTACCTAAAGGAGGTCCTCCAGTTATGCCATTAGATGTAGCCTAAGCTTTAACTTGCCTTGACAATAATTAGTCCCATCACCTCCATATCCTGGCAGACACTGGCAATAGAAATAGTTTTTCACTTCATCCTGCTGACAAATTGCCTTTGGATGGCACTGGATTCCCCTCGTAGTACATTCCTGCTTGTATGGATCTGGAAAGAAAGACTGTTTACAATGTGCCTGGCAAGTGCATGCAAAGCAGGTCAAATGTCCTTCACACACAGGGGCTCCCATGAGACCCAGTCCCACAGGCTGTTGTAGTTAATGTAAAATGAATACCCATCGTCTTTGACAGGCCTGTTATCAGATCCATCTTGCTTAAGGGACTCACAGACCCAAATTGAAGTAGACTGCCCAGCATGGATTGGTAATTTGATTAAGTTAAAACGAAATTAATCTTGAAATAGATTTTGCTTGAGTTTCTTTCATAACCACTAACCTGGTCTAAGTTTTACCATTTCCACCCCGCACATAACTGGAAAAACGGAGCCAGATGAAATGTACATGCAGCTCCTTTTCTAATCAGGAATCTTGATGTTGCCTCATTTCATATTTCTATATACACATACATATAACATGTAATGTGACAGCATCAAGATTCCTGATGGAAAGGGAGCTGCACGTATATTTCATCTGGCTCTGTTTTTCCAGTTATGTGGGGAAAAATTGTAAAAACTTAGACCAGATTAGTGCCCATACTATAACACCATTTCAGAGATCTTCTGTCTGTGGAAATCTGACCCTTCAGTTTTCTGTGGGTTAGGAGGCGGGAAAAATGTCAGCCTTCGATTTTTAATGTGGCATTTCTGTTAGAAATGTGAAGTCTGTTGAATTCTCCTTCGCTTCTGTGAAACATCAGATCATTTCCTTTGACCAATACACAGAACCCCCTTTCGGCTGTCAGCCTCTCAGCGCACTGGTAAGACGGGTTTCCCTCAGAGTACCGAGAACCTCAAGCTTTAACCCCGGGTCCCAGCAAGCAGCTGTGTCATTTCCAGGGTTCACGAAGGACTCACCGCGGATTTTGCTCCGAGTTTGGCTGATTAAAGACAGGAGGACGAGCCACTCGCCCGGCATGGTCAGAGAAGCCGTGGCTCAGTGCGAGCCTGGCATCCTGCTCCTGCCGCTGGACTCAGCAAGGCCGCGGGAGCCATGGCGCCGGCGCGCGGCGGCCGGCGTCGGTTCAAACGCTCGCGGGGTTCCGAGTCCCGCCGGGCGGCGTGAACCGGCCCCGCCGCCGCGGGCCCCGGCTCGTGCTGGCAGCGCCTCGCGAACAGCCCGGGAGCCCGCTTCTTCCCAGCCGCCGCCCGAGGCCCCCTCTTCGTCCAGCCCGGCTGCTCTCACGGTATTACTGCCGGGCTGGCCGGGGGCGCCTGGTGTCCCGGGCCCCGCTTCCCGCTGTCCGAGCCGCGCGACCCCGCCGGGGAGGGCAGGAGAGGAGGCCCCGACCGGCGAGCGCCGCGCGGGGAGCGGGCGCGGAGCGTCTCGGTGGGACCGGCCCGGCGGGGGTGTGCGCGCCGCCCGCGTGCTGCGGGGAAGCGACCCCGGGGCACGTCAGGGCGGAGCAGAGGCACCCGCCCACGGGGACACGCGCGGAGGCGAGAAGCTCTTCACCGCGGGGGGCTGCCGGCGGGGACCGGCCTGGGCGAAGGCGCCCCGCCCCCGGCGGCCAGTCGCGTAGCAACCCCTGTCCACACGCGGGCCCCCGTCGCGCCGCCGCCCGCGGGGCAGAGCAGAGCCCACGGCGGGGCCAGGTGAGGGCCCGTGCGGGGCGGCCCAGGCCGGGCCGGGGGGTCCCCCGCCAGCCGGGGCCCTGGCGCTGACCCTGGGGCGGCTCCAGCGGGCGGAGGCGAGTGAAGGTGCAGGGGCGCTGGGCCCCGCACGGAAGCTGGGCCGGGGGCGGGAGAGGAGAGGGGTCCCTTCCCCTCCTCGTGCTGGCGGGGGCAGCTGGGGGGACCCCAGTGGGCTCCATGAGTGACTGGTGCCTCCCGAAGCTGCGGTGCGCACATACACGCACACTTTCCCCTCACAAGACGTCCCCTTTCCCAATCACGTGGAGGCAGCCCCCCCCCCCCAGCCCCCCACAGCTCAGTCTCACTCCCCACCCAGCCCCCTTGCACAGCACCTCCCTGCAGGTCAGTGTGCCGGCTGGGGGCGCCACACCATGTCTCTGCAGGTGGGCGGTGGTATGGGGAGGGGTGGCTGCGGCAGGGCCAAGATGAATTTTGGGGGGCTCTAGCCCCCCAAGGCCCTCCCAGCACCACCGCCCACAAAGGCACAGCAAGGCACAGTGCTCCTGGCCCAGCCCAACTGCCCCCCCCGCCAGCTCCCCTATCCTGGCTCAGCCCCCTCCTGCAGGCCCAGCATGGCTGTCCCCGCCTAAGCCCAACTCTGCCCCCCCTCCCCACCCCCAGCCCCGTTGGTGAAGGGGCTCACCTCTAGGTCCCAGGGAAGTAAATGTGAAAGCTGCAGTTTGAAGCTTGGTGCCAAAAATGGGCGCTGGGTTTCAAACTGCAGCTTTCACTTCCCTGCTGATAAGAATCCTGGGGTCAGGGCCCCAAATTGGTAGGCAGATTAATGAATGGGCAAGCCCTTATGTCAACAGGGTCCAAGGGGAGCAGGACAGAGGGCTGCGCATGCCCAAGAGCTGGGCAAATCTTGGTATGTGGTCCCCTTGCAGCCCCAGGGGCCACCTCATTCAGGGTCAGGCCTTGGGGGCAGGTTGGGGGGGTAGAACCAGTGGCCCCCATTAAAGTTCACACCTTGGTGGGGTGTTCATGCATAGGCTGTTGCCTAGGCTAGATACTCAAGGGAAGGCAATCCCTCAGCTATGCTGCCTGTGCAAGGCCTGTGCTGGCATTTGGCCATGGCTGCTCTGGGCCTGCCCTCTGCAGAGCCTGCTGCTCACCATGGCAGCACTTGCCCTGACCAAGGTTGCTGTGCCTATCCCAACAGCACCAGGCTGCTGGCCTGTCTTGTGCCACCACTGCAACATCCTTCCCTCAATACAGAATAGCATCAACACTCCTGGTGACAAGGGCTGAGACAGGAAGCAGCAGCACCAGGGAGGAGCAGCAGAGTCTAACTCGGCTTTTCTACTCCCCAGGCTCCCTGTCCATCGCCTGCTCTAGTCTTCAGCATCCGGGGTCTGCTGGCAAGATGAACTTGCTGGCTAAGGGGCTTGGCGAGCTGCAGGAACTGAGCAGCCGACGGCAGCAGAGCCCCGTGTGGAAGCTTCCCAGAGGCCGATCTGCCCTCAGCAAATCAGCCCAGGCCATCCAGCGCTACTATGACAGCCAAGTACTTAGATGGGCAATGGTGCACACCATGTGCCAGACAGGGCAACTCTGGGGGAGGGGCCAAACAGGAGCTGCCCCAGGAATGCCAATTCCTCAGGGTCAGCATTGGGAGGTGCTGAGTCCCTGTAGGAAGGACCCAGCACCTTGCAGACGAGGGTTGGGAAGGGGGCCCTGAGACCACAGCTTCTGTCCCTTGTAGGTTCCAAAGGAAGATGCTCTTGGGCAGCCAGGAGAACAAGCTGCTCTGAACTTCCCATCCTCTGCTTGGCCCTGGTGGATTCACAGCATTATCCCGCATATCTGACTCCAGGTATCTACTATCACACAGCACTTTCTAAATGAGGTGCCTCCATTTCCTCCCGTTTGCCAGGCTGATATCAGAGCCATTGGCTCCTTCGAATCAGAGTACAAGCCCCAGATGGAGGAGCTGCAAAGATCCTTTCTGTTGCGCCCAGGATGTCCCAGGCTTTGTAACAAAGCAACTTCTACGTCCCAGCTTGGTAAGGCTCATGAGGGAGAGGGGCTGATTGAAGATGTTCCTTTTGCCCAGGTACAATAGGTCCCTTCTCCTATGACATCCCTTCTTTCCCCAGTCCTCCTTGCTTACATCCTCCCAACTATACCCCTTTATTCAGCAACCGTCAGGTAGCCCTGGTACTGGCAACTCCTTCAATATACAGTTTGCACTTCATGAAGCTGTACTAATCAAATACCTGCTTTTAAGAGGGCTGTTTGTCTCACATTTCCCTAGTGCTACCAAGAGGTTAGGAAAGCAAGCAAGGCTTGTGGGAAACAAGAACATCCTGTGGCAGTTCAGGGTAGTTGTACTAAGAGGAGGTGGGGGTTCCCTATGTACTGAATGCCAGTCCCATTATTCAGACCAGAGCAGTTACCTGCAGGCTCACCCTCAGCTGTTTTAGAACAGACTTCTCCTTATATATGGGGATGCACATCTCACCCATCACACCTCCCTATATCCTAAATTTGTGCTACCATTAAGGTGCATCACATACCAAATTCATAGCTTACATGTCATTAATATTCAAGTCAGATAATATCATAGAATACAAAATCCACATTCTCCAATTCTACTAAACCACAAAATAGTATCAACATTTTACCCGTATCATGTAGCAATAACCAGTTATTTTTAAAACACAGAAAGCAACTTACCAGAGATCGACATCTCTAATAGGTCTAGCACATCGAGTTCCTGTTGTCTGTCCCCCCAACTCAGCTTTGAAGAATGGAAGTCTGCTTTTCTGAACACGCAGCTGCCAGCCAACAGTAAGGGCATTACTGTAAAGTAAGTGTGTGTGTGCATCCACACATGCATTTTCCCCAGGAGGGCAAGAGTCCTTTGAAAGCTGGGTCATTTGCAAGTCACCAGAATGTGCTACTGCAAAAAGCACTGGTGACTTGCTTTTGATTGCTCTGTTTACTGACATGGTTTCCACGTTATATACTGCATGGAGGAATATGCATGGAAGAGATGTTGCCCTTCAAGGTCCCTGTTCCAGTCTGGCCTATGGCACATACAAATCCACCCATGAGTCAGAATTTTTTGCCAATTAGAGTTGTTCTCTCTCTCTGCCTGCTACAAGACGCATCTCTCTCTGAAGCCTGGAGTGTGGACAGTTGATTAACTTTTTTTTTTTTTTTTTTTGAAATCCAGTATGATATACTTTCATACTGGATGAAAGTGTTTTCAAAGGAGGTTTTTCCCCCATTGGCGAGTAGATGGAACCCAAACAGTTGAGATTGCTACAGAGATTTGTTGTCAGCAGTACTAAGTTTTCATCTCCTTGGATGATATTTAAATAAATGCTTTTTCCACTTTTGGCTTATTTTTTCCCCCCCAACAGCCGACCCAGTCCTACAGCCTAAATGGAAGAATTTCTCAGCAGTACCTCCAGTTATACAGCTGGAAGAGCCCTCAAGCAGTAAGGTCCCCTGGTACATTGATGTAATCCGTGAGAAGGTGAGAATATGTCAGATAGAAAAGCAGACCAAGCACATGATTAATTGCAAAATCATCCAACTAGAAAAAAAGATTTGCTGGGCATAAGACTTTTGGGATAAATGGATTTTTGAGGATCTCAATGGTTCTTTTCAGAGCTTAATGTGAAGTGGGTATCACTTCCCCATGTTAGAAACACGGTGTGGGGAAACGGGGGAAGAAAGGAGAGGAAGCTAGCTGGAGTTAAAAAGAGAGCCAGCCCTTGCCAAAGCTAAACAGAAGATTCACGACTACCAGATCATATTCCCTGATTGACAGTCACTCTAAACTCCCTAATAAGGGCTGGCCATAAAATGCAGAAAGCCATCTGGTCATAGACGATTTGCCCATCTCTTTTGCATCCAACCACAGCTGTGACATCTCACTCACAACAATGTCTGATGGCAGTGTCTGTGCTGTTTCCAGGAAGAGTGCTTGCTGATGCTGGAGGAAGAGGTTAATCATCTTTCCAAATGTGAGGCAAAATGTGCCAGGAAGGACAGTGTGATCTCCGACCTCGGGGAGGAGGTAGAGAGCCTAACAAAGCAGCTGGATATGCTTAGGCAGAGCAGCATCCTGGGAGCACAGGTAACTCCTGAGTACTTCCCATGCCTGCGTCATGCAGCAGGCAGTGACCACAGCCATTCTAGTTCTGAAGCTGCTGAGCAGTGGGTCTGGAAAAGTTGGGGGACAGCTGAGCAGAAACATTTCCTCCAAGAGGCACGTCATGGAATGTGGTCCCCCAGGCGGCTGTGAAGCCCCTGGTCGCTCTGCAACCATGCAAGGTTCGCACTGAGGGAGCCCTCTTTCCTGCTATGTCTTGTTGGTAAAGTAAGCCAGGAGGCTCCCTGGTTTTTGAGCCCTTTGCCAGGTCTCTCTTTACTACTGTGCTGCGTGGGGCACCTCAAGCTTTATGGGCCCATTGTGCAGCTCCAACCTCCCCTTTATCACACTCCATGCCTCACAGGTGTTACACAGTTGTTATACCCTCTGTTGGGGCATCAGCCTACTCGGCCTCCACCCCTTTAATACAGCTAGGCCTCTTAGCCTAGACCCACTGTGTCAGGCCCAGCTTCAAGGCACTAGCCCTCATCAGTCTCTTCTTGTCACCAAACCCTGGCCCTTGTCTGCTGCGCCCTTCTGGTGCTAGGCTCTCTGGTCCTCTGAAGCTGTGCCCCCTGGTGCTGGGGCTCTACAAAATCAGGTGCCCCCCTCTGGGCACTAAAAAGGCCTTCTCCTCCCCTTCTAGCAGAGGCAGGCAATTATTTTGGGCAAAGGACCGCTTACTGAGTTTTGACAAGTCATTGCAGGCCGCATGAGTAGCCCTGCCCCTTGACTGGTGCCCCCTGGTTGCCATTTTGGGACCAGAAGTCCCTCTCCCTAACCCATGACCTTTGCAACCAGAAGTCCCTCCCCTTGCCCTCTGGCTGGGAGATGGGGAGCAGGGCTGGGCCGGGACAGGCAGGCCCTGCTGTGGTTTCCCCTGTGTCCTACTGCCCCTGGTTCCTGTCATCTTTGACAGGAAGCCTGGGCCAGATAAATATTAATCTTCTAAATTTTTTAGGGGCCCCACAGGCCAATAGAATAGCCTGGCAGGCCAGATGTGTTCCACAGGGTGTATTTTGCCCACCCCTGCCTTATAGCCTCATCCCAAAACTCTGGTACAAACAAGAACACAAACATAAGCCCCTGGGCTATAACATAACCATAACCAAAAGGGACAACACTCTGCCCCTGAAAGAAAGCAAACTTCTCCCCTTTGTACAGTATACCTCATAACCCTGGGAACCTTATGGGCTCCTGGAGACTTACTGCACATGGAGGCAGCCAGATGTATCAAGCAGCTCTCTTGCACAGCAGCTACTTATCCTGGTAGTTACCAGAGTGAACCCTACCAGCCCAAACCCTGGTCTTATATGTACCCAGGGCTCTGCCTCCTTCAGGGCAACTGACTGCCTGCAGGTGCCAGCTAATTAACTTATTAGCCTGTTACTCAGGCAACCTGCAGCTGTGGAGCTGCCTAGTCTGCAGGGCTTTTTTGCTAGGCTGCTTCCACCCCTAAAGGTGCAGGCACACCTTGATGCCCTGCGACAAGACACCAAAAAAAAAAAAGGGACCCTGAAAGAGAGAGCTGCTGCTAAATGCTGGAGGGCAGATCTCAAGGTGTGCTCCAAGCAAAGCAGTCACAGGGAAGAGCATTCTGGTAGCTATGTGCAAATGGTGCACCCAGCAATCCCACTTTGATTGTGAAACCTTAATTGTCATGAGGAAGCTGACTGCAGCCATGGAGGCCAGAGGCAGCCTAGAGCCAGGAGAATGCTGCTGACTCTCATTCCTGTGGTTTGCTTCCTGGGTGTCTTTCCTGACGCTGTCTATTTCCTTGCAGACAGATGCAGCTGCACCACCTGCACTCAGGGGCATCAGGTCGCAAAAGCTCAGGTTGAGTAGCACAGTACAGGGCAGCTTTGCCCCAAGCAATCTGAGAGAAGAAGTGGCATGCTTGCAAATCAAACTGAACCATTCTGACAGGTTGCTGGGCTCCAAGATCTCCAGCTTATCCCAGGCCCTGATGAAAGACCATGAGGAACTGGAGCAGCTGGAAAAGGAGGTGAAAGGGGGGGGGTCTGACGTAGCCCAGATAGATCCTCAATGGAGTAAGAGCCCTGGTTACAGCAGTATGCTACATGCATCTTTTCAGCACTACCACCTCTAAATGTCTCTCTTCCCTGCTCTGTTCCCCTTCGAGTATTTAATTTTCAGGGAAAGCTTGTTCAGAAAACTTTATATCAAAAGAGGTAAACATACCACCTTACAATTAAAATAGCTCAAGTTCACACCCCCTGGCCAAATTCTGCTCAGCTACATCCCTACAAAGGGAGGTAAATCCAGATGTACAATATGTGGATCTATGAGAACATTCTGGCTCTGCTTCTTAAAGCATGTGGGTGTCTTGGAAGTGATTTTTAGGAACACCAGTTATCAACATTGCTGTGAAGATACAAGGAAACTGCATAAATGCAGAATTTGGACAATGGTAAATGCAGGGATGGATCAAGGGTGACTGCAGTGATGCAGTTTCTCCCCCTGCTTGGACTCCTGGTTTATCCAAAGTTTATAACTAACTGCCTGGCAGCAGCGGCAGCAGCAGCAGCAGCATTTCTATTCAGGCAGCAGTGAGAGACTCAATTGACTTCATGGCTAATTATAATTTTCCTGATTCCTTCTAAAACTTTTGTTTCACTGCTGTTAGCAACCCTCTTCTTAATGGTCTTGATGTTCTACTAAACAAGCAATCCTTTCTTGTGCATTTCTGCTGTCTGTTAGCTGTACCTGGTAACATAGCTCCTATTTAATAGCACTGCAGACTGTTTTTAATTCTAGCTAAAAACACTAAGGTGAACGTTCATTCAAGCACAGGAATTACGTTCAATGAAGCATTGGATGCACTACCAAGATGCTCAAGAAGGCCAGATTTTGTTTTATGAATCTGAAAAAAAGAGATGTCCATTTAATTCTAATGATTACAGGACTAATGAAACTGCATTTTTTATTGTTTTTTGTCTAGTCTGTTGTGTTTTCTTAACATAATAGCAAATCAAAGCACATTCCAATAAAGTCATATTTGTTTTTGCTTTGATTTTAAACAAAATAATATACCCCCAGGCCCCTAGCATGTTAGTATGGTTTCTAATTCCTGTTTAACTGGAGAAAATTAAGTGTTATATGTGATGATACACCACACCATCTGCACCCCGTTTTTTGAAATCCTAGATCCTCCTTTAGATGTACAGGATCCTAGCTTAACTGACCCCTCACTGCAGTGGGAGAGAAGAATGTCTAGGCACACAAATCCAAGGAGCTGCTCCCAATCCTAATTTGTCCTTTTGCCTTTGCAGTATTCAGAAATACAGCAAAATGGTTTGAGACAGGAAGCCAGTGAGGAAGAGATTCCAGGTGAGATGGAGGGGGATGAGGCTCTGGAAGAGGAGGTGAAACTGGAGGAAGAGGTGGAGGCTGCGGATGAGGCTGCGGATGAGGCTGCAGCAGAGGAGCAGGAAGCCCTGACCAAGCTCCAAGAATTGCAGAGAGTGAATCAGGAGCTCCGTGAGGAGCTGGAGAAAGTGAAAACTGCCTACGACATGGCCACAGGTACTAGAGCATGAGACCTTCCATATCAAAGTTAGATCTGCACTGAAAGTCTTCAGCTTCTATCTCCCAGACACCTTTAAAGGGCACTTCATAACAGCAGCAGCTCTTGAAATCCTTTTCTCCTGTAGCTTGCTGGGTGGAGATACCCATTGCTAGGCCACAGCAGACGCTACCTGAAAACCTCTGCCAAAGACTGGGTGCTCACTGAGAGCAGCTCATGCAAAAACAGGAGTAGCACCTCATCTGCAATCTTGTGATGGGATCAGTCTGGGCCACCAGGCTGAAAACAGACCATTGCCAAGTCCTTTTGAGTCAGCTGGGCTGGTATTAAGGAAGAGGCATTGCAGTTCTGCTATGCAGAGCATAACTGGTGACGCTCAGGTGAAGCATTAACCCTCCTGCTGCTAAATTAAATTTAAATTATGTCCCCAGGCAACTAACTTCTTGCTTATGGAATCAACCTCTCTGTCCTCACCAGCCTCTCTTCTCACCTGCCTGAGGGCTCGGCTGGCTCAAAACTGTACTCTGACATTATAGGTGCTGTCTCTTCCTTGCAAAGGCAGCTGGATTTCCAGCAATCCCAGCTGTGCAAAGTGGAGTCCGAGAAGGCAATGTTACAGAAGGAACTCAGAGAGCGAGGAGCCCAGCTCCAAGCCATGTCTGCAAAGGTACTGTCACCCAGGAAAGTTTGTTTCCCAAGGAATCAGGAAATTGGGCTTTCTGTGGCTTGACATACTAGCAGGAGCATTTTCTCTCAGTTTTCTAGCTTGCGAGAGGAACGAAAGCATGAGGAACTGATGGGAACAATAGAACAAGAGAACTACAAACTTCGACAGGTGACCCTGACTTTGGATATAGCAGGTGACCCTGACATTCCCTGCTATGCTCATCTCCAGCCTGGCCCTGTGCAAATCAAACAAAGAGTACCATTTGAAGATCCCCTTGTGTCCCTTTCAGTCCTTTAGTGCTGAAACTCTAACTCTACAGACCTTTGCCCTGGGCTGGTGCTCTGTCTGGATTCCTGCACTGGTGTCCCATGTCTTTTGCACTGCATCCCCCTCTCAAGACTCAGCCCATTCACACCCTCAGATTTTGGGGGGTGGGGCTCCTCCTAAGGCATTATGAACTGATTCCCATGTCAACTTAGTTTTGTAAGGGATGCCAGCCTGGTTAATGCTCTGAGTTGGAATAGCAAATAAAAGGGAATGAGAGGGGAGAGCAGGCTAAGGCAGTCGCATTCCTGGGCACCACCAAGTCTCATTATTCCACGCCCAAGCCCCCTGGAAAAGGCAAGACAGGTGTGGCAAGCAGCACAGAGGCTCTCTGGGGCAGACTTGATCTCTGCTGCACCATTCTCACCCTGTGTTGGTCTGAATTGTGTCCCCTCAGGACGTGGAGGAGCAGGAATCCCGTTTGGCCAAGAACACCAGGCTGCTGGAGGAGCTGCAGGGCACAGTCAGCCGGCTCCAGGCTGAGCTTGCTGTGAGCCAGCGTCACTTACAGCAGCAACAGGGCAAGCGGCAAGAAGCGCAGAGCCATGTGGAGGCCCTGCAGCGTGCAGAGCAGCAGACCCGGGTGGCGCTGGAGTGCATGCATGCCAGGGTAAAGGGAGTCTTCTCCCTGCAGGAGGCACTCTGATTAGACAGGGCCCTCCTCAGGCACAGGCACCACAACAGGCACCTGAGGCTGCTCCTTGGTCCTGTTGTCCTTTGGCACCAGAGTAAACCTTCTTTCCCTGAGGAGCTGGCAGGTCACAGCCCATTCCCTGCACTGCATGCTCAGGGCAGCCTGGTCCCTGCACTCACAGGGCCCTTGATTTTAGTTCTGGGGCCTGCAGGAGTCCTCCCCCACTGCCTCCAAGTCACATAGGGCATTGCATTGCTTCAACAAGTGCTCTCAGGAAGTCCAGTGGGTCCATACATGTGTCCAGTGGTTTCTGCTCAGACTCACCATGGGCCAGAGCCAATTAGCCATCAGGTCTCCATACAGTACTAGCCCAGAAGTACCTGTTGCCAGTCCAGGGCTGTGTCTGGCTCCCTGTGAAGCCCCTTGCATCTGTCCTCTTTGCTCAGAGGAGAGATTTTACAGGAACAAACAGGGTCCTCCCTTCCCTGGTGTCCTGGGTGCAGCAATGGAGATGGAGGGATCAGAAATTCCAGTCCTTGTACAAAGCTTCCCTCCGGCAGAGTTGAAAGGCTGTTACCAGCCAGTGAGTTGTCACTGAGCATGAATTTGAGGAGCCCTCAGCTTTGCTCTTCAACCTCCACTCAAGCAGCTACTCATTCTGTTTTGTTTTTCATCCCAAGTTTGAAAGGTTCCGAAGCAAAATCATTCAGGCTACACACAGCACAGCTGGCAGCAAGTCCCCTCAGGCTGAGATTGGGGACGACGAGGTGCTAGAAGTCCTACAGGTATGCAGCTTGGGGCAGAGAAGGAAGGCTTCTGCTGGGACCCTTCTTCTGAGCCTGGGATGGAGGGGGATAGGAGGAGGAGAAGCTGAATGATCCTTTCATCTAACATGGTGCTCCCTTGTACATGCACCCAATTCCCAGAGGATCATCACGGAGCGGCTGGAGTTCCACCACATACTGAGGCAGAAAGGATTGAAGGTCCCATCTCTGCACAACACTGACCTGGCGATGTCACCCATTCTCAATTCCAAGTCTAACAGAAAGAGCCCTGTGAAATAGGCCCCATAAGCACCTGAGAGGTGGTCCGTGCCACCACATCCAGACAAGGCGGTGCTGCCACCTCGGGCTCTTTCCTGCTGCCTTGTTCTTGGTGCGTGGGGGCTGTTTTTAATTTTTTTTTTCTTTTTTTACTGATACATTAAATGTCTGAACTGGACGTGAAGTGTGTTTTGTCACTTACAGCTTAATCCCCTGCTGCCGGATCCCATGGCTGATGCAGAGCTGGACTTGGGGATTGGGGTTATTGGGGACTGGGGAATGATTGGCTTAACTTGCTGCCACTCATTCCCCCACTCAGATTTTCCCTCTGGAATCTCAGCCTTGCAGAGGAATGGTGAGGGGGTTCGTGCCTTTTTTGGGGAACACTGGCAAGCCTCCCCTCCCCTGCAAGATGCAGGCACAGCTGTGGGATCACAGTGCTTCCTTGACCCCACCAAGGAGTTCCTGCAGACTGCTGGAATCTGACAATCAAATCCAAGTCTTCTCTGAACACACCCCACCATAGTGTGATTCTCACCCCCTGCCAGACATCACTGGGCCAGATCATCCAGGGTTCAGTAATCTGTAATCCTCACCTACTTTATATAATAAACCTCTGCAGGAGGCTCTTATACAGTTGTTGCCTGGCTCTTGTCCAGCTCAGCATCCTCCAGCCCACCACAGAGCTTGGAGTCCTGCAAAAACAACAACTTTTCAGCCTGTCTCAAACTTGCTCCTCATTGACTTGATCGATTTGATCTAAAATGAGCCACTTTTAAAAATAAGCATCCCCCCCCAGGGTGGGGGAGGAAGGATGTAAGGGGGCTTGACTGATGACTGCAATGGTAGAAGTTGCAAGTGGGTCTCTCAGTGATAACATGAAGCTGTGGGAGGGTCCTCCAGACACCTGGGAGGATGAGACCCAATGCTTTCAGTTCACCTATGTGCACATATCAAGTACAGCAGTGACCTGAAGTCTGAAAGCCTGCCAGGTTTTAGGGACCAATTCAGGGTCTGCCTCCATATCAGTGGACACAAGTAGGTGTAACCATATCCTTGGCCTTGACTGTCTGCACTAATCGTTGCAGGTGAGCCATTATACTAACAGTTGTGTTCGTGACAGGCCCCGGTTGGGGCTGGGCTGGCAAAGCAGGCTTGCTTGATTTCCTGGGCAGTGGACACAACAGGCAGGGTGTGCTCTTGAATGACCCCTTCGAACGTCTATGCCAAGTTATTTTACTCTCTCCTGGGAAATTCACTCGATCACATACTCTCTTAGCACAGGCAAGTGCCTAAGAGCCTCACAGTGTTGCAGTTCTGGCCAGGAAGGAGTAAGAAGGGAGTCTGTTCACTGAGCCCTCGTTGTTGACTGACGATCAAACTGCCAACTGCAAGGGGCTGCAATGAGACTGATGCTTGCCTGCCAAGAACCAGGCCAAGACTAGCATAATGTTTCAGATGATTTCCCAAAGAGCCGTAAGCTGGGAGCAGCAGACAAGAGCCCCTATTAGCAGGCAAGCCAGAGGAGCAGAACGCTTCCCTGCTCTGCCCTGTC
This sequence comes from Crocodylus siamensis, assembly GCF_052110815.1. Taxonomy (NCBI): domain Eukaryota; kingdom Metazoa; phylum Chordata; order Crocodylia; family Crocodylidae; genus Crocodylus; species Crocodylus siamensis. Next base: position 15,083,969 of record NC_143406.1, read on the forward strand.
CACTCCTCTGACCTACTGCAACATCGAGACATGAAAGATCATGCTTCAAACAGTGCTGGCTTCACGGAGGCACAATGGGACGGATTCTGATTTCTCACACAGGGCAGGAAAGGCAGAGTAACTGCATTGGCCTCCCTGGAGCAGAGGAAAAGAGCAGGAGTCGGTGCAGTAAAGGGCTGGTCCAGGAATCTCCTCGGCTGGCTGCCCGGCCCCGCTCAGAAGTACTGGGCTGTGGAGAGTGGAACTGGAAAATGGGAGAGGCTGGGTCCAATGGTCTGTGCATGCAGCTGTATAACCCTTGCTCACCCTCCTCAGCTCCAGGCCTTGTGAATATTTTCCTTTGCAGGCACCACGTGTCTTTGGACTGGGTGGAGTTAAATGTCAGCCTGTGGGAATGGGCAGGTTTGCCCCAGCCAGCGCAGGGGAGGGCAGGGCTCTGCACAGTCAGCTCACAGAAGTTGGCAATTCAGCTGGACCCCTCCTCCCTCCCTTCAAGCTCCCCACCCCCAGCTCCTCCTCTAATCTTAGCTTTACACAACAGCCCACACAGAAAAACATTGGGACTCCTTAGGATAGTCGCCCCAGCCAGAAAAAGGGACTGGCCCAGAGATTTTCCTCTACTGAACAGCTGCAAGCGGAGCCAGGTGGGACTGAGACCCTCAGGTGAGAGCAGGCTGCAGCTTTAAGCGTGATCTTAGCCAAAAATCATTTCCCTCCACCCCATGTACAACCCCTCCCAACCCCCTCTCCCCCCCCCCCAAAAAAAAGCAAAAACAAACAAACCAACAACCCCTTTTCTTGGGAGGAGAGGGAATCACCGGCACCCAGGTCTGTGCAGGCGCTAGGACGAGCTGGCAGAGTCCCAGCCCGGGAGGCAGACAGATCTGAAGCTGTTGGCTGAGGGAAGCCGGCAGAGGAGATGTTTCATTTTACAGCTCCCCCAGGCAAAATGAGCATTGCTGCTTCCGCCAAGTAGATGGGGGTGGCAAGTGGAGCGCGTGGAGGTGTGAGAGAGAGAGGGGACCTTGGGAGGCTGCGAGTGTCCAGAACACAGCAGTGGAGGCCCCCCGTGCGGAGCGGTAGCTGGCTGGAACAAGGCCCCGGGCTGTGGGGCACGCCGTTCGGAAAGAGACGCCGGGCTCAAGCCAGGCTGCAGGCACCACTTCACTGGTGCAAAGCAGCCCCATTCCCAGGGAGTGCCAGGCAGCAGGGATTCCCCCAGTGGGGTTGGAGCAGGGCACTTCTCCTAGCCCAGGGGCAGGCAATTATTTCAGGCAGAGGGCTGCTTACTGAGTTTTGGCAAGCCATTGAGGGCTGCACGACAGGCAGTCCAGGAAAGATAAATATTAATTTTCTAAATTTTTAAGGGGCACCGTGGGTCGGATAGAATGGCCTGGCAAGCCACATCCGGCCCCTGGGCCGCATTTTGCCCACCCCTGTCCTAGGCCTATGAAATCCTGGGACCTATTAGCCAACCTCTTCCTGGCCCTGGCATCTCCTGGACTGGGAAGAAGGCGCTGGTCGGGGGAACCTAGAACTGCCCTCCTTTCACTTGACTGAGCCGTTTCACTGGGCAGCATGCACTCAGGCCTTAAATACTTTGTGGGGAGCGAGCAGGCGGTGGCCAGAGCTCTCTACTCGCTGTCTTTCCTGGCACCCTGCATATTAACCTGTCGCTTGCACTCTTGTTCCTGCTGTGGCACTTTTTGTCCCAAGCAATCAGTGGCTGTGCACATAGCGGTCTCCCTCTGGCCACTGAATGGGGCCTGCAGTTCCTGGTGGGCTGGGTCCACTCGTGGTGCAGCAAACAGGCCTGTTCTGTCCATGTCCCCACTTCCTGATGGGAGCCGGGGCCCTGCTGAGCATAGCCCACAGGCTGCTCCAGTCCCACCCCCATAAAAACAAGACTGGGCAAGACCCCTGTATCCAAGCCTAGTCCAGCATCGATCCACTTCAAAGGGGCACTCCCAAGGGAGCTGCCAGCTCTGACCTCCCACTAGCAAAGCAGCCAGCATTTGATATTAGCAAGCACCGCTTCCACTGCTGGCACCAGCAGGCTCGTAGGTTAGGTCTTACTAAGGGGCACTGTTATGTTAGCAATGCCAAGAATGCAAAGCCCCTTACTGACACAATGTGAGCTGGGAACAGAGGGAAGCAAATGCAGTTAGAGTGCAAGGAGAAAGGGCCTCCCAAGCACCATGGTCCCTCCTGGCTCACCCATGCCCATTCCTCCCTGCCATTAGCTGCATTTCCATTTTCCCCTCTCCAGTCCTCCACCGAGGCTGCCCTCCCCGCTCGGCGCCTTCCTCCGGGCACTGCTACCTCACAGGGCAGGACAGTGGAGGACAGGGGCTCCTGCCAGAGAGTTATAAGATCACTGCAAACTAGTTATTAAATAAGGTTTGTCTGGGGGATAATAATGTGCACGATCTGAGACGTGAAATATCAGGCTCTCCTGGCCCACGGTGGGGAGGGGATGGGAAACAAAAAAAACAAGCTGCACTTCCAGGCCTGGGGCTGCCTAAGATAATGTGCCCTTGGTGAGAAAGTCACTAGATTTCCCAAAAACCAGGCTTCACATTTCTGGAATGTGACATTCCCTTGCCAGGATCCCAATGCATGTGAAAAACCTGGATACATATATACAGCAGCACAGCCACCTTTGGGGTGTGGGGGCAGCCTTCATGTGTAACAGCAGGGAAGGGATGGGTTTTGATCAGGGACACAGATCAGAAGCCTGCCCTGGGCTCTAGCATTGGGCTAGCAGGGTTAAGGCATGGTAGTGTCTGGGGCCGACTGCACACAATTGGGTGATGTCAGTGTTTTGTCTCGTTGCCCTTGGCACCACGCTCCAAGGGCCAGGTACTAACTGCATCCACACCCTTCACCATAAATCCAGGGTAAATGCCTATAAACACATAGCAAAATGCAGGACCCCCTGGTGACAAGCAGGTTCAGGCCTATGCCAGAGGGCTTTAGCTTTTGCTGCTCACTTGGACAAATCCCTACAGAGAATAGCATCAAGCTCAATTTCTGTGTCTCTGGGTAAGCAAGGGCCATGCTAGATATGCTTATACAAAAGTATTAAACCTCCCAAGAATTCACCAGCAGGAAAGGAGCTGCCTGGTACCACTTGTTTTCCTTTATCTGTTTTTCCTTCACACGTCAGACATCTGATCCTGCCCAGAGTTTCCTCTTAATCCTGGCATATGTGCCTTATCAGAGCAGTGGATTCCTTCTCCTCAAAACGACTCAGTGGTTGTTACAGGAAGGAGCTTCTGCAAAGAGCAAACAGCCACCTGCCCACTGCACTTGCTGTCTGAAAAACAAAGTATTCAGAGTTGCTAAGGACACAGATCTCCTGTCCTGGCAGAGCCCAAAGACACTGAGGGGCGACAAGGAGTGGGGTGCTCCAGCACCAAGAAGATTGTCTCCAACTGCTGGGGGCTCTGGTCCTTTTGCTTGCATCTCCTTGTAACAAGTGGGCCACTCCAGGGCCAGTCTGAATGTTGGCCTGCCCACCCAGCTAGGGCAGTCCACCCACCTGCTTCACCTTTGAAGGATCTTAAATTGCTCCTAGGCAGGAGGATGCACATTTAATTGCCCTGATGCCAAGAGCAAATTCATGGCTCTGAACCTCCCCTTATACCATGTCCCATGCCTCACAGATGGCATTTACATCCACGAATACTCCCACAGCCCCTTGGCTGGGCCACACACAGCCTCCCGCAGCCCAGGCTTGGCCACAGGCATCCTCAGACCTACGTGGCCCTCATACCCCCCACACTGGTGCTTCTTCCCATGCCCCGCACACCAGGGCCTCAACACCTGGCTCCCTCAGTGGGCTTCTACCCTGCCCTTCACTGGGCCTCATGTCCCTTGGGCCTCAGGCCTTGCTCAGTGGGCCTGGGCACCGTCTCAACCCCCCTTCAGTGGCCTGAACCCCATCTCAGGCCCCACTCAGTGGGCCTTGGCCCTGTGCTTTGCTGTCAGGGTGTACTCCCCCTAGCCTTTCCCCTCCACAGGGTCACCCACAAGGCAGTGGGGGCTGAGGCTTTCCAGCACCCCGCCCTCACCTCTCGCTAGCGAGGCATTTGTATGGCATTTCCTGGAGACGGCCCTCCTACCAGCAGCCCCACCACACCATACTCCCCAGCAGGGTGTAATTTTAGGTCATTCCCCAGGACCAGGAACCCGCTCCATTTCCACAGTTTCCCACCCTTAACCTCCAGGTGCTCTGGGAGCAGCAGCTCTCCGGCTGGGTGACATGCTCCTGCAGCAGCTACCAGCTCTGCTCTTGGGGCCCACCCTTATACCCAGGTGCCCAGCCTCTCCACCAATCAGGCAGCCTCCTGCTTACCATGTGACTGCCTGACTGGGTCTGCTCCCACCTGCAGGCTGCTTACTCAGACCCCTTAAAGTGGCAGGTACAACCTGTGCTCTGCCACACTCCTCCAAAGGCTCCTGCAAGCCTACCAAAGCTTTGCTGGGACTTGCGGGCTGGCCTTGAGATTCCAGATGATGCTGTGGGGATGGCGCTCTTCACCCCTGCCTGAAGTGGTGGGATGAACTGTTTTGATTCCCAGCGCCCAAGATGCAGGTTGACGGGTCAACAGCTCGCAACACCCCTGCTGATCTGTACATATGGAAATGGTTGGGATAGTAGGAGTTCAGTTTTGCAGTGAGCCGTTTGCTCTGGTGGGATGCATTGAGGGTTCCCTTCAAAATCCCTTCCAACTCTGGAATAGGATCCATTTTAAAGCTTGATCCAGCCATTTGGTACTCATTTGGTTGGCTCACTAGTTTATGCCTTTATTACTCAACAGTCAGGACAACTACTGATCTAGAGTCATTATGAGGGCCTAGAGCCCCTTTTTGTCACTCCTAGACCTAAATAACTGACAGTAATGGGCACTTTCCTCTTGAATAATCAAGGGGCAGGGGGAAGATAAGAAGTGGTCTTGTTAAGTTTTCCTGCTGTCGAGGCATCAGCTGTGACTGCTGTCTGCCTCCGCTTCCCTCTTAGACTTATTTCCTCCACACTTTTGCTTGGGAGGATGCAGCCTCAAGACACAGGCGTTCAGTACAGGCGGTGGAACAACAACAGTCGTGATGAAGTCAGTGTGAACGTGTCCACTGCTGAGGCATCAGGATGTAGGAGGTGAGAACATCGGTAGCTCTGCTGTCTGACAGGCATAGACTCACCACGCATACCAAACTTGCTCTGTATGAGCCCTGGTGCTTCCTTGCAGATACCCCCTGTCCCCACCAGGGAGTGGCGGGCAGAAAAATGCTGCTGTGAATTGAAATTGCGGCATGACTTGGGGTGGGACATACGTGAATTGCTCTGACTGCAGTTGGACCTGCCACCGGGGACAGTGCTTCTATGTGAATGACAAGGGACTCGGGTGGTCAGCAAGGATGGATGGGCAGGGCCTTGGTTTTCTGTTTTATCCTCAGGTGCCTTGCACTTCTCCTCCCTTTGGTAAGGACACCCTGTTTCTCTCCCCAGGGTTTACAATAAGCTGTGCACAGGGAAAGTCGGCATCGCAGTTAAAGTGATCGGAGGAAACATCCTCTTCTGGATTGTTTTCATCATTGGCTACATGACAGGTTACTATGTGCACAAGTGCAAGTAGAGCAGAACGCAGCCTGCAGACCCCCAGGCCTGGATCCCCCTGTGGCCTAATCCAAAATATCTAATTCCCACTCCCCCGCGCCCCACTTGCAAACGTGCCTGGGCGGAGCAGGAGCCTTCACCACATGTCCACACAAAGGTGAACTGTCACCAACAACACTGGCTTTTTTCTGGCCTCTGCCCCATCTCCTGGCCCACACGCAGCCATGTGCCACCATCTCTGTGGAGTGTAAGGATGGGGCTGGGCCACCAGCCACCTGGTAATGTGCCTGATTTCAGACTGTGAACTAAGGAGCCATCAGAGGCCCCTTGTCCCTCATGGGCACCATCCCCAGTACATGCTTTCATCTCATAGTGGCTGCTCCAGGGCAGTGGTGCTGCTCCCCCACTAGGCTTGGGGTCTCTTCCCAGCCCTCGTTTGAGCCCACCCCCTGCAGGGGTGGCGAGCGCACTGGCTGGAGCTGGGGGATGCTGATCCTGTCCCTGAAACTTCCTTAACTTCCATCAGCCCCCGTGGCCATAAAGCTTCCAGGCTGCTGCATACACCCTCAGAGGGCTGGGCTCATTAGGAGACAGTGGGATGGCAGCCTTAATTGTATTTGAATTGACACCCCACTGAATTTCCCTGCAAAGGAACCGACTGCTTTTTCCAGTCAGGGTTGTGGACACTGCTGCCTTTTCCCTTGGAAAGCTCTGCTGCGGCCCAGGGCTCAGACACAGCCAGCAATGCAAAGCTCTGTATTTCTCCCCCCTGCCACACAATCCAATCATTGTAAGAAATAAAAGCAGGTTGAAAGTTACCTGGCTCCCCCTGTCTGTGGTCAGGCTGGAACGCACGTACACCCCATGGAGAGGCTCATACTGGGGAGATCAGGGAAGCAGCCCGCAGGTCTTACAGTGCTCTCCTGTCACTGCAAGTAGAGGAGGAAACTTCTGCCTCCAACAAGTGTGTTGTGTCCCATGAAGCATTCAGTTCCCACCCCAGGCAGAGACTTGATCATGCTCCAGTGAGTCCCCATCAATGGCTCCACTGTCTGCTGGCTCAGTTAGGTCTGTTGAGGTCACACCTCTTCACACCCCAATTAGCATCTCTCAGCAGAAGCACCAACCCACACCCCCATCATACCTGTGTTTGCAAAGGTTCAGACTGCTTTGCTTGTAGGCCGTGGTTTTGCTACCCAAGTAGAAAACCCAGCTTACTGGAACAGCCACCCTCGTTAGGAGCATGTTTTCATGTCAGCGTCTGGTATTCCTGTCCCTAACGTGCCCCTGCTGTTAATGGAGCCTTACAAATGCTTCTGGTACAAGCAGCTCACCGCTGCTCTGATATCAGCACCTCACCTCTTTGACCCTGCCAGTCAAGCAGCTGTTGCAGGCTGATCCCAGGTGTTCGAGGCCCCATTAACAGAAGTTAATGATTTTCCTGACTACCGGGGGACTGAGGCTGGGCGCACATGTAAGGGAGAGCTTAGTGATGGTGTCTTGGGTTGTGGCATTAGCTGGAGTCTGTAGCCCTCCTTCCCTGTTTTTTCTTTCTTGCTCCAGGATGTCATATTTACAATCAAACTTTTGTTTCCTTGACGTTTATTCCATTGGCATCCACATCATCCCTCCCCTTCCCCAGCCCCCACCAACAAATGTTGCCTTTTCTGAGATCCCCTTTGGTCTCCCAGAAAAACTCCCCTCTCTATGATGCAACAGAGCCCAGGCAAACAATGAAGTCTTTTTAACCAGCTGCTTTCAAGGGTGGGGATTCAAAGTTAAGCCCAGATCTGGGCCACCAAGGGCTGCATGGCAGAGATGGCATTTTTTGAAATCTTGTTAGCAGCGCAGGATGTCCCTGTGTGAAAGACAGGACAACCACTAAGTGGAGCGGCTAAGTGGAGCCAGGGAACCATCAAGTACATCAACACAGGGCTTCTCATCAGCTCTTTTCAGTCACTGCTTTGTTGAAGAAGCCAAGCAATCAGCAAATGCTGGGATTTCAGGGCAATGAAAACTGGCCATGAGGAGTGCAAAGACTCTGGTCGCTGCACTGATGCACCCATTTAGGGCCTGCACCCATTGCCCGGACCTCCAAATGGTACCTTGAAGCAGCTCCTCCACAAGCCTGACCCCCTCACATGGTTCAGCAGCCTTGAACCCAGCAGGGTCCTTAGGGACACTGCAGACTAGAGGACTCAGAGTGAGCTTTTAGGGGTCACTTTTTAGTTAGGGATTGCCAATCAGTTGACAAAGGGGGACCCTTGGGCTAGATGAGGGCAGAGAACTTGCATCTTAGCTTCAAAGAGCTCTTCTGGGGGTGATTTTCTGTAGCTGGGCTCTCTGCCCAGTGCCAAAGTGATGAGAGGCACCTGTGAGAAGCCTCACCTAGCAGCCCATTAACTTTTTTTTTCCTACAAGCCCTGGGCTCCCAACCCTTGCAGTGTGCAATTGGTGTGAAGGGAAGAGACCCTGGCAGTCATCCATGGTCCACAAGTATCCCACAAGCAAGGGGCTTTCCAGAACTGATTGTGGGTCTCCCTGAGCTAGGGAATTTCACCCACCACCACAATCGAGCCTGAGAGCCAGGCAGAAAGACCAGCCTCAGAACAGAGCATTCTCTGGCAGCATTGTGCATTAACTGTAGTAGTCAGGGTTAACTCCTTTCCTAAAGACTGATGTCATCCACTTGAAGTGGACCATGTTGGGTTCAGGAGTCAATCGTTACAATAAAGGCTTAATGACATCTAGGAGTCTCCCTGCCTCTTCCGAAGATCCAGTATAACATGGTGTTAGGAGGGGCTGAATCCTGCCACCAACAGGAAACCAAACAGGTGATTCCTAAACAACGGATCGGACTTCAGCAGCAGCTGAATCCAGCGTGGGGCAGAGATGGCGGGGTGGCTCTACCTGCAGGAGAGCCCAATACAGTGCCGAAGCTGGCTACAGAGACCATGGAGACACTCAAAGTTGCGCCACCAGAACAGTTTGATTTCCAGTCCCCTGGAATGTGGCCTTGATGTATCAGGTGTTTTAATCGCTTCAGGGAAGTGTCGGGTCTGGACAAACAGTTGGAAGCTTATCAAGTGAGTACTCTTACCTACTCTATGGGAGATCAGGTGAATGCAATTCTGCAGTCGCTGGCCCTTACAAATGCAGAGAAAAAGCAATATGTTGCAGTGATAGAAGCATTAACTGATCATTTTCTGGGCAAAAGAAATGTGATTTATGAACGAGCTACATTCAGTCTCCATAAATAGGAGCCCTCAGAACCTCTGGACAGATTCATCACATCTTTGTATACATTGGCTGAATCCTGCCAATATGGGGAGCTTAAGGAGGAGATAAGTAGGGACTGTTTAGTTCATGATACAGAGCTCTGACAAAGATTAAGTTGGACCCTGATTTAATGCTCCAGAAGGCTATCACACAGGCTTGCCAATCAGAGCTAGTTAAACAGGAAGAAGGAGAAATCAGGAGTGATTCTCGGTCATGTCAGGCATTAGTAAGTATGGATGCAATACACACTGTAAAGAAACTACATACAAATAGGATTGGTAGGAGCAATGAACATGGGGTGGTCCCACCAGCGCCCACAGCAATAAACAAGAGGAAAAAGGGGCCAGTGCTACAGGTGTGGTCAAACCCTAGGACATAGTCATGCTCAGTATTCTGCTATGGAAGGGGTATATTGGCGATGTAAAAGAGAAAGGTCCCTATGCTTCAGTTTGTTGCTCCACCACCAGAGTCTTTGAAGTCACAGAACAGGATACAGAGGATTGCACAGTAGTTTTAGATGAAGTTACAAAGTCCAGGAGTTTGGATGACAGAAATTGAGCTCAACGGATAGCCATCTCAAAAAGATACAGGAGCAGCAGTCTCATCTATCTCTGATCCTTACTACATAGGGATGGCATTCTCCTTACCCCTACTAAACACCTATGGGGACCAGGTAACACTATCCTCAAAGTACTGGGATCCTTTAATGCAAAGATAACACTGAAGCAGAGATGTATAGATCAGGAAGTCTCTGTGATTGGTAATCTTGCTGTGCCTTTACTTGGCATACCAGCCATACAGGCACTGCAACTTGTCCATTGACTAAATGAAAGCAGAAATCCTTGGAGTAGTACTACAGAACCAAATACCCATCTTTTCTGGTCTTGGAAAAATGGCAGGTGAATATCAGATACCCCTAAAAGCTGATGCCATTCCATGGGCATCAATGACTCCCAAAGGGGTACCGCCTTTGCCACTAATGGACAAAGTTAAAGAGCTAACATGCATGGAAGAAATGGGAGTAATTACAAAGACTGAAGAGCCCATTCCTTGGTGTTCTGGGATGGTGGTTGTGCCAAAACCCAATGGTAAGGTTAGGATATGTGTTGACATCACATAGCTGAACAAGCGTGTGTGCAGAGAAAGACGCGTTCTTCCTTCCATGGAACACACCTTGGGTCAATTTGCAGGAGTCGAAGTTTTCACAAAATTGGATGCTCGGGCAGGGTTCTGGAAGGTTTCTTTTGCTGTCGAATTGTCCAAGCTAACAACTTTTATTACTCCATTTGCTCACTACCAGTTTAAATGACTACTTTTTGGAATCTCATTAGCTCCTGAATTCTTTCCGTTTTGGATATCACAGATATTGGATGGCCTAGAAGGTGTGCTTTGCTATGCTGATGATATTTCGGTTTTGGGACCACCAAGGCACAATATGATGCAAGGGTGGACGCAACGCTCAGAAAACTCCAAGAACCTGGAGTTACACTTAATGAAAAGTGCACCGTTGCTACTTCACAGCTCATGTTTGTGGGATATTGGATTACACCACGTAAAATCCAAGCAGATCCACCATATGTTGCAGCCATCAAGGGATTCTCAGAACCCAAGGATGTCCCAGTATTACACAGAGTTTTAGGTATGGCCACATCTTGGGCTGTTTTGTGCCAAACTTGGCAACAATAACAAAGCCTTTTAGAGACCTCTGAAGTGACAAGAATATATGGCTCTGGGGACTGCTACAGCAGTCGACCTTCACTGACATCAAATCTGTGCTCCATTTCTCCCTGATACTGGCCCAGTATGATCCAATATGGGAAACTTGTATTGCAGCTTCACCATATGGTCTTGAAGGAGTGTTACAACAGCGTCAGGAAGCCGGCCACTGGGCCCCTATTGCTTTTGTGTCGAGCGCTTGCTCCACCTGAAACTTAATATGCCCAGACAGAAAAAGAAGCACTAGCAGTTACAAGGACATGTGAGTGACTTAGAGCTTTCCTTAGGAGCCTTACTTTTACTTTACAAACTGATCACAAGCCACTTGTGTCTCTATTAGGAGACAAACCTCTTGATGGACTTCTGGCAAGAATCGAGAGATTTTGCCTCAGAATACTGAAATTCACCTACAGTATAGTGCACATCTTGGGAAAAGTTACAAACCGCTGCCACTCTTTCTAGGGCACCATTACAGCCTCCATGGTCTCCGGAAGAACTCCGCCAGGAGCAAGATACTGCTGTTTATGTGGACCTTATTGTGGATGGGATACCCATATCTGCTTCACTACAAACAGGAATTCAGGAAGCTCAAGAAGCTGATTCCTCTTACCAAAAGATAAAGAAAATACTGCTTGGAAGGTTGGTCTCAAGTAAGATTCAAGGACAGTGAACTGGCAAAGTACCAACAAGAGAGACTCAATCTTCATGTTGTCAGCAATTTCGTTATGTTCTACAACAGAGTACTGATACCTTCAACACTATGCCAGGAAATCCTAGAGAAGATTCATGATGCTCACCAGGGCATTAGCAAATGTCAAACCAGGGCTCGCCAGACAGTCTGGTGGCCCTCCATCATACAGAACTGGGTGGTCAGTTGTAACGTTTGAGCTCAACACCAACCAGTCCATATGGAGCCATGCCTTACGACTAATTTACTAGATCATCTGCAGCAGATGTTGGGAGGTGATTTATTCGCCTGGAAGGATTCTGTTTACCTTGTTGCTATTATTATTCCCATTACTTGGAGATGGTACAATTACAGAGCACCACAACAGAGAGTTGTGATCCCAGGGGAGGCGCACCCAGGCCAATGGGTTAGTGAGGATCTAGTTAGGGAACTTCTGGAGGGACTGGATGTATTCAAGTCAGCCAGTCCAGATGATCTCCACCCTGGAGTACTGAGGGAATTGGCTGAGGTCATTGCGGGACCCCAGGCATGGCTGTATGAGCACTCGTGGTGCTCTGGTGTGGTGCCAGAGGACTGGAAGAGGGCCAATGTGGTTCCCATCTTCAAAAAGGGGAGGAAGGGGGAGCTGGGAAATTGAGGTAAAACTAACTGGCCTATAATCCTGGGCAAGCTTTTTGAGAGAATTATTCTGGCGCATATCCACGAGGGGCCAGCAGGGGAGACTGTGCTTAGGGGCAACCAACATGGGTTCATTAGAGGCAGGTCCTATCAAACCAACCTGGTGGCCTTCTACAACCAGGTCATCAAATCATTAGATGCAGGGGTAGCAGTGGACATAGTCTTTCTGGACTTTAGGAAAGCCTTTGACACCGTCTCTCACCCCGTTCTCATTAAAAAACTCGGGGACTGTGGCGTTGACACCTACACAGTCAAATGGGTCGCCAACTGGCTGGAGGGCCGCACCCAGAGAGTGGTGGTGGATGGGTCATTTTTGACCTGGAGGGATGTGGGCAGTGGAGTTCCCCAGGGCTCGGTCCTTGGGCCTGCACTGTTCAACATCTTCATCAGTGACTTGGACAAGAGGGTGAAAAGAACCTTGTTCAAATTCGCAGATGACACTAAGATGTGGGGAAAAGTGGGCACACTGTAGGAGAGGGACAGGCCGCAACTAGATCTGGACAGGTTACAGGGGTGGGCAGATGGGATTCAACACTGACAAGTGCAAGTTGCTGCACCTGGGGAGGAAGAAACAGCACCATACCTACAGGCTGGGGAGCTCCCTTCTCATCAGTGCAGAGGCAGAAAAGGATCTTGGAGTCATCATTGATGCCAAGATGAACATGAGTCGGCAGTGTGGGGATGAAGGCAGAAAGGTCAACTGCACCTTGTCATGCATCCACAGATACATCACGAGCAGGTCCAAGGAAGTGATACTCCCCCTCTATGCGGCACTGGTCAGGCCGCAGCTGGAGTACTGCATCGTTCTGGGCGCCGCACTTCAAGAGGGATGTGGCCAGCGTGGAGAGGGTCCAGAGGAGGGCTGCTTCCATGATCAGGTGGCAGCAGGGCAGGCCCTATGAGAGAGGCTACAGGACCTGAACCTGTTCAGCCTGCATAAGAGAAGGCTGAGGGGGGATCTAGTGGCCTGTTACAAACTAGTCAGGGGGGACCAGCAGGCACTGGGGGAGTCCCTGTTCCCCCCTGCACTACCAGCAGTGACCAGGAATAACGGTGACAAGCTGGCAGAGGGTAGATTTAGGCCAGATATCAGGAGGCGCTACTTCACTGTCAGGGTGGCTAGGATCTGGAACCAACTTCCAAGCGAAGTGGTGCTGGCTCCTACCCTGGGGGTCTTTAAGAGGAGGTTAGATGAACACCTTGGTGGGGTCGTTTGACCCCAGTACTCTTTCCTGCCACGGCAGGGGGTCGGATTCGATGATCTACTCAGGTCCTTTCCGACCCGACCAACTATGAAATATGAAACCATGAATTATAATGGCATTGGAGAGTATATATGCACACCATGGCATACCCTCTGTTTTAAGAACTGATAATGGCCCACAATTTTCTGGACCTGTGTTTAAGCAGTTTGCAACCCAGCATGACTTTCAGCATGTCACCAGCGGTCCACATTTCCCCCGTAGTAGTGGAGAAGCAGAATGTGTGGTGGGGACTGTGAAGAATTTGGTCCAGAAGAATGAAGAGCTCTAGAAGGCACTCTTGATCTACCACTGAAGCCATTGGAGCATTGGTGAAGTTCAGCTGAGTTGCTTATGAGTTATTGACTCTGTACAACCCTGCCAAGCATGATAAATGACTTGGTTCCAAAACTTGTCAATCCATAGGAATTTAATGAGCGAGACAAACAGATAAAGGACCGTCAGAGATGGAACTATAACACCAAGCATGCTTCAAGACATGTATCTACTCTGTCCCCATAGCAGGAAGTTTGGATCCCAGGCCAGGGGTCCAAGGCACCATCCAGGCTAAGGCAGATACCCCTCATTTATATTGGGTGGAGACATCTAGGGGTCTTCTCTGTAGGAATCAAGAACATCTCCATCATATCCCACCTGTTTACCACACTAAGTCTGGACATGCCTTTACAGCATAGCCACATTTTTAAAAGCCCCACCCTGGACACGGAGCAGTTAGAGAGGATCCAGGTGGGCAACAAAGATGATAAAGGGCTTGGAAGGTAAGTCATACCAGGAGAGGCTGAAGAAGCGAGGCATGTTCAGCTTGTGGAAAAAGCATGCTTAAGAGGGGACATGATAACAGTCTTCTAATACCTAAAGGGCTGCCATAAAGAAGAGGGAAAGCACCTTTTCCCTCCTGCTGCAGAGTCCAGGATATGGACCAATGGCTTGAAGTTGCAGCAAAGTAAGTTTAGACTGGAAATCCAGAAAAACTTCTTCACTGTTAAAATAGTGAGGCAGTGGAAGAGACTGCCTAGGGAAGTTGTGGACTCTCCATTGCTGGAGATGTTCAAGAAGAGGTTGGACAGCCACTGCCTCGGATGTCTAGGCATAGCTATGCCTATGTTCTACCATGTTATTTCCCATGTTTCTGGGCTTTGCTGGTTGCCCCCCTGACCTTCCCTTTCTGCTACACATATCAGGGTTTTAAGCCTTCCCTCAGAGACATTGGGTGTTGGCTACAGGCAAAGGCTGTGGATTTTTGCCTGGGGTGTGCCAATTCTCTTGCAGGGACCAAAGACTGGAGGTTCCTGGCTAGAGGGTCTTGCCCCTCTGCTCAGGGTCAGACTGACTGCCATATTTGGGGTCAGGAAGGAATCTTACCCCATGGTCAGATTGATATGGACTGTGGGGTTTTGTCTTCCTCTGCAGCAGGGGGCATGGCTCTCCCTGGGTGTCTTGAGCATATATCTGACAATTTTTAGAGAAGCAGGACATTGGCTGCTGTGGTTCCCCTGCTTTACCTGTGGCAGGTTAGGGTGTTAGGTCTGTGTTGTGTCAGGGTTGATGTAGTTTTATGTAGAGAGATTAGATTATGGACTTGTATAGGATGATACCGTCGGCAATATCTGGAGGGTTGGACTAGATGACCTGTGGAGGGCCCTTTCAGCCCTACTTCTCTATGATGGATGTGATCCCAATGTGCTGTGATCCTGGTGCTGTGGCTAGTGTCATGTCTGCTGGCATGGCATGAGGCAATCAGCAGAGGAGGGGACATTACCTCCCAAGACTCCTATATTAACTTTAACTACTGCTTCTCCAGGGAAGCACTTAATGGGTCTAAAGGTCTGTTGCATATTTATTCTTTTCCTCAAGTATTACTGCAGAGTCTTCTCCAGGAACAAGGGTTACCACACTCCAGAGCCCTGCTATTTATGGCATGGGCTAGAAGTCTATCAGGAAGGGGCTGGCCTAACTGCTGGCTGATACCCTCCACATATTTCCACTGCACAGCTGAAAACCCAGGCTGTGCTTCACTTCTTTTGCAAGGACTCTTATCAGCCTGGGACACTTGGTCCAGAACAATTGCCTACACCTTTGAAAGGCTGTCTCCTACATTTCAAATTTTTATGTAAACAAGCAAAGCAAAAGTCCCATCAGGACTTTAGGAATGCCATCAGGAAACTGCTGCTGTTAATAAAATTGGCCGCTGTTGCGATAGGACAACACCAGCTCTTGCTAAGGTCAAGAACCCTGTTTTCCACTTGTAATAAGCTTTTTGCATTCAGATAAGTATTTCTATGGCACCAGGTAAGATAGTACCTTGATGCTTGTAGAATATTTTCCCATCCCCAGGACCCTCCTTATTCTGAACCATAGGTAGTGCATTTCATTAGATAAACTAATTTGGGATTTCTGCTATGGTACAATGGAAAAGGTATCTCCCTTAAGGACACTGAAAGGATCTATTTTCAGAGAGCTGTAGGCGCTCTACTGCCTTTAACACATGACATTTCCACAGGGGTTTGAAAAAGACATGCTGACTTGGAAATAATAATAATAATTAAAAAAAATATCACCGCTTAGGGCTCTGAATGAAGCAGTAGCATCCCTTGGGCAGAAAGCCAGCCCAGAATCAAAGCAACAGAGTCTTCTCTGCCCTCCAGAGCCCACTGGCACCTCCAGTATCTCCTGGTAAGTTCAAAAAAGGCATGGAATTGTATGGTGCAGCCTCCTGGCAGGGAACCATTAGCCAGGTATGATACAGACCAGGTTCTTCTATAACAAATGCAGCAATTCCAACTCTGGGTCAGATTCTCCTCTGCTGCTGGTGGAAGCAGCTCCATGGAAGTGACTCCATGACCCCAGCTATGCTAATTTGCACCACAATGAAGATGCAGTGGATTGTTTGCATACTTTGCATCCTCTGGGGAGACCCTGAGGTTCCAGAACCAAAGTGCCCGATTCTGCCTCTGATCCCTTTTGCAAATTGTATCCATGGCCCCAAATGAAAGCTGGGGAGGAAGCACCAACTCTCAATTTGGTATGGAAGTTACCTGTACCTGGGAGGGAGATGGCAAGGTTAGTGCCTGCTACAGCAGGGTAGCTCACTCCTCCACAGCCTTGTTGACACGGAGGAGCTCAAGGGACCCAACCCCATGCAGGTACCACCACCCCAGCCTGGGATCACTATGAGACTACCTGAGCTGCAGTATGCAGCTCTGAGGCCTGGCAGAGGCAGTGTTCCTGGCAAGGCCATACACTTCTACCCTGTGGGCAGGCTTAGGCCCAGGGGGGGCACGAGATGGAAGGCAAGGCCATCACTAGCTGTGAAGACTCAGGGTGGCCTGCAAGGACCAAGATAGGATGTAGCACTGGGTGTTGGGGAGCTCCACTCCACCTCTGGGTTTAAGCCCCCAAAGTCCCTAGCTGCAGCACCTGCCCTCCCACACAGACAGATGTCGTGTCCCTGCTAGGGTGGCCCACAGCACTAGGAGCTGCAGGTGCTGCCCAGCTCTGGTACTGACTGGCCAGGGCCAAGGGGTGGCAAGGTAGGGGCACAGAGGTGGCTCAGCAGCTCCATAAGCCCCTCTGTATATTCTGCCAAGGCCCCTCATGCGTCCTGCAAGCTTATAGGACTCCGAGCTTTGAGCAACCCAAGTGGCTGGCGGCACCTGGGAAAGGACTGCCTTCCAAAAGCCTTGTGTGGTGAAAAGAGGCACCTTTCTGGCCCTCTGGCATCTTGGCACCTGCTGCAGGCCAGACAGCAGTGAGAGCCAAGAGCATGTTCACTGACAGCCTGGTTGCAGAAGGAAAAAAAAAAACAGTGGGGTAATCCCAAGCCACAGGCACTAGCGGTCAGGGAGGGAGAAAAGGACCCACAGGAGAGTGCAAGCAGGGTAGGTCAGAGAGAGTTTTCTGAGCATATAATGGAAATATAAGATCCCCCTTTCTGCCGACTCATGCCTAGCATGGGCACCCAAAACAAGAGAAGCTCTGCTAGACTGATCTCAGTATCATGCAGAAAGAAATCCAGGTAAGATAAAGGGGAGAGGTTCACTGTTGGAGAGCACCACTTCCAGACACCAGGCGAACAGGTGCAACCTGGGCACATTATGTGACTTGTAAACACAGCACAGAAGAAAAAACAACACCCACAGTAAATTTCAGGTGCCATCACTTTAGTTTTTTCCATCCATTCCACAGATCTTAAACACAGAACACAGCCAGCAGTTCAATAAAAGGCAGTTCATTTCTGATAAAAAAATTAATCATCTTACAACTCATCGTTCACTATGGAGCTATTATCTTTCATGCACTTCGAGTTGAGTTGTAACATCTCACACACACAGACTGCAAATGTTGTAGCTGGCTTGTTTCATTCAAGTTAGCCATCTGCGTTTAAAGGAACTGTTAAATATATCACCCAATATTCCCTATGTCCATGAAGGGCGATGCAGGGAATTCCAGTTGGGTTCACCCCTGGGCAGCTGCTCCTTACTCTAACAACCCGAGGGAGAGTTCACGTGATGCACCAGCCCTGAACCAGCCAACTGCACAAGTGAACTTCAGCTGGTTTCAGCAAAGACCTCAGATGCAGCATGCAGTCCTCCTTGGCCAGGTCACATAATGGGTATGGGAAGGGTTACTTGTGACTGACATTTCCATGAGCAGGTTGTAGCTCCAAGCTGCAGCAGGACAGTAGCAAATGTCTCCCACTTTGACTTTAGGATGCCTTAGTGAGCAATGGAATTACACATCCTTGCTGGAAAATCTTATCATGTTATGTTTTTTTTGGCCACAATTAGATTGGAAAGGGGTTTCTTTAATAACAAATAAATTAAAAAAGCCTGCAGCACTTCAGGTTTAGACGAAACACAAAAAGAAACTAAGGCTGATATTAGTATGATTAACATTACCCTTAACTTTATAATGATCTATTAGATAGCAGAATTTCAGTTTTCACCTCCTGTTTTTAGTGATGAACTATGCAGTCCATCTTAGCTGATTTAAGTTGTAAAATAGTTTTCCACTGGAAAACTTATTGGGAGAAAAAAACAAAATAGTTCCAGAGAGGAAGTCCATTGGCTATGACACCAATTCCTATACTGGTATTTTACCTCTCAGTTCCTTGGGGACAGGGCAACGAATTTCTGCCACCAAGGTTATCGACAGTATATATATATATATATATATATATATATATATATATATTTTAGAACTTAACTGGATAAGAATTCTGTAATATATAAACACTTTGCTCCCAAGTTAAGCATTTAAGGGATATTTGCATCTTTAACCAATTATAACACTGGGACTTTTTTATTATTAAGGCAGGAAAAAAGGCAGCACTCCTTGCCATTGTATGATCAAACTGAAGGATTTATGCATCCCTGAAACAGGGCACGTTGTATCTTTTCTTTAAAAATGAAAATAAAGAAAAAAGGGTGCGATTTAAATTATCGTATACAAACAGTATCTTTAGAATATGTTCAAAACCCCAAATGTTTGACAGGTAGTAGCTTGATGCCTGTTAACGGATTACAGTTAAAAGAGAAGAGGCCATAGTAAGGTCAGTTTTGGAAGGATAGAGTACTTTTAAGTTTCCATCTATGTCCACAACCCGAACCTGTTCCACTATTAACGGAGTGTTCTCGTGATGTACAGTCTGGCTGGGATTTAAATTTGGAGGTCCAGAAATCACAGCAGATTCATCGTCAGAGACTGATACTTCTTCCTTATTTTCCAAAGTGAATTTGTTGAGTTCTGCCATTTTCTGGTATAGGAATAAAAGAAATTAAAGATGTCAATGTTCAGTGTGAATGCAGCAGACGGCTTACCACTTGCTTAAGGAACTTAATTATTTCCAAGCAGCAGACCATCGAAAGTCTGATGGAAACCCTCTTATAAAAGGCGTCAGCAAATCATTCAAGTAGTCTCATAAACTTGTACAGAAGACTGCTCTGCAGATCACTCTATTCTGTTTGCATTCCTTCCTGTTACCTTCCTGCTACTCCTGTTCCTAAATTTTGCACCAGCAGGTTTTCAGGTCAGGCTCTGTGTCCTAGCACTTTGGATTCTAAATAAAGACAGCCTGCTCCAGCATCACTCTTAATAACTCTGCTTTCATCATATTTCAAGCTGTCTCTATTACTATGTATTGACTATATAAGTGTCAATTAACTTGGACTTCAGAACATGTTAATGACGGTTACTACTGACAAAAACTAACAAAGCTCAGATTTTTGTACTACAGAAAGTATAGAGCAAGATGTTAACTTCTTTTTGCAAATTTGCCATTTTCAGTAGACTGTACTAAATGTTACTACATTAATTAAAAAAACACCCATCAGAGTAAGGCACGTGTGAAAAGTGGTTCACGAAGCCAGCCTAGCTCCTACTGCAGATTTGTCTATCATTATAAATCCATTTGCATATTTGGAACACCTTAGCCTGATTTTCTGAAAAGACTTAGAAATGTGAGTATAAAGCTCTTGCCACACTAAGTTGCTGAAGAGAGATGCAAGACACATTATGCTTGGTTTTGGTCACTTATTAACTGAAGATGCCTCAAAGCTGAACTGTTAAAACCTCCATAGAAGAATGAGTCCAGTAATAAGACTATGCTACAAATCACTGGCCTGGGGATTTTAATTATTGTAACGCCGACATGCCCATCTCTAGCATGCAGGAACACATGTAGGACTGAAATCCACTGGTGCTTTCTGAATAAGCAAATTAAAGTCTCCTCAGATTAACACAGAGCCAAAGACAAACTGGTAAATAAGAGAAGACAAAATTAAGTTCCATGGCCCTCCAGTATAAGTCAGAAACTCCAATCTCATTAAGAAATGTCCACACAAAGGGGCGGTGGAGTCAGGTTCTTGAGCTACTTACTAGGATAAGCATATCCATGATGTCTTTGCAGATCTGTAGGCTGACACTGCTCGTCACCTCCAAAAAGAGTTCACTTGTGCTTTTCTTGATCTGAAGAATATTCCACATTCAGAAAAGGAAAATAAATTGCAGTGCACTGCTGTATGAAACCATGGAATTAAAAAAACATAATTCCAAAAAAATTTGCAAATATCATATTTCAGCTAGTATTCTGGGAAGAACACCTAGATCCAAGTGACCAGCAACATGTTAAATCCCCCCTAACTTTATAAGAAAGTTCTGTATGTACACAATTCATTCGTTAGGCATTTAAAAAAAACAGCTGCATTTCAGGACAAGGTTTTTTCCCTTTCGACAACTCACTATAGAAATTTAGCATTATAAATACATAGTTATGACTTCTAAATTTTACTTTAATCCAGTGTTTTTAGCATAGAGGATGCAGGTGCAAGCCTTAAACATTCCTATTTTGAACTCTAGGGACTTGCATGTTTGCATATTGTTTTCTTAGGTTCTTGTTCCTTTCTTGATGAGGAACAAATCAGGTGTAGTTTTGAAGCACTGCCCATTTCCCTTATTACTAAGACTCAAAACATAGGTGGGTTAAATCTCTCATACTTTTGTTTTATCACTGTTAGTGATCGGTGGGAAGGAAATCACGGCACCTTCAGCATCTACCAGACAGGGATAGTTCTCTTTCCCATCCAGTAACTGTAGGTACCTATCAACAAAAAAAGAGCAAGTTTGAGATACAGCATGAAGAACAGAATGGGGGGGGGGAGGCATGACAAAGTAACCTATTTCAAATGCGACAGAAAGCAAAGATAAAGTAAGGAGGGTACCACATATACACCAACAGAATTACTGCCCTGCACTGGCTGCAAGTAAGGGAGGCATGAACCGAGCCCAAGTAACACTTCAAAGCGTAATATTCATATTACCAAAGTGAACAAATGAGCTCTTAATGTTTTCAGAATTCTCAAAACATAGCAACACTTATGATCTCATTTTATAACATCCTAGGTCAGCTACTTGATATTTTATCTCCAAACCTTCCTCCACTGGTTACGTAACTATGCACAACCCTATACTTGTGCACCTAGAAGTTTCCCTGAGGTTTACACTATAGCGGTCCCATGAGGACATTCTAATATGCACACAAAGGCGGCCACCATGACAGTTTCCTTTACCGTAGAGATACAGTCCCATAAAAGTTGAAAATTCCCTTCCAAGTTCCCCCATTTACAGAACTTGGGACATGACACACGTGCTGGCTAAGTTGTATTTCTATTGGGCTTCCCTCTATTCACTTGCCCAAAGTCATTCCTTGCCTCTAAAAACCACACATGTTCTTCTAACCACTGCCCAATTACTACATTTATGCAAATCCAAGATGACTTCTCATTTCAGACAACCTCCTGAATAATTAGATTCTACACATGGAAAATGTAAAAATGCGTTATAATTTTCCACATATAGAATCCAGTCACTGGGGGGGGGTCATCTTAAATTCATCCTTCCCACTACTGTGACAGGTAAAGCAGATGCAGGGCAAGCAAGCAGCCTGCTGTTAGGTTAGCTTGTCACATTTGGCTTTAGTTGCACCTGGTTGAGTGGTGAATTATAGTATCATTTGAACTTTTCTTTTACACTCAGCCTTATTTAACCATTGCTTAAGCTTTTGTACAGCTTTATTATTTGAATATTTCTTTTGCATTTTGTATCTGCACTGTCAGCAACAGCCTTGAGCTTGCTTACACAGGAAGCTTCTGTTCTAGCGTTATCAACAGGGATCCTGGTTTTCTCTGTTTAAAAATCACAACTCCCTGAAAAAAAAAAAATCACAAATCCTCTCATTAAAACCCCCCAAATCTACATTTTTCCACAATTAACATGAAATGCCACTATTTATATAGGTATCAGTTGAACATGTTTTAGTGACATATTTACAACTTTAAAGCAGTTTGGGAGCCTACCAATGCCTCAGTCAGTATAATAAAATAACTTTTAAATACCTATAAATTTGGGGGTTTTTTCCATGAGA
Source organism: Crocodylus siamensis (assembly GCF_052110815.1). Taxonomy (NCBI): domain Eukaryota; kingdom Metazoa; phylum Chordata; order Crocodylia; family Crocodylidae; genus Crocodylus; species Crocodylus siamensis. Next base: position 15,106,132 of record NC_143406.1, read on the forward strand.
AATCAGAGCTCCCCCTTCCCCTTTCGCTCACCAGGACATGGGTCCAGCTACAGCTGTCCCCCCTCGCTGCTTTGTGGAGCAGAGCAGCCCTGATATGCCAGTACCCCTCACCCCCCCAGCCTCACTCTCTGCCCACAGCCCCCCATCCCTGCTGAAGGGGCCACCAGCTGCCAGGGATATGGGGCCAGGGCCACAGCCATCAGCGCTTGAGCCTGTTGCCACATGTGGGAGGCAATGATGGCTGCTGCGGGGGAGCGAAGTGTGGAGCCCTACACCCCCTCCCCCATGGGCAGCACAGCCTGAGCAGAGCCCATTGTGGTGAGGGAGGGGGAGCGCAGGGGCAGGTGCAGGCTGCCCGCTTCTAGCTTAGGCTCCCCACCCTGTTGCCCTCCCCCTGGAACCTCTGCAGCCCAGCAGGCAGGACCTGGCGTGGCAGGGCAGAGTGGGATGGGGAGCTCGATGCTGTCACCATGAGCCCTATGCCTGCCCAGCAGCAGCAGGGGTGGCAAAGCAGAGTTCTGCCCCTTGCTGATGCCGGGGGGCAGGGGGTGCTTTGCCATGGCACAGTGGGGCTCGCATCAGTGACATCAAGCTTCCCCATCCCACTCTGACCACCTGTGCCAGGTCCTGCCTGGTGGCCCTGGGGGAAGGACAGCAGGGTGGGGACCTGAGTCTACAGCACGTAGCCTGCACCCACCCCCACCCCATGCACAAGTCTGGGGGGCATGTGTCCCCCATGCCCCTCCATGGGAGTGCATTTAGTGGCAGGGAGCCACTCACCCCCCTGGAATGAACTGCCTGGGCCCCACCCCACTCATTCCATCCCCTGGGCCCCATGCACCTCCCAGGCAGCAGCCCCAGCCTCAGCTCTGCTCAACTCCTTCCCTCCCTCACTGTGGGGGCCTCAATATACCCCACCCCCCCAAACTTACTTGTGGGGAACTGCTCTCCAGGCTTCCTGGAGCCCATGTGCATGTGTACTTGCACAGGGCACCCCCTGCCTGACTGCCCTCCTCCCATTCTCTGCAGCCCCTTGCAGGCTGGAACTGATTGAGCTCATTGGTATGTTGTGTATTTTAGGTTCATTCTGGGATGATTATGCTTTAGCAATCCTTTAGCACCACAGGTATGGTAACATTGCCGCCTGGCACCTGCCCCCCTTTCCCAGTGCCTGCTCCCTCATACCACTTGCCAGCCCCAGTGGCAGATCTAGCTCCAGCCCAGGCCCCCACAGTATAGAACACATGCTGACTCCAGCTCTCTGCCCAGCCAGGCAGAAGCAATTACAATGGGAAGAGCTCCAGCACCAGGATTAAAGCCAGAACTGGGTCTGGAACCACTGCTACTTTCTGGCTGCACTGAGGCTATAGCCAGCATGTGCTCTGTGCCAGGGCCACAGCAGGACCAGAGAGGCAAATGGGGGGGCAGGGAGAGGGCAGCAGATGTGGCATCGGGTAAGACAGTGGCTGCAGCTCTGACTCAGAGCCTGGGTCAGGGCTGGAGCTGGCAGTACAGAAGCCATCTGATTGCTCCTCCCTTCCCCCCACGCAAAATCCAAGATGAGGGGCTATTTTCCCCATCTTGAATGGGGAAAAAACATCATCTTGGATTCAGGTAAATATGGTAACTCTTGATTTAGGTGAAGGTAAAGTCGTCACTCAGCTACCACACTTCACTCAGTATTGCTGTTTGATACCTTCTTGTCACTATTCCTCTTGTACTGAGGCTCTCAAGTGCTCATGTGGGGTGCACCTCAGCCTTGTTACCATCAGATACTGCATTTCATAACTTAAAAGCAGATATATGATGTTCTTTGCAACGATGTTACTTTTTAATTTGCCAAAATACACCCGATACATGAGGCGAATAAAAGAGGGAGGTGGAACAGCACACTGACTTGTGCAATCCAGAGATATTTTGACGCTTCTTTTGTTTTCTCTGTTCTTCAGCTTCTGACTGCAACTGTCGGACAAGATCCTTTGCTTTGACCTCCTTCCGACCCAATGGGATTATCTACATGGAGAGAAAGCACTTAAGTATGGGCTAAAAGTCTACTTTGTCAGGACTGTTTGGACTAATTCATAAGAGGCAGAGGGGAAAAAATGAAATTATAGCTTAATGTTTAATTAAAAATTTCTTCCAACCAATTGCAACACATTCCTTGGAACTAAACAATAGGGGATCTTGTGAAACATCCAAGCATATTTTATTCTCCTGAAAAAACATTCCCACTACTCTAGCATGTTTACAGACTGCCTTCCAGGATTCTTGTTTGTGTTGCCACACCACAGGGTCATTCATATTAATTATAGTATGTACTTTGTTTTTTTAATGTTGTGTGCATCTTGGAATTGTATGAATAAGGGACACAGTCAGGAATAAAGTGTGTGGCCAAGACTGTTCTTTCTGAGCCATGGTATTGCCTAAAAACTTTTCCATTGCCTCAGACTATTTAAGAAAGAGGCAAGTGTACAAGTCTTCTTCTACCTTTGCCGAAGCTGATGTATAAAAAAAATTCCTTGTTAGCTGGAAATGGAATTCAGTCCGGCACTATCAGAGACTTTAAAAAGCTTTCTTAAACTCAGCTGTATCCCTGGGTTTGACACAGGTGAAGGCATGAGTTAGGTTTCTGGATGTTCCAAGTCTCACTAAACCTGTAACTCACATTTCGAGGTTCTCAGTTTACCCTTAGAAAATGTGGAAGGTGTCAGTGCACTGTATGTTTCATCAGTCTCTCAGTGTAGAGGTGACATGACAAATTAACCCCTCTCCCTGTGCAAACATTGACTACTAGTGATACTGAGAGATGCACAAAGTTCAGTCTTTCCCAAGAGCTGAAAGACCAAGAATATCCATTTTAAAATGCACTGATTGACAAACCTGTTGTCCAGCATTAGACTGTTTTGCCAGAATGCTGGTTTGCCCACATTTAGCAAGACAGAACTAAAAACCAGAGAAAAGACAAACAGGATCTTTCCATTGCAATTTTCACTACGTACTATAGCACTCAAAGGATGTAATGTTATTATTTAATTGTTTTTTTAAAAGGAACTTATTTCAAGACCATTAAGAGTCTAGCTCTACATTCAAACTCTCTGTAGAGAGCTGTACCTGCAGATTTGCTGACTGGACATTACAACATCCTGGAAAAGGAGCATAATTTTTAAAATTCTAGCCCATGTAACAAAATAGGTAATATTCTGCTAGAGCTTTTAAAGGGTGAGACTGCTTGCACTGAATAGTTTCCCACTACTTGTTATTCAGAAAGTATCAACTTCCCCAGTTCCATTCAATCTGGGAATCTAACCTGAATGACTATGCTCACATTCAACTGCAGGTCTCTAGGGATGAAGGCTTCCCGCGCAGTGACTGGCTTGGTATCCAATTTAAAAACGAACCAATTAGTCATCCCAAAGATTAGTGTAAACAATTTCCTTAACCCATCTCCTTGTTACTGTCATGTGTTGAGTGATGAGAACAATTAATGCATCCCTACAGAAGTCACGCTTGGTTGACTCCTGTATGAACTCCTGTCCCTACAGCCCTGAACATGAGGTATATAGTCCCTGCTCAGTTGAGAATATAAATGGAGAAGTGCCAAACAACATAAACAGCTCTGGAGGGTGGGATACAGAAACAGCTCAGAGCTGTTTTCCATCTTTACAATATTCAGGCTCCTTAATTCTTTAATTAGAACAACAAGGAATCTAACAGATTAAATGACATCAACAAGGGAGATTTGCATATAAAGAGTTCCCCAATTTAAAAGTTAAAGCACTGCTTTGTAACCTGGCTTGCAGGTTACATGGTAAGCTTAGCTTATGCCCGTGTCATATTACTGTGCTGCAAGTCATTTTATCACTGGAAAGCAGTCATGAAAACAGATACAGAGGAAAGACTGGAGGTTACAACAGAGCCTGGACTGGTTGGATTACCTCGTAGTCTGCTGCTGATCTCTCTACATACATTCCAGTGAATGAACACCTTGTATACTGCACCACACTACAGCTACATCCTAACATTTTATGGCTCTTCCGTGAACATTGAGATGGCAACAGCACAACACAGGTGAAAGGCCGAGCAGTGCAACTGTTTACAGGGAAACACCAAGACCTCTGTCACCGTAGGCAGAGGTAGACAGCAAGCAAGATCAGAATACTGTTTATGGAAGAGAAAGTTTTGCACTGCTTTACCAACAAGAAGTTTAAGTCACCCTATGAGCAGGGGTGAAATTCTAAATGCACCTTAAGTGAGGTCACCTGATCCACACACACAATGGTGAGCACCAGTCTTCTGGGCCTGGGATAAGTAGGAACTATCAGGGTGAGGAAAGTCAGCACATCCTCTGAATTCTCTTCCTGGTTCCAGTTAAATTCTCTCTCGTTTCTCCTAGTGTTCAAAACCACTTCCTCCCATTACTGTCTAGCTCCCAAGGGAAAAGAAGTCGCTATTTATCCTACCTTTAGGTCATTAGGTGGCTGAGCATCATAAAGCAGAGGCCCTTTGATCAGCTGCAGGTCATGTGTAGCAATGGTGGCTGCTGTTCGTTTTTCACATATGTCCTCATGGAGTTTTGTCTGGCAAAATTTTAAATGTTATCAAACACATGAAGGACACTGAGTCTTACATTGTACCAACTTCCAGATAACTCTCCACTGAACTTAACAGTCCCTTAGTGTCAAAACCAATGTTATCCTATTCCATTTGGTAAACTTCTATTTTCCCTTGTTTTGGATGGGGCTGGAAGCAACTGCTGTCTTTAACTGTTAGCAAAATCACTACGGTTCCTATGACAATGGAAATATTCACTAGCCATTTATAATACAGAGAGTGAAAGGGCAGTTCCAGTTTTACAGTGATTCCATAAAAATAGGGATGACAAGAAATCCAATAGCTGCATTGCACATTATGTAAACTTCCTCATTACCTGCTGTCCATTATATCTAATGATTATTGAATGCAAGATGCAGTTGCTCTGGATAATTTCTAACTTGTACCGTGGTGGGCAGAGAGCACCGTGCTGGGAAGAACATAGGTAGGTCCAAACATCCTCTGGGCGACAGGGGCCTGGAACCTTGGACCCCTGCTTTCTGAGCCAGTGCCCTAATCACTTGCAGGGCAGCCTCCCTCCTCCTCCAACATCCACTACTTGTGGGTTTTTGTCTGGGTACAATTTAGGAACTTAGGCAGAGCTGGAGGCACACGCCTGCCAGGCCACTGCACAGATTACTACTCATGTTCAGTAGTCGTGTGAGCACTTTCATTTCCAAGCTGCATATGGAATAGGATCACAAACTGCTTAACTGTCTAAAGCGATAGTTGGGTAAATGCCACCTGGGCACATGAAGTGAAACACGACTCTGCCCCAAATGCATGTGTTAATCCTTTATGATGCCATGCATTTGTACAAGTAAATTTAAATCCGAGAGACCTAAATTAAAGCATGTGAACAAACAGCAGACACTTTTGCTGATCTTTACTAACTCACCATTTTCCCAGTAGGAAATAAACAGCAGAGCCCAAATTAACTAAAGCTAGCACCTGCCATCTAGTGGACAAGATGATGAATATACCATTTCTTTAAAAATGGAGGCACACCACCTTCTACTTTGGAGAAGAGAGTGCAAAGGTTTAGAGTGCAAAGGTTTAGTGTGCTTTAACTAGTTGAATGCCAACAATTTTCTAGTTAAAAATTAGACTGGAAAACCATTTCATAAGCTGTGGGAAACTGACAGACTAGAAACAAAAAGGAAAAACAGGAACTACATTTGATCGGAGCAAAAAGGTAATTAATCCAAGAGGTCTCAGACATCTCTCATTTTAACATGATCCTGTACTTACTCATTTCTCATAAATAAGGAACATACAAAGCCACAATGACCTTTTAACCAGGTAAGGAGTGTCATAGCCCAGCCCCTGGCACGGATCTTTGAAAACTCCTGGCGCTCTGGTGTAGTGCCCGAAGACTGGAAGAAGGCCAATGTGGTGCCGATCTTCAAGAAAGGGAGGAGAGTGGATCTGGCTAACTACAGGCCCATTAGCCTGACTTCTATCTTGGGGAAGATCCTAGAAAAGTTTATTAAGGAGGCCATCCTTGAGGGACTGGCCCAGGCTAATATTCTAAGGGACAGCCAGCACGGGTTTGGTGCGGGTCGGTCTTGTTTGACCAATCTCATTTCCTTCTATGACCAGGTGACCTATCACCTGGACAAGGGAGAAGAGGTTGATGTCATATATCTTAACTTCAAAAAAGCTTTTGATCTGGTCTCCCATGATCACCTCTTGGCCAAACTGGCCAGTTGTGGCCTTGGCTCCACCACGATCCGCTGGCTGGAAAATTGGCTCCGTGGTCAGACCCAGAGGGTTGTAATTGATGGCAGTCACTCATCGTGGTGCCCTGTGACCAGTGGGGTCCCTCAAGGCTCTGTCCTTGGACCCATACTGTTCAACATCTTCATTAATGATGTGGACACTGGAGTCAGGAGTGGACTGGCCAAGTTCGCTGATGACACCAAACTTTGGGGCAAAGCATCCACGCCAGAAGATAGGCGGGTGATCCAGGCTGACCTGGACAAGCTCAGCAAATGGGTAGACGAGAACCTGATGGTGTTTAGCACCGAAAAATGCAAGGTTCTCCACCTTGGGAGGAAAAACCTGCAGCACCCTTATAGGCTCGGCAGTGCTATGTTGGATAGCACTACAGAAGAAAGAGACTTGGGGGTCATCACTAACCACAAGATGAACATGAGCCTGCAACGCGATGCTGTGGCTAATAAAGCGACCAAAACGCTGGCTTGCATCCAGAGATGCTTCTCGAGCAAATCCCGGGACGTCATTCTCCCCTTGTACTCGGCCTCGGTGAGGCCGCAGCTGGAGTACTGCGTCCAGTTTTGGGCTCCACAATTCAAAAAGGATGTGGAGAAGCTTGAGAGTCCAGAGGAGAGCCACGCGCATGATCAGAGGTCAGGAAAACAGATCTTACGATGACAGGCTGAGAGCCATGGGACTCTTTAGCCTGGAAAAGCGTAGGCTCAGGGGTGATCTGATGGCCACCTATAAGTTTATCAGGGGTGACCATCAGGATCTGGGGGAACATTTGTTCACCAGAGCGCCCCAAGGGATGATGAGGTCAAACGGTCACAAACTCCTGCAAGACCGTTTCGGGCTGGACATAAGGAAGAATTTCTTTACTGTCCGAGCCCCCAAGGTCTGGAACAGTCTGCCAGCGGAGGTGGTTCAAGCACCTACATTGAACACCTTCAAGAGTTAATTGGACGCTTATCTTGCTGGGATCCTATGACCCCAGCTGACTTCCTGCCCTTTGGGCAGGGGGCTGGACTCGATGATCTCCCGAGGTCCCTTCCAGCCCTGATGTCTATGAAATCTATGAAAGTATATAAAGACATTAAGTATACATCCTCCCCCTATACTGAGTGAACTACCGTTATTTTTTATGCAGAAAGTTTCAAGTGATCTGGTATAAGTTTCATGATACCACAAACTGGGGAGAAAACAGAGAGAAGAGCACACTAAGTTTATGCTTGCTATGATTATAGTCACCTTATGCTGTCTGCAATGAAGTCCATAACCAAAACCAAACTGTTCCTGTTGATTTCAGTCTTATCTCAAATGATCACAGACATTAAGTACTTAGATTTTAAAACGGACTTTGACACCGTGTCACACCCAATTCTTATATATAAACTAAACAGTTGCAATGTAGATTATTATACAGTCCAGTGGGTGGAAAATTGGCTTACGGGACGCACCCAGAGAGTGGTGGTGGACAGGTCAGTTTCCACCTGGAGAAATGTGGGCAGCAGAGTCCCCCAAGGCTCTGTCCTGGGACTGGTACTGTTCAGTACCTTCATTAGTGACTTGGATGGGGGAGTAGAAAGCACCCTGTCCATGTTGGCAGACAACACTGAACTATGGGGTGAGGTAAACAAACTAGAGGGCAGGGAGCAAATCCAGGAGGATTTGGAGAGGCTGGGGAATTGGGCGGAACAGAATAGGATGCAGTTTGACAAAGACAAGTGCCATGTATTGCACCTGGGGAGGAAGAATCATCAACACTCCTATAACTTGAGAGGCACCACTATGTAGCACAACTGTGGAAAAGGATCTTGGAGTTGTAGTCAACTCCAAGATGAACATGAGTCGTCCATGTGATGAAGTAATAAGTAAAGCTAACTGCACTCTTTCTTGCATAAGCAGGTGCATCACAAACAGGTCTAGGGAGGTGATACTTCCCCTCTAGGAGGCATTGGTCAGGCTGTAGCTGGAGAACTGCATCCAGTTTTGGGCACTGCAGTTCAGGAGGGATGTAGATAATTTGGAAAGGGTTCAGAGGAGGGCCACCCGTCTGGTTAAAGGCCTACAGGAAAAACCCTATGAGGACCGATTGAGGGTGCTGAATCTCTTCAGTCTCCACAAGAGAAGGCTGAAAGGCGATCCTGTGGCTGTCTACAAACTCATTGAGAGGGGACGGCAGGAAATAGGGGACACGATGTTTACCAGGGCGCCCATCAGGGTAACTAGAAACAATGGGCACAAACAGAAGGGGAGCGAATTTATATTGGACTTCAGGAAAAAAAATTCTGTGAGGGTTGCCAAAATATGGAATATGCTTCCAAGGGAGTGGTGCTGTCCCCTTCTTTGGAAGTATTTAAGAGGAGATTGGACAAACACCTGGCTGGAGTCATCTGACCCCAGCACTCTTTCCTGTCCAGGGCAGGGGGTCAGACTTGATGATCTAATAGGTCCCTTCTGACCCTGAAATCTATGAAGCGCGTTCACTCAAAGTTCTAAAATAACCTCTCAAGAATTACCTGTGCAGAAAGAAATCTCTTCAAGGCATTTCCTGGCTTCAAGTTCATGCCCTTCACCACACAGCATACGATGAATGGCCGAACTTCTTTGACATTTGGACTCACTTTAATTACCAATGGAGCTGGATTTTCAGAAATATGTAGAACCTTGATCAATAGTTTATTCACTTCTTCCAGTTCATCCTGCTCCCCAACACCACTATCCTTCTTCTGACGTCTCTCTCTCTTTTTTTTCTGGCCTTCCTCTTTATCCACATTGTCTTGCTTCCCCTTTCCTTTGCCACATCCTCGGCCTCTAACCCTCAAATACTCCAGGATTGATTTTGTCTGGCAGCCATTAACCATTTTCTCCAGCCGCTTGTCTTTCAGCTTGTTCCCTTTGAAGTTGATCTCCTTTAACTTAAGACAGTCAACAAGCTCAACAGGGATTTCAGTTAACTGGTTATTGGAGACATCCAGGGTCTGAGGGAGAAAAAAGAAGTTTACAAAATTAGCTTTGCCATTTTTAAAGGGTTGGGCATATCCCAGCCCTGGGACAAGTTGGTAATGCAACTAATTAGAGGCCACATGAATGGGATGGTCTAAGTCAGCGGTTCTTACTGTTTTTAGACTCAAGGAAACCAGTTGGAAAATGCCAGCTCCTACTTTTCATTCATTTTTTGACTACCAAAAAAACGTTAGAGCAATGCCTCTGTTGCAAAGAATTCAAGGAGACCAGAACAGGTCAAACAGGAATTTGTAGCACTAAAAACAGTTACATATGTTTGGGCTTTATCCTGTGAATCATGTTTCCACGCCTAACAAGTGCTAACACTGTGTAGCAGCCTGTGGCACCCTCAAAAGCATCGCAAGGTACCCCAGGGTGCGACAGCACCTGTGTTGAGAACCGCCGGTCTAAGCACTGAGGCGAATTGGACTCTAGGAAACAAAATAAAACTGCCTGCATTTAAATTTGTTATTTCATTCCAAAAAGAGAGAAATTAGTTACTTCGGTCACAGCTGCCAAAGCAGTCCAGGTGCTCCACTTTACCAACACGTAACCTCTTCCCTCTCCCCGCTCCCTCCTATTGCAAAAAATATTTCTGCCACATAAGAGCAGCAGCTCCCGCCCCAGGCAGAGCTGACAATGCTCCCGACTCAGGTGGCACCAGACGCTTCTTTTAAAGCTGCAGGTCCCAGAGGTGCCAGCAACACAAAAGCCATTCGGCCCATTAAGAAAGAGGAACCAGCTTGGGAGCTCTTGTAACATGGGTCCCCCACAACCTGCAGCACAGGGAAGCCCCGAGGCTCATGGCCTGATGCCTGTGCCCTCAGACCAGTATCCCGTGGCTCCCCTCCCGCTCCCTGTGGGGCCCCACCCCCCCAACCAGGCTCCCCTGCCCAGGCCAACCTTCAGGGCGGGCAGGCCGGCGATGCCCGCATCCAGCTCCTGCAGGCCGTTGTCAGCCGCCTCCAGCCGGCTGAGCAGGGGGAGGAGGCCGGAGGCGCCGGCGGGCAGCAGCCCCCCGGGCAGGCCGCGCAGGCAGTTACCGGACAGCAGCAGCGTCTGCAGCTGCGGCGCCGCCCGCGCCAGCCCGGGGCCCAGCTCGCGCAGGCGATTCCCGCTGAGGTTGAGGCTGCGCAGCTGCGGGAGGCCGGCGGGGCCCGGGGCGGGCAGCGGGCCGCCCCCCAGCGCCGCGGGCAGCGTCTCTAGCCCGTTGCCGGACAGGTCGAGCAGGCGCAGCGCCGGCATCGCGCCGCCGAGCCCGGGGCCGTCGGGCCCGCCCAGCCCCGCGGGGCCCAGCCCGTTGCCGCGCAGCACCAGCGTGTGCAGCGCGGGCAGCGCCGCCGCCAGCCCCGGGCCCAGCTCCCGCAGGGCCGCGCAGCCGCTCAGCTCCAGCGACTGCAGCAGCCGCAGGGCCAGCAGCGCCGGCGGCAGCCGCCCCCCCGCCGCGCGCACGCGGGCCTCCGCCGCCGCGCCCGCCAGCGACAGCTCCCGCCGCCGCTCCCGCTCCGCCGCCTCCAGCTCGGGCCAGGCCTCCGCGCCGCCGGCCGCCATGGCCAGGTCGCCACCCCCACCCCCCTGCTTCCGGGTCACGGCGCCACAGCCGCTACCGCCGGCCTCGCTCACCATCGAGATGCGCCATGGCGGGTAGAGTGGCCCGGAAGTGGCCCTCTGTGCGCCTTCCTCCGTGCCCCGTTTGAAGCCCGTAGGCGGTTCTCGGAGCTTCCCGTCGTGTCCGTTGCTCGCTTCCTCCGGGCCAGCTGCCGCCCGCCGCGTTGACGCCGAGCTGCGCTAGTCTGGACAAGACTGTGGATAATACCCGACTTGTGAAAAGAGACTCGGGTTCAAGCACCTCGGCGCTGCCCTGCGGCCCAGGCCCAAACACAGGGCCAAGGAGCCCGGCCTGCAGCGTCCGAGTGCCAGACCCCAGCGCCTGGCTGCGAGAGGACTGCAGAGGGAGGGAGGGACCCGACAGTGTAGATCACCCTGGTGGCCCCACCGCCAGATGCGTGGTGCAGAACCGGTGGCCTGATCAAGCTTTGCAGGGGCTTTGCTCTGACCCCACTGAGCTGTCTCTGCCCAGAGCCACGCTGGCAGATGGGTCCCTGTGTGCTCAAATCAGGCCCCGTGTCTCTTCTTGCACCTACACCAGCTCTGTAGTCCCAACCTCACACAGCTGGATCGGGCCTCTGCCCTGCTTGGATCTGTGCGCCCAGTAAAGCGTGCAGAACCACACTCCAGCTCCCCACAGACCTGTGGCAGCAGGAGGTGCAATCAAGATTGCCACTGCTCCCCCACCACCACATTTTAGGATGTCTGGGGAGCCCTGAGAGATGGATGACAGGCTCCACAAGCCATAGCTGGCCTGTGAGCCAGAGCTTGAGTATCCCTGGTATAGACAGATCTTCAGGGTCACTCTTAGGTGTGTGAGTGTATGCTTTGTTTTTCTCTCTACCTGCTTTAGTTTCTTTCTGCCCCAGGCTTGACAGGGGAGGAAGGATTGAAACCTTGCTCTGGAAAAGAGAGAAGGTGCAGGGACAGTTGTAGACAGGAAACAAACTACTTTGGGAGGGGAGGAGATCTGGGCACGGCCGAGAAAGCAGTGAGGGGGGTGGGAGAGGGAGCAGAACAGAAATTGCACCCAGATGTATTCAGGTTTCTGGTAATTCCCTTCTGCTTGCATCTCCTGCACCATCCCTTGTAAGAGAGAAAAACGATCATAAAACAAAAACATGACCCTTGAAAAGCAGATGACCTTTTCCCCTTTGCTGACAGTAAGCGAAATGTTAGCTACAAAACTGGTCTCAAGCAGCCCAAACTTGTTCTATGCATCTTGCAACTTTGTAACGCAAGCGGAAAAGCCTGAATGCACCTGCAGCAATGTAACGGTTAACGTATAAATACCAAGCTGCAAACTCAGGTTGGGGAGCTCTCTGTCTTTGTGACATTGAACAACCCCTCTGCAGAGCAATAAACTTGCATGCTGACACTCCCTTGTTCTGTGCCACTCCCTTGTTCTGTGCCGAATTGATCGCAGCTAGGAACGAGCCCAGAGACAGGACGTGGCCAGTGCTCTTTGGTTTATGAGTGCTACGCAGTAGCTGACCTTTTTCCCCCCTGACACCCTACAACTTGGGCATCCAAGCTGTTGGCTGACTCTGCCTCAGGAATGATTTCAACAACAAGTGCCCTGGTGGGCATAATGATCTGTATGCAGCCCTTGCCATAATCCTCCACCCCAGACAGGTTCAGTAGTCAGGCTGTTCTGGGCAAAAGGTGGAGCCATTTTCACAGGCAGCAGGAACTCAGCCTCTGCTGAATTAAGTCCTTATGTATCATAAGCCTTTTGTATTTGAACTAATGTGATGCATGGTTTACCTGGCAGGGGAAGCAGCGTGACCACGTAGGCGAGCTCCCCAGGGTAGTTGTCTCTGATGTGTCCTCTATGGGAGGTCTATATTGAGCAGATTCTTTTTGGTATTGGGTGGTGGAACCGGAGCATGCTCCATCCACTCCATGCATTGACCTGGTATTGCAGTGCTTCCAGGACCGGTGCAAAAAAACAGGGGGAAAAAAAAAAAAAAGTCCTTAGCTGAGGTAGGAGTGGTTGCACTGGCATCACTACACTTAAGCACTGGATCCAAATCAGATGGATAGCCTGGCTGTAGGAGTGGCAGGGGACAGAGCAGCAGGAGGGCCTCAGCCCAGGTAGCCCAGAGAAAGGACTCTGAGTTGCAGAGGAAGTGGAGGAAACCCCATGTTCTGAACAGGAACAGGTAAGTGCCTCAGGGCCCTTTTGGGAAAGGTTTTGCAGGGGAAGATTAGCTCTGGGAAAGGATGCTCATGTGTTTTGATTTGTGTATATACCAGAGGAGCAGGTTGTGGCTATAGGGATGGAGGGGGGCACTGAAAAGGTACCCACAGGCACCCTGTATCTTAGGTACTGTTGTTGGCAGAAGGGTTCTGGTGGTCAGGCAGCAGAGACTGGGGGCACAAGCCCAGAGCTCATGAGGGGTGAGGCATAGCAGAGACAGGGTGTAAGCCCAGGGCTTGCAGAGGGTGAGACCAGGGGCCCAGAATCCAGGAAGAGAGAAATGCAACAGTGGGGCACAAGCCCAAAACTCGTGAGAGCAAAACCAGGGGCTGAGGAGCCCAAGGACATGATGGCATGGCCAGAGCTGAGGCCTGGTAGCTTGTGGTCCTGGAGCAGCAGACTTCAGGCTGAGGGGCTCGGCCAAAGTAAAGCGGGACAAGGCCAGGGGGCCTCTGCCCAGACAAAGGCCTAACTTCCAAAATCCACTTTGCCCTTTAGGGGCAGCTTCCCTGTCAATCTGTAACATCAAGGTGTGGCAAGAAAAACAACAGGGTGGGATCTTGAGGCCAAAAGTCGCAACATAGTGAGGTTTGGGCAGTGGCCAGGAGAGGGGGCAGGGCTTTGCTACCCCAGTATAGTGTTATACTGTCTTAGCTGTAGAGATGCTGCACTGCTAATGTTAGGACAGCAGCTGTCTAAGTGTTGGCAACTATTTTTAAAACCAGTCCGAAGAGACTAGGTTAAGTCAGTTTAAGCTAGCGTGAGGACAGGCTGGAATGGTTCCAAATTGTATTTCTGTTGCTGGCCCAGAGTCGCCCCCTGGCACATCCTACAAAATCTAGAGCAGAGGTATGGCAAATCTTGCAGGTCTCCAATCCAGCTGCTCCAGCTCTGCAACAGTACAGGCAGCCAGTACATCAGGTGCTCTAGTATAGGGACAGCACAGGAGACTGGGCTAAAGGAACAGACTTGCTGCCACAGACTGTTAAGACTTCATAATACAAGATGGCATCTACATTAATCTTACAGCTGCACAGACTTTCTACTCCTCTTCCTCTATGATTGCTTTGGCAGCAGTGCATCCAGGGTACAGAACATTAAGCCTGTCAATATTGGGGGTTGGAACAGGAGCAAAATTACAAGCCTGGCTGGGAGGCAGAGAGGGTCACTCCTTTTGCCTGAGGCTCTTTCTTACGGAAGATAAAGGCTATTTTTTAATTGCCTAAACCATAAATTAAACAGCCATTTCACAAGATCTGTGTTCTGTAGGGAATCCCATTCCACCTAGAGAAAAATGGAAGAGGTGCTCACTTAGAAGCTTGAAAACTGCTTGAGGTGCACAAGCTGGTCTTCCAGGAAGGAAAGAACAATTAAACTAATTTCCTTTAGACTGTTCTGAGTTGCAATAGCATCAATCAGGTTAAGATTTTTTTCAAACAGATATGCAACTGTTACAGCACAGCCTTCAAACTTCATTTATGGGATATAGTGAGATGCTATTTATTATTAATAGACTTAATATTTCTACAACACTGATATTTTTATATTGTTGCTTCTTTTTTTTTTGTTGTCAGTGCCAATAATCTGACTTTTGGTGCCACATCTGGATTTAAAAATTTCTGTAATCCTTGGGCTAGAATCCTACATGCCTTAGGGTCCTAATCAACTTTGTTGACAAAACCAAACAATACAAGTTTTGCATTCTTAAGTCCTTGATGGGACAATAAATGTTGGCATTCTTATATCACCTCAAGTTTTTAGAACGTTTCCTTGTTTTGGATGCAGGGGAGTGTCTACACGAGAGGCTGACTGCAGTAACTGAAAAGTACTGCACAGTAGTGCATTACAACACGGACAGTGCTAATACACTACTGAGCAGCATTATTGGGTTACTGGACAGTAGCGTCACCTAAAAGATGTTTGTTGGTGCTACTGCGCAGTAACTCTGGTTACTGTCATTTAGTTAGTACTTGCTAATACAAATACTAAATAAACGAGCAGTAATGACTGCACAGAAGCGTTGTGTGCAGACATGCCCAGGGTCTTGGATGAAACAAAACTCCAATAAAAAGCGGCTTGTAGCCTTCATGCATCACTTTGCTCAGGGACTACTGACAGGAGTGCAAGGCTACAAATTGGATACCATTTTTCCAGAAATGGGAGATGAGCAGGAAAGTGATTACCACTGCTCCAGCATGGTTTGCATTTAGTCACTATTCAGTGCTGCTGTATATATTTCTCAATAACTGGTTAAGATACAATAGTAGAATCAAGACAGATCTTTAAGGAACAAGCATTTCGACCTCTGACATCTCCCCCAAATGTAGTTGGTCCAATAAAAGATATTACCAAACAGACAGATAACTGTCCCCACACCACAAAAAAGCCCCAGACTTGCTTCTCACAAATGCCTCTTTTGAGAAACAGAACTTGAAGCCTGCATTTCCTTTTAGCTCATGTTTTAAGGGTGCTGGTGCATGCTGCCTTCATTTCACCTTGAAACATTTGGCATGGGATTTTTTTTTTTATTTAAAAACAAAAAAACCCAAAAAAACCCAGAAAAAACTAGCTAGTCACAAGCAGGCAAGTGAGCCCAGCATGTGCATCAGACATCAACTTGGGGAGGGGGCTGTCAAAAATAAGATATCACAACCTGTTAAAATACTTTATTTAATAAAATTAATCTGATACAAATTACATAATTTCACCTAGGTGCCCTTTCACTGGAGGTGAGAACTACAAGACTGCTGGGATCAGAGGTTATTCAATCAAGTAACTGGTAAGGATTCAACAGACAAATGATCACTTGCAGGAGTGGAATTCCCCAACAGCAGCCTCAGATGTGGGTGAACTCCTGGTGGGATGATGTGCTTTTGCTCTTGAATAGCTTCTGCAGTTCAGATGGATGAGAAAAAAAAATACTGGCAGATGTCTGCAGAACCTAGTGGTCTCTGGTGGAAGAACTACGATGTAGGGGCCAAAGTCTGACCTTCCTTTCAGCAGGATACAAAAGCCTTCCTTGATATAAAGCATGCATGTGGTAAGCAGGTTTGGGGGCCTTTACCCAGCAAAAAGTGCCCCTCCAAAAGATACTGAGCTCTGGAATACTTAAGTCCAGACATTATAAGCCATTAGATACCTCCTTTTCTTTTTTCATGGCATGAGAACATGCTTCACTGTTTTTCACTCTGGTGTTTATTTTATCAGGGGATGGAAAACAGACTTTTTAAAATAAGGAAGTAGCCTGGTTAAATCCTTTCTAAAATGATAAATGGCATCACTGTTTGCTTAGTGAAATTGATTCAAGGTCTTCAAAAATTTCCACTGGCCCACCTCTAAAACGCTATTCAAGTATTTACCCCAGGTAGCTTCCGTTTCATGATTACAAGCTTTTATTCAGCAGTGTGCGCCGAGATTGCTTATAACATGTTCCACAGACTGCATGACAATGAGGTGACCAGCAGACACACCGGAATCAGTACAAGTCTGTGCCAGGGCTCAGTTGTTGAGGAGCAGGCAGCAGTGATGATGACACATTTAAGCAGAAAGTTTAGTGCACAGAATGCAAGGAAGCTGAAGAGTTGCAGAAAGAGCAGCCATTAAAGCCATTTGAAGTAGCAAAGCAGGAAAGCAGTTCACAAGCTTTCCATGGATCATGGTAAATGAAGCAGGGGGAAATGCATTTGGGGAATGTACCCTAAAAACACACTGCTCTCTCAGTAAAGCATCACAACTTCTGAACATCAATGAAAAAACAAGCTGGAAAAGTCATGAGGGAGCAGAGCCAAATGCTGTAAAACACCTTAATTCCCAAAACGGTCAGCCACTTTGAGCATGTCTACAAGTTCATTAAATGTGCCATAATGCATGAACCTTAATGCACCATAATTGGTGCTACTGTACATTAACACAGATAAATAGTTCTTGTAATGCAAATGCACAGTAGATTAATTCTACTGCACATCAGCACAGTTTTTACTAATGTGCAGTGGAATTAGTCTACTGCAACTTTAGGAGTCTTGTGTAGATCCACCCCTCAAGTGGTGAACAACAATAGTAACTATGGCCCTTATTCCAACTGGTGAGGCTTTGTAAACAATATTATAAAAAGTCTTTTAATCTTGGATGCCCTCCTAATCAAATTAGAGAACAGTGAGCATGTATGCAATTTAGGTTGGGTGTAGGGTTTAACTAAAAGCCTTCAAGTATTGCTTGCCCAATTTAAAAAAGACTTGCTAACACCAATGAGGGGTTAGCATTTGCAGTGAGAAGACCAAATCCAGCAAATATGGCTCTTAACCAGTGGTGGGCAAAAATGCAGCCCAGGGGCCAGATGCAGTCTGCCAGGGCATTCTATCCTGCCCGAGGGGCCCCTAAAAAATTTAGAAAATTACTGTTTATTTGCCATGGCTGCCTATCATGTGGCCCTTGATGGCTTGCCAGGACTCAATAAGTGGCCCTCCACTCAAAATAATTGCCTGCCCCTGCTCTTAACAAAAGGCATGATTTCACTGAATGTATACACGTAAAAGCTTGCAGGTCTGGGCCTTTCCAAAGCAAGTTGTACTCTAGAATCTTAATACCCAATTCCCACTCATTATACAAAACCACTGGGAAGTAGGGGACTCCAGGATCTGTTTTTACAATGGATGTGTCATTTAGGTTCTAACAAATATATATAAACAAAACAGTTTCAAAAGACACATTGCAACAAACTTAAAACATACTTATAAAATTCATAGGTATTTACAGGGCACAAACAAGCTCTATAAAAAAACTGTACACTACAAATATAGTATAACATATACAAAATACGAGACAGCAAACTTATTTCAATGCAGCAAAAGAAAAATGTCACTTATAAGATGACTATAATCAGGCATTTCTGTACCCGTTGTGGGGACAGGTGCAGAACAATTCATTCCCTCTTGGAAGGAAATATCCTGAAGCTGATAATGTAACAGGGAGGTTAAAGTGTTGTTCCATGGCGTAAGAGCATTTTAGCACCTACTCCTTAGCACTCTGTGTTCTGATAAAGCAAATTGCTGCCATGTGCTCCGGTGTAAGAATACTTACTTCATTGCACAGCTAATGAAGGGAAAACAAACTTTATTATTAAATCAGATTTACAACTAGCCAGGGTGCCAGTCAGGAAAGTGACTTTTAAACAACATTAAAATACATTTTAGTTTGTTTGTTTTACTTTCACAGTTCTTAAAAGCCCCTCCCCACACTTAAAGCTCCTCCTGGGGGAGAAGATACTACAAAATATGCTGTACTGTGAACTTAAAGCACACTTGCCATTCCATGCCAGCTCCATGAGGGGACATTTATTCTACATCAAGACTGCCTTTTTAGAAGTGGCTTAAGTTCAACTGCAAAAGGGACTAAGGCATGCTTAGTCCCAAGTAAGAGAGGAGCTCCCAAGTTATCAGGCTGTGTCAGGAGTTAATGTTCACTTAATCAAAAAAAGACCGAAGTCCCAGATTTCACTTGTAGGACTGACTCCTCATTTCAGTAGATACACAGCTTTTAGTAGCATCTCTGGGGTTTGGGCTGAGTGGTAATGGGCAACTGGTATCTTACCTGGGTTAGAGTGGAGTGACTAAAAGCACATGAACCCTACTGAGAGGGCAGTCTCCACTGTTTTACCATGGGCTCATCTGTACAGATTGTAAGTTATGGGTGGCAGTTTTTGCTGAGCAGAGAGGCTGTTTGCAGACATTAAACAAAACAGAACAAAAAACCAGCACTTTACTTTAAACTCAGGACACTCCCACACTGAGCCCAGCACACCTCCAAAAGAGACTGCATTAGTTGGACCCAGCTCACCTGATGTCTGTATTAAATCAGGAGCTTTAGTGGGACATTTTGGGCGCTTTTATCTAATGGCTGACTGAATCATTCTAACATTATAAAACCCAAAGTCTGTCCGTCTGTCACACTTCATTTGTGCTCCGATTGGCTGATGGAAACAGCCAGAGTGCTCCAGCATGGGGGAGCGCCATCATGATTCCGAAGCTGCACAGAGGACCGGGCAGAGGGTGGGGGAGCCGAGGCCAGCGTTGCTCCTCCCCAGCACCGCTCCTTGCGAGAGGCAGAACAGCAGCAGCATGGGGTGTTAGGTGGCGCACTCCATCCCACCCTCTCTCCCCCAATCATTCTTGATGGGCAACTGGCTAGTCTATTAGATAAAAGCACCAAAAAGCCACGCTGAAGCACCTGATCTATACAGACACTGGGGAGCTGGATTGAAATAACATGCTGCTTAGTCTAAAGTGGATTGGGGGTGGGGGGGTATTTTTTTTAGGTCTACAAGCAGACAGACACTTTGCAGAACAATTTTCCCTTTTTCCCCCCCATTGGCTTATCTAGCCAATATTAAAGAAAGCTACTTGCCCACAAAAAGGATAGAACATATCACCATTTTACCATACATCCATACTAACTTAATTATTAAAAAAGCTGATAAATCTTTTCATCACATAACCCGTGTCCATTTTTGGATCAAGTATTTCCCCTAACAGACAGGGCCTGTACTGCTAAGTTTAATTGCACAATTTCATAAAGTTCTATGCAAAGGAACCTTTGCTATTCCTAGCCACTGCTGAGCATGTTTGAGCAAGAATTTATTCAACTTTTTAGCTGTAAAGTGACATAGAAGTGCAGAGTGTTGTGTTGAAAGTTAAAAAAAAAAAAAAAAAAAAAAGGGTAACACTTCACGCTGCTACCCACAAGCTGTGGAATTATGCCTCACGCAGTTGAATTTATAGTGAAATAAAGTCTCCAGGGAATGGCATAATGCTTTCCTTTGCAGCATCAGAGTGGGTAACAACATTTTTTGCAAAAAGAGAAACTACAGATTGGATATAGTATGGGATTTGAAAAAAAGTCCTAGCTTGCATTGTTTCCTCCTTCACTGTTAGCTCTGAATCTGCCTTTTCACAAGCTGATCACTTCAGGGGTATTTATTGGTTTGGATGAGTCTGCATCTATTTAAATATAATCTTGTCATTTTTCAAACTGCTTTTTACATGATCTTACTTGATAAAGTACTTAGGCATAAATTACTCTATCTAAATGTCTAATACGTATGCTATATATAGAGGTGTACTCCTAAAATATATGGGTGGTTTTATCTTAGAGGAAGTAGCTCTTATGACATATTTATTAGACTGAACACATGGATCAAAAATAGGAAAAAAAAGCAAGCAAAAAGACAAGCATTGCAGTAAAATTCCTAGGAAGAATCCATGTTTAATTACACCATCATTCCACAGCTACAAACCAGTAACCATATTGAAATCCTCCATCTCCATAGTAAATCAATAGCAAAAATATTCCTTTACTGTCTACATATTTTTTGTTAATTGTACATTAGACCCAGAGAGTTGTGATATTGCTGTGACAAAGATAACTGCATGAAAGCTATAATGAGAACAGCATAGCTAGTCTGTTCACTATTTCTCACCAAATTGTTCCCATGTCTAAATGTGATAGTTTAACTATCAGTGTGGACTTTCGGAGTAGCGCATAAATATATACTAGAGACATTTTGTACTATCATCCTGTATCTTATTATAGTCTTGTTCTTGTATCAAGGTGTCTCTGATTATAAAGAAGTACTAGTGACTATTACTTGGAATCAGTCACACAGATAAGCAGATATGAGCAGAGAACAATTATGAGCTAAATTTTGCAGTTACCAGTTTTCACTGATTAAGTCAGGCGATTATATTCCTATAACTTTTGTGAGCAGATATGAGATTGGGCCCAAAAGAACAAACATCTTAAAGCTTCCTTCTGAAAGCCTGGCACAATTTTGACCCAGATTGGCCTCCTTCGGCCTCTGGATAGCAAAGATAACTAAAGGCTGTGGCTTCCTGATGTCAGTGCCTGTTCCTTTCAGCCCCAGCCAACAGGCTACTTAAGTGAACACAAGACAACTGTCATCCCATTAAATAGGAGAACAACCCCAACTTGTTGGGCCATTTTGCCCCAACCTTTGTTGCTGCTACAGAGGGTAGCATTGTATTTGGCTCAGCTAGCTCTTTACTTATTGGGGACTCCCCTCTGCTAGGAAAGCTGCAAGAAGAGATTCTGCAGCCAATTTCTCTTCTTCTTGCCATTGGGGAAGGACAAAGGAATGCCCCAGGCCAGAAGACCTTTCCCGTAGTCTGCAAGTCACTAAGCAGTAAGATGTGCATAACTGCCCCAAGAGCCTACAACACTGGGAAACCAAAGTGGGCAAGCAGTAGTCATGACTAACAGACAGCAGAGGGGAGTTCAGGTGAAATGTGCAGTTTGAGGTTCCCATCCCTTTCTAATCAAAGCTCACAGATGTGCATCGCAAAAAAACTTGCTCAGTTATGAAGGAAACAAGTATTTTTCATGTCATCGCTTTGCATATGTTCTGCCAGTGCTTTTATTTATGCCCCCTCTTGGGGTTGGGATCTTACTTCCTATGGTGGGGGATCGCAGCTTTGCTCCTGTAGGGACTGGCTTGCTGACAGCTAACCCTCCTGCTTTGCCTGCAAAAAGAACACAGGCATGCACCCATCAAGTTCAAGCCTTGAAGTTTAGAAATCTGGCTCACCTCCAAGGTTGACAAAAAACACTGCATTTAAGTGATGGAGGTATTATAAGGATTCCTAACAGGAGATGATTTTTTTACCATGAATCTAATATAATGACTTACCACTGTTAAAACCTAACCATACCAATAGTGTTTGGTGACCTATTAGACATGTCATAAGTCTGGTCAGAGTTCACTTCCTACCTACTTATTAGACTAGCGCAGGGGTTTTTAGTAAGTGTACCCCCCGGCAGCCCCCTTTTTAATAAGTGTACCAGAGAGGGGGCTAAGCACCAGCAGTGCAGTGTCTTGTCCTGCCCTGCTCCAGCTCTGCTCCTGTGAGGTAGCGGCACTTCATTCCTGTCCGCTTCCACATACCTGCTGGGACCTTTCAAAGTACCCCAAGGGGCATACATACCCCCAGCTGACAACCCCTGGCCTAGTGTCTCAATTCCTATTTTCCATAAGGCAGAAAGCTAGCCACTGTCACACTAAGTGAAGAACCCATGTCACTGGTGTAATTGGGAATGCTAAGAACCAAATTATTGTTGCTGTACTTCAGGCCAACTTTGCTTAAAAACACTGAGTTCAGCTGTCTTTTCTTATGGTACCTCTTAGAGACAGTTTAACTTTGTTTCACCAAGACGTGCTACTCAGAATGTGATGGTACAAGTAGACAAGAATGGGGGAGCCCAGACAGAAGTACAGACCAACAAAGTCTGAACATGCTGCTAGCAGGGTGACCCTCCCAAGAGGTTTGGAGGGAGCACTGGGGAGTACTGGTTTAAAAAAAAATGCCTTTGTACTGCAAGCAAAAAGCAGTCGGATTCTGCATTCTGAAAAAACAGGACTTAGTCTCCAATTTCTCCTCCCAATTACAAACCTTTACATTTTGACAGCTTTAGGTCAAAGTCAAAAGGGATAAATAATATAAAAGCTTATCTATTCAGTCTATCCCATTATTAGGATTAGATTGGCAACCTCTAACTATTCACTAAAAATGGTTTAAATAGAGCTGAGGTACACTGGCAGGTTAGTGTTCAGGAGTTTGTTCAAATTTTGCCTGTGCTGTACTTGTTAAGCTCCTAGCATTCCCTGGGTGGGACAGTTACAGCATAGTGCATCTTCAGGAGCATGCTACTATTTAAGACAAGATTAAATGAAGTGAGCCAGCTTCTCTCCATCAAATCAATGGATCCGCTCTTGGGTACATGGGACTTAAGTGGTGTAAGCAAGGGGCAGAATTTGCCTGCTGTGATATGTATTAGTTTTTACTAACATATTTGGAAATACATTTTTAAAATGTTTCCATATTTGATTTTTGTATCTAACAGCATGTAGTAAGGAATCATCCTGATAGCTAGAATGGAACCTTCCATTTAAAGAAACTGAACAAATTAAAGACCATAAAACAATGCCAAGGAAATACTGTACCAGGCTGCATCAGTAGGGTTTTGTTTATAGTGTGCACCCTCCGCAGATTCATTTTACAGCCATCTTTGCCCATTAGGTGAGATTTCCAAGCCTAAGATCAATTAAGCAGAATTAAAAACAGAAAAAAGTGGCAGGTCTTTCATACCACACCAGACAGCTTTTACAGCAAAACTAGGAGGCAGTAAAAGACTTTTAAGTTTGTTGAGGAAATGAAGGACAAAGTTGTTGACATTTTCTTGCTAAAGCAAATTTTAGGAATGACTCATGACCCATTGCAAAAGTGAGGTGACTTGATGCTTGGAATAGAAAAGAGTAATTTTATTCTATTGCAACCAGACAGTAATAATATCTATCAAAATGGTACCAATGTCAATATTACAAAACCCAAAAGGTAAAAAAAGGCAGGGAGCTTATGGTACTTTAATAAGCAATTAAAATTCAAAGCAGAAAAGAAACAATACGGGATCAAAGCAGAAAAACCCATTCATCCATAGACATTTTAAAATAAAGGAAAGAAAAAACAAAAAAACAAACAAGCAGGACATGGCTCCACAACTAGAATAGAGCTACAAAGTACTCAGTGATCCAGGCTGAGTACAAGTTACAGTAATTAGAAAGAACCAAAGTGTGTCACTAAATTAGATACCACATAATAACAATTTCTTGGGAATACTTGCTAAGCAGAAGTAAAAAAAAGCAAGTGAACACTTTGTGGCTTGTTTATGGAAAGCAACCGTTTAACAGCAAACGGAGCTATTTTCACAGTGGAAAGGGGCCATAACTTTCTTTTTACAATCCTGTTTCCCAAAGGAAGTTGATTTTGGATTATTCTTTTGATAACCGAGGTGAACTAAATTCATAGATGTAGGGTCAGAAGGGACCCAAGTAGATTTTCAAGTCTGACCCCCTGCCCTGGGCAGGAGAGAATACTGGGCTCATGTGACCCCAGCTAAGTAATTATCCTAAAGGGACTTAATGGTGGGGGTCTACTACAGACCACCCAACCAAAGGGAAGAGCTGGACTGCAAATTCTCGGGTCAGCTTGAGGAGGCACTTAAGGCCTATGTAGTCGTCACGGGTGATCTAAATTACCCAGACATCTGCTAGGAGAAGCAGTCAGCCAGGTTGGACCGCTTATGAAGGTTCCTCACTGAGATACAGGACTTCCACTTAACCCAGGAGGTGCACAGTTCCACCAGGGAGAATGAGCCAGCTTCTCCATTAAATCAATGCAACCACTCTGGCCCTGGTCCTGGCCACAGGCGATGATGACCTGGTGAGGGGACTCCAGGTTCTTGACCACCTGGGTGACAGTGATCATTGCCAACTGGAATTCACCATCCAATGCAGGGCGTCAAGGGCCTGCAGCAAAGCAGTAGCCCTTGACTTCAGGAGGGTCAACTTCAATGAGTTGAGATTGGTAGGCGGCACTGGGTGTCCAAGACGAGTGGTCGTTCCTTAATGAGACGATCCTTCGAGCCCAAGGGGTGACAGTCCCAACGACAATCAAAGGGCGCAAGGAGTGCTCAAAAGCCCCCTGGCTCAAACGCATTCAGGAACGCCTGAAAGCCAAAAAGGAGGTATACACCCAGTGGAAGGGAGGGGCTGTCACCAAAGAGGAATATACCTCCATCACTTGGGTCTGTAGGGGGGCTGTTAGGAAAGCTAAGGCAGATACAGAACTAGGGCTAGCATCAAGGATCAAAGACAACAAAAAGTCCTTTTTTAAATACATAGGGAGCATGAAGGTGGCACCGGGTAACGTGGGGCCCCTGCAGGATATGCGTGGCAATCTGGTGGCTGCGACGCAGGAAAAGGCAGACCTTTTTAACAATTTCTTTGCCTCCGTTTTTTTGTGCATAGACTGGGAATCCCCCACTGAGATTCAGGATGGACTCAGGAGAGACTCCACCAGGCCTAGGTCAGGGAGGACCAAGTTAGGGAACTTCTGGAGGGGCTGGACGTGTTCAAGTCAGCAGGTCCAGACACTCTCCACCCCAGGGTGCTGAGGGAATTGGCAGGGGTTAATTGAGGGGCCCTGGCACAGCTTTACGAGCACTCATGGTGTTCTGGCCAGGTGCCAGATGACTGGAAGAAGGCCAAGGTGGTCCCCATTTTCAAAAAAAGGAAGGAGGGAGGACCTGGGCAACTATAAGCCTGTTAATCTTACTTCAGTCCTGGGGAAGCTTTTTGAGAAGATTATCCAGGAGCACATCCAGGAAGGACCAGCGGGGGGGGGGGGGGGGGGGGGGGGGGGGGGGGGGCGGGGTTGATGCTCAGAGGGAACCAGCATGGGTTCATTAGAGGCAGGTCCTGTCAGACCAACCTGACTGCCTTCTACAATCAGGTCACGAAATCATCAGGTGCAGGTGTTGCAGTGGACGTAGTTTTTCTGGACTTTAGGAAGGCCTTTGACACTGTTTACCACCCCATTCTCATTAAAAAGCTAAGCGACTGTGGCATTGATGCCTACACAGTCAAATGGGTCACAAATTGGCTGATGGGCCACACCCAGAGAGTGGTGGTGGACGGGTCATATTCAACCTGGAGGGATGTGGGCAGTGGAGTCCCCCAGGGCTGGGTCCTTGGGCCCGTACTGTTCGATGTCTTTATAAGTGACTTGGACGAGGGGGTGAAAAGCACCCTGTTCAAATTTGCTGATGACACCAAGATTTGGGGCGAGGTGGGCATGCTAGAAGGGAGAGACAGGATACAGCTGGACCTGGACAGGTTACAGGGGTGGGCGAATGAGAATAAGATGGGGTTCAATACTGACAAGTGCAGGGTACTACACTTGGGCAGTAAGAACCAGCAGCATACCTATAGGCTGGGGAACTCCCTTCTCAAAAGCACAGTGGCAGAAAGAGATCTTGGAGTCATCATTGATTCCAAAATGAACGTGGGCTGCCAATGCGAGGACACTGTCAGTAGGGCCAACCGCACCTTGTTGTGCATCCACAGATGCATCACGAGCAGGTCCAAGAAGGTGATCCTCCCCCTTTATGCGACACTGGTCAGGCCACAGTTGGAGTACTGAGTCCAGTTCTAGGAGGGATATGGACAACATCAAGAGGGTCCAGAGGAGGGCCACTCGCACAATCCGGGGACAGCACAGGGCAGGCCCTATGAGAGGCGACGGGACCTGAACCTGTTCAGCCTTCACAAGAGAAGGCTGAGAGGCGACCTGGTGGCCGTTTACAAAAACTTACCAGGGAGGACCAGCAGGGAATGGAAGAGACCCTGTTACTCCTGGAGGTGCTCGGAGGAACAAGGAATAATGACCATAAGCTGTTTGAGAGTAGGTTCAGGTTAGATATCAGGAGGCACTACTTCAGTCAGGGCAGCTAGGATCTGGAACCAACTTCCAAGGGAAGTGGTGCTGGCTCCTACCTTGGGTAGGGACAGTGAATTAGTGATTGATTGATTAATTAATTAAACAGTGACTTAATATTCACTGTTTGTCAACTTGCATCAGAAAGAGGAGTTATGCTACAGAAACAATTATATATTACAAAGGTCAGGCAATCTATGAGGAATTCAGCTGCTCATCAGCAAATGTGATAAATACTTTGATATGATTATGCTTGTACATAACAAGCATCTGCTATACTTCCATCCAAAGGAAAAAACAAAATCACTGGAAGTGCATTATTTCAACCTTGGCAGTTACTCGCAGCAAACAGCAAGTGAGGCTCTACTTAGCTTCCCAAGACTCTTTCGCTAATCAGAGCTGGCTTCCCACTTTTGGAGTAGGTTTTCCTCACACCAGAAGCAAAAGTTATCAAAATTGTTATCCCAAGTGTCCTAAACATTTTTCTAGACATGACTAATCTTCTTGCAAATATTTTGGGCGGCACATGGCCACAAAGGAATGCTGTAACTGACAACTCAACAAACAGAGAGTCTTGTAATAGTTTGGTGATTTGGAAAGCTTCAAGTGCATGGGTGCTGACAACTCTCTTAGCCTATTACGAGTTTCTGGATGACAATCACTGGGAATTTTTTTCTAAATGCATTTTTTAAAAAAAAAACCATCAGCTTTGACCCCTTCTGTCACGATGATTTGGAGATTCTAGAGGTTCTGAATTCCGACAGAATGAAACAGGCCTTTCAATGATTTGAGGAAACTGCCAAGAACCAGTGGCTAGGAGGAGACCCAGATTCAAGACCACCTAAAATCAGCAGTCTATGCTATCATCATACTACAGTCACCTGTGGAGAACCTAGGTACTTTCCAGTGTGGGTATATTCAGGTAAACTAAGTATTTCAGCATTGTAAAGAACAAGATAGTTCAGTCTCACAGCAGGACTAATGAAACCAATTTGACAGTGTCTCCTACCTCCTCTCCTGGGGTGAAGTTCTCATGGCACAATGGACAATGGTTTGCCACTTTTTCTGGTTTGGCAGCTGAAAATAATTGGAAAGAGAAGTTACCAAAAAGGTAAATTACACTATCATCAATCAGCAGCAAATACAAGAGAAGGGCCTGGGCAACAAAGAACAGAAACTAATCCCTGCTGACTGCCTTGAAGAAGAGATGAAGCCAGCTACTATCCTACCTTCCACAGACCAAACAAGAGGCTGTTCAGAAGGCAGCTCTGGCTTTACACATCTTTATTCAGCAGAAACAGGATGGGAAGAGGAGAGGTGGTAGCTGATATAGATATGTCCACAGGTGGGCCAACAGTAATTAGGGCTATTTAAACTATGTAACACTCTGATGGGTTCCTGCTTGCTTTAGCCACGTGAAACATATGTATTAATAGAAGGGAGAGTAATGCAGAAAATGCAAGGAGTAATGGGGGGGGGGGGGAAAAAAAAAGTGTTCAATCCTTAGCCTCAAGTTAGGAATCCATAGTATGGCACCTTAAGAGAATGCCCAAGCTTTCCAAAGGTGCTAAGTATTGTAGTTCTCATCAACTGTACTATTCTACTTAAAGCTACTCACGATTGCAAGCCTTGCCCTTGATATGTTTAGGCAGCTCCTCTTTTGGAAGGGCCTCACTGCAGCGCTGACATTTCCCAAAGCCTTCTTTTTTATCACACTCAGTCAGCAGGTGCTCTGTCAGACTAGCTATTTCCACCACCTGCAACAGGCAAAGCACATATATGGTGGTCACAAATGGGCTTGTGTTGTGATATATTATGCAACTAAGGGTAAGACTTCCCCAAAAAACCTGAAGTGATTTTAGAGCTTAGGTTCCATTTTTTTATTTTTTATTAAAAGAGTCACTTCAGTTCAAGGGCTCCTGACAAACAGGCATTTAAAAATTACATCTTACCAATTTTAAGGTGATAAAAAACATTATTAAAAAAAGGAAACTTAAAACTTATTCCCCATGCTTAAAGGAACTTTAAGGTTACCTTTAAACTACAATCACTAGAAATTATTCACAGCCTGGACCACTGGGGCACAGTAGGAACATCTGCTCCTGAGACAACCTTTGCACAGAGTAGTTAGCAGTACAAAACCTGTCACCTGAAATCAGCTTAGCTGTGAATGGTTGAGTAAAGCAACTAAATATCCATACCAAACCACCCCACACACCACCGACAGCTGCTGAGCCAACTATATCTGTGGCCCAAAGGCTGTGTAAACTACACTTTAGGTAGCTGATGGTCCTAAACTGAGTGAGCAATTGGTGGGTGGGCGGGCAACTGACATACTAGACAACAGAAGAAAGACTAATGCTTTTGAAGCATTTGGTGCAAAATACAGCAGAAGTTCCAGGGGTGACTCCCTCCTGCCCTCCATGTACTGAACTACAGGCTGCCTCTTGCTTGCTCTTCTTTTGGCTCCATGAATCTTGTATTTTGGCTGCCCAGTTGGCTACTTCCAACAGTGGAAGTGAAAAAGGTATGCTTGGGCTAGCCAGCCCACAGCCTGATGGCTTGGACACTTTTCTGGGAATGGAAGATATGGTTTCAGTCTTCCTTGGCCTGAAGGAGGCCAAGAACCCAGGAGGTCACATGTAGTCCAACCACCTGCTCAAAGCAGGACCATCCCCAACTAGATCACTCCAGCCAGGGCTTTGTCAAGCTGGGCC
Organism: Crocodylus siamensis; assembly: GCF_052110815.1. Classification (NCBI taxonomy): domain Eukaryota; kingdom Metazoa; phylum Chordata; order Crocodylia; family Crocodylidae; genus Crocodylus; species Crocodylus siamensis. The sequence continues at coordinate 15,135,318 of NC_143406.1, forward strand.
TTAAAAGCCTCCAAGGATGAAGATTCCACCTCCTCTCTAGGAAACTTGTTCCAGTGCTTTATCACCCTCCTAGCAAAAGTTTTTCCTGATATCCAACCTAAACTTCCCTTGCTGCAACTTGAGACTGGTGTGCTCCTTGTTCTGTCATCTGCCACCACTGAAAACAGCTTAGTTCCATCCTCTTTAGAAACCCCCTTCAGGTGGTTAAAGGTTGCTATCAAACCCCATCTCAGCCTTCTCTTCGGCAGACTAAGTAAGCCCAGTTCCCTCAGCCTCTCCTCACCAGTCGCGTGGCCCCAGCCCCCAAACCATTTTCATTGCCCTCTGCTGGACTCTTTCCAACTTGTCCACATCCTTTTTGTAGCAGGAGGCCCAAACCTGGACATACCACTGCCGATGTGGCCTCACCTCAACTTGCTGGCACTAATGCACCCAGTATGTTGTTAGCCTTCTTGGCATCAAAGACACACTGTTGGCTCATATCCAGCTTACTGTCCACTGTGACCCCCTAGCTCATTTTCTGCAGAGCTGCTGCTTAGCCCGTTGGTCCCAAGCCTGTATTGGTGCACAGGAGTAAAGCAACTAAACATCTAAAACCAAACCACTCCACACACACAGAGCTGCTGAGGCAAGTACATCCAAGAAACGGGTTTAAATTCTATGGATGCCATTTGTGCCCCAGAGGCTGTGTAACTCAAGACTTTAAGAAGCTGATGGTCCCACTTCCTGGCTAATGGCATATCCACACAGACATCAATCTTACTGTATTCCATTTTATGGGACCAACAAGACATAATGTGGTCACCAATGGGAGCCTTTTCAAACGAGAACCAGGCAAAATTGATGCTGAAGCTGCACTTAATTGGTCTCCAGAAATTATGTGTTATGTATACTGGCACAGACCTTCCAGCATAGTGCCTGACCTGCTTGCAGTGTTCACATCTTGTTAACATTGGGCAACACTTCCAGTAATGGAGATCCAAGCCTTCCTCTGTGAAGGATTCATTCCTTTCACCACAGAAAATGCACAGACTGAAAAAGACAGGGCAAGAATAACAAATACCATGGATTAAAATCAAGAGCTAATCGAAATAGATGACTCTTCCAATTTAAAGCCATTCTGCTAAACAGTTTTTGATATAAACTCTTTCCCACACAGAATATCTGCTTTAGAGAGGGACTTAAGGCAGAATTGTAATAGCTTTACAAGTGTTAACTAAAAACATCTGCCAAAGAAAGAGACAAATACACAGCAGAGAAAGCTTGAATGGCTTATTTGCTCCCCGAACATTTAATATAGTTTCATCCTGCATCTATACCGCAACATATTGAAGAAGTTGGTCTTACAGTCTTTGCTTTGCCTGTTCTTTCTGTGGCAGTGGCAGGCCATAACACTGTGACAATTTCTTAATCTAAGCAACTCAAAACACATTCACAAATTCACACTGTATCAACTGTAAGGAGGGATATGCAATTTTACTTACTGATAATTCCCACCTCCTTATTGTTTAAATCCCAATCAGCCTTATGTTTATTTAACTGATGGCCAATAGATGTCAGTATGATTAATAACCGACTGCTCTGTATGGAAGTATTTAGGAAGCTGCTAATTCTACTTACTTATCTAAATAATTTGTAACCGAGGAATGATCATCTGAAATTTCTGTTGCTGCAGATAAGGTGGCTTTGTTTAGCTGATCACCTGAAAAATGGAAGCCAGTAAACCCAACAATCATTACTTCACAATAATTTTGGGTAAATGCTGCTTCTTCAGATCTTAGTAGCAGACTAATTGAAACTGTATTTTCCTCAGTGTCTGAAAGCAGTTTTCATAATGGGAGCATTAAAAGACAGCAGTCCTTTACACAGCAGAAAATCTGCATGTTTTCTGGGCGCATTGTTATTTTCATTCTTGCAACATACTGTTTGCAAACAGTACCCAATTAAAATACCAGTGAATACTTTGTAAATGAAATGACAGGTGATTCCACCCCAGTCTGCCCTCAACTCAAGCCAGTCTAGTTTGGTACAGCAGTCTGCCTGCCCAGGCGATGTCAACCCAATGTTAGCAATAGTCAGTATGCCAGTGGTCAATTCTCCCTTGCAGATCCTTAGTTAACTCTTTGGAGACAGATTGAGGCCATAGCTAAGGCAATGCTGTAGGAGCACTAACTCATTGTGTTCAAAGACAGTGTACTGAACATCGCATCCAGTCATCCATTAAACTTCTGTACTTCATAATTACTTCACCATCTAATAATGTCAAATTTATCTTCTCTCTTTATTTTAGGAGAAATATTTAAGTTTCACCTACCTTGATTCTTTAGCTTCTGAAAATCATTTTCTTTTTCCTATCAAACAGAAACAGAATAGTTGGCAAACTCCATCTCCAGCTGTAGCACTGGCCATTGTTTTCAAGGAAGGATGGTCAGGTAAATCCAGAAACAGTGCAGTGGGTTAACAGCAGCAAAGTAGAGCCAACACTGCATAGGTCATGGTGTGAACAGATGCCCTTTGCTCCTTTCCAAAAGGACTTCTAATCTGGGGCATTTCTAATCTAATCTGCTTCAGTAGATCTAATCCCTTCTCTCCCTTTTGAAAAGGTATGGTAATTGAAACGGTGGTTTCCAGGGAAGGATGGGAAATAGCCTTTCTATGCTGTCAGGGTGCAGTTACTTTTAGTGGGTGCCTGTACATGAGTGTGGAGGCTGGTCCGATGCGCTGTAATTACAGCACATTGGAGCAGACTTGATTAACCGAGTCTGCTGGAGTGTGCTAAGTTACCACACTCCAGCGCCTCCCACATCTCATGTATTAGCATCCCCATGCTTGAAAATGGCAGTGGGGGAACTTGGACTAAAGCTCGCTGAATATGCTTTAGTTCAAGCACCCCTGCTGCCATTTTGAAGCGCAGAGATGTTGATACACAAGACACTGTGATGCTTTAGAGTGCTCTCAGAGCCCAATGTCAGGAGGACATGTGCCAGGTTCGAACCTACTACATATAATATAGCATGATTTTGAAGCGACTTACATATGTAAAATATCCGTGCTCTTCTCTAACAGATTCACTTTAAAGCTTACAGGCACACTAAGCAGTATATCAATTATATAATTTTACGGGGATGCATTTTTTGTAGGATGTTCCCAAATACAAAGCAAAACATTATGATTTCAGACTTTTGTTTTTCTGCATCTAAAGACCATCCCTTTGTATGGGGTATGAAAGGTTAAATAGGTAATTGTTTAACCATTAAGTGCAGCGATAACTGGTTAGCTTACTACTTATCTTTTAATAGGCGCAGATGCAGTCTGGCAGAGAAATGAGGAAGGGAAGGTGCCCCAGCAGGAATCAAAAGGCAGCAGGGCAGGCAAGAGGGAGGGAGGGGCAAGGGGGACTAGTAACCATAGCTTAAGAGGAAAACAGCAAGCAACCTAATGACTCCTCAGTTAAATTCACAGGTGCTCCCTCCCTCCCAGCCCAGGGCTTCAGGTGGACTGTGTCTGGCCTTATGGTGCTCCCAACTTCATCACCTGAGCTGGCTGGAGGACACCAGACTGGTCCCCTTTTCCACTGTCCATCATGCTGCCCTCGCACCCCGTCCAGACACCCAGTGGCAGGACCTGCTCAGTGAGGGCATGGCTGGGGCACCCCAGTGGCTGAATCTATATTCCACCCTCATCCCACAAGCCACTGGGGACCTCAGCTGGTGTACGTGGTGAGCTTCATGGACACCCCAGTCTCCTACCCCTCCTGCAGGCAAAGGGAGAGCCTGGCGCACATGACCCTCAAGTGTGTCAGGCTGCAGCCCCTTCGCCTCCACCTCCAGAACCTCCTCTTGAGGTTCTGGTTGAATTTCACCCCCCACCTTTTTGTTTTTGGTCATCCCATCCATGGCCACACCAAATCCCAGGACCTCCTGGTCAACCTCTTCCTGGCCCTGGCCAAAGCAGGCCTTGTACTTGACCAGGAAGGAGGCTCTGGCTCGGGAGGTGCCTGGAGTCTGCGAGGCCGCTTTTCACTCGTTTGTCTGTGCACGTTTCCGGGCAGAGTACCACTGGGTGGCGTCCACCGGCTCTGTGGATGCCCTCGTGGACCAGTGGGTGTGGCTCAGGGGGCTCTGCTCGGTGTCCCCTTCAGGTGCACTTATTTTCATGTTTTGACCTTTTGACCCACACAACACTCCTATCCTGTTTTTTTCATTAGTTGTCCCAAGTATCTTGTTGCATCATCCATTGGCCCCATACAATAGGGGCTATTAGTTAGCCGTGTGGGCCTCAGGGCCAACGATAATTGGGTGATACAAACAGTAAAATGGACTGTGTTGTCCAACTGGGCATGCCTCCTCCCCCCCTCCAAGGGTGAACACTGGTCCCTAATTGGGTGAGACAGTCCTGGAATGGGATCATCAAGCCCTGGTCCCAGGCTGCATGACTCTGGGACAGATTTGTCCCGAATTCACAGCATTGTGCAGGGATCTGGGTTTGCCTCCCTGCAGCCTGCAAGGGGAATGGCATGGAATTCTGCTGCCCACTGCTGGGGGCAGGGCAGCAGGGCAGGAAGCCTGCATCCGCTGCTGCCCTACTTTGCTCCACCATTGCTGCAGGTGGGAAGGCATTTATCCCACCTTTACATTTTCAAAAGGTGGTCACTCTACCTTCTCATCCCAGTTAAAGGGCCCCCAGGAGCTGGGAGTGGCTCCCAGCAGCAGCTGTGTCTGAGCTTCTGTGTTATTAGTTAAATTGTTTAGCTGATATAATTAGAGGGGGTTAAAAAGAACATTTTTAAACAATATTTATATCCCTAGACCTCTGCTGAATTTCACTTGTACTTCTTGTAGCAATATCATTACAGATCATTTCTGTTCAGAATCTCTGATGAAAGAGGAACTGACCTTTCCAGCCTGAACTTCTGCCTGAATCTCCTTCAGTGCTGCCAGCTGTCCCTGCAACACCTTAATTTGTTCCTTCTTCTGTTTCTCTGCTTCTTCTGTGGCTGCCTTTTTTTGTGCCTATTAAGAAATGCTCTTTCAGTGATAGTAGTTTTTTAATGCTCTCAGAGAGGAGGTAGATACAAGAAAGCAAATTACTAAATTTCAGAAAAATAACCTGTGTATTTTTCCATTACGCTTTACGTTTGATGCTGATATATTATCAGCCATATAAAATGGCATCCTACAATGCATTTATTATGCAAATACTGTAAATATAAAAAAAATCAGCATTAAGCCTTACCCGTTTCACAGCCAGTACAGCTGCAAATTCAATATATGGCTCTATCAAAATGCTGCTGAATGCATATTTTCAACAGATTTGTTACTTACTTTAATTTCAGCCTCAGTAAGTTTGCCATCTATTTTAGTAAATCCATCAAAGAGTGTTTTATAAAGCACATTCTTGCGTGTATTGGCATCATCTGGTGGAAGATAGTTTAATATAACGGTCCGATGCTGCCTGTACATGCCAAAGATAATCCGTAATGCTGTATCACGTACTTCATACACTCTATGCTCCAAAGCACCTGTTGCAAACTGAAACAATAAGGTTATTCTAACTTTTTCTAAGGGCTGAACTGGTCTCCATTGTTCCCAAGTCTGGGGGAAGACCACCTACCCTGGCCACCCCATTTTCAGCATGCGCTAGGTATCATTCAGTCTGATCAAGATCTGTCCCTTAATCTAAAGCAATTACACCATTATGGGGAAGTATTGCAGTTACGAAGCCATGCACACATGCTCTTTCAAATTCTCTCTTTCCTTTATAGTTTCTTTCCTTTGCATTGTGCATCCTCACAAGGTGGTTTGCTGCTAGCTCAGGTTCTTGTTAACTGCACCAGGCATTTAAAAGAGTTAGACATGCGGAAGAAAAATAAATACTTAAAACACTGTAGATTCTGATGCCTACCCTCATGATGTTGTCAACAGTAAACCCAGAATTTTCAGTTCCCAAATTTTTCAAGAGGCGTTCCACTAATTCAACCTGACTCATTGCTAGATGTGTAGGGGAATTTGGTTTCAATGGATGGACCAAATGAATTGGAATAATCTGAAGGGGTTTAACTTCATTACATAGTGCCATTTCCTGCAAGGAAAAAGAAGAAAAAAAACACCAAGACATTAGATGAAAATTTTTTGTAGAGTTATGTTTTTCAAGAGCTTTAAAAATCAAAAAAAAAAAAAAAAATAAAATTCTTTAGTTCAGCTGAAACAAACTTTTCAGAACATGTAGATAGCGACTGGCCATTTTAACAGTCAGCTATTTACAACAGCTGTAAAGAGGGGGGCAAAAAGATGTTTTGATCTGGTTGCTGATAACAGACAAGGGCAAAGTAGTGCAGCCACTGAAAACCACGCATCACTGTAAATCACCAAGTAAGCAAACAATTTGAAAGTTAGCTTAAGACCATTTGATACGACATTTTTCTTTTTTTTAAATTAGCTAATGTGAAATCAAGAATTTCCTTAAAAAATAAAAAATGAAAATACCACTGTGGTGGTACCTCCAGACTATTCTCAGATGTACATTTCAGAGATGCATACTGTTTCACTGTTTCTCATTTTACTTAAAAATTGGTCCCCCCAGGCTGAACTATCTGTGTGTAAGATGCTCGCTGTTTGAATGCTACGCAATACCTACTTTGTATGTGCAGCACTGTGGCCATTTGAATACGTTTAAAGGAAAAGAAGACGCATCAACTTCTATGCCTCATTTTTAATAGGCTAGGTTCGGATTTTGATTATGCTTGTGTAATTACATAAAAATAAATACATATCTGCCTCCTACAGATCATAACAAGTCGTGTAAAGAAACCTCCACTAAGTCACAGCTTCTACTCTAAATACTGCTTATATTCTAGTAAGATTATTTAAAATCTTTTTTTCACGTGATAATACAGAGTAAATATTTTCATCCTGCTCCAAGCCAAGTATTGTATGTTTACAGTAATAATTTGTAACGGTTTCCTCATTTCAAGTATACAATTATAAATCTAGTGTACATGAAAAAAGCGGTATTCATAAACTCATCAGTACCCTTTGGGGTTATGGTGACAAGCCAGAGCTGTTTGCATATAATCCCTATCAAAAATCTAAAAAGTCTTCAATGAAAGAAAACACCGCCCCCCCAGGTGTGGACAATTCAGTGATAAATAACCTAAAGCCAGTGACTCACCTTGTGCCATTCTGCGTATACATATGTATTAATAGAATCTCAAAATTACTATTCCTGTCCCAAGTTCTGCTGGAAAATAGTCTGTAATCTTCCATCTGTCATTCAGTGTAAAACAAGGAATGGATTATCTGTTTTAATGGGCATCCGATTTAGCTTTGCTAAATTCGATATTTACATCACTGGCTTATTTCAAATTCAGTTTTTCCCTTTACTTTTTACTGAACCCACCTCAAAATGACTCCCTTAAATTCAAAGAGGTAAATTCACTTTCCACCAGTTGAAGACTATATTGTTTTTCTTTCAATTAAAAATGCATCCACATGGGGGAAAAAAAAAAAATGGACAGGGGAAGGCTGGGGGGTAGAAACAGGAAGATTGCCTATCAAGGTGCTTCTAGAATTCCCATTGCTGCAGGACCCTGAAAATGAATAAGGGTTGACAGACCAAACTGTGAACAAACTACATCTGCAGACGCAGATGAAAGCTAGCAGATTCTGCCTGGCATTCTTCTCCACATCATAACGGAGTGTTGAGTACTGGCATAGAGATTGAGAGGCAGCCAAATCAAAGAAGTTGGTTAGTTCTGACTGCTGCAAGGTCAATGGTTATTATTTCCCTAGTCTGAATGCAGCTCCTGAGTTCAGGTGTCCACCTTCACAGCTCTTATTGACTGACAGCATCAGGATAATACTAGATATGCTGATGTTCCATTCAGTAGTGTGTGTACTAGATCAGGCACTGGATACATCTGCTGCAGAACATCATGCTGAACAAACAAGCAGTTGCATTTTGTACCACCTTGAATTTCCTAATGCCATTTAGTTCATTACAAGATATAAGGTGTTTCAGTAATCCAGCCTGTGCAGTTCACCGGGGTAGATCAGCACCTGAAAGACTGGGTTACAACCTTCTGGCTGGCCAAACATACAATAGTTTTGCACTGCCTTGACCATTTGTACAACCAAGAACAAGACCAGGTCTTTGACCCACAGGGCTGTTATGGAATAGGTAAGTTTCTTACATAGCAGAACTGTAAAAGTTTTTTTTTTATTCATGGGAAAGGAAATTACTGAAACTCCTTTACTGGTATTAGTAGAATTTGATGGGCCCCACCACTTCTCTAATAGTTGTGTCAGTAACCTCAATTACACCCCTCTCTAAGCAAAATGTTTTGCCTGCTATTTCTTGACCTCAATGCATGCTTGACATCCAACCTTTAAACTCAATCAATTTTCTCAAATGTAGTATCAGGAGTTATTTTATGTACATTTTCATTCTGTTCATACTAAGCTTAATTTCCACTTAAAATGCCTCTATGCAAAGGCAGTCATACCTCCAAGTACAGATTTCCTATCGCCGATGGTCTATGAACAGCTTCAAATGTGTATCGGATGGCAAAATTTGGTCTTTAGCACAGCTACCCTGTGAGCATATTACATTGCCTGTAGTACCAAGATAACGGCAGTAGCGCCATAAAAATTCAGGACTTCTTACCTAACCATAATAACAAAGTTAATATAGATCTCTCTAAATCACAGTTGCCACTAATAAAACACTACAAGGCTGGAAGGGACCACCAGAAGAAGTCATCTGGTCCAACCCTTGCTTGAAGCAGAATCATCCCTATCCAAACCATCCTATAGAAACCATATTCTAAAAACTCTACAAAAGACTACCAACAACTCTGGCACAACTTAGACCTAACATCTAACCTGTCACAGGTAAAGCAGGGGAACTTCCTGCTTCCATTAAATCTTGCAGGGGCGGGGAGGGGGAGGGCGGTGCAGGGTGTGTGCATGGCCCGCTATCTGGGGTATCTTGAGCATATATTGACACTATTTCATAGACACACTAATGCTCTTCCTGTGTTATGTGGAAAGGCCTATGAATAAAATACATTTAACTCCTGACTGAATAAGGCTGTGGACCACAAAGAGCAGCAAGAGGGGCCAAGTATAGTAGCTTTTCTACCACAACACTTAAATTGCAACATAATATAGCTAAACAGCCAAATCACACGCAAATACTATTGTAATCTGACTGCATAAAAAAAGATACAGGGTCAGACACATCCAACATTCCTGTTACCCTAAAAAAATATTCTGCCTTGATTATGGCTGTGTGCCAATTTTCCCATGCAAACCCATTACAAATTATCATCACAGCCTACACCAAAAGTAGCCTTTGGTTCAAACAGAGGGGAAACAACTCCTCTGAGAATGGTAAGAGGATGTGGATGTGGCAACACTGTAAAGTTCTTATATGGGGCAACTTAGTTTCATAGATTCTGTTAGAAACCAGACAAACAACTGGCAATTCCCCAACAACTCCACAGATGTGACAACTTGCAGTTCCACAAACAATTATTTCACTTGCTTTCAGTGACAGCAAACAACATGACATTGAATCTACCAGCATCATTCCACATTTTTTTCCTTGCAAAACTGCCACCAGCTTTAATGGAAGTTAAATTTCTCTCAAGAATACAGCAGCAGAACTTATTTAAATACTCCGTTTTTATTACTCAGTATGCAATTAAGTCACCCACTGTTACAAGATATATTTTAGGGTTCAGTCTCATGAGGTATTGAGCACCCTGAAACCAAATGGCACTGAAAGAAGCGAGTACCTTTTCAGGATTACTTCTTGACACAAATGGAACCTATAACTCCATGAAAGAAAGTCTGCATTAAAAATCAAGAACAGACTATTCTCATATAATAAAAGCCTTACCACTTCCGTCTGTCCGTAATGCTCTGGGCCAACTGCACATGCGTGGCCCAGAGCCATAGGACAGACAGAGAGGCAGAGGCGGAGGCTGAGGTGGGCAGGGCTGGTTGCAGGGATTAGCAGCCATTTGGTGGGGGTGAGGATGATAGTGTGCCACCACAGGGTGCCACGAGGGGAGCAGGCAGAGGGGCGTGGGCAGTGCCTGTTGGCTGCAGCATGAGGCTGCAGGCTAGAGGGCACACTCCTCACATGTGCCCCCCATGCGGCAAGCGCCTGCCCCGGTGCATGGCATGTGGCCGCAGGGTGCCACAAGAGCAGTGGGCAGGGGGATGTGAGCAGTGCCTGCCAAATGCAGCAGGCACATCCCCTGTGCAAGCTTCCTGGCAGCTACACCCCACACCACACCCCTCCCCATAGGGTGGGGTGGGTGGAGTGAAGCAGGGAGCGTGTGCGTGTGGCTGGGTGGCATGTGGCTGGCTGGGTGTGTGCGGCACATGTGGCTGGGGAGCTGTGGTGTGGGGAGGGTGCATGGGGCAAACACAGAGCGCGGGGGAGATGGGGGTGGTGTATGCCCAGATATGGAGTGGCAGCAGCACGGGGCGGTAGCTCTGGCCCTGCTGCCCGCCCGTCATTCTTGACAGGCACTTTGCTAGTTTATTGACTGCCCAAACAAAGCAGAGAAGGTGCTTATGTAGGTTAAATCAACAGCTGCAAGACCAGTCTATACAGCCAACTCTATGAACACATTTTAATATATTAACTTTCTAGTTTTCAGCTTTTGCACAAGGGTCATGCTGTCAACACCTATATGACTTTTTCAGTGTGTCATTTATTTGGTTAGACACTGTTTTAAGCATTTGCAGGATGCTTTCTTACCTGAATAAAGTTGGAAGCCACAATGCGCAGACGGGTTGATGAATCCCCAGTCCTAGAAAGCAGATTTGGAAGGATTCTGTCCACACAGTGAGCTGTTTCCAGTTTTCCTAACTTATGCTTTGGTATGTACTGCGTAATGATCATTTTTAAAAGTTTCAGGGAAGCCTGAAAAACCTAGATTAAAAAGCATTATTTAATCAATATAAAATAAAAGTTTCCAATCCCATTTTCTACCACAAAAAAGAAAAAGCAGGAAATCTAAAATTACCAATAAAGAAAGCACAGACATAGAAGCAACTATGGCTGCTCCTTTTCCAGAAAAAGAGTTACATTTTAAAATGAGATGGCTACACAATTTATTTGATTCCTTTTCTAGTCTAACCAGGGAATGGAAAGCCTGTTTTTCAAAACCTTAAGTCCTAAAACCTGCCTGGAGATTCAATATTCCACCCTCTTTGCCATATGGCAGCTTTAAAAAACATGTATGGTTAAGTTTCGGTGTGCATCTCATCATTAGTAATTTCTTTTAGCCCATTACTCAAGTCTGGCTTCCATCAACGTGGAAAATATTCAATTTTAACTAACTCTACATCACAATAGCCTGAGTTGAAGCAGACATTCCAAATTTTCATTATTATAGACTCTGCACAAACACTGTTGCAACAACTAAGCTGCCTTACCTACGTGTTTCTGTGGTGCAAGTTTAACTGTTACTTGTTTGTTAATACTTTTATAAATGTTTTAAATAAATTAAATCACGTGACATTTAAGATTCTTAGCATTCATTCACGCTTTGCTCACCATAATAGATCATTTTCAGGCACACTACCCAAAGATAAATTCCCTTACACATTTTTCAAAATCTCTTTCCATGAGAACATTTAGGTGCTATACAAACATTAAAAAAAGAAAGTAAATTTCCTTCATGACATGCAAAAATAGACCCTAATTCCATTCCAAAGCCATTACATTTTGAAATCAATTAAATATTTAGCTCTAGGTGTATGCAATTCCTGAAATCAGTGGTTCTCAACCATTTCTGTACCAGGACTCATTTGTAAACATTGATGGCCAGTCCTGACCATAGGCCCCTGGCCCTGCCAGTGCCCCTCACTCCCAACCCGAAGTCCCCTGCCCCCCACAGCTACCTCTGTTCCACTTGGACTGGAGTGCGGGGGCTGCAGTGGCTTCAGCTCATGAGAGAGTGGCAGTGGAGAGATTCCAGCCCTGGCACTAGTTGGAGGGAGGATAGGCCTTTGGCACCCCCTGCCCTGGGCTGGGGCTCCCACGCCATACCAGGCAGCCTGGTCATGGTCCCTCCTGCCCCCCAAGCAACAACTCCTGGGCATCCTGCCCCTGAAAATATGGGCACCAGCCCCAGTGCTACCAGCCACACAGCTCCCTGCTGCCCCTGAAGGACCCCTACTCCTGCCTGCTTCCCCCTCTGGAGGGGCAGGTGCCTTTCCCCCAACCCCCCTGCCATGACAGTCTCAGCCCCTGGCCACCATCCTCCAGTGCCAGCAGGCACCCGAGCTTCTCCATCCCTTCCACACACCCACACAGCCCCAGACAGTCCCCAGTCCTCAAACCCTACTCCCCTAGACTTACCTGCATTTAGCTGCTGGGGCTGCTCCCACCACCTTGCCTAGTTGCATGCAGGCCACATGTGCATACCGATGCACATGTGCCCACTGCCTCCAACTGCCCCAAGCAGCGACTTGCAGGCTGGAATGCTGGCAGCCTCCAAGGGAAACCCATGCTTTCCCCATGTATTTCTGGGACTTGCTTGCAACTGTTTCAAATATTCTTGCAAGCCATTTTTGGGTCATGGCCCACAGGTTGAGAAACACTGCCCTAAATTATGTAGTAAATAGTAAACAGGAACCCAAAAGGTTTTGTTAAACACAGCCTAGGATTCAAAGCCATAAATAAACAAACAAACAAACCAACCAACCAACTTTTCACAGCAGGGGATGATTATACAACCCTAGTGCTTACAATTATAGTTTCATAGTTTCTAGGGTTGGAAGGGACCCGAGTAGATCATCTAGTCCGACCCCCTGCTTTAGCAGGAAAGAGTACTGAGTTCAAACGACCCCAGCAAGGTGTTCATCTAGCCTCCTCTTAAAAACCCCCAGGGTAGGAGCCAGCACCACTTCTCTTGGAAGTTGGTTCCAGATCCTAGCCGCCCTGACAGTGAAGTAGCGCCTCCTGATTTCTAACCTAAATCTACCCTCTGCCAGCTCGTGACTGTTATTCCTGGTCACTCCTGGCAGTGCTCGGGGGAACAGGGACTTCCCCCAATGCCTGCTGGCCCCCCCTGACTAGTTTATAACAGGCAAGGTCTTTTAAACTTCATTAAAAGACCTCATTGAACTTAGATTATCAGCTGTGGCTGCAGCAGCTTCAGCTCATGAGGGTGGCAGTGGAGCGAGTCCAGCTCCTGCACGGGCAAATGCTATCTCTTATCCTGAACCTCGCTAGAGCCCCACTGACTTTGGCCAGCTCTGTGCTGGAGCAACGTGTTTCCTCTTGAATAAACTGAAGCCTAGGAATTTTATTATGAAACAGCCTTACTTACAGAAGACACTATGTCTTTTGTGGCTCTTCTTATGAGAAAGACAGCAGCCCTGAGCATGTTCTTTAAATCCTCTTTTGGGGTGCTGACAGAGATTTCCATCAGCTTTTTATATATAGCAAGCAATGCATCTTCTCGATATGACCAAGTCTTGGAATATGCTCCTGCAACCTACAAAGAGAGAGCAAGACTGCCATGAAACAGCTGTCATCCATTCAAAAAATGTAGTTTGGTCTTAGAAAGGAGAATACCCAATGTAAAGAGGGTATCAGAAACCCAACTGCCTCTCATTTTCAGTGGGAGTTTGGCAACTTCCTATACTTTGCGCTTTTGAAAAATCCTTCCCATAAAATAGCCTAATGAAAAAATTAGACATTCTTTTTTTTTTTTTTAATTGAACAAAGATTCGCCTCAACAAATTTCCCCATCATTTGATAATTATTTTTCTTCCTATGAAGCCTCCTCAATCATTGTGGTACAGTTATGAAAGCCCAGTACATTTCGCATTCTAAAGCACGCTATTTTCAAATATCCGCTACACTCTTTCCCAGAAATGGAAGAGAAAAAATCTATTTAATTTTCTCCAGATCTAAATCATACTCCCAGAATATATATAAATAAATTAAAATAGTAATAGAAAGTTAGGAAGTGAAATAAATTGGTTTCAAACTTTTACATTATGGATTTATAACTCCCACATCCACAAATTAAGTTTCAGCCATTCCCTGCTTCCCACACCAAAATGATTTCTAAACCAACTCTAGTTCTCAACTACACAACTACAGCATTTAAGTTTTGTGGGGTTTACCAAAGCCTCTCCAAAAACTTCAATGGCAGGGCTGGCCTCCCTTAGTGCTTTTTCTGTTAATGGCTCAGGCTCCCCAGTGATGCCACTTCTTGGAGTATCATCAGTATACTCTTCATTCATTTCTGGCTCAAGGTAGGCAAATGCTTCCTCTTGTTGTTTACGAATAGCTGGAAGAGGCCTCTCATCATAAGGTAAAAATTCCACCTAATAGAAAACATGAGAGAGAATTCCAAAATCAACTTGAATCTAAAGCTGTTCTGTAGATGCTTAGATTCTTTACAGTGTAATCAGTCCAACCTTTTATCTAAGGCCACACCTTGTGTCTTTTAAATGCACCTCTGAAAATTTTCCTTTGGTCTCCATTCTGCGACTGTGGGTCAATACTTTCAGGATGGAACAGTTAGTATAAAGAACATATTTCCTTGAAGTAAACAGGTGAGAAACAAAGCTCATTCCTTTTCATATAAGTCCACATCTAGCCACTCTCTACATGTAAGTACTAGGAGGGAACTCAAGTAATACCCAACTTTGCAGTGTTATGCTTCAGGGTCAACCTCCTAATGGATTCAATAGAAGAATTTCCACTGGCTTCAATTTAATATGGGCTAGCCTGTCAGTGCATCTGTCCCATGTGTGGCACAAGCACAGGGGTGGGCAAAATGGTGGATCCGGCTGGTGGCCAGACTCCATTTCCTAGCAGCCCCTGCTTGCATCACTGCACCCAGTTTCCATGGAGACCTCAGCAGCAGTGAGGCCAGGACAACATGGGGCCAAGGTTTCCATGGAGACTGGTAGGGTGCCTGGCTGGGTGGAGGGCTGCTTTGGGGCCGGGACTGGGATCATGTGGTGGCAACAGTGTGGTTTGGAACCAGGGCAGAGCTGCAATCTGCTGCCTGCATGCCCTTGCCTGGGCTGTGTGGGCAGCGGATCACAGTTCTGCCCTGGCTCTGGACCACGCTGTCACTAACACAAGATCCCGGTCACGGACCAGCTCCCTGCCTAGCTGTGCCCCTTGCTGGTGCTGCTGAGGCCGGTCTCCATGGAAACCCTGGCCCCCCTGCTACTGGGATCTCCATGGAAACTGGCTGCATCTGGATGGGGCTGTTGGGAAATGGAGTCTGCCGCAGGCCCAATCCAGTCCATGGGCCAGACTCTGCCTATCCCTGCACTAGCATGTTTGATTGGTTGCTTTTCCACTGTTAGCACACATGACCTCAAGCCACTGCCACACTCCTCTTCCTCTCAGTGCCAAGAGAACAGAAAGAGGCTGGTTAGAATGAGCCGAGGCTTAGACAAGAGAGGTGTTTATACACGTACTCTGGGGGTGGGGGGCATTCCTAATTAAAAGTACCCAGAGTGTCTTTTGTCTCAGAGTCCCTGTGCTTAAAAATGGCAGCAGGGGTGCTTATCTAAAGCTCATTCAGTGAGCTTTAGATAAAGCACCCCTGCTGCCATTTTTAAGCACAGGGACGCTGATGCATGAGATACTGGAGGCTGCTGGAGTGCAGTAATTACCATGTTCCAGCGCTGTAATTACAGCATGGCGCAGCCTCACCGCTCATGTAGAAGTGCCTTAGAATTTCTTTAAAAAAAAAGTGCGAGTTAAAGGCATGGAGGGACTAGATGAATGATGTCCCTTGCTTTGCCATGGAATCTGTGTGACCTTCCACAAGACACTACACTTCTAGTTTCAGCTCCCCTGAATTTATATGCAACATAACCCTTGATAACTACAAATATTCCTCAATACTGCAAAGGCTTTCGAATGGGGTCACAAAAGAACTAACTATTGCTACTATTACGGAGGAGAGTTCAGCACCAGGAGTTGGCTCTCTCAGCTTCTTACAAGACACCACCTTAAGCAAAAAAAAAAAAAAATCCCCCAAAACAAGCAAGCTAAACAAACAATGCCCTCCCCCCCAACAAACCAAACCAAAAAGAATTTGCTTCTAACTGGATACTGAACATGGGTGACTGGTACCTCCCGAGTTAGGGTGGGGCACATGCCCCCCCAGTGGCCAGTCAGCAACAGGGCAGGGGTGGGAGCCCTATGCATTGTGTACCCCCTACGCATTGACACTGATACTGAATATACAAAGCCTCTTCTTTGGCAGTCAAGAAAAAATTGCATGAAAGCTGGCTTAGGCTGGGACAGCCGAGTGATATTCAATTATATGGTGAAGGGAAAATTTGGAAGCTCACAAATCCAAGTCAGAAGCTATTTGTACAAGAGTCCAAGATGCAAACTACTCACATTTATCTTGGGAAAGCCCTCTACTGAGGCCGGGGGCTGGACCACAGGAGGAGGGGACTGATGGGGAACAACAGGCTCATGAGAAGTTGGCTCTGTTAGCTTTTCCTGTGGCAAAGGCTCAACTTTCTCTGGTTCCGTTTTCTCATGTTGGGGTGAATGTGTGGATTTTTTTTGCCGAGGGCTAACAGAGTGAATCGCAGGCTCAAGAGGCAACTCAGGCAGCCTTCTGAGCTGAGAAAAGAAAGAGCAATTTCTGTAAAAGATATCTGTGCAGTCAGTTAAAAAAAAAAAAAAAAAAAAAAATCAGTCATTAAAGAATGTAAGCCCATGAGCCTCTACAACTTCATCTAGCATTCAAATAAATACCACCAGCTCACTTAAAAAAGTCTGTTCAGCAATCATTTCTCTAATTGTAGCATATGGCCTACTGGCAATAAAACCCAAGGGAAGAGAACAAATTAGAAGTAGCTTCACCTATTGAAAAAAATGTTTTCTGTGTGTGCTACATGCTACTATGAAAAATATCCTGGTCTTTGGGTAATGTTGCTCTTGAACTCCTCTAGTTTGAAGTGAGGCCACCAGAAGCCTGATGTAGATCAGCAACAACAGATATCTAGACGTACAAGAGACACCCATTCTGTGGGTTGATTTAAGTATCTCTACAAGAAGTTTTACTGATCTCTGTTCCCCTTACAAATCCATTCATTTATGTTGCATGGCCTGTAAATTAGCCAAGCCTGACATATATCCAGTGTAATTGCCAGATATTACCACTTTTATATATAAAGAACATATGACATTATGATTGTATCTACGGCAAGATCTCCACCTGAAGCAAAGTTACAAGGCAAATAAAAAAAAAAAAAAAGAAATGATATGAAAGCCTCCATGTTAAAAGTTTAATAGAATCTAACAAGTCCTACATCTGGAATGTGTTCTGAGCACTCAATTATCCCCATTTTATAACACCCACTTGATAAGGCCTTGAATCATAGCAGCTACATGTTCATTTGTTATCATGCCTACCATCAGCTCTGGATCCATAAGGTTGTGGAGCTCCAGTTGCTGATACACCTTCAGGCGGTACTCCTCCATCTGCCGTTTCTTTTTTTTAGCAAGATCATAATCCTCTTTCTCCACAGCGCAGCGCTTTTCCACTTCATACCGCCCAAGTCGCTCACCAACCTGAAAGACACTACTTTCATGTTAACTACTTAACTGGGAACCACGTTGTTTTGAATACAGGAAGACAACTTTTTTCTGGCCAGGCCTCTCAGCTTAGTTTCTGGTGACTCAGTCATCAGAAATCCTTTTTCTATAACTATTACAGAGAACTATGGACAACTGGGAAACTCACAGGATTATGACTGAACAATCAATCAATCAAATGATCATCATATGATACCTTCTGCAAGTCAGCAATAGCTTGCTTGAGCTTCTTGGCATAGTCATAGCGTTCATGACGGACAGCTTCTTGCTTCTTCTCATCCAGTTTACGAATTATTTGAGCAACTTCTGGATCCTGGTACATATCAAAAGCCAAGTCATCCAGTGGTGAAATAGAGTCAGGTTTCCTGGAGAGAAGATATCAGACATTTTTAGAGTCAAGTCTCAAGTACCAACTCTATCACTTACCTTCTCTTTTGCTCATCCCCCTCTCCCCAAATCCTTATCCATTCTGTGCATCCCACTTATTCTACATTAGCCCTCACATTCAAATTGCTTTATAAATTTTGTTTTCAAATACAAACTTCTACTGAAAGATCCTCTGAAATTTTTTCCAAGGGCTGGTTTTCAACCATATTAAGCAGTTTTCTTTTTGAAAGGAAGGAACAGGTGTTGTTCAGTCAAAGGTTCTACTTAAAAAAACAAGCGTGAATGTAATAGCATCCTTACCCAATGTATGTTCCATCTAAGGCTGGGTCTTCCGAATTGCTCCCAAGATAATGGTCAATCAGCTTCTCTCTTGAAGGCTTTAGAAGAAAGGATTAAAGTAAGGTCACCAAGACTTCTTTGTGTACAGGACAAAAATGAGTTCAAGTACTTAAAAAAGAATACATATTTTCATGCTTCTCATTACACATCTCTACACTTACAGTTAAGTAACTGAGCATGATTAACTTAATCTAAACACTGTTGTAGGTTAATTTTTTTGTTACAGTTCTTTCTACATCCCTCAAAACATCTGTTCACCACAATCACATTAACCTTGGCAAAACTACTGTATTTGTTAACATGCCACTAATGCAGTAAATCTGAAGCCAAGGTTTAGAACATCTTGAACACACACAATGACTGTGTAACAGAATGACAGTACTTGTCCGACAAACTCTACCATGTTAGGTGTTGAGCTTACAGAGAACGTGTTAGCATAGCCTGCTCTTTCATCAGCCACCTAGATAAGGGAAAGAAGGGTGAATCTCTTGGGATGAAAAAAAACAACGTGTGCTGAACAGCTCAGAGTGAGGAAGGCTCCTATACCTTGGGACAAGGCTGGAGATGAACTTTGGTACCTCTGTTGTTTTGTTTATTAATAAAACCAAACCCAAAAAGGGGGACAATCTTCACATAAGACAATGCAAAACTACCCGGTCACTTGCATATTGACTGTGTTTAAAATACTGAGAACACAAATATTACTTCTTCAGTGAGGCCATTCTAAGTTGTTATTTTCATGATCAGACATATTTCTAAGAGAGTTTCCTCCTTGTCAAAGTTACATAAAAATACTGAGCAAGTATTTTAAAGCAAGGTTAAAGTATTTAAAGTAGGTTAAAGCAAAGCAATTGTAACCAAAAAGGTCAAAAGGAATTCATCCTTGATTATCTTGACTCATAATTAAGTATAGGTATAGGAACTTTAAAAGAAAAGTTAGAATTTGACTGGAAACCTTCTATGCTTTAAGTACTTACATTATTATTGTCATTAGTAGAGTCAGCAGGTTCCCCAATTACATTTATTGCTACAAGAGCAACCTGAGATAGAATTAAAAGAAACATGAATACAGAAGGCCATTAGAATTTACCTATTTTATGAAGACCCAAACATTGTACAAAGTTTTGCTGACCCCCCTGGAGTGTATTTTTCAAAAAGTAAAAGTTAATATTGAGCTACATAATTCTAATATTCTCATGTTTCCCTGGGTTCCTTAGAGTTTGGAAATCATACTATTTCTTTATACCGTATTTTAAAAGACCATGTCTTAGGCTGAAATTGAAATGGAAAGCACATGCATGCAAACGCACAGCCACACCATTTAGATATTATTTTTCTCTCTCAGACATTTCATCACTGACCAGTGATTGTTTTATGTAGCTGGGCAAAATTATTCACTTTTTAATATGCATTAAAAAGTGGAGCATACTGAATACTTCCCTCCTTTTCTGTGCCTTAAGTATGATTCATATCTCAAGTAACTATCAAGTTCAGAAAGGTACCTTCTCAATCTGGATAGAAGTTAATTTATTCAATCTAACAAGAAATATCATATCCTAGTGACTGAAAGATATTTTGTAGTAAACAAAATACCAGCAGAGGACACCAGAAGAAGCTTATAAATGCATTTTACCCTCAAAAGGTTTGTTCTGGGTATATTAGCTTGCATCTTAGATGTATTTATTCTAGAGAAATGGAGGAACTTCATAGTTTCATAGTTTCATAGTAGCTAGAGTCGGAAGGGACCTAGGTAGATCATCTAGTCCGACCCCCTGCCTTAGCAGGAAAGAGCACCGGGGTCAGATGACCCCGGCAAGGTGCTCATCTAACTTCCTTTTAAAAATCCCCAGGCTAGGAGCCTGCACCACTTCCCCTGGAAGCTGGTTCCAGGCCCTAGCCACCCTGACTGTGAAGTAGCGCCTCCTAATATCTAATCTAAACTTACCCTCCGCCAGTTTGTGACCGTTATTCCTGGTCACTCCTGGCAGCGCACGGGGGAACAGGGACTCCCCCAATACCTGCTGATCCCCCCTGACCAGTTTGTAGCAGGCCACAAGGTCCCCCCTTAGCCTTCTCTTGTGGAGGCTAAACAGGTTCAGGTCCCGTAGCCTATCCTCATAAGGCCTGCCCTGCTGACCCCTGATCATACGAGTGGCCCTCCTCTGAACTCTTTCCATATCGTCCACGTCCCTCTTGAAGTGTGAACTTCCTATTTTAAAGCATTCAGCAGGAGAACTTTTATACCATCTATGCTTTTGGGGTACAAAGAGCACTTGATTTTGTCCATCAAAGTACAGTTCTTACCATTATATCTAAAATATAATACAAAAGTCCTTTATAACCCCATCTCTTTGGCTTTTCTTCTCTGTCCCTGGAAAATTGCTCAGTTGCATTAACCAACTTCCCAGTGGAATTTGTACTTTTAATGATTAATGGAGAATTTCTCTATGGCTGTCAGAGATGACTAAAATGTTACCCAGAGTATCAAAGTCATTACATAAACACCTCTTACCTGACCATACAAGTTGTACCTATTGACATAATTTTTATGAAAAGTCAGCTTTAGATATTGTCCAACTGCATCCACATACACTGATTTCAGCTCCCGTGCTTTGTACCCAGTCTTCTCATTGTCTGATAGAGATACATAACTGGGAGAAAAACAGATTAACTGTAAAAAGCATACAAGTTGGCAAGGTATATTTTGACGGGCTGTAAAATTCCCCTGAGAACTAAACCAAAGAACACCAGTTGAAGATGTTGCAAGATGATCCCCCCCGTGGATGCCTTTTTGCTTAAAAGCAGCTCTACAAACTAATTTAGTAGCCACTTGAAGTCAGCAGGTGTCTTTTCACTCACTTCAGTCAGTAGGCTTTGGAGTTGAATAAACACCGTAGCTCTGGTCCCAAATTGAGAAAGTGTGTAGGTACATTCTCTGCCCAAGTCTCTACATAAACAGAAGCCACTGAAGAACTGGAACCGATGTTAAAGAAACCTTCTGGCATTAAATATGCCTCACTATTAAAACAATACTGGACTAGGGATGGATCAAACCAATCAACAGTCAATCACTGTTCCCCAGAACTGCATGACAGGGAAAACTTCCATACATAATGATACAAATGTAGCTATAAATATCAATTTCAAGCTATTTCAGGAAGGGACTACATTGTTTTTTTGTTTGTGCCTGGGAGAGTCAAACTGATGACAGATGCTTCTAAGAGCTACCACATTACAAAAAAATTACATCTTCCATGTTTCAGAGGTGTTGGTTATAGACATTTTAGTCAATGGACATAGGCAGATAAGGATCTTTGGATAAATACAATGTGATACCAGCTACATTCTATCACCAAGTCAACATTCCCTCCTTTCCCCTTCTCCACACACCAACCTACCTGTCTCCCACCTATTATCTCCCATCCCTTCTGATCTTTCTGACCGTGCATTTGCATTTTCACAGACCTGCATTTTTCATATTGGCTTAGGCTTCTATTCCACCCAGGAGAGCGCACAAACAACAGCAGGCTCTCCCTATGCCTGAAGGGTGTTTGTGCCCAAAAGCTTGCAAACAATACATTTTCCAACTATTTCATGGGTCTAATAAAGGATATCACATTTACCCAAAGAACCTTGCCTGCCACATTACAAAAAAGTATTCAATACATGTCTCCCCTGTGAGTCATTGAAAGGAAAAGAATAAGCATGCTTTTTTCATGTGCGTATGAGACATGCAAACCACACAAATGTCAGCCAATAAGCCTCCAAAATATCTGAACTTACATTTAATATAAGCCCACAGAAAAGACTACAGAGCAAAATTCTGTTCTCAGGTACCCACCCACTATATTCTACTTTATTACTTTGGGGTTGCATAGGGACATCTGGGGGCAGAATTTCTATTTCACTGTTTGGAAAATCTCTCAGCAACATTTCACCCAAGGCTAACGGGGAGAGGGAGGCAGGCAGGGAGCGCCGAGGGCACGGGCACATCTGCACGTGCCCGCCTTCCCTCGGCAGACCTCCCCATGGCTGCCTGCGTGGACGCACAAGTCTTTGAGCCTCCGGCCCAGCACCCCCTCTCCCCCGCCTGCCTCGCCGAGGGGACAGAGCACGAGGTACCTGGTAACCTTGGGGTGAGGGAAACAGTTCCAAACTCTGGGTGGTCCCAACCCCCACTTCCGGACACCGCCTCCCCCCCCGTGGACGGGTATGTGAGGAACAGGCGCCAGAGGGGGACATGGAGCTGAGCCCGGCACCCTCCAGCCGGCTCCGCGAACCCCATGAGGCAGGGGAAGCATCCACCCGGAGGGCAGCAGCCAGGACTCACCGCCATGGCCAGCACCTTCCCGTCAGGGGGGCTGGGGTTTCTCTCAGGTCCCGGCTAGTTTCCCTGGGGGCTGACACTTCTGGGGCCGGCCGGCCACCCGCCCGGACGGGCCCTCCCCATCCCACGCCAGCCACCCCAGCCACTATGGGCGCCTGCCTGCGGCTGACAGCCATGCGCCCTGCCGCCGCGCCCCTTTTGCGCCCCTGCTCAGCCAGGGCTGAAGGGGCTGGGGAGGGAAACCTGGGGACGCGGACTGGCCAACCGGCCCACTGGGGTGCGTGGCCTGGAAGGAGGCTGGGGACAACACAGACGCGAGAGCGAGAGAGGGTAACACCACACAGAGGGGCAGGCGGCCTGGCGGTGGACCGACGCTGCCGAGAGACAACCCCTGGCGCCAGGCAGGAGCCCCTCCGGGGACCCCGCTCCTGGCCTCCCTGAGGGGAGGGGGAGCGGGGGGGGCCACCCGGGAGAGCTGGGGGCCACCCCGGGGGCCTGCTCGGTGCCTGGGTCCCGCCCGCAGCCACGGGGTGGGGGCCCATCCTGCATGCCGAGTGGTGCGTCCCAGGGCTGGTCTGTGCATGGGGCTCGGAGGCCCGGATGTGGCTGGCATGTGCACGCATGCGCGGCCACCAGAGGTGGGGATGGGGGGACACGGCACTGCGCGTGGTGACCCCGTTAATGATCCTTCCCCAGGTTCACCTACGGAAACCTTGTTACGACTTTTACTTCCTCTAAATAGTCAAGTTCGACCGTCTTCTCGGCGCTCCACCAGGGCTGTGACCAACCCCAGTGGGGCCGATCCGAGGACCTCACTAAACCATCCAATTGGTAGTAGCGATGGGCAGTGTGTACAAAGGGCAGGGACTTAATCAACATGAGCTTATGACCCGCACTTACTGAGAATTCCTCATTCATGGGGCATAATTGCAATCCCTGATCCCCATCACGAATGGGGTTCAACAGGTTACCCACACCTGTCGGCATAGGGTAGACACACGCTGAGCCAGTCAGTGTAGCGCGCGTGCAGCCCTGGACATCTAAGGGCATCACAGACTTGTTATTGCTCAATCTTGGGTGGCTGAACGCCATTTGTCCCTCTAAGAAGTTGGACGCTGACCGCTCGGGGGTCGCATAACTAGTTAACATACCAGAGTCTCGTTCGTTATCGGAATTAACCAGACAAATCGCTCCACCAACTAAGAACGGCCATGCACCACCACCCACAGAATCGAGAAAGAGCTATCAATCTGTCAATCCTTTCCGTGTCCGGGCCGGGCGAGGTTTCCCGTGTTGAGTCAAATTAAGCCGCAGGCTCCACTCCTGGTGGTGCCCTTCTGTCAATTCCTTTAAGTTTCAGCTTTGCAACCATACTCCCCCCAGAACTCAAAGACTTTGGTTTCCCGGAAGCTGCCTGGTGGGTCATGGGAATAACGCCACCGGATCGCTAGTTGGCATTGTTTATGGTCGGAACTATGACGGTACCTGATCGTCTTCGAACCTCCGACTTTTGTTCTTGATTAATGAAAACATTCTTGGCAAATGCTTTCGCTTTGGTTCGTCTTGAGCCGGTCCAAGAATTTCACCTCTAGCGGCACAATACCAATGTCCCCGGCCGTCCCTCTTAATCATGGCCCGAGTTCCGAAAACCAACAAAATAGAACAGGAGTCCTATTCCATTATTCCTAGCTGGAGTATTCCGGCGACCAGCCTGCTTTGAACACTCTAATTTTTTCAAAGTAAATGCTTCAGACCCCCAGGGCACTCAGTTAAGAGCATCGAGGGAGCGCCGAGAGGCAGGGGCTGAGACAGGCGGTAGCTCACCTTGCGGCGGACCGCCAGCTCGATCCCAAGATCCAACCACGAGCTTTTTAACTGCAGCAACTTTAATATACCCTACTGGAGCTGGAATTACCGCAGCTGCCGACACCAGACTTGCTCTCCAATAGATCCTTGTTAAAGGATTTAAAGTGTACTCATTCCAATTACAGGGCTTCGAAAGAGTCCTGTATTGTTATTTTTTGTCACTACCTCCTCGGGTTGGGAGTGAGTAATTTGCACGCCTACTGCCTTCCTTGGATGTGGTAACCGTTTCTCAGGCCCTCTCCGGAATCAAACCCTGATTCCCCATGGTCACCATGGTAGGCACAGAAAGTACCATCGAAAGTTGATAGGGCAGACATTCGAATGCGTCGTCACCACCACGGGGGCGTGCGATCGGCCCAAGGTTATCTAGAGTCACCAAAGCGGCCGGGCCAGCCCAGGTTGGTTTTGGTCTGATAAATGCACACATCCCTGGAGGTCAGTGCTCGTCGGCATGTATTAGCTCTAGAATTACCACAGTTATCCAAGTAACGGTTGGAGCGACCAAAGGAACCATAACTGATTTAATGAGCCATTCGCAGTTTCACTGTACCAGCCGTGTGTACTTAGACATGCATGGCTTAATCTTTGAGACAAGCACATGCTTGGCAGGATCAACCAGGAAGCCGCGCTCCTTGGGTAAGGGAGAGCGAGGCGAGGGGTAGCCTCACAGACGGGCGCCCGCTGGCCTCCGAGCGAGGGCCAGCAACTTTCCTGCCTGCAGCCCCCCGCCCCTTGGCGGCCCCGCAGGGCCTCTTCCCCGGGGCTGGGGAAGGCGCAGGGACCACGGCACAGGGAAGGACGGCAGGGAGGGAAGGGCAGGCGCTGGGCCGTGAGGCTACCCCTCGCCCTGTCCCAGGACTGTGCGCCTCTTCTGCTCCTCTTGGCCGGCCCTCGCACCACCAAGGGTGCGGCGGGGGTGACGGCGATAGGACAGGGGGTTTGGAGGGCCGGGCTGGGCAACGAAATGATGGAGCTGAGGGAGCTGCAGCCCACGGGCAATGGCCTTCCGGGCCCCTCTGCAGGGAGGGAGGCAGGGTGACCCCTCTCCATCCCGGGGGCTGCTAACACTCCTTCCTGGTTCAAAGAACAGAGCCAGATTGTCTCCTGACTTACCCTAGCCTTCGAAACCGTTCCGACTGGTAAGGTGCAAAGTATTCCGGAAGATTTTCACTAATGTAAAACTCAATTTTACTCGAGATCATGTACTGGTGTGCAAGCAGCTGCAGCTTTCGAATGCGACATCTCTCTACCATTTGAAGGACAATTTCTTGTGGGTACTGACAGAGTCTGGAAGTGAACAGAACTCGCAGTAGTCATCATGTTAAAGATTTACTGTCATTTTCAATCACATTTTTGTGTCACAATCATTTAGCTATCACAATTACTTATAAACCTTAAGATTCTAAAGGCTACAATACAAAAAAAAAAAAATCATCTCGTCTTTTCAGTTGCGTGCCTGTGGTACCTTGCTTGCAGTGCATATAAACAGACCCTGCCCTGCTGGCTACATGGACCTTTGCAGGAAACTGAAAAACATTTTTAAAATTTAAGGACCAGCTTATTGGTTTACTAAAAAATTGGCAGGGTTACTTAGCAACAGATGGATTGCCCAAGAATACTTTTTTTTTTTTTAAATTACTGGATTTCAAAGTGGTGGTATTTCTGATTGTACAGGGGGTGGGAGCAGTGAAGGGGGTGTTTTTTGAGGATAAAGATTCAACAGGATGAACGGAAATATGCAACTTGGTTGATCGTTCTCAAGGAAAATTTATTTCCTGAGCCAGCAAGCTGTTCCAGACAGAAACGTGACTTTGAAGGGGACTCATCTGAGCAAGGGGCTGCTTGAAGCAGTACACAGAATTGGTACTGAACTTTGAGGAGCTTTTTGTATTTTATTTGAAGTTCAAGAAGTTATGTAAAACCATACTCCTACAATGATGATTATATAAACCCAAGAAATAAAAATTTAAGACCAGGTTAAAAGATATTAACTTATTGACTGCTTTTTTCTCTCATTTGTAAGTGAATTGTATTTAACACTTTTTTACAAAATATCAAGAGCTTTTATCACTTATGGTACCTTGGTGATCTCCATCCATTAACTGTTGGTGCATGAACCATCAGCTCCTTTGCACTAAAGCCATCTTCATGTCCTGATGAACTGAGAACTACAAACCCAATCTTGTGTGGCATTCTGCATTTAAAACAGAATGGGAAAAACACTAAGTGATATTAAAAATTAAGCTTAAACATTCAGTAAGAAACAGCAAGAAATAAACAAGACACTAAAACAAAAAATTACAAAACTTGCCATCTGTACTTGGAGGGAGAGCTGCTTACTTGGATGGCTCTTCTTTAAGAGCCATTGGCACATTCATTTTTAGTTTAAGGACCTGTTACATATTTTTTGTATAAATAAATATCAGTAGTTTGGGGGTAACTTTACCAATCTCCTCTAATAAAAGCAAAAAACCCTGAAAATTCAGATGGATTCCTTAAATATTTGTTCAGCCCCAGCATTTCCTCTAAGTAGCTTTTTCTATGCACTTCCCAGGGGCCTTTCAAGCCATTTCCATTAATACAGGGAGCATCAACAAAATGCTTCAGGATTAGTTTTGTAAAGAGGCACTTAAGGACTTAAGCCAGCAGAATTAAAATAAGGCGGAGAGGAGGAAAGGGGGCTGGAAGGGGCGGGTAAGAGGAGGCTTTCCTAGAAACCCTCCGGGGTCAGACCCCCACCCGCGCGCTGCGCTGTCTCACTAACGGGTGGGAACAGAGGAGCCGACACGCGTCTCGTTAACGAGCGGCCGGCTCCTCCGCTACAGCCACGGTCTCCGTCGTCCGGACCCGTCTCGGGGCGACAGCCCGAGGGCCCAGGCTTTCCTCCTGGGCCAAGTGCAGCACCCACCCGCTCGCCCCGTGGCCTGCGGGCAGAGCCCGCAGCAGGCCGAAGCCGCGCTGCTCACCGGGCAGCAATCCACCCGGCCGCCCTCGGGCCCAGGCCGCGCCGCCACCTCCAAACCGAGGAGACCACCACGGGCGAGAGGCCTAGCGGTCAAAAGACCCCCGGCGGAGCCCGCCTCACCTGTACGGCGCCGCCACCCCCGGGCCGCGGCTCTCATGGCAACCAGCCGGCACACCCCGCGCATGCGCACCACTCCCGAGGCGCATGCGCCACCCTGCCTCGGCGAGTCTCCGGCGCAGACCAGCCGCCTGCGCGCATGCGCACTGATGCCCCGCTGCGCCGCGCCATGGCCCAGCGGCCCCGGCTCGCCAAGGTGCGCGGGCTGAGCGGCGCGCGGAAGTACGGGGTGGCAGCGGCGAGCCTGCAGGAGCTGCTGCGCAAGGGGGCCAAGCTGCTGCAGGTCTGCGCGCCGCCCCCGGGCGTCTCGGGGCTTTGCAACAGAAAAATGGCTGTTTCTTGTAGTTGGGGAAAGCAAGCGGCGGGGAGGAGCTGGCGCGGTCCGGGGCTGCCCTCGCGTGAGGATCGCCCACGAGACTAAGCGGAGCGGCAGCAACGGCACAGATGGGGGCTGTGATGGGCCCTGCTTTAGCAACTTGAGCTTTGCAGATTTCCTCTTGCCTGTTGTTTGCTGAACTTCAAGAAACGGAAAACACCTGGGTTTGTTTGTTTTTATTAAACAGCTTCCTGGGACGGGCTGTCGGGCGTGTCTGTATGAGGACGGGACAGAGGTGACTGAAGGCTACTTCCGCCACATGCCAGATAACACAGACCTTGTATTACTAGCCCCAGGGGAGACCTGGCAAGGATGTAAGTAGTAGGAACGCTTTATTTGGCAACTTCAGCAATACCAAAGAGGAAGCAAAAGCTTTTGGTTAGCTTATGGTTAAAATTCAGCATGTCAGGTTTTACTCAGTCTACATCCCTGTTGCAACAGGGTGGTGAGATGCACAAAAGCTTCATTAGTTCCCAAAAAAAGGGGATGGCAGAGCTGAAACTGCATCACAGAATACTGCTTGACCTGTGGAGTACAGCACTGAGCTTAAGCTGGCCATGTGTCAACTTAAAAGTACACTTGGGTGTATTATGCTTGGTTTTCTGCTTCCTTGCATTAAAAACAAAGAAACTGTACTGGCTTGTGTTGTTATTAGTGAGGTGTTACTGTTTAAGGAAATGCTGTTGGAAGAGAGCAGTGGGAGGACTTCTTCCCCCACCCCCCTCCTTTTCCATCTGGGCACCTGACTGCCTGCTAAGACCCTGCTCTAATGCCTGGTGAGCCAAATTTCTGTGACTACTTCCAGAGTAAGGCCTGGCTCACAGGGCAAAGTGCTGTTGAACATCGCTAGGGGGAAGGTAGAATTTGTCCATAAAGGGAGGTTTCCTTCCCCTTTTGAGGGGAAAAAACCTGGAGTTTTAGCAGTAAATCCCAAAGTACTATGTTAAATCAGAAACAAAGGTTGAAAAACAGCAGGGTACTCTTAGTAACAAGCCCTGTTTATACAGTTCCTGATTACTTGTTTGAGGGTACAGTCCAAAACCCACCACAAAAATACTTTGGACAAGGTGCATTCATCTAAAAGTAACAGAACATTTTTTCTTCATTCAAAAATCTAGATATCAGTGATGTCAGTCACTTCCTAAATGCATTTTACAAACAAAAAGATGACATTGTTGAGGCTGCCCAGAGACTGCTATCTGATAAACAGGCTCCCATGACACAGAAGCTGCTACTGGATCTCATTCATAACTTAAGTGAAAATATTGTGGCAGAAGACAGAGAGGAAGATGAAAAGTGGTTTGATGGTAAATCAGTACACCTCCACTAACAATTTCACTTGATGAATTTTATTTTGGATTGCAAACATGGGCCCTTGACATCTCCACCCCCACAACCAATTTTAACCTTTACATTTGCACTTTGTTACTCTCCTAAGGGAATTACTCTCATCCTTGGTGTAGTCTGGTAAATTTTACTACCCAGAAGGGTACACTGGTCCAGCAATAAGTTAGTGTACCTTTATTCACATAACTACGTTTCACATTTTCTGATAAATGGTGAATGACCTCCAGTACTATGTTGTGCTATTTTAAAATGACCCAACAAGGATCCCTCTCTGCTCCCCACCTGTCTTCCTGCTAAGCACTACATCCATAAAGGAATTTGGTGCAGTGCTGAGTTACTTCCACTTACTAGCCTCCCGTTTTCAACCCACACTTTATTTGTAAATATTAAACTTTTTAGATTGACATTCTTCCCCCTTTGTATATACTGAGTGATTAGACAGGCCAACTAGTCTGGCAGTCACTGGCCCAGAGCAGGCGCATCAAAACAGGACAGAAAAACTTCACACACAAGTCACCTGGTTTCCTAAGAAAAGAGAGGCAACTGGACATTTGTGTCAACAAGTTGTGATGTATTCTTTTATTCCTTATAGGTATAGAGCCTCGGTTTAGGAATAAATCAAGTTACATGAGGTACAGTTGTGAAAGCCGCATACGAAGTTACATGAAAGAGGTAAAATTTGCAGTTTATTTTCAAACTAGCTGAAAAAGAGTACCTTATATTAGACCTAGCTAGCTGAAAACTGTTTTTCCATGGGCAGTTGTGGAACCACCTTATCCAAGTACCACACAGAAGTATACTGGATTTAGTAAGTAAGCTCAGAGGGCAATAAGCATCATCTAAGGAATTACTTAGTGTTTTTTTCTCCCCAAAAAGGTTAGCAGTTATATTTCAGCTGTTCCTCCAACAGCACAAGCCAAATATAAAAGCATCAGTGACCTTATGTTGGACAAACTGAGATCTGTGAAATATAACGGATGTTACTTTGACAGAAGAGGAGAGGCAGCAGCCCGCATTTGCACCTCAGAGGGCTGGTTCTCTTGTCAGGTAAGTTAAAGACTGACACTTGAACAAGCATGTAGGTTATTGGAGTTTATAACACACTTGAGAAAGTAAGTGTTACTGGGGATTGTGGAGAAAAAGCTGCTAGGTAGCAGCTAACTATGAAGCTGAAATTAACAAGTGACTTATCCACAGTAGCTTATATGGGGTGGGGCAGGAACAGGGCAGTTTGGTCAACTTTAAAAAGACCATGCTTCTGGCAGAGAAGGGAGCCAGGTTGTTGCAGAGAGCAGGACTTTCTAGGACTTTGTATTTCATGTTGGGAAAATATCTAATTTAGGTTGACATTTCAGTTAGATTTGCAGTAGGGCATAGTGGCAACAGCTATGCATATAAAATGTCATCTTTAAAGGAGTTGTTTTCTGATACTTGACAAAATTGGATTTACCATCTGCTGTCCTGAACCAATGGCCCACATACTGCTATAGAGCAATAGCAACAGCAGGAACTTGAAGACAAGATTTTTAGTCCTTGGCTAATGTAGGGGTTTCAAACATCTACCACACTAAGAGTTGCAACGCACTGATCTCTCACATGAGCAAGTATTTTCCCCTATTATTTCTCAGCTGGCATTGGCTGCCTCAGCAAACACGGACATGGTTTGCAATGACGGCAGTTGTGGAAGAACCCAGTTACTTGGATGTCAGTTAGCATCAGGCATACGTTAGTTAACCTATATTACTTGCCTGTGAATGGAAAGACTAACCAAGTGTAGGAGAGGATAGGGTTATCATAACTTACTTGGTCTATTCCTTCAGTTGCAAAGAAAAGCTCTGTCCATGGCAGACTTGGATCCTGCTCATCTTTTTTTCAAAGTGGTAAACTGGCTGTCCTCTCACTGTCACATTTATAGGGGCCGTTTGACATGGATGCCTGCCTGTGTAAACATTCAGTCAACCCCTACAGTAACAGGGAGAGCAGAATCCTCTTCAGTACATGGAATCTTGATCATGTGTACGTATAATACAAAGCTTAGACTGAGCATGCATATTATATACCATCCATGCTAGGCATCTGAGAAGGAGCCAGCGGGCTGTTTTTAAAAAAAATTAAGTAGTGACCTATGATGGCTGGCCTACCTGCTGTATTTGCAAAGCACAAATGTGGAAGAGTGCAATTGCCAGAATGAGAAGTAACAGTAAGATGCTGAAGATGAAGACATTGCTCTGTAGTCTACTTATCTGTGTCTTCTCTTATCCCCACATGCTCCCTATACATGACAAACATCCCCCCCAACCCTCTAACACAAGGTTTTTCAACTTTTTTGGATCAATGTTCCCCCCGCATAGCCAGAGTGGGGAAGGGAGGGTGGCGTGCAGCTGTTTGTGAAGCAGCAGCAGCAGCAGCCGCCGCCATATGCGAGCTTCCCCTGCATCCAGGCGGGCAGGTGGAGTCTGTGTGGCAGTGTGGCATGGCTAGTGGCGGCTCTTTGTCCCTGCCCACACATGCATAGCCACTAGTGCCTTCTCAAGTACCCCCAGGGGGTATGCATACCCCTGCTCTAACAAGACTGTTTCCCCTTCCGTATCTGCCATATCCCAAATCCCTTAGAACCATTTTTTGGTGTTAAACACTTGGAAACTCAATTCAGGAGGCCAGTGGGGCCTTCATTTCTTTAAGAACATCAAACCAACCAAATATCGCTGACCCTGACTAACCCAAAAAATCTGCATCCTGCATGTACCATCAATACATTCATTAATGTGCTTTAAGTAATATGCATTAAATCTAGTACCTCTATTGTGAGCTACTAGAAAAAAGGTGCAAGGGCATTTCTGTGATGTTTTAATGCGCATTAAAATAGGCTAATGCACATTAAAGCATGTGTAGATCTGCCCACTGAAAACCTATCCTAATATCATCACAGACATATATTTCACAAAAGGGTCAACTTACTTCTCCTTAGAGGATACTGGAGGCCTCTCTCTCTAAAAGAAAAGCTGCTGTTTAATTAAATACTCTTTTCCCATCTACTGTCTATTACAGAATAGAAAAGAAACGTACTGTTATTCCAACTCTGGCAGAAGCTGTCAACAAGCAAGATGGAAGAGAAGTGAACTGGGAATACTTCTACCAGTT
This sequence comes from Crocodylus siamensis, assembly GCF_052110815.1. Lineage (NCBI taxonomy): Eukaryota > Metazoa > Chordata > Crocodylia > Crocodylidae > Crocodylus > Crocodylus siamensis. The sequence goes on from NC_143406.1 coordinate 15,167,808, forward strand.
GCTTTTTACTATGGACAATCTCAAGCTTGTACATATTGCTTGCCATAAGAAAACCAATCACAATCTTGGCTGTGACAAAACTAAAATTTACAGGAAAAGGAAACGCAGATGCAAGGTCTTGAAGTGACATCCTTGGAATGTCTCTTTGCTATTGTTTTAAAAAGCTAGCGCACTGTATGAAGTAATCAGATCTCTTCTGCTTAGTGAAATCCCACTGCAGTCAAACTTAACAAGAACAGAAATCATTCCATTTTCCATACCATTGGTGCTGGCTGCCACTCATCTGTACAAAGCAACACCTATAATTTCTAGTATGTTCACATGCAAGTGAAAAAGGGTACCTGATGCCAAGTGTTGTGGCTTTAGAGGTTCTCCGTTTGGCCACAAGCACTACACGGAGGCAGCTAAAACTCCAAAACTCAATAGTACTGGATTTTCTTTACTTCTACTGTTGCTTCTATTTTAAACCAAAAAGGGGGTCTTCTAAAAACAAAAATCCATCCTTCTTGCTGATTCCTAATCCTGAACTGTTTGGTAAGTGGTGAATAAGGGGAAGGTTTTACTGACTCCTCAATACTGGTAAAGTAACTTGTGATTTTCAGAAGGGACTAACAAATTTAGGTTCACCAATCCCATTAGCGAGACATAACCTGTCCTCAAACATCTAGGTACTTTTGAAAATCTCCCTTTATACTGACCACAAGCTGCCAGATGGTTCAAGACTATTACACTCTGGATAGATTTGAATAAGCAAGAGGCAAAAGGTTTAGCATCTTATTCATCAAGTGAGCCTCAACCTCTTTACTATTGTAAGTTCAGGTCCACAAATCAAGCTGCAGAAAAACCAAGTTGTTTCTGCAAACAATAACTACTAGCTAGCCAAACCAAATCCTCCTTTAAGTCTTAAGCATGCAAAGAAGTTAGTTTGTACCTTATGTTCTCTAGATGGTAGGCAACCCTGCAACCCAGATTTACAAAAGCTGAATCACTGGCAAAGCTAGTAACCATCCTTTGTTCTAGCCTCTGCTCTAACTACTTCCAAACTATTTTTACTGACATTGGTTTGTGCACATAAATTCTGTACAGCCTAGTAAGGCCATGGCAGAGCTGCCGCTCCAACAATAGTGCTCTATTTCCCCCCGTCCTTCCTTACATTCATCTTGAAGCTTGCTTGCCTTTTATTTCTGTGGGGAGAACAGTCCTGCCTAGGAAGGATATTAAAGAAAAAACAGGTTTATGTTGGTTATCTCTGAGACTCTTCATTCAGCAATGCTGTTCCTACCTCCACGATTTTGGAACAAGATGTCAATGAGCCACTTTATAAAAGACTTGTCTGAAGTCAGGCAGATCCTCAGGTACTAGCTGGATGAGAAACTTCAGTGCATCTTTGTATTTTTTTTTTTAAAGTAATAAAGAACTATTGCCATCTATCACAGTGTATGCATAGTACCCATGAAGTTGTGTGTGAGTGTCTATAAACTGCTTGCAAGAAATCAAGTGAGCTAGAACCACAAGCTGCTCTGTAGCAAGTTCTTACCTTCTTATGCCTCTATAGTCTATCCATTTATTCATATCCCAGTTTCTTCCAAAGAGCAAGCAATAAACATGAATTTCTGTCATTAATGCCAGACAAAGAAGAACAAAGGGCTCATGAGTGACAGGGCCATGAAATACATTTCCCTATTGAAAACTAGACAAGTGTTTATTCTCTACAAAAAAAAAAAAATATCAACAAACATGATTAAAATACAAGTTTGAAAGCTTAACATATGGTTACCTCTAACTATGAAATCTGTACACTTAATTCCGGTTGATAATTTCTGAAGGTGTTATAACTACAGGTGCAAAGATACATTGGTCTGATATTGGATTGGCACAGATATAAAGAAAATTGACTCATCAGAAATTGGCCTGTTGCTGATAAATGGCCTGTGCACGTGCGCAGCCACAGTGCAGCATGTAGGAGGCGAGGAGGACAGCCCGGCAGTAGCAGCATGGAGAGCTGCGTCCAACTGGTAAGTCTGTTGTGGTGGGAAGGGAGGGGGTGTGTGTTGGGGGGGAGGGGACGGGACAGATCAAGGCACCACAGTGAGAGAAAGTCCGGCTGGGATAGGTGGGACATAGCCGCAGCTCATCTGGGGGCAGCTCCTGCTGCTGTGCACACCCTGGGTGGTATAAACATGCGGATCTGCACGGGGCAGGGCAGGCTGCCACTGCGGGCTGGGGCTGCACCAGGCTCTTTCCATCAGGGGCTGTGCCAGGCAGTGTTCACAGTGGGTGGTGACACTGGGAGGGGGGAAGAGGTTGCAGCCCCACCTCTGTGCATTGCCACCACCTGCCCTGAGAGCAGCCTGGCCCAGTCCCCCTCCAGGAAAAGCCCAGCACTGCCCTGGCCCCAGCCCACAGTGGCAGCCCACCCCACACAGATCTGGAGGCATACACCTGCCATCCCCCTCCCTTGGGGTACACGCAACAGTGGAAGCTGCCCGGCACCCCCCGACAAGCTGCAGCCCTGGCTGGACAGCACCAGCCCCACTCCCTCTCTCACCACAGGGGCCTTTATCTGCCCTCCCACGCTTCTTTCCTCCCGTTCCACCACAACAGACTTACCAGCTGCATACAGCTCTCCATGCTGCTGGGCTGTGTATCCGAAACTGGACTGATATTGGTCGATATGTCTCCTTAAAAACTGGCCGCTGGTATCGGCCACAAAAATCTCTATTGGTGCACCCTTGGTTATAACAAAGGTCCTATTATCATCCTATAGTCAAATTCAACATGCCATTTGCTCCCTGTATATTAAGTACCACCCTTCGCTAGGCTACTGAAAATAAGAAATCCATGCTATCTGGGTAGACATGCATTAGATAAAATGGCAAAACAACAGATTACTTGTATGGTTTAACTCAGTGGGGTCCAATCTTCTTGGCAGTCATGCCACAAATGAAACCCCATGTCTTTCTCAATTGCCATTTTGATCCCTTCCCTGCCAGAGTTGCAACTCTACTTTCTGCTCCCTGCCCCCTCCTCAATTTGCCAAGTGCCATGTACAAAGGCTGCCTGTGCCACTTGTGGCACCTATGCTACAAGTTGTTCACCCTTACTTTAGCTAGTTAAAAATCATAAAAAGTTTAATATGTTTGTAGATCTCAGAAGAAGCAGCAGCAAGAAATATGGCTGATAACAACAACAGATTAGCTGAAGTGTAATTGTAAATAACATGCCAGGCATATACTGTTTGTTTGGCTTAGAATTTTCATGTGAACATTTAATAGGCTGTAGCTATAGAAATCAATATTTAAGCTATCTGCTAATTATTATCATTATTTTACTTCCCTGGAAATAGAGAAAGCAATTACTGACAGTTAAATAAATAAATAAAGCCTTAGGAGTTTATTGCATAATTACCAGTTTCAAGGAAGTGTTATCATGAATGTTAGAGGAATTAGCAGTTTTCCCGAAGTCATCTGAAGGTGCTAATTATTTTCCAGAACCACTGAAAACACAAAGAGTGCCTTTTGCAGGCCTGCTCTTGATTAAAGAACGTGGTCATTCACTTACCAGTGATTTACTGGAGAGCTTGGAGATAAAGGATCTTCTCTCTCCATTCTTAAGTATTAGGAACAGAATTGTTAACCCATCAGTATTGGCAGGGATGATATAGTTGGGGATGGTCCTGCTTTGAGAAGGAGGCTGGACTAGATAAGGTCCCTTCCAACCCTAACTTTCTATGACTATATGATCAGTAAAATCTGCAAACTAACTGAAGATGACAGGGTAGTACTGAGTACAAATGAGGGCAGTATATGACCAGCAGAATCACTGGTGATATGAAGGAGAGCAGGTCCATCTTGCTGCTCATATTTTAGATGTTTGCTGAATTGCTAGACAATAAAAATCTTCAAATCTATTGATAACATGCTATTTTATAACCCAGGAGGAAAAAACAAAAAACCCCTTAAAAAAACCCATAAAAAGGAACCTAAACTGGCATATGCACAGAATTATTTTACCAAAAGAACTACCATTTCAATGTTGAAGTCAAGCTAGTAAGTTTTAGCAATGAACTATTTGACCCTAGACATAAGGGCAACCTGATAATCTCTTTTGGATACTAGAGACTAGCAGAGAACCACAACATTTACATAAGTGCACACATTTTGTTCTTAGATGTCTGGTTTGTTTTTTTTTAAAGGAAACCTTACAGTGAGTCAACCATGATCATTTCTATTTAATGAATGAACCCAAATTTGCATAATAGAATTTTGTTCCCAGCAAAGAAACAAATAAAGGAAAATAGCTGTTTAATAAAACAAGTGCTTTAATTTTATGCAGTTGGTAAAAACAATTGATATGGCTTGTAAATCTTGCAACAATCACTCATTTCCACATCCATTAAAATATACATTCCTCTTTCCACATTCAACTATGAATTCTGTAAAATGTCTAATATTTGCTTAGACGCAAACCCTGCTAGAATTTCTCTCTGGGGAAAGGAACCTGTAGAAAGAAGTCATTTTGGAGAAGAACAGCAGATGGCAATTCTTACCGTAATATTTCAGTAAATATTTTGTCTCATAAAATATATATTTTTTGAACATTTTCTGCTTAAAGTACATCATCATCGTCATCATCTTCCTTTGCAATGAAGTGGAGCTTTCTAAACTCTCTTCTGCTCATTGCGGTGCATGGGAGTGCAGCTGCTGGCAGGTCCTTTAAGGAAGGATAATTAATTAACAAAAATAATTTGCTGCAATTAGAGCACCCCTCCCATACAACCTAATTATTCCCATTACTTTTCAAAGGTTCCATAACTGGAGTATGCCAAGTCAGTTACAGACATCCCTGCACTTCTTACAGGTGACTCTATATAATCCTTAGAGAGCAGCAGTTTTGAGGTTTATCTGGCTCACTACTTGGGCCAACTACTCAGGCCAACAGCAAGACACACTTGCCCCAGCATGTAGTGCCTCTTGTTTCTTTTGCAAAGGAAAAAAAAAAAAAAGGCATCCAGGGCTAGCTGCTGTTTAGAAGGGGCTTGCCACAGAGTCTCAATATGACGGTCAAGAATTAGTCACCATTAATAAAAATAAAAAAAAACTGACATGTTTTCTTTCCCAAAGTTACAGGGTGATGGTAGTACAGCTAGAAAGAAAACTCATTGTTCGGTCTCCTGCTTGGGTCCAATAGCAGAACTTGTCAGAAATCAGACTGTTTCAAGGGATATTCCTGAAAACATGGCTGGGCATCACTGTAACACTGCTTTGATTAGGTAAAAACCTCCCAATTCTTATCTGCCGACCATGTAATATGGTATATGAATTCTACTTGTATAGGCATCAAAATAAAAAAAATTATCTTACAGAAGCAAGCCAATATATTCTAAGCAAATACTGTGCCTTCCCTACTCTCAATGGTAAGTTTAATCAAAACACATGCATTCTTGCAAATCATTTTGATTTAGATAAAGCTACAGTTTTCAGTAAGTCTGCCCCCTCAGAATTTTTCAGCCAGCTGTACCCTAAAGACATGGATACTTCTTTAATTGGTTGCCAATATTGGTTATAGTTGCTTAAAGTTTTGGCACCAACCTGATGTTCTGTATTTCAATACATGTGAACCAAAAGCTGGAAAATAACTGAGAGACCAGAAGGAAGGAGTGACAATAGTGTCTTCCTACCTGCATGAACTCGATATTTCCAAAAAATCGGTCTACTGGCATTGGCTGGTTACTGTCTTCATCTAAAAAAGCATTATTATCCAGTTGTAATGGTTTCTTCTGAAGATCTGCAGCTTCTAACTCGGATTCAGCTGACTCCGTACTCTTGCAGCTACTCTCTTCGTCCACACTGAGGTCCTGGTTCTGCACAAGAGTTTCATCACTTTCTGTCTTGGGTGGGCAGCTACTTGCTTTTAGTGCTGAGGGTTTTATGGAAACATGGTTTCCATTCCCCTGTATGTCTTCATTAATCATTGGACCATTACTGCCTTTGCTTTCTAGCCTCGGATGATCATGGACACAGCCCTCCACGTCTTCATCAGATGTTTCCGCCTGTTCCCTTGCCAAGGGAATACCTTCATTTCTGGACACCGGTTCCTGTAAATCTGATTTTACTAAACTACTCTTTTCACGTTTTAGCCTCTTTGAGGGCTGTCGGCCAGTTGCTTTGTGCGAGGAAGCCTATTACAAAAAGAGGAGGATCTGATGTTTACAAACTGCACTAGACAACATTAAGTAAAGGCTGGGTGGGCTTCAGCTTGATTCAATTCTACCACGTAAAGGGAGATTTCGTTTTCAAATAACCAGTGGTTCCCGAAAAAAGATATTCGTTTGACAGCCTCCACACAAGGAAAGCGAAGCACAGATCATCCCCGTGTCCCCAGAAACATCGGTCGTCGCGGATTTCGCAGCTCAACCCGCTTCAGCCAGTACCGTCAAACACGGGCCTGGCCACGGCGCCACAGGCCGCGCGGCCTCTACACCCGCCCCGGCCTCTATCATATTCATACGAGACCCGTGGGGGAGTCTGGTGGTGCTAGCAACCGCCGGGCCAGGTCGGGAAGGGCACGGTGTCTCCCGGGCCTCAGCCTCGCCCCTCAGCGACCGACCAACCCGACACGCAGGAAGTCACCCGCCGGGGCCGGGGTCGGGTCTACGCCCGCTCCGAAGCCCCGACGCCCCTTACCAGGCGGGCTCGCCACACGCCGGCCTGTCGCGCCGGCCCCTCGTGCGCAGGCGGCGGGGCGGCCCCTACGGCCCGCGCCTGCCGCGTCCTCATACGGCCGCCGACCGCCGAAAGGATCCGGGGAAGCCCCCACAGAGCCGGGTGGCGCCGCCGCCGCCATCTTTGTTATGGGCGAGCGGGACCCGGAGCACGGGAGCAAAGGCCCCCGCCCCTCCCCCATGCGGACTGCACGGCGCGCGCCCGAATGGGGAGGGGGGGCGGGAGAGGAGTCGTGGGGGTGTTTGCGGGCAACATCGGAACCACCGCGGGGTGCGTGCAGCCGGCGCCATTTTTGTGACGGGCAGGAGGAGGGCGGCCTTTCCGGCTGCGGGGGATGGGCTGCTTCCCAAATCGCGAGATCCTAGAAAGCAGCACCCGCGGGGGGGAGGAGCTGGGGCAGCTGGCAGCATTTGAAGTGTCCAGAGTGAATGCGCTTTTTGTGCCCCCGTTGCTGTCACCCTTCGGGGACTGCGGGGGGGGCGTTGAGCCCCTTCATTTACTGCTCCCTTGATCCTCGTAGGTATCCCCAACGCCCCTTGACGCAGGCTCTCGTGTCCAAACAGGAGACCAAAGGAAGCTCCTTCCCTCACTAACCATTTATGATCAGATAAACCCAAAAGTGACGTTTTGGATGTTATTTCAGAAGATCAGAAATGATTTAATGGGGGTTGATGCTGAAGAGAACAAGGTCACGTCTGTGCAGTCAGTGTCCAACACGTTTTGGACGTGGATCTCGGTTGGTGCCAGCTCTGCGCAGGGTGCTCCCTGGGGCCGACCCTGGAGTGCCCACAGACAGCAGCCTGCTGAAAATCACCTTGTTGTAAGGCTGTGGAGTCCACCAATGGGGAAAAATAACTCTTGCCTTCTGTCTGCATCAGTTATAAACCTTTGGACGTGTTCATTCCCACTGCATTTCCCTGCTGTAACTGTAGCTGGCCAGAGTTATCATCTATGTAGTTGGGGCTTATTACTCAGATTTGCTTCTCAGTTCATTTTGGGAACCCTCAGGGAACAAACTATACGAGCAACTCAAATCCCACTTTAATTTCAAGGACTGCAATGATAATAGATGACTCTTGTGAAGCAAAGCAATAAGACACCTGGATCTAAGTATGTAATGCCTCTTTTTTTGGAACAGGAGGCAGTTGGGACCCTATCCAAAGTTAATTTCTATCAGTTGAAGTTCTCCCTCTTGGTTTCGGCATGCTCTGGGTTAGGGAATTGGCAAACAGACACTTCTGAGCATCTTGCTAAAATACACATCTGTCTTCTGTTGATTTATTGTTTTGAGGACATTATGAAGACTTAACAGTCTGTCAGAGTTAATGTACAAGAGCTGCGTTCTTCGTAGAGACCTTCCCGTACCCTTGCTGGTATCAGAACCGTTCACGCACTCATCAGTGCTTTGTTCCTACTTCACATCTTCTTTTTTCCAGGATCCTTAGCTTTCAGGTAACAACTCTTGTCTGTGCTTCTTGCCCTTAAATGAGTAAACAGCTTAAATCCTAGAAGCAGTTTAGTGTTTTGCCAATGATAACATTCAAATGAGACATTTTTTCTCAGAAATGTGAAGTCTCCAAGTTAAACTATAAAGGTCCAGAGACCTGCCTGCAATGCTGTTCTGCAGATTCTTGCCCTTTTCAAGAGTCCTTCTGTGCTTTGTTCTGAAGCTGAGAGGTAATTCATATTCTTCTCCAAAAACATCGTAGTGTCCTTTGCTCCCTTATAATACTGCCATTTGCAGCCAAGGAATACAGATGACTGATTGTATTATACAGCAAAAGCATATATCCTGCCTTGTAAATGTAGCAGGGCTAGGGCTGGCCAAAAACCAGGACATTTAGCTTGTGGGAAATGTCATTGTGAAATTTCTCACAGACTGGAAATTTTGAGAATATTCCATTTTGAGAACACTGATCAGAAACAAACTGTGCTCCCACGGTGCCATGTGTGTGCAGCACAAGGGGATCTGGACCCCTTTGCAAAGTCATTCCAGTACAGTCACCATACTGCCTCTCCTTCATGAGGCATCCAAGAGAGATTCTGGCAGCCGCAGATGTGCAAGTTTTCCCAATGTTACCCCCAGCACCGTGGAGAAGACACACCATGGGGCAGCACAGAAGATGTGTCACAGCAAGCAGGCTGCAGTGGAGATCCCCCTCAACACCACTCCACTCTGGGTACTGTCCCCTTTAGAGCAATTTCATTGTGCCTGCATAGAGGAAACAGAACAGCACCTGACAAAGCTTGCTTATATTTTTAAATTGATGACTGCACATAAAACAGGACTTTTACTTTCATTGCTATTAAAAAGTGTCTTTTTGTTACAACCTTTGGCTGGCAGTCAGGAGGTAAGAAAGAGATGGAAAGTTTTGAGAGCTCTTGCACCTTAAAAGAGGGTGGCTAGCAGGTGTGGGGAGCCTCCCTGAACAGGAAACCAGGTGCAGGCTGTGAAATGGAACTTGTGAATTAATCCCTGGCAGCATATTTCTTTCTGCCTGTCACAGTCACCAGCATCTTTGTGTTTATAACCCTTGGGGTTCATTTGGCGAAACACTGGTGATATGCTAGGGACTGCAGCCAGAGAAGTGAATTTTTCCTGTAAATGTAATGGCTGTTAAGTGTTGGTGAGCAGATTTTTTTTCCCAAGCCAAGTAATAATCCAGAAGAAGCAATTAGCGATCCTTATAAAGGTGGGAAAGAAATTATCTTGAGCCAAAGTCATGATTCCTTTTTATTTACAAAATCTGAGGGAGGCGAAGAGAGAGTAGGTATGGATTGGGGATCTACTGCATAATGGCTGATAATGATGCTTCCACCTCTCTGCCCATGGCATGCTCACACTCTCTTTTCTGCCTCATTCAGAAAAGCTGACTCTGCTACATGTTCTGGATCTGTAGAATGGTCTTTAGCTCCAGCTATGGTAACTTACTTTCAGTCTCTAGGGATACCCAGGATGATGCTTGCCACAGAAGTTAGGGAGCAACTGTGAATACCAGTCCACAAATTGGGTTCCTTTTCCAGATATGCTGTGTCCTGGTAAAATTTCATCTGGATTCATATAATATGGATCCTGCCCTACCAGAGGTGTAACCAGTAATGTTTGCATCCAGGCCAGCCCTTCCCAAACTGGTAGACACTTGGGCCTTCTGACTGAATCTGTCATGTATCTGCAATCTGACCCTGCAGCAGGCAGTGCCACCTTAAAGCAGATCTCTTTTATGGAACTCACATTGCTTCCAAGATGATGCTATACAAATCTGGTGTGCCTTCATTTTGGTTATTGTAAGTGATTCACACTAGAAATAGAGATGTCCTCTGAAACAAAAATGGCAGGAGATGTTGCTGATGAAAAATGGAAGAATCTGACAGCATTTAAAATTTCCTCCATGAATAAGATTTGCGTGTGCCTCAGCTTGAGTTTTTCCCTTAGAGTCCTGCATTTAAACTGCAACTGAAAAGAATGCACAGAGCAAGTTTTGCAACACAGAGAAGCTAAGAGAAGATTTATTATGCAATTTACCTTTTTCAAAAACATTAAAGGACATTTTGAAGAGGATAGTCAAGCTACAATCCCATGGTCCAATGAGTATGTTATTTACCTGATTATAAAGCTATCTGCTCTAGGTCTCTAAATGTATGTGAGCTAACCAAAGGGCACCTATACACATGCCTGATGCCTCCTCTGACATGCTAAACAGCATATGTTGGAGCAGATTTGTTTAACTGAGTCTGCAGGACCGTGCTAATTAGCATGCTTCAGCAGCCTCAGCATCACGTGTATTCAGCATCCCTACATTCCAAAATGGTGCTGGGGGTGCTTTAACTAAAGTGTGTCAAATGAGCTTTAGTTAAAGGCTAGGGAGAGACAATACAAAGAAACTGGTTTAAATGATCAGAAACTGGTTTAAACCTGTAAGAGAACATAAGTTCAGTGCATATAAACCAGTTTCAAAATGGCTGAAACTGGTTTAAGATAAATCTGGTTGAATGTAGCATCAGACTTAGTTGATTTGGATTAAACTGGTTTATGCAATGCCTGTACCTTCCTGGTTTAAGTTACACCAGAGTTCTCCAGCATCCCAGATGCTTTGTAGCCCTGGGCTGTGCTGTCTACTCCAGAGAACAGGGCTGGTCCCACCCCTCTGCTCCCTAGCCAGAGCTCCAGCAGAGACTGTAGGCACAGCAGGGTCTGCCTGGCTCCCCCTGCTACTTGCTGCTCAACCAGGGATCCCTCCCCTCCCATCTCCCACAGCATGGACCCCAGCCCCACAGACCCCAGGCATGTGGTATGCTAGCTAATGCTGAGAGGTAGGTATGTGTGTGTTTTCAATTTAACTGGGACAGGCAGACAGACCAGTGTCCACTTAGGGCTTTTTGGAGGTAATCAACAGTTCAGCAGGTAATGTCCGTTTGTTCCTTCTTTGGAAAAAGCTGTTTAAGAGAGGCTTTTTTGTTGATGGGCTGATAAAGCTGTGTTATCAGCCCCTGGCTGGCTCCCTCCTTGTCAAGTTTGCAGACAGTATGAAAAAGCAGGGAGAGGGAGATTGAAAACCTCAGTATCATCAACAGATGTATGCACTGCACACACCCCGTTTGCCTCAGAGTGCTAGCCTGGGGCTGGCAACACTCCCACCCCTTCAGCAGCAAATGGGGAAGAGCCTGAGACTGAGCAGGCAGGGTGGGGGTTTACATCCCTCCCTAATCAGAGTGTCCTGGCAGTCCCTGCTCAGCTCAGCATTGTGCAAGGGAAGGGAGGGCTGCTCTAACACCCCCCAGCTTCTAGCTTGAGCCACCGCAGGCATGTGTCGGCATTTCCTCAGTCCGGAGGGAATGCCTAAACAGTTGTAAACTGGTTCAATCTAGGCAGGTCAGACTAACCTGCAAAGATAGAATTAATTCAGGCTCAGGCTTTTTGAGTGTCTGTCCCTACCCAGAGTGTCACCGCTGCCATTTTGAAGTGTGGGACACTGAATACACAAGATACTGAGGGTACTTTAAATCAGAGAGGCTCCTGAGAGCCACTTTAATTAAAGTGTCCCCCACCCCAAAGCATGTGTCAAGGCATGTAAAGGTACGAGGCTTCTGCTTGTGTTCATGTGCTTGGCATCAGTAACTATTTAGCACACACTCCAGTACTCAACATAAGGACTTGGTTTTATAAGCAAGTCTAACATGTATATAGTGTATTACTTTCTGAATATTAACTAAACACATTTGGGGCTTCTAAATGAGCCAGCCCCAGTTTTATAACCTCTAAACTGGTTTAATTATCATACAATGCTTATTTTAAATCATTTAATGAAATATAAGTAAATCTCTCCTAGCAGAAAGTGTCCCAGAGAGCCTCTGCAAATCATTATCATTGCTTCAGGAATCTATTTGATCACACAGAGCAGGGCTGTGAGGATGAGCAGTGCTATTAGAAAGCACTGGAAATCAGAGGTGCACAGAACTTCTGTTCCAAATGAATACAGTAGGTGCTTCCGCTCAGGCAAAGAAAGTCCAACAAACACCCAGCTTGCATTTTTCCCCAAACCTTTGTTCCAAGGTTTTATGGTTTAATTTGCATCAGGTCAAGGAGTTACCCAAATGCTTCTATCCATCTAACTATACCTATGGCCCCCATTGTTGGAGTACCTATATGTGAATTTCTCTTGTTACTCCCCCTCTTGTCTCTCTTCCTTTTTTGTTTTTATTTTTTTTTATTTTTTACGGAGTTAGAACAGATAAACAGGGAGATGGAATGACCTGGATGGATTTACACTGAAACCAAAAGGGGGTGGGGTGGGTAGGAAGGGATTGCCCGTGGAAATTTCAGCAAATCTCCCTGTCTTTGCATAGAGTGTAAAGTGGGAGAATCTGCAGTAACAGCAGCTGTTGTTTAAGGGGGCTAGGGTGGTTCAGGTGTTAAGGTGCATAGTTGACAGCCCAGAGATTGCAAGTCCAAGGGCATAGTGGAATTGCTCATGGTATGGCCCTGTCGGATTCCAAGTCTGCAAATTCTGCTACATACCTTGTCAACACAAGGACATGAAAAAGGAATAGGCACAGGCCCCTACCTGAGGGCTAAGTTGAAAGCTCTCTGTTCTCGTTAAATATTCCAGATCCCAAACACTTGGGGTCAGTATTAGACAGGAAATTAGATCTATAGAAAAGAAACAGGCAGCAAAAGCAGCTCAAGCACACTGCTCCAAGGTTTCCTGGGTTCTAGGCTACAGTTCTCTGAAATGGAGATGAATGAATGTGAGGGGACTGAAAAGCAGAAGGAATAGCCCAGCACAGCTGGGGAAAAGTTATTTTCTGTCTTCACTTTCTGACTCACCCACAGAGCCCTTTGGACACACAGGGAGAAAGAGTGTAGCACTAAACTATTAGTGGGCAAGGAGCAGCTGTTTCCCAATGCAGAGCTTATTATTGCCTCCTGTGTCAAGCTGTTTAGCTGTCTTGTGGGTAGTCAGGCTGCTGAGTATGTGCACGATTCTCTTGCTGGGGGGCCTTGAGGATTCACATTGCTGAAGCTGTTGCACGTTGTAGCCATGATAATCTTCTGTTCCCAGCCAACCCAGCAATTGGCATCCCCCTTGCTTCCTTCTAGCCACACCTACTGTCTCTTTTTGGAGGGGACAGTTAGGTCAGGGGTTACCACCATTGCTGAGGTTCAAAAGCACAGTCCCAATGCTCATAGATCTACTTCAGGTGCCCTGCACACATCGGCAGGTTTCACAAGACACAGAGGTGGCTTCTCCCTAGAGCATCCATTCTCCATTCATTCTCCACCCATCTGCAAACCCTTCTTTTCAGCATGCACTCACCCATACACAAACCCATACTTCCAGGGCAGCGGCTCAATACTGGCAAGAAAGTCTTTTTATTTCTCAGGGGATAGCCACTTCACATCCTTTATTTCTCCAGAGCTTCCAGGGGAATAAAGAGGAGAATACAACTGAACATCATTAGTGCCTGAGTCTAAGACCTTACCCACCCATTGGTCTTTGCTTCTACAGACACCAGAAAGCAGGTTAGTGTTAGACTATCCCAGTAGGCTACCTATAGAAATGTTGTACTAAGAGCTCATGACCTCCCCACCAGCCTTGCTTACCTCCCTGCCAGAAGAGGCCTGCTGTGCTGGGCTGGTTCAACAGGTACAGTCCCTGTTTGTTCTCTTACTGGTCTTTCTGCACCCTAAGTCTCAGCCGGATCTGATTCAAAGCAGGTGCAGCTGCAGCCACCAACCTGTCAGTGTTACCCTTAGTTGCCAGGCTGTCTTTACCAGCCAGCTTCCTCCTGTGAATTCTTATTGTTCCATTGTTCTGTGATAGTTAACAAACTGGAATCTCCCTTTGTTCCTCATTATCACTTGCTTCCAATATTGCTCTTTTAAAAATCCCATCAATGCTCTGCTAGCTCATTAGGATTCTGGCAATATTGGCCCGAGGCCTGACAATATGTGCTGCAGGGTGGCTTTTTGTTTTGAGAGATTTCAGGCATTATCCTTAAAGCCCCCAAAATTGCAGGTGCCAGCAGTGGCTAGAGACTATCATTCATGCCTCTGTTTGTCCATGAGATTTTTCAAGAGCATTTCTTCCCCAGAATGTTTTCCCTTTTCCCGACTTCCTCTCTGCTTGCTGATTCCTCTCTGCCCGTCACACTCCTTCATCCTTTGGGACCAGGTAACTGGAGTGATCTGTTCTTGCTAACATATGAGAAGAAGCACTTCTCCTCGCAAGGCTGAATGCACCCACTTTGCAGCATCCTCCATGTCCTCTGGCCCAGGAGTCTGGTCTTATTTGCATTGTGACTCCACTTCTGCCACTACCTCATTGGGCTGGCTCTCTCTGGTCACTCTCCATGTCCACTATTATCTCTGTAATTTGGCCATCTGGGCTCTGTGGGGCAGAGGCTTTCTTTAGGGTGGGTGAGGTTTTTAGTGGAGTGGGAGGGTCTCAGTTGGAAGGCAGGATGTGGCCCCATGTCGTCCATGACGGTTTTGGTGAAATTTGATTCAGATTTGATTCTGGATCAATAGCTGGTGTTGCAAACCCTGTTTTAGTTCTTAGGCACCTTTGAAAATCAAAGATACAGGATAGAAACAAACCTCATGTGATTTGGGATCCAGGAGATTGCAATGGGCTACGCAGCTAAGTTTCTTGCTGAGAGGGCAAATGGATGTGGCAGATGTGAACCAAAGTTGGATGACCTGAAGTCACTTGTTGCTGCTGTTTCATGACAGGCTTTGTGTTCAATTCCCATAGCAAACCAAAGGCTGGAGAGGGGTGCCAGTGCCAGTGACTGTCCTGAAGTCCTTCCTCCACAATTTGCAAGCATATGTTGCACCTATGTGTCATCAGGCATCTCTTCTGAAGTGGGTGCTGGATCTCTTATCCCTAGAGGCTTTTAACACAAGCTGGAAAAAAGTACTAGGGAATTTCTCGTGGATTAGATGCCATCTCTACAGACCTTTGGTCTAGGAATATACATTCCAACATCAGGGCTAAGTACAGATAATCGAAAAGCCTGAGGCTGAATCAATTTAGTCTTGAGAAACAACTGGGCAGCCATTCACTTTTGATTCAGGAAATTAAAAGCCATATACCTGGAGTAGCTTAGGCCAGAAGCTGAGCTGGGGAGTGCTAAAGCACGGGTCTCTGGCATGTAGCTAACATGGGCTGTGCGTTCACTTCCTCTTCCTGCTGCCCCTGAGGTCTCTGGGATTTGCAGACCAGAATCACAGAAGCAGGACTTTACAGGGTTGCTCATCACTTCTTCTTCCTACTTCCAGGTGCCTCTAGGATTTGTAGTCCAGTCACAGCCATCAGTAAGTTTTTGGCAGGGCAGGGCAGTTCTGTACTCAGGGGAAGGGAAGTTTAACCCCCCTCCCTGGCCCAGACCCCAGCTGGGGTTTGCTGGGGGGTGAGGGGACAGTCCCTGTCCTCTCCTGCCCCCACCCCTTCTCTGCTGGAGTAGACAGCTCAGCCCAGGGCTGCAAAGCATGCTAGGATGCCGGGGGGCTGTGATTTAACTTGAACCAGGAAGGGGTCTGGAGCAGAAGTTTCATAAATGGGTTTGACCCAAGTCAGTTAAGTCTAATGCTACATTCAACCAGGTTTATTTTAAACCAGTTTCAGCCATTCTGAAACCAGTTTATGTGCACTGAACTTCTGTTCTGTTACAGGTGTAAACCAGTCTCTGATCAGTTGAACTGGCTTATGTGTAGCTTCTGTCCCTGGTGCAATAAACGTGGCTCCAGGTTAAAGCTACTTAGCGCAGGTTATGAGCTTTTTGTGCAGCATATGCCAGACAAAAGAGCAAGACAGTGATGGAGACCCCCATCCAGCATTCTTACATGCATTGCGCTCACTTAACTGTGTCTAGATTTTCTGCCAGAAATAGGAAACATTTTAGTAAGTGTTCTACATTATTTAGCATTATTTCTTTGGGGAGATTAAAATTGCCTTGTGTAAACTGTAGCTCTGTGCCACACACACCTGACAATGACAGAGGAGTCTGTTTTACAGAAGGCTCATTAAAAATAAAAACACTATGTTCATTTCAGCAGCTTGAATTACTTAAGCCAGTGTAATGGGATAAATATTTGATGCTGAAGTTTATTAAATTTCCATCAATATTATGTTGTTGCTAAATATGTAGTGGGTTCTTTAAAGCCAGCTTAGTGGTCTCTGTAGGGAGATTCCTGGAAGCCCATCTCAAGGTCCCCCATGGATCGTTTTTGGGCTGGTAATGAACAACACTCTTCCTGTTACCATGGTAGGTACTATAAGATCCTTTCTGAGACTATTGGACCACATTTGATTGCAGATAACAACCCAGAAATAATATGAGCCCAGTCCACCATGGTTGTAAATCATGGGACATTATTGAATCAGATCCTCCGCTGGTATGAACTGTCACTCTCACATTATCTCTGAGCACTGGATAATTAGAAATTCTGTGGAAAAAGGATGGGATGTCTTGTAGAAGTGTAGTGGCAGGCTGAGGTTGGGAAGTATGCATTTGGAGGAGGCTGATTTTTTTTTTTTTACTAACAGCCTGCATGGATTCTTTCAGTGTCACCATGCTGGGCTTCCCCATCTTCTGAGCAGGAGGCAAGAGGTGCGGCTAACTTACAGGGGAACCCAGAGGAAGCTTAGGTGAATACCGCTTGGTATACTTGGTGTAATACATGGGCAATACATGGCATTTACTGAAGGTTCCTGGGGGATGCTGTATGAGAGACAGAGTACTGAGCAAATAGACTTTTCCCCTGGAAGGTGACTCAGGGAATGAAACAGTCCTCAAGAGACCTCCTGTGATTGATGCCCAGAGTGGGATGGATGGGTTCTGCAGAGAGGTGCATCAGCCTTCAGTCACCAGAAGGGACCCTGCGATGTGGGGTTTTTGTAAAGGGAGCAGATAAGAAAAGAAGGGGAAATCCCAGGTGGTTCCTTCTCTGCTTAGGCACTAGGATGTCTGGGCTTTGCTTATTCAATTAAAATAGTGCACTTAAAAGGGCAAAGAGACTTCAAATTCGGCAGTCTGGAGGGCCACCCCACAGGATGAGCACATTAGCTCTCTGAGTTGAATCACAGCAAAGACCAGGTGAAAAGCCAGTGACAAGGCATGTTTCAGTGTGGGATCTGAGGCAAAAACTGAGCTCCAGCTGCTTAGATTAAAAAAAAAAAATCAGAACAACAGACAAACCATTTCCTGAGCAGAAAAGGACATCAAAATGCTGGCACAATGAGGGCACTGTTTAGCTAAGATCCAACACTGAATAATGAAAGGCCTTTTTCTACCTGTAGCTACTCCTCAGCTAATTCCTTCAGAACATACTACTGACAAAGGAATTAGGCCTGCAGCCCATAAATCTCATTAGCTCCACCAGCACTACCAACCAGCCCCAAATCTCACCAGATCATGAGACTGTCCTCCCCTGCACCCCACAAAAAGAGAGACTGACTCAAGAATCACAGGGCTTTAGAATAATGCATTAGGGTGTTTTTTTTTAATTTGCCTGTTGATTTCGAAGCCTTGAGGGCACTTCTTCCTTACAGCCACAAGGAACAGAAATTTTCTGAAAGCAGTCCCAACTAACCCAGGACTATGGGGGCTGCAGCCTCCAGAAGAATATTAAAGCACCATGAGACTTGCAGCTCAACTGCAAGAATGGGCAACCCCACTATAGCACTATGTCATCAGGCTGGCTGCTTTAAAATACTTTCACCAGATTAGATTAGGTGACCAGCCCACACAAAGGGCGTGTCTACATGTATATTAACATGCTTTAGTTAATGCACATTAAATCTAATGTGAGATGCTAGGAACATGTGCATTAGCCTGTCTTAATGCGCATTAAGTAAAGAGAACGGTTTTGTTCAGTGATGCTTTAATGCTTATTGAATTAGATTAATACGCATTAAAGTGCATGTGTAGACATGCCAGAATGTCCCAGGAGGAGGCCCTTAGTTTGTGTTGATCACAGTTGTTATTGAGTGACATTAGCAATAAGCAATAAGGAAATTTAACAAGAGCAGAAAGTAGAAGGTTGCCTAACTAGATTCTGCATTAGTATAAAAGGACTTCTCAAGAGGTCTTTATATTGCTCTGGGACAAGCTGAGTATGAACCCACAGCATCTGCTGAGTCAAGAACCATTGAAACAAGTAAACAAAACACCCCAAAGCAAGCAACCCAACCCTTGTTTGAAACCTAATACCAACATGAAGTGCTTCCATTAATAGAAACCAAGCCTTCATCAGCAGTGGATTGTAACCCAAACGCAACCTCTCTGTGCCAGTGAAAGAAAGTGAGAAAGACAAGTCCTAGCTCATCCCTTCCAGCCTCAGCAAGATGCAACAGTTCCAACTGGGAGCAAAAGTGGGGAAAGGTCTGTGAACTAGTGCTGGATTTAGAGTTGCCTTAAATAATTTATTAATACTATATCCCGAGCTGTCGTTAGTGAGGTTTGTCGAATGAAAGTACCAAGGTGCATCCACAGCAGGAGCGTGGAGTGTCTCTGTGAGGGGCTGCTGGTCATGAATCTTTTTGTGTTTCCCAGCAAAATTCTAAGGGCGCGTCCAGATCAGCACACATGTGCCTCTTGCCCTGCTTCAAACCCCTTTGAGGCGGGGTAACAGACACATGGGGGAATTAAAAAATGATATCCAGGGGTCTAAAAAAATTGAAGTTTAAAAAAGCGGAGCATGGCACGGTCCAGGACCTGAGGAAACCAGAGGCTGGGGCCTCCATGGAGGCACTCTAGCTGCCAGAATGTCTCTATGGTTGGCTCCTTGCACTGGTGCTGAAACACTGGCCAGCCAGGCCGCATGTTTCAGCACCAGGGCTCCAGTGCTGGTGAGTAAGAGGTTGGGGGAGGCTGGAGGTGGGGGGAGGGGACCACAGGGGAGGGACACCCGATGGCCCCACCCACTCCCCCGGCTGCCCTCTGGCTGCCTGGGGCCCCACCCACACAGAGCAGGGCAGGGTGACAGCCCAGTGGCCCCAGGCTGGGCTCTGCTGCCCCTCCTGCTGTCCTGTGCTGCCTGGGGGGGCTCTGCCAGGAGGCCCTGGAGTCCCCCCACCCCTGCTTCTAAGGTTTTCATAGATTTCTTAGACATTTGGGCTGGAAGGGACCCCGGAGGATCATCGAGTCCAGCCCCCTGCCCCAGGGGCAGGAAGTCAGCAGGGATCATAGGATCCCAGCAAGATAAGCATCCAGATGTGTTTTGAAGGTGTTCAAAGTGGGCGCTTGAACCGCCTCCGGTGGCCATCTGTTCCAGACCTTGGTGGCTCAGACAGTGAAGAAGTTCTTTCTTATGTCCAGCCTGAACCGGTCACAGTGGAGTTTGTGACCGTTCGATCCTGTCATCCCTTGGGGGGGCTCTGGTGAACAGCTGTTCCACCAGATCCTGATGAGCACCCTTGATAAGCTTATAGGTGGCCACCAGATCACCCCTGAGCCTGCACTTTTCCAGGCTGAATAGTCCCATTGCTCTCAGCCTCTCATAATATGGTCTGTTTTCCTGCCCTCTGATCATGCACGTGGCTCTCCTCTGCACCCTCTCAAGCTTCTCCACATCCTTTTTGAATTGTGGAGCCCAAAACTGGACGCAGTACTCCAGCTGCAGTCTCACCGAGGCCGAGTACAACAGGAGAATGACGTCCCAGGATCTGCTTGAGAAGCATCTATGAATGGAAGTCAGCGTTTTGCTCGCTTTACTAGCTGCAGCATCACACTGAAGGCTCATGTTCATCTTGTGGTCAACTGTGACCCCCAAGTCCCTTTCATCTGTACAGCTAACCAGCATAGCACTACTGAGGCTAAAAGCATGATGCAGGTTTTTCCTCCCAAGGCGGAGACCCTGGCATTTTTCAGTGTTGAACACCATCAGGTTCTCATCTGGCCATTTCATGAGTCTGTCCAGATCCTGCTGGATCACCCTCCTGTCCTCAGGTGTGGATGCTTTACCCCAGAGTTTGGTGTCATCAGCGAACTTGGCCAGTCCGCTTCTGACATCATTGATGTAGATGTTAAACAGTATAAGCCCTAGGACAGAGCCTTGTGGGACCCCACTGGTCACAGCACACCAAGACGATTGGCTCCCGTTGACCACCACCATCTGGGTCCTACCGTGGAGCCAGTTCCCCAGCCAGCGGTTCGTGGTGATGTCAAGGCCAAAATTTGCCAGTTTTGCCAAGAGGTGATTGTGGGATACCAGATTGAAGGCTTTTTTACAGTCGAGGTATATGACATCGATCTCTTCCCCCTTGTCCAGGCGATAAGTCACCTGGTCATAAAAGGAAATGAGATTGGTCAAGCAAGACCTACCCACAACAAACCCATGCTAGGTATCCGTCAGAATATTGCCTTCAGCTAGCCTGTTAAGGGTGGCTTCCTTGAAAATCTTTTCCAAGACTTTCCCCAGCATAGAGGTCAGGCTGATGGGCCTGTGGTTTGCCAGATCTACTTTCCTCCCTTTCTTGAAGATAGGCACGACATTGGCCCTCTTCCAGTCATTGGGCACTTCACCAGAGCGCCAGGAACTCTCAAAGATCCGTGCCAGGGGCTGAGCTATGATGCTCGCCAGCTCCCTGAGTACCCTTGGGTGTAACCCATCAGGGCAGGCCGACCTGAAGATATCCAGCCTGTTGAGGTGTTCCTTCATGAGATCAGCTTTGATGGAGGGCAAGGAATCTCCCTCACCCAGGCCTCCCTGGCCTATAGTGCGCAGGGCCGTCCCATGGGGCTGATGGAAAACTGATGCAAATTACCCATTTAGGGTACTTTAGGTAAGGAGAGGCTTTTTTTTTTCCATTTTTTTTTCTGTTCTTTTTCTGTTTTTTTTTTTAATGTGATGTTGCCTGGGGTTGTGGGGGTAGCCTTGGAGGCCTGGGGGTGCAAGTTGGGGGGTGAGGCTGGGTGGGGCAGCCATTTGGGGCCTGGGGGAGTGGGGGGTGGGGCTAAGTGGGGCAGCCATTGGGGGGCTGCAGCAACTGGTGGGGGTGCGGCCAAGTGGGGCAGCAATCAGGGGGCTTGGGTGGGGCATGTAGGCCTTGTTTGGGGGGTGGTAGCCCCTGCAGGGGCCATTTGGCCCCTGTTGGGGGGCCAAATCCCCTGTTGGGGGGCGATAGCCCTTTGTGTGGGGGACAAACCCTCTGTTGGGGGGCTGAACCCCTTGTGTGGGGGCCTTCGCCCTGTGGGAGGGCAGCAAAATATGTATTCATGAATTCATTAAATGTATTTAGAGTTCACTTTATTATTATGATAAGAGACTTGCTTTAACACTGTAAGATATATCAATAAAACATTGTCCAACTGATGGCTGTCTCTGTCTCACTCTCCCTCTTTATAGTGGTCTTTTGTTTTACTTGTGGAGGAACATGGATTTGGGGGTATTTTACGGAGTGACTTTGGGATTTTTTTTATCAGGGATTTTTCAGTTTTCCAAGAGGGAACACCAGAATTCCTGCTAGGGAGGCCAGCGGCAGGACCCTGCCTGCTCAGAGCTGGCACCCTGGATCCAGCTGGCTGTGGCTGACCTTCTAGCCAAATGGGGCCAAGAGGACATGCTTTGACAGTTCAAAGCAGGCCACCATACCTAGAACATCTTCCGGGTGATAGCTGCCCAGATGTCCGGGCAGGGGGCACACATGACAGTAGTGCTGCACAAAGGCCAACCCTGCAACCACAGTCCACTGGCAGCTGGCCCAGAGGGGCATATGCCTCTACTGGCTGTGCAGTCCCCATCCGGGTCTGGCAGGTGCGCAGCAGGTCACAGCCAGGGAGCAGCCCCCACTGCCAGACTGCTGCAGTGGGTAGAGGGTGCAGGGAACTCTCAGGGCTGCTTCAGCAGTCCATCTGGCACAAGGGGCAGTGTCCCCACGTACCAATTGGCTGGGCCTCAGAAGCTCCTGAGAACTAGTAGCCCTGACCTACTTGCCAGGGTGGCTTTTTATGGCCCTGGGCTCTTGCTCCCACTGGCTGCAGATCCAGGAGGAGCCAGGCAGGGTTATTTTGACACAGTTTGCTCTGCACCAAAGTGCATGTCTGAGCACGTGTGCTGAAGCAAAAGGCCCTGGCTCAAATTTGAACTACTTCTATTTGAGCTGCTGCAAGCGCACATGCTTGCAAGTGTGGACGTGCCCTAACAGATGATGCAAATGCTGCTTGCTTTGATGCTGCAGTATGGCCCTCTGCTGAACTTGCTGGATGGGCTGTGCCAGAAGTGAATCTGTCCCTGTGGGATGAAGGGTGATCAACATACCCAGATGGTTTTATGGGACACACGCTCCCCCAAAAAGGGGGACAGCTGGTTAAGGGGAACAGACCAACATCCAGGCTGTAGCAGTTATGGATGTCTTGAGGAAGCTTAGCCTACTGTTTTGGAGTGGTGGGGTTCTGGGGAGGACTGATTTTAATTGTTCCTGACAGTGTCTGTATGAAAAGAATCTGAATGATGTAAGCCACGATTTTGTAAAGACTTACAAGCTTGTTAACCTTATGCCTGTGGACAAGTTCCACTGAGCTCAAGTTAAACAAGTACATGTCTTTGCACATTCAGTGCCTAACTGGCTATAAACAAGGCTTCAAATCTGGCTTATTGTTGGGTGTTAATGGGGCTTCTCTGAGAACAAAGTGCTTGCTAGCAAGTCTTTGCAGCAGTGCCTTTATAAATGCCCGTACTGCCTTTGAAATAATTACCATGTGGCCTTGCTCCTTCCCTGGCACCATGGATTAATTGTTGTTGTTCTTCTATGGTTTATCCTGTGAAAATTCAATAAAAAAAGTTTGGAAAACCTCGGTAGTTTAATTCCTGGCTCTCAAGAACACCAATTGCTAAGAAGATGAGTCATATCCCTGAGGACTCGAGCCAGCCAAAACAGATGCATAAGAGGTAAAACCCACTGTTGGTCACTGATCTGAGACGGAGAAGTAGCTGAGCCAGGCAGTGTCTGGTCACTGCAAGTAACAAAAGAAGGGAAAAGATTTTCCGTGACAGGTGGATCTTTCCTGGACATTTTACAGGAGTGCGGTTACAGCACTGCAGGAGCATGGCTTTGGTTAACTGCTTCCCCAAGATATAACAAGCTAATTAAAGATGAATGCACTCCAAAGGAAAAGAGCAAAGCAAGGCTCTTCAGCCACGCAGTCTGGTTTCCCGTTGTCACATGCAGCCACATAATGTAGTCTCTTTCATCAACTAACCGGGCTGCATCCAGCAAGGAGTTTTATTTCTCCCTGTTCCTCCTCTTGCAAGGGGTTTTCTGCAAAGAGCTGTGTATCTCCCTATCCCAGATGTAGAAGTGGTGACTGTTACATCGGTGGGGTCCTCAGGGCAGGGTTTGGGAAGAAAGGAATATAACTGCTTTCCTCCCAGGTCTACTTCACAGCTGTTAAACCAGCCGGCCCAGTCTTCCACTGGAAAGGACTTTGCTACGGCAACTGCCCCTTGTTCCAGACTCTAGTGAATTCACATATTCATTCTGGCTGGGTCTGAAAAGCAGTAGCCGTGGTAGCACTTGAGTGATCAGCTTGGCAGCTACACTTACAGGACTGGGACCCAGGGCCTTATGCTCCCCTACATTCAATATGCAAATATGCCTTTGTGACCTCTCCCCAACCCCCCAGGGGTGTGATTACAGCCCTGATTCATTAAAATAATTTTTTTGCAAGGGTAGGAAAGAGAACCCCAGTGCCCTGGACAGATTCAGACTCACGTAATTACCTTCTGCCTCCCTTATTCCTTCTGCAGCTTCAGCTGGATGGGATGTTATTGCTGTGTAGAGATGCAGTGCAGTCATTAAATTGCTGCCCTGCTCCACTCCAGGAGTAGCTGCACTTCAGCTGTAAGCAAAATAATTATTTTGTATCAGCATCTAATCTCTGCAATCAGTTGCTTCCTTGCAGGTGATAAGCCCCTTAGTTCTTCTTCTGTGCACACCCATAAATAGAATTTAACACAAAAGCTTTAGGGAATCCTCTGGGTTGCGAAGTGCTCTAGAAACACAATCACCACAGTGGCTGCAAACTTGCATGTTGCCTCCTGCCTGCCCTCTGCTTATTATGTCTTCATAAAACCGAATGCAGGTGCTTGGGCATGAAGACAGCTTTTCCACTTTATATTTTTTGCTTTGAGTGACATCTCTGGGCTTGAGAATATCATGTCAGGTCACTTGCACTGAGTCTCAGACTGTCACTGCAAGGAGTGTGCTGTAAGCATGTGTTTGGAGAGCCCTCAGTGGCTTTGCTTTGAGGATGTAAACACAGACTGTCACTTCCCATCTTCATCTGTCCGGATGGCTGAGATGTAGCAATCTCAATAACAGGTATTACAGTTCCAAGGCAGCTGTGTTTTCAGTCCCTTTGTGCACAGGTTCTGGTGGAGGTTTGCATAATACAATCCTAGATCCTGCTGAAAATGGGCCTATTCCTGCTCTTTGGAAATACTAATCTACTGCTCTTTATGCCATTCTTTTCATGGCCATAAAAGATGTCAAGAGCCTGCTTCTGTGTTGGAGTGCTGGTTAAAGCACAGGAACCAAATTAGAGAGGAAAAGAGCAGGGCCCTTGCAGCACCTCACAGTCATCAGCCATCAGCCTTGCTAGCCAGATGCCTTTTTGGCATAATTCCAGCAGGTTCTTTACACAGGTATAGAGATTAGTGGAAGGTATCATGATAGGGCACCTTCCTCCCTTTTTAAGTGCTGTTTAAACCTATACAACTTGCACCCTTATGTTCCCTGGTCTCCCCATATTTAATTGAGGACATAAATTCAGTAGGGGGAGGTGTGAGCGCCCTGGCTGTGCACACAATTCATTTGCAGGTATGACAGATGTGACTTGCAGTCACAGAAGGGGAAACTGGGCCTTAACCAGGCCTAATATGGATCATGGGTTTGTAAAGAGCTTGGAACCTCAGAGACAGACCAATACACGTAGCAAAGGAATACTGCCACTCAGACATTTTACCAAGCACTTTGGATTTCTCTCACCAAGCTGTCTCAGCCCTCCTTAGCTAAATCCAGGGGTTAGCCCCATCAGGGATGGAGAGAAGGACCCTGTGTGCTGTGGCATTTAGACATATGATGATGTTCTGTGAGGTGACAGGAGAAACCAAATGAAAGAATAACCTATTTCAGAACTTGTGTGATTTCAAGTAGAAAATAAAGGCTGCAGCTCATGGCATCTTCAGGGATCTGCAGACTGCTTGGGCAAACATTTCCCCAAGGACAGTGTGCACATAGGTACCAAGGACCAGGACTGTGATGCACAGACAATTCCACTATGACCCACAGGACTGGAAGGAAGCTGATCTGATCCCTAAAATAGCATCTCTAATACTCCATATGGGTGGAGGATGGAAAATTATTTTTGCCAGGCTGCACAGGGAAGACTTTTTTGAAATGCATGCTAAGTAAACCTAAATATGAGAGTGAAAGCAAGCCAGGGCTGTTATTTGTATAAAGCTGTGCATGAACAATATGAATAGGCCAAATAATGATATCGCCACTGAGCTAAAAATATAAAGGTACAAGTGGGTACAATACAAAATGATTTACGTGTATTGAGTCTGTGATTTTGCAGCTCTGGTTAATAAGAGAATAAACTGGTAATTTGCTATCCAAGGAGTTCAGAGATGTAGCTAATGAGTTGTTGGTCCATTTCCACTACACATTTTCATAGGCTTTACCTATTTGCTGGGGCTGCCTTCATTTCATTAGCTATTGGTTCTGTGTAGAACTGCCCATCCAGTTTTCAGTGCAATGCACAATTCTACGGACATGTTTCTAATAGGCTCTACATTTCTATGTTTCCAACAGATGTCACGTTTTCAGGGGCACAGTTATCTCAAGGAATGGCCAAGTCAGTGGTGGTACGTGATTTATGACAGGTAAAGACCTAGTTCTTTGCCATCCCACATCCCTATCTATGCAACGTGATGTCATTCCTTGTGGAGCATGTTGTGTTGTTCCTTGCTGTCCGAGTGGTCCTCACTGTGCTGCCTCCAGCTAGCTAGCTGCTGGCCTACAGTAGTTCCATGGCATGGCAAGGCTCTTTACTGTCCGCTGTGCCTCCCTCTTTGCCTGATACTTTAGGTCGCTCTCCTTCAGCTTTGTTCCTTCAGTCCATCATCAGGGAAGGAAAACCCCCCCCCCCGAAACTTATGTCTGTTATATTTCAGGTGGAATGCAAAGCAGTGTAGTCACACACTCCCATAAATATTTCATGTGGGACTTTATTAAATTCTGCTAAAATGGTGATTGCTGCTTTAAAGATACCCAGGGCTCCTTTAGAGGGATGCAGGTTGCTTGTCTCTAGTGGGGCATTTTTTAAAGTCGGTCCCAAAGATTCCTGCTAGGCTCATTATCTTCAGGACAGAGATAACAAGCCTGAGGCAGTGAACGGGGCCCTCACAGGACTTTGTTTCTAGTCTTTGTTTATTTGGTCCTCTGCCTCCCAGTGGGATCTGCAGTTAAAATAAGCCACCAAGATGTACTTTAATTATTTGAGGGACCCCTGGGAAGATATTTGGAATCTGTAGTCTTAATTAAGTCTGCTGCAATTAAATTGTGAACTTGATTGTAATAATAGCAATAATTATAATTATCTTCATCAGGAGGCCTGCAGGGCGCATTACAAAGGTGGTTAACAGTATTATCTTCATTGTACAAATGGGGAAACTGAGTCACGGCAGATTAAGTGACTTGTCTCTGGCACTAGTCCAGAGCTCTCAGGACTGGCCTTTGTATGGAGGAGGAGGTACGAAGGACTCTCCTCTCTGTGGACTGTGTTGTGCAGTGGCTGGAGACTGGACTGGAGAGTGTGGACTCCAGTGTTCTTCCTGGCACCCTGAGAGGGTGTGCAGGGCAGGTGGCTAACTACGGGTGCTCTTGGGTGTTGTACCTAGGTCCGTGTGGGACACAGGAGTGGGGTTTGGTGACTGGAGTTGGCACTGTGGATTAGGGCGCCAGGTTTTTCTGTTCCTGGCCCTATACCTTACTTCTGGCAGGGAGGCAGTGTGGCCAGACAGGGCAGTGACCTGGGACTAAGGAGACTCAATTCCCATTCCTCACTCTGCCACTGACTTGCTGTGTGACCCTGGACAAGGCCCTTCATCTCTCCGTAATGTTGTTATCCCTCCCAATTTCAGTCTGTCTCATCCTCTAGGCCGTGGCTTACCAGAGCTGCTCTGTGCCTGAGCAGCACCCTGTCTGTGAGCTGTATCTGGGGCTTCCATGTGCAGGTTCCCTGTATCTTTAGTACAAATAATGAACAGCAGCAGCAGCAGCAGCATGACTATACATCATGCAGGGCTTGAATGTGCCTCTGTGTAGATTAGAAAAATTCCGAGGCCCACGAAGTACTTTGAGAGATGCTGATCAAAGAGACAGTAGAAACACCAAGCAGTATTACTGAAATGAGATTCTGCACTCTCCATGTCTTGTGCATGCTACAGTGTGCTCTTAAGATTAAGAAAAGAAGAGTTTGGAACAGTTTTAATGCTTAGTAGTAATCAGATGCCCTGATTGGCAGGTACTGACAACCAATAGTGCCCAGCACAGGGTATCTAGTCCAGATCAGGGGGTTGTGATTTCTAGGCAGAAATTCAAACACTAAGGTTTTTAGGGGAGGCACCAGGGACTCTGATGTCCTGTCAGTGTGTGGGATCATACTCAATCTGTTTCCAGATCCCATTAATGCTAAGGTAAGTTTCCTATGTAGAGCTCCCTTTCCCCCAAGCACAGAGGGAAATGTCTCATCAATTTAAGATAGATATTCTCTCTCTTTCTGTGAAAGGGATGTTGCTCCTTAAATATTTAAGGCAACAGTCAGTGTGAAACATATAAGCTGTCTGTAATGTTCATTATCCTGTTTGTGCCAGCATCTTTGCCAGTCCCGAGTGACTTGAAGAGATAACTCCATTTTCTTTGCTACAGTAATAGCGCCGAAAAGTGTTACTGCATTACAGGAGGGCATGAATTTATGGCCCTTCTAAAATCACAAACTCCCCTTCTCACAAAAATCCTATCAGCTGCAGGCTGAATATGCCTAGGCAGCAGTGTGCCTCGGCTCTGCACCCCTGCCAAGACACTGAGAGCAGGGAACGAGGCTGCTGTGTCGTCTGTCATATCAGATGCACTCCCTGTCCTTGCCTTCAGATATGTCCCTTTCCTTGCCCTCGCTGTTCTGCATAACAAGCTTGTGGGAGCCTGCAGATGGGCACCCAGCTTTAGAAGGAAGGATTTTGTTTTTGTAGGGGCTAAGTTACAGACAGTTAAAAAGCCTGTGGCTGAATCGATTCAGTCTTCGCAGGTTAGTCTAAGCTGCATAGATTAAACTGATAAGCAAGTGAACAGACATTCGCTTTTGATTCTGGAAATGCAGACGCATTCCTGTAGTGGCCCAGGCCAGAAACTGGGGGCACTAGAGTGCACCTCCCTGCTCAGCTGGAGCAGACAACTTGGGTCAAGGCTAGCCTGCCTACCCTGCAAGGGTGGGTTTGCAAGGGAGGTGCAAAACATCCTGGGATGCTGGGGATGGTAAGTTAACTTGAACTTGGAGGGAATGTGGGACAGAAGTTCAATAAACCAATTTAAGCTAAATCATTTAAGTCTGATACTACAACCACCCAGGTTTATCTTGAACTGGTTTTGGCTATGTTAAAAGTGGTTTATGTACACTGAATTTCTGCTGTGTTACAGATTTGAACTGGTTTCCAATCACTTATACTGGCTTATGTGTAATTTCTGTCCCTAGCCAGGGTGATTCTGTGCTGGAAAGTGACTATAAAAACGGTATTACTTCATAGCTTGGCTGCCTCAATTGTCTCCTGCAGGTTGTACTGCTCTGTGTCTACCTGAGGTTCTCCTCTGGCCCCCATCCTCCAGTATTTGTGAACTTTTGATCACCTTTGCCTTGCTGAACTGACACAGCTAAGAGTGAGCAAGCCCTGGATTCTGCTCCTCTTTGTGAGTCCTCCCATGAGCTGGTTGCTACACTCCATTCACTTTCACCTGTCCAAGCCTATAGGTGGCAAAAGGGCTGTGCAGGGGTTACGTTGTGCCTCATTCAACCCGAGAAGTCTTTACTCCTGGTTGCAGAGGGTGAGAAGGAAGACCTCAGCTTGATTCTCAGATCCTGGGTTGTGTGTGAAAGGATGGAAGTAAGGGAAAGGCTGCGGTTTTACTTATAAAACAATCATATAGTGAGACCCCTGCAATGCTATTTCAGGTGTTTTGCAGAGCAGGCAGGTAGGTTAAGTGACATCCTGGCTCTAAAAGGGCTGCACCTCCCCTCCACGCTGACCTCAGCTCACCAAGATCCAGGGGGAATGTTTAAGCATGCAGTCTCTTCTCCAGGTGACTGGCGAGCAGTATTGACACATACTTTTGGGAAGTTCATCCGACTGCCCCTCCCAACTGCAGTGAAGACCAGACAGACTCCATCTGGAGCAAAGGAGGACCACTGATTTTCTGTGTAGATTAATGGCTCTGTCCTCTTGTTCTCTTGCTGGCTGTAGTTCTGCTTGGCACACCAAGCAGCAGCCCAAGTCTGTTTGGTGACATGCAGGAGCCAGGGGCTGGGCTTAGCCAGATTCCCTGTAGTCAAGTATGTGCATGACCCAACCAACCCCATCCAATTACTCCTTTCTGAGAGGGGAAGCTAGGGGATAAGCATATGAAATTTTGCTCTCAACACTGGGGACCCATGGGCTCATCTCTAGAGGACAGCAGAGCATTGGCAGGTGTCCATCTAGGGGCATGTTACTGCTGCCAATCTACTCTGTTGCTCAGTAGATACACTCATTTTCCTAGGTTACTGGTTGGCAGTTTTTTGGCAGTGCTCTCTTCCTTGGGCAGGATACATTTTTGAAAAAGTACCAGACTCTTAAGGGATTTCTTCTGTTCTTAATTAGGTAAAATGCAGCCGTCTAATATGATCTCATTGCTTAAATCCTGATTTTAGCCTCTTGAGATTAATTACCTTCCCCCTGTATTTGCATCATGTCTTTTGCATTTAAATTCAAATCAGATTAAGAGATATATGGTCTTGGAAGGAGAGCTCCTTTGCCATGCAAGGCAAATAAATAAATAAATAAATAAAAAGCTTCTTGAAAGTAGATGGCTTAGAAGGAAGCTGTATGAAGGTGCCCATGGTAAGTGTTGCCTTTCTGAGATGGGATTGCTCCGACCATGTGTTTCAGATAAAAGATACATTGTAGACATCCTCTGGGGTGCTGACATGAGACCACCTGCATAGGCCACCTGAATCAGTGTAACATGGAAGAGAGAAGAAACAGGCCCTCTACAATTTTGCATTTCCCTGAAACTTTCTGTCCCTCAAGCGCAAGAAGCAGGCCTTATCTAGAAGTTGATGTGTAGCAGAGTACAATCTGGATTTTTCCTATCTGAGTGGCTCACGGCCCACTTAGTTTGCAGCAGGTTGTCAAATTATCAGCTGCCTGCTGCAGCTTTTACTTCATAGGGTGCTGCATCTGCTTGCAGCAGGAGCCTACTGGTGGGGTGTAACATGGCTCCTACCCCATTACTAAAGGTAAAAGGGAGCCCAGGGGTAACTGGCCTTCCCCCTCACCTGGGACAGGCTAATGTGGACAAAGATCCCTGGCATAAAATAGCCACCCATCCCAGGTGTGAGCAGTGACTGACAGGCCTGAGGGTAGAAGTGGAGGGTTAGGTATCCCAGGAAGAGACTTATAAGCAGAAACATGAGCCAGTGAGGGTAGTTTGGTGTAGGGCTGCAGGAGGCAGAGCTCCAGGAAGGAGCTAGGTCGGGTGGCCCAGGAGAAGGAGTCTGAGCTGCTGGTGGTGTGGAAGAAATCCTGCATCTTAAACAGGATCAGATAAGTGCCTTGGGCGTTTTTGTGAAAGAACTTCTGCAGGGCAAAATTAACCCTGGGAGGGAAGCCCCTTTTTTTGGAGCAGATGCTCATGGTTTTCGGTTTACCTTTATATTCGGTTTACCTTCATATCCCATGAGCACCTCTTGGCACAACTGGCAATATGTGGCCTCGACCACACCACGATCTGCTGGCTGGGGAATTGGCTCTGCGGTAGGACCCAGAGGGTGGTGGCTGACGGAAGTCAATTGTCGTGGTGTGCGGTGACCAGTGGGGTCCCTCAAGGGTCTGTCCTAGGGCCTATACTTTTTAACATCTTCATCAATGATGTAGACATGGGTGTCAGAAGTGGACTAGCCAAATTCACTGATGACACCAAACTCTGGGGTAAAGCATCCACACCTGAGGACAGGTGAGTGATCCAGGCAGATCTTGACAGGCTCATGAAATGGGCAGATGAGAACCTGATGGTGTTTAACACCGAAAAATGCAAGGTTCTTCACCTTGGGAGGAAAAACCTGCAGCATGCTTATAGGTTCGGCAGGGCTATGCTGGTTAGCACTACAAATGAAAGGGACTTGGGGGTCATGATTGACCACAGGATGAACATGAGCCTTCAATGTGATGCTGTGGCTAGTAAAGCGAGCAAAACACTGGCTTGCATCCATAGATGCTTCTCAAGCAAATCCCGGGACGTCATTCTCCCACTGTACTTGGCCTTGGTGAAGCTGCAGCTGGAGTACTACGTCCAGTTTTGGGCTCCACAATTCAAAAAGGATGTGGAGAGCCACACACATGATCAGAGATCAGGAAAACAGACCTTATGATGAGAGGCTGAGAGCTGTGGGACTCTTCAGCCTGGAAAAGCACAGGCTCAGGGGTGATCTGGTGGCCACCTATAAGTTTATTAGGGGTGCTTACCAGGATCTGGGGGAACGTCTGCTCACCGGAGTGCCCCAAGGGATGACAAGATCAAATGGTCACAAACTCCACCGTGACCGATTCAGGCTGGACATAAAGAAGAATTTCTCTACTGTCTGAGCCCCCAAGGTTTGGAATAGACTGCCACTGGAAGTGGTTCAAGCACCCACTTTGAACACCTTCATGACACATTTAGATGTTTATCTTGCTGGGATCGTATGATCTCTGCTGACTTCCTGCCCCTGGGCAGGGGGCTGGACTCTATGATCCTTCAGGGTCCCTTCCATCCCGAATGTCTATGAAATCTGTGGAGGAATGGGTATAGTTGAAAGGGGTGGATTGGAGGCCATGGGAGGCACGGGGCCCTCAGTGTAGAGACCTTCCCAGGGCTGTGAGCCAGGGAGTGTTGCATAGGTGCAGTATCCCACAACCAGCAGAAAGACTTACTATCCAGTGGAGGGTTGAAATAGAAGACAAAGACTGGAGTGCAAGCCCAGAGCTTGCAAGGGTGAGGGCCCAGAGCCCATGAGAGCCAGAGGTGGGGCCTGGGAGTTTGTGGTCCTGAAATAGTGGATCCCAGGCTGAGGTACTCAGTTAGAGTAAAGTGGGACAAGGCTGGGCTGGGGGGCTCAACCCCAGACAAGGGCCTACCATCCCAAAACTGCCTTTGCTCTCTAGGGGGCAGGCTCCCTGACAATTCTGTAACATTAAAGTGTGGCAGGAAAGAGAATAGGGTGGGATCCCGAGAAGCCAGAATGGGCAACAGAGTGGGGGGCCCAGGCAATGTCCAGGAGAGGTGACTTTGTCGCTTCAGCACTGAGCCTTGTTACATGGGGCGATGCAGTTGATAAGAGAAGCAGTGCCCTTTATAGTGCAACTTGCAGGAAACAGTTGGGGCCCCCCAGGCATCCCATCTCATATAGCTGTTTGCTGTGACTTTGTGCATCCCTGGCTAGTTTGCAAATCCTCATCCTTGCAGGAGGGTCTGGAACCTAACTCAACAAAGAATATAGTCTTTGCTGTATCATCACAGCACTTAGCAATGAAGGAGGACCCCAGTGACACCAATTACAATGGCTGAAATGAATTTATGCTTGAAATGACAGGCAGAGATTTTGCCCTGCCCTCTGGTGTGGTACAGCAAGGCCACAAGAAAGCTAGCAGCACCCATCTTTCCAAGGGTATTATACGAGGAGCACGGTGTGGAGCTGCTAATTTAGTTTTTGCAGGTGCCCAAGTTGAATATGTCCATGACACCAACGTGTCATACAGATTTATCTTTCTTGGAATCTGAGCCTTGCTGCTTCCTTTGAATAGCACTGCTGAGGGAGAGTCCATCAATTTGGCAATTTACTTCCCCATCTTTAGGATGAAGTGCTTGGTTATGCTGATGTTCAGCACCAGCTCTGTTTACTCATCTTAGCTTTCTCCTGAAGGGGGGAGTGTTAAAGTGGATCTGAACAAGGTTTGAGTACATGGAGGACCAGGCTTGCAGTGGAAAGGGTTCATCTTAATCCTCGTGTACTTTTACAAGGCCGTGCAACACTTCAGTAACCAAGGGACATTTGATAAAGGTAACTCAATAACAGCCCATTTCTACCTTTCTCACATGGTAAAAAGGCCCTTAGATTCTAATGCCACTGCCCACACATTCATGTGACACTGTAACAGGGCTCCTGTTAATCCTTGTTGCAGTAGAAACAGCTGTCAGGACCGGTGTTGCAAAGTGGGAAATTACCTGTGATGGGTCGAAACATTAAAAGAACATAGCACAAAAGGTCAGCTCATGATTGTTTAATTAATGCCAGAGGTCTGCAGCAGGAGCCAGCACAAGGATGGAACCTGTCCTTATTGGTGCCAGTCAATGAACTGGAAGTTAAAATCATGTGGGCCCACAGAGTCAGTTGCCCTGGAGAGCAGACGAGCACAGGAGCTCAAGCTCATGAAAGCTGCAAAGAGGTATGGCGACTCATCCAGCTCCCAGGTGGGTGAAAATTAGTAGGACTTAGCTGGAGAAAGAACCAAAAAAAAAAAGGAAACTTAACTTGAGTGGAGATCCAGTGCAGAAGAGCTGCACATTGTAGGAATGTGGTGCCCTGGTGAGTGTGACAGCTGCTGGTTAATTACCTACAGGGAGATGGGAACTGTGTAAACTCTAGTGAGGCAATCCTGTATGGGCAGTTTCTACTGATGTTGAGCAGATAGGAATTGAGCCAAGGGACTCTTTGAATTGTCAAACTCCCCTCTGTCTTGAAACAGAATAGATTTTGATAGTAGTGGAGTAATAAACCAAGACTCCTAGCTGTTAGAGGCTATGGGAAGGAGCCATGGTGAAGACTCTGTGCAGAGATCAGACTGTTATGCTTGAAGGCCAAGCACTGACCTCCCAGGCATGGGGCAGGATCCTGGGGAATGGTGATTTTATCCAAGCCAGATCTGTGATTAGCATCTCCATGACCAGTAACAGGAAGCCCCTTTTGGGTGTGTATGGATGCACTGGGAAACAAGACTTAAGTAATTCACAAATAACCATCTGTGGCATGGCATGGACAGGGCATAGGGGTGGAGGAGCCCTGTGAAGAGGTTGGAAGCCACTATTTAGTTCAGAGTGGGACAGAAAATCATACCTCCCAATATTTACTTTCTCTTCCATTATTTTTCTTCTTAACATCAAAGGTGTGGCAGGTGAGTACAAAAGAGACCAAGTGGAGAACTGAGTGGAACAGGTGCAACCTCAAATTTAACAAAGGTAGCTTTGGTTTACTACAGCTACCAATGGGAGCAAAAGCAGCAGACACACAAACGATCCTGTAAAGGTCACACCCATGCTCACCTTTCATGCCAGTGGTATTTACCCAGATGCTGATCTCTCCTGCAATGGCCCCTGATTGCCAAAAACTATTTCCTCTTTTGGCTGCACATAGGAATCCCGAAGCTCATTTCCCACCCATGACCAACAGCCGCAGCTGTGTTCCAGTGGCCAGGCATGTGTGTTCCAAATCTATCACCCTAACAACCCCTTGGAAATGCAAATAAAAATGAGATTATGATATTTTACGTAAATAAGCAATGTAGCAGCTCCAGTCTGGCTCAAGCTGCCAGTGAAATCACTGGAGAGATATTAACATTGAAATATTTGAGCATGTTCTCATGGAACATTTATTATGTAACTCCAGGCTCCAATAAAGATTTTATATAAATTATTCATTATGGAAATCAGATGAAATGCCAAAAACCCCACCCACCCAGGGACTGGTTCTTTTTTTATTACTACTGAAGATCTAGTCTTAGTTAGCAACCAAGCTATTAAGTTGGCATGTGAGGTAATTAGGAAGGGAAAATTAATCGTTATATCAGTGCACTACTGATTATACACTTATTGCCCTTCAAATAAGTGACTGGTCATCCATAGATAAGGGTAACCTCATCTGTAACAGGCAAAAAATCCCAGTTTATTCAGAATAATAAGATCCAACCCACTATTCTTTTTTCTTTTTTGTGGGGGGGAAGGGGGCTTGGACAATGACAGGTAAATGTTTTGCACTAAGGGAACTACAGGGATTTGTAGCCACTGGAAAAAAAAGAGCTGCCATTTCACCTTAAATGTAACATAACATAATCAGACTTTATGAGGCAAAGCTGGCCTTGGCTGGGAGACCATATGTTAGACGTAGCATCGTTGAGCACTCAGTAGATTGCGCTGCCAGACAGGAGGGCCATTCAGAGTCTACCAAGGGGTGGGATACCCAGTGGATTGCAGGTGGGGGTGAGAATTGTTATTTTTTTTCTGGCAAAGGAAATAGTATTGGTGTCATGGGGATCTGTGAGTAGGGAAAGCATTTCCTCTACTTGTCACCAGAGTTATAGAGCATTTCCCAAGGGGACCCCTAGCTAGTACAATAACAGTCTTGGCAGAGAGGATGAGGGCTGAATGGGACACTGAGCCTATGGGAATTAGGCACCAAAATCCATTGAAATTCAGTCAGCTTAATCCCAGTGTTCCTCCCCTCCAAACTCTACTGAAGTCCTTCCCTTCACTAGGTGCTTTGCCACCATTCCTGGTACTGGTGCAGTTCTCCTCTTGGGAGTGACTGAGCGAGCCCTAGTGTAGCCTAGCCGCTGACACAGTCACCCCAGAGTCACCTGGATCTCCTCGGACAATCAGGAACCTCGGTGTTTGGTCTGTTGTTGATTGCCTGATGTCTGCTGCTCCGCCTGCCATCTCCATAGCTCCTCTGCTCTGTCCTCTCCAGTGTGATGGCTGCTGGAGCACAAGGTAGACCGGGAGGTTGATGGAGCCCCTGAGCATAAACAGGTTACGTAAGTAAGTGGTGACTGGGAGCTGGCGAGCAGAGGAACCTGAAGGAGATGCCTGCCAGTTGCCTGGGAAATGAGATTCAGCCCCAAAAAGCAGGCGGAGGAGCATAACCGTTTGCATTACAGATACGCACACAGAGCAGAAAGCGTTTCCCATTACAGTTGCATGGAGGACTGCAGAGTGTGGCAGTTGCCATGGCAACCACCCTTTTTCTAAATTCATTGCTAAATCGTCATATAGGAATCCACCGTAAATGCCTGATGTGCCCAAGACATTGGCCTTTTTCTGGCCTTTGTTGTCTTCAGTCCAGGTTCCCCCCTGCTAATGTTTCCCATCACTCATATACCACACTAGCCTTGGCCCCTTAGCTGCTGTGTCTGTCTGCTCATGGATGGACTATGTGCTGTGCTTGTGCTGGCCTGAGGGAGTGTGTTAATCCACCTTCACTCTCCCATGCTCCCAGGTGTGTGTGTGTGTGTGTGGGGGGGGGGGGCCGGGATTATGGCTAAATGCAGCCCACACCTGCCCAAAACTTCTCTTGCCTATGACAGATACTTCTGTCCCAGCTTCTTCCTCCCAGTGGTCCTGTATCATGTCTGCTCCTGGGGCCCCCATCCTCAGTTACACTCATTTCTAAGCCTTCTCCAGTGCCACAGTGCTATAAAGATATCCCCTTGCAAATGAGTCCCAAGCCCTAATATTTTAATTCCCCTCCTGCTGGCGGGTGCCTGCCCACCTCATAGGAGGAAGGACCCCATGCCAGTGTGTCCTGGAACATAGCCATTTGCCTTGTTGATACCTCTTCGTTGAACCCTCTCCATCAGAGTCAACAGAGAGGCTTGGCAGATACACCTCTGGATATTGTGCCTCCTGAATGTGGGAAGACCTATGGTACAGTAATTGATGGTGGTTTTTTTAATGAGCCCTTTCTTAATCAATCTTCTATCAGGGAGGGGTGTTAATGCCCATGTTCAAGTATCATCATCATGCTCAGGGGCTGCAGAACTGGTGGTGATGCCTGGGGGCAGAGCCGCTGAGTTCCCTGTGGCTGTGGAATGAACAGCACATCCCCAGCAGCATCCTAAGGGAGCATGTACATGGTGCTGAACCCACTTTAAACTGTGTAAAACTATGCTGAAAAAGGCTAGCACTCATAGGCACCTGGGACCTGAGTGTTCACAGGGGCTGCAGGTAGTGGAACTGCATTTCAGGAGAATGTGGATGCTCCTTTAAAAGTGTCGGTTGCATGTTTGTTGCAGTCCCACAGTAGGTGTGAGTGGGGGGAGAAATGTAGGATGATCCTTCCCAGGATCTGGACAGCCTCTGGTAACCAGGACAGGTACTGTCCTTGCTCTAAAGCTGATTTTGGCTCTTGTATTATTCTCACTGTTTTGATGTCTGCTCTTTTCCCTGCCTAGTGCTGTTTGGTGATGTGTTACAACATGTCACCCTGTTTCCCAGTATTGCAAATATATCGTTAAGAAAGCAGTTACAATTTGCAGTAGAAAATTACTTTTTCCACCTTGAATGCAACAGTGCTAACAATCTCGAGGTGAAGCTGTACTTGCAATTAGCTGGTCTGAGGGATTTTTCACATGTATTTTCCACTTACCCTGAAGCTCAGGAAGAAGAGTTGTATGTTTCTCAGTGCTGGTTTGCGCAGAAAGATAGCATCTGGGCTGCTTGTACACACCACAGGGGCTTACTTTGGTTTAATTCTCCCTAAATTGAAGTGGTGGGTTTTTAAATACCCGGCTTCAATTTAAACTGAAGTAAACCCCCATGGCATGTCCGCAAGCATCAGGCCTGATCCTTACCTGTGGTGTGGTGTATACAAAGGCCCCTGGTCACTAAAGCTAGGTTCCTGGTTTCCAACTACTGTGGGCCAGATCTCTCTACACTAAAACAAAACAGCACATCACAAGCACTTTAACACGGTCACTTACCAGCTCCTACATTTGCTCACACAAGGGGAAGGCTAAAGGATGTATGTGTAGATGCAGTGTTGAGCATCCCAATGTGGGCTTTGTGCATCTTACAAAGATTTTTATGTGTATAAATAAAGCTCATCTTCTTAGGGGAACCTCAAGGGGAGTGCAAGCAGTGTAGATTGCCTGTTCCCAGCTTGACCCACTTTCTAGGAGGCATTTATATACTCAGCATTATGCTTGGGCTTCTGAGCTGGTGTGTTAATACCACTCAGATAATAAACATGCCTCCTTTTTGTGGATGGGAAGATGATAATATCTGCTAAGGATCCCTCAGTTCCCTTCTCAATGCAACTTAATTAATTGATGATGTAAAACTGTACATGCCTCTGAAATGCAGCCCTCCATCCTGGGGAGGAAGTACAACCCTATGTCATGGCCGTACAGTGATAGCACCTACATGTTAGGATAGGGAGTAAAATGTTTAGGTCTTGATTCTCCCCTGCTTCCTTTCTTTGCCAACCTGCTATTGAAATCCTATCAGAGCAGGATGGGATCATTAGTGTGGGAAAGGGCCTTCTGCCTGCCAGGCAGCTGTGCAAACTCACTGGCTCAATTCTTATATTACTTTACCTGGTATAAATGCAGAGTAACTCCATCCATCTGGAGCACCCTCAGAGATGTACACAAGTATGCATGTGGTCACAATTCAGCCCCACCTCTCTTCCATTGAATGCTGTGGGGCTGTCCTTGCACCAACGTGTCGGAAACTCCAGGTTCATACCTTGTTTCTTAAGGGGATGTCTTCAGCAATGGAGCATTGGTTCAGCATTGATTCAGAGGGAAGGGGACTGAACCCACTTCAAGCAGCTCTTGTTGAGGCAGGATGTTCCTTAAGGGACATACAAGCCTACTACCAGATCACATAAGCCAGGTGAGCACATTGAGAAAAGTGCCTTAAAGTTATGCAGCTAAACTGACACACGGTGCTTGAATAAATAAATATGGGAAGAAACAGACTGCAATAGAAATTGTACTTTATTACCTTATTAATAGTGTGACAGTTACACAGTTGCAAGCATCCCATATGACTGTAATACGCCTTCTTTAGGAACTGTAATTTGTTTATACCAGCAGCTGTTTCTGCCTCTAGTGGCCTTTTATGGATCATCAGAAAGGCTAAATGGAAGTTTCTCTTTCTTTTGGAAGCACATCAATGCCACTGCAGCTCCTCTAGCAATATATTATTGATTGGAGCACAGGCTGGTGTGGGGGTCTTCCTGGAAGGAGAGAGCTGGGAGGACCTGATTGCACTTCAGCAGCTTCTCTAGCTCTTCTCTGCTTCTTCATCTTGTGCAGCTGGAGACAGGGCCAGCTGTACCATTCTGCAGCCTCAAACTAGAATTTGAGACAAGGATTTGGAAACCATGAGTGTGCAACAGCAGCCGTGTCCTGGAGTCTTTGATGGTGTTAAACTAGGGCTTGAAATGCGCATATTCAGTCTGTGCCAAGTGCAAGTGTGCATGCACTTATGCACATGCACACGGGTGTGCAAGCATGGTACTAATGAAAGCTGCAAGGAGATGGCTTTGTGGACTGCAGCCCCTTGCTTGTGCTCCTAGAGGGTCAACATGGGCAGTGAGTATGGTGCAGGCCTTCCACCCACTGTTCGGCTTTCCCCTGGAGGGACTATCTCAAAGAACGAGATAAATTTGTCTCCATGGCCCTGTCTGTCCTTGTTCTGTCTGTTGGAACTGCTCACAGTGGTAATGGTGGTTTGTGTGCTGTGGACACCTGCCTTCATGCATATTGATAACTTGACTGCCACCATTTGGAGACCTAATATTGTAGCAATATATCCAGGAGGCAGGGAAATGGCAGAGGGTGGAGCAGGTGCAGCTTGCTTTGTTTGTGCAGGAGCCTTGCTGTGCTGGAGGTGCCTTCAGCACAATGCAGAGCTCTGCAGCCTTTGGAAACACAATTTAAAAAGAAAAGAACAAACCTGCCAGGCCATATCATTTTGTTTCCCATGCTCAAGTCCATTGGGAACTGGTCTCTTCCCCATTTTTGCCCTCTCTTGGTCAGCACAAATCAGTGTTTCCCCAGGAAGTTTAGCAAGCTGACTCTGCCAGAAACAATGGTAACCAAATGTTGTTCTACAGCCCAGCTAGAAAGGGTTCCCTGAGGCACCAGTTCAAACTGCAAGTCTGCACACTTTCTCTGAAAAGTTGTGATTCTGTGAAATCAGAGGGAAGGAGTCTCAGAGAGAAGTGCAGGGAAGATAAATTTAAGCTTTCCTTAGGGACCGAACAAACCAGCTGCTAGAGGAGGTGCCACTCTCGGAGCAAAGTCAGGTGGGAAGGGTGTCAGAGGAGTGGGGAGGAGAAAGAAGGGCAGCAGCAAGCGCCATCAAGAAGAGGAAATGTTGTACATGTGATGATATTGTTAGAAATATTATTGAAAATGCATTATCAATAGTGTTGTTAGAACAGCACAGCTGTCAGCTCTCCCTGGTGGGAGGGGGAGGTTGGAGGAGAACCTACTAAGGGCTCTTTGTATTAAGGTATCACTCTCTCTTTGTTTTGCAAATTTACTATCTCTTTGTTACAGTAAAGCATATACTCCTTGGCATTCTCATGCAGATAAGAGTAAATTGCAATTTTTAATGGTCCTGGCCTTGGGGCAGAGAAGGTTTGAACTTTTTGTAACCTAAAGCACTTTCTGAGCAGGCACAATTAGCTAATGCATATAAGCCTATCCGCCCCGCACACTTAAGTAGTTAATTATAATGCACATGCGACGGATGACGTGACGTCATTTCATATATGTTTGTATGAACCGGAAATGAGATGTAAGAGTTCCTGCTTCTGCACACGTGCTCAGGAGAGAGGGGATAAAAGCCAGCTGAGAGTTGTCCTCAGCGGTTGGAGTGATCCTTTGTTTCCGCTCCAACCCTATTTGCAAATATATACCTTTTGTGTTACTAATGGAGTGTGTCTGAAACTGAGAGTTCTTCGCCTCCCGAGAAACGAACCGCAGCCATTTCTGCAACAATTTGACCATGTATGTGTGATGAAAAGCGACAAAACAATTGTCATTTGTCTAGCATGATGGTGTCACTATGTACACATGCACCAGGCTGGCTGTTTAAAACAAGCTGACTAACGACACTCTCAGCAAAGAAGAGTGCCAAGCTGTCTGGGCTGTGAGGAGGAAGCAGGGGCGTGGTGGGGACTGGGTGCTGCTGCCACCCATTCAGAGGGGAGCTGGCATGGAGCAGAACCCCTGATGCCCTGAAGGGAGGGGCTAATGCTGTGTGGAAGAGAAGACTGGATGGAGGAACAAGGCACACACCTTGAAGTCCTGGCTGTATAATGTAGGGACCACTGTGTTTCCCTAAGGCAGGTGTTACTTCCACTGAGAACCAGTGGAATAATATCGAGAGAGTGCAGTGCAACCAGGGTCAGTAGAGGGGTGTGTGTGTGTGGGGGGCAGGGGGGGGCTGCACTGCTGAGGCAGGAATTGCTATGCCAGCTCTCTGGCAGCTGTCTGCTCCTTGAGGTGCAAGGATTGCCTTTGTTCTTGAAAAAGACAGAGCCTTCGTTCCCCTTTCAGTTGCAGGAAAGGACACAGAAAGTACAGTTCTCAGCTTGCAACAGTCCTTGTGGTCCAAATGCCTGAGGGTACCTCAGCATCAGAGGATAGGGAAACTACAGGCCTTGTTAGAGGATGGTTATAGCCACTATTAGGCATCACTTTGACAAATATGGAATTGGTTTGCTCAACTGTTCAGGACAGACAGGAACTAGCATTGTGTGCACAAGTCGGAGCAGGTGTCTGCAGTTATGTGTCCTTCAGAATTCTCCTCTTTGCTCACTTTGCTTAGGGCCTTGTTGCACAGGAACTTCAAGTGGCTTCTGGAGCTCTTACCCTGTGGACTGCCTGCATGTTAACACCTTGTAAGCCGCTTAAAGCACTCTATTCAGCTTAATGGTACCCCACTCCAGCGGAGGGTTATCTCAAATCTGCCTAATTTTGCTCCTGTTTTGTAACTTGTGGCCACTCTTCACAGTTTCTCGGCTGAAGTTTGAAGTCCTCCAGGATCCCAGGAGTCAGTGGGCCTGCTGTGCTTCCCACTGTTGCTGGCTCTGACCAGCTCCACTCCCAGGGCAGTTACAGCCTGCCAGGTCTGAGTTGGGGAGGGAACCATCTTGCTGAGACCCAGCACTTGCTCTGCCCTGAGGGAGCAGAAAGCCTGTCCTTCCCCTAGCTTCTTGTCTTGCCTCTGCTCACCAAGCCTCTAGTGCAGGCATCAGCAACCCCTGGGACATGTATCAGAGATGGCAAATGAAGCCATTTTGCAGGTTTCTGCCACAGAGCCTGGGGCTGCTTGCAGCAGGTGGTAGAGAGGCTGCAAGCAGCTGCGCTGAGGTCTGTGGAGCCCTGGCCAGGCTTTTTGCCAGTGGTGAGTGCAGGCATGCCTTGGGGTGGATGCCAGGGAAGGGATTGGGGCTGCACTGTCATAACAAGGATTGGTTCCCTTGTGGGTCCCCGTCATCCACCCCTGGCATGCCAATATCTTACAAGTCGAGGTTGTGGGGGTTTTTTTTGGCCTTCTGCCCAAAAATGTTGCTGACCCCTGCTCTAGCGGCAAGTCACAGTCCAGGCGAGGGACAATCAGACAAGATTTTTTGCCTTAACATGTGACTGCTTTGCTAAGCTGAACAGCACTAAGCCTATTAACATTTGTTTGGCTTCTAGCACAAGGTCTGACAAAACCCTTACAGTGCTTATCTGTGTCATAGCTCTAGCACAGAGAATGTGTCATTATTATGCACAGAGTGGCCCCAGGTAGGTTTTGCATGTGGCTTGGGAGAACCACAACAAGCATCAGCAGTTCCACAAAACCACAAAACTTTAGAGATTTTGTCACGATGTGGCTTCTGCTGACCCTGCACAACAGAAATGTACACCACATGGCTTACCCGTCTAAGGGCCAAAGGTTCCATCTCACCCTGAACAATTATTGAAGCTCAGCTGCAGTGGCAGAAGATGTGTGACTCTTCGCAAGATGCAGGCCCTTGTGAAGTGCCTTGAAGGGAAGAAATCACTGCATGGGCAGGGAAGGGTTTTGTTTGATGTTTTGCTTCAGTTTCATGTTGAAGTATTTCCCCATTCTTCCTCTCAAAAGAAATCTCTGGGTATGGCATTGCATCCTTCCTAACAGGTGAAATAGGTCAGCTGCTTCCAGAAACTGGGAAATGTCTCCCAAACTGGCCCATTTTTAATTGCATGGAAGCACTGTCTGCATGAGAGTTTCATTGGTTGAACTTCATTTGGGGCGTTTGAACACATGATAGGGGTTTATTCCACGGTGTATCATTCTATACCCCCTAAATTGACACAGTGGGTTTTAATTTTTTCCATCACTGTGACCGCTCAGAAATCTCGAAAATTGCTTTATGAGCTATTCAGAGTTAAATACTATATGGGGCACCACATAATTCACCCCACTGACCTCTTAGTACTAAATTACAGCAGGGGGCACCTGTAACTCACAGAATGCTGATATATACAGACCAGCAACAGTTGTGCTGTTTCATTAATTTACATATCTTAATTTAGTGTAAGTTCAGTACTTAATTAATTTCATAATTTTTACACACATTTTTACACAATTTTTTCTTTCCTCATATTTTAATTAAGCATTACTTATATTTTTATGTTTTTTATTATTATTTTATATATATGGTGACAATGATCACGAGTTGATCACTTTCTCTATCCATTGCTGTAACAAGAGGCCTTCTCAGGGCCGGTCAGAAGTTGGCTTGCCCACCTGTTCCTGGGCTAACTGCCTGTCTCTCCTGCCATGCCTTGATGATACAAAATTATGGTGTTAATTAGGTGGAAGGCTGCCCTCTGGTGGCCCTGTTCTCCTGGGCCCATGTATGCAGCTCCAATCACCCCTGTACTGCATCCCAAGCCTTGCGGATGACACACACACCTACGATGTTCCCTCATACCATGACTGGTGCTCCTGGGTTTCACAGGGATTCTCCCTCCCTCCCTGGAGCAGCAGGTCACTGTGACCCTTTTAGTCTTTTTTTTGACCCATACTCAGCCTCTTTGTGCTGGAGGACTTACCAAGGTGAGAACTTGCCCCTAAATCTTTGG
The DNA here is from genome assembly GCF_052110815.1 of Crocodylus siamensis. NCBI lineage: Eukaryota > Metazoa > Chordata > Crocodylia > Crocodylidae > Crocodylus > Crocodylus siamensis. The sequence goes on from NC_143406.1 coordinate 15,212,235, forward strand.
CTGAGCCCCCCCAACTCAGCCTCTGGCCCAAACTATAGCCTCAGGCATTCATAACTATGCCTTGCCCTACTTCTCTTATGTGGCATTCCTACCAGGCCCACTCCAGGGCCTGTATACCACACCCTACCCTGGGTTCTTCTTATCATCTTCACACTCAACTACTCATGGGACTGGCCCTTGTGCTGCCCTTCAGGCTTACTCCCAGTTCAACCCTACTCAATGCACCCTGGGGACAGCCCTTCAGTCCTACTCCCATTCAATCCTACTCTGTGTGGGGCCACCTACAGGGCCTTCACAACTGCCCTCTCTCTTCAGGGTCACACAACTATCTTCAGCCAGGGGCCTCCAGGATCTTCCTCCCCTGCAGGCTCAGATGGCTGTAGCCATGCCTGGCTCCCACTCCTCTCCTGGGAACTTCCACCCCCTAGTGCTTAGGTGACCCTAGCCATGCCTGGCCCTCATACCCACCAAATTGTGTAGGCTAGGGTTTAAGGTACCCTGATCCACCTTTCACAGGGGTGGTAACTGGCTTGGCATTTTCTGGGGGCTCCCATGCCACTAGGCACTCCACCAGACCACCCATCCCTGGCAGGGTGCAGTTTCAAGTCATGCCCAGGACTAAAAGCCCCCTGCTCTTACCTTGATGTTCCTGCTGCAGCTCAGCCAGGTGATGTTTCTGCCTCAGATGGCAGCAGCAAACTGCAGCCTCTATATACCTGGTTCCCAGAATAGCTGCCACCATCAGGCACCTGTTAGCTGCCTGACTCTGCGCTTAAAGTGACAGGCACCCAAAGGTACACTGCCACAATCGCAAAGCTGGCAAATCAGTCAGCAGTGCACAAATCCTTGGCTTTAGGAAACTTGACTTTCACAAGCTCAGGAGGTTCATTGTTGAGGCCCTGAGAGACCATGATCTGATAGGGAGGGGAGTCCACGATGAGTGAGTGGTCGCTCCTTAAGAACGTGATCCTAAAAGCCCTTGAACACAGCACTGATATTTGGCCAGTCAGGCAATGGGAGTAAGTTGTGGGGGGAGTCTGTGGTAGGGGGGAGCTGAGCTGATGCAGTCCTTGTTTGTGAGGGACAGCCACATAGCAGCTCGGGACAGTAGCTAGGTTGAGGGTGTTTACTTCTGGGGGTTTGAGCCGATGCAGACTCTGTACATGGTAGATGGCCACCCAGGAGCCCGGGGCTGCACTCAGGATGTCAGTAGTAAAAAACTGTGGGTGCTCAGTAGAACACTTTAACCACCAAACCCCAGTGGTGGCTATTGGGGGTGTCATGTCAGGTACCATTATTACAGCCACAGCTAGTTGCCAACAGCAAAATCCCACTCACAATTTTTCCAGTCTCTTCCAGCACCCCCTTTTACATGAGATGCCCTCAGTGGAAAAACTATGTGGACACTCAGCAAAACGCTCAAATCCCTGAATCCTGAAATCAGGCTTGGTTGGCTACTGTGGGTGTCACGTCCCTGCCCTATACTTAACAATAGGTTCCTTTATCACAGCCACAGCTAAGCACCGGAACCCAACAGCAAAATCTCACTCTCAGTTTTTCCACATCTCCCAGCACCCCCTTTTACATGCAACGCCCTCAGTGGTAAAACTATGTGGGTGCTCAGCAGAATGTTTTAACCCCCGAATCCCAAATTCAGGCTCCAGTGCCTACTATGGGTGATAGGTTCCGTGCGCCCTATTTCTTAATAAGTCCTATTGTCACAGCCACAGCTAGGCACCAGAATCCAAGATCACACTTACAGTTTTGCTAGGTCTCTCAGGCAGCAACCTCTTTTTACATGAAACACCCTCAGTATTAAAAAATTGTGTGTGCTTTTGGGGGTTTGAGCCATTGTAGCCCCTGTGTGCAGTGCACGGTCACACAGCAGCCATGGACTGTGCATTGGATGGAGTGTTCAGAAAGTTTGGTGGTGGTGGAAGTGTTCAGTGTTATCTGGGGGTGGGAGAGTGCTGTGTAATCCCTGATGTAGCCCCTCACTTCTGAGCCGCAGTCCCCCATCTCTGCTGCTGCCCCTCAGTCCTTACCCCCAGGTCCCTGGCCCTGCTGGTGTCCCTTACTCCCTACGCATGGTTCTCCCTCCCCCCACCTGTGCTGGTGCCCCTCACTCCAGACCCACAGCCCCCTGCTCCCCACAGGTCTGGTGGAGGGGTCCTCCCAGCTGTGTCCATCATGATCAGCGTGCGGCACGTTTGTGCCTGGCACGGGCTGGAGGGAAGGGGAAGGGCTTGGGCTCCAGCACTGCTCCAGGCACCTGGCCATGTCCCGTTCCCCAACCCAGGCAGTGTCTCCTGGCCCTCCACCCACTTGAGTGGCAGTTGTGTCACCCCCCTACTCCCTGCCCTGCCGCAGTCCTGGTGGTTCATATTTTAAAAAACTGTGGAAAGCCGCCCACCCAAATGCAGGAAGCCCTGCCTGCCCAGATACCTAAAGGGGACAGGCCTGTTCCACCCCCCACCCTCACCCCAAAGCAAAGAATTGAGTTATTTCTGGCTCATCCACCTCCCCTACCCACTATCATCGCAGATCGCACCCCCCACATCCCACTAGAGGCAATGTACTGATCAGACAGATAGAGTTGCTGGAACTAAAATTTTGATATTATTTATGGAATTACTCAACCCTAATTGATAACTTCAGAATGTTTTACCATGGCCTACAGAACACTTTCTCCATTGGAAGCAAGCAGAATATGTGCAGCCAGGCAATTCTTCAGAGTAGCTCCCTGATCACTGTTTGCTTGCTGCTGTAAGGGGGCACCATGCCCTGCCTACCCACATCTACTTTTGGCTGCTGCCTCCATCAATTCCTGCAATTCCTCAGCCCAAGAGTCTCTGAAAATATCACCCCTGGTCTTGCAAATATTGTGGAGCACACAGGCTGCCACTATGAAAGTGGTGATTTTTTTTTTGGCTCAACTTCAGGCCTGTAGTTTAATGACTTCCACCATGCTTTCAGACAGCCAAAGGCACATTCAACACTCATATGGCATTTGCTCATGTGGTAGTTGAAGTGTGCTTTTGCTGACCAGTCACTTGTTTGCCATATGGCTTCATGATCCAGAGCAGGAGTGGGTAATCCATGTCCACTGTGATAAGCGGGGCATGAAAACATTCAGGGTCACTACACTGGGGAGTCTGGGCACATATTGTCCTTTCTTCATCATGCCAGGCTACACTGAGTTTCAAAAGACACATGCATTGTGAGCTCTGCCTGCCCATCCTGTATAAATGTTAGTAAATCACCCCTGGTGATCAACTACAGCTTGGAGGATCACCGAGTGAAATCCCTTTCTGTTGACGAATGACCAGCTCTTCTGGGATGGAGAAAGGACCAGGATGTGCATGCTGTCCAATGTAACCATGCAGTTAGGGAACCCGATGCCCTTGAAGCCTTTATCAACTTCCCCAGGGTTATTGAGGCAGATGAAGTTGTTCGCCATGATATCCTGCAGTAGCTGGAATATCTCATGTACTGCCACCCTGGCTCTGCAGTTCCTGATGAAGCGAAGGCTGGTTGGGGTAGCCAGTTCCATGATAGCCATAGTCACTATTTTTTCTGGTGTTATGGACTGACGCATGACAGTTTCCTGTTGCTTGATGTGTGGTGACAGCTGAGCAACTATGTTGAAGAATGTCTTCCTACTCATTCTGAACATCTCCAGCCACTGCTGATCATCCCAAGATGAGAGTACGATGTGTTCCTATCAGTCAGACCTGCGCACATTTGCCCATACCTTGTGATTGTTGTTCTGTAGGTTTGGGGGGAGGAAGGGGGCATGGGATGTACTGGGATGCCTCTTAAAGCTGCTGGTTTTTTTCCCTGTTACAAGCTACCTCATCTGCTGGAATTCTGCCAGGTGCATGTGAAGTTCAGATACCAGCACACACCAGAGCTGAGTGAATACTTGAGCACTGCTGCAGGCAGTGACAGTCAGGGGAAGGCATGATGGAGGCTTTGGTGATGGCCTCGCAATCTCAGGTACAGGCCTGGGTGATGAAATGTGTGAGGCGTTTATAAAGATTGAAGAGAGAGAGGCAGCAGCTCACTGGGAGATCATGGCCAGCACAATAAGATTTCTTGAAGTTCTGTCTGAATGCTGAGTGGAGCTGGCATCAGGAGGGAAAGTTTAGATAGGAGCTCCTGAAATGACTGGGCAGCAATAGCCCCACTGAGACAAACTCATTGACAGGCTCTGTGCCTATGAATGAGGGGCACCCTTCCTCTAACTGCAGAAGGAGAACCCCAGTATATTTTAGGGGTGAAGGGGAGGATGATACAGAGGTGGCTCAGAGGGGGAAGAAGACCCAGTGTTGTGTATTGGGTTCTTTGCTCTAAGTGAATTGCTCATGGTTCCATAGGAAAACCTATGCGAGTTAGAGACAGAGGTTGCAAGGCGGTGGGGGGAAGGGAAGATGACTGGTGATGGAATCTTTACTTGCTCATGCTTCTATAGCAAAACCAAGGAAAAATATGAGACACTTGGTGCAAGAGGGGTGGGTTAAGCATAATGCAGGGTAACAGGTCTTTAACAGTGAGTAAATTCCTCATCCTTCCATAGGAAAACCTAAGTGAGGTTGAGCCAGAAGGTGCAAGGGTGAAGAGCAGGGACAATTAAGAGCCATGGGGTTTTAGCTATTAGGGAGTTTCTTCTTTTCTGGTTCATTTTACTGACATTTAAATAAGGTCTAATTATTCAATTTAAAAGAATTTTCTTCCATGTCTTTCTCATGACAGGGGAATGATTGCAGTGGCTTGGCCTGCCTGCACACCCCCTGCCCTCAGGTTGCACCCCCAATGCACGGAGAGAGGCGGGAGGGAAACAGTATAAGATTTTTTTATTGAGCTGCCCATGCTCCTAAGGCTGTGTGGGCAATGGCCTGTCAAACACCCAAGAAGGTGTTGATTCCTGCAGCAATGTCATCCTTGGTGGTGGGGGGCAGGAATGTGTAGCACTGCGATAGATATCCGTCCAGCCATTGACAGAAATTCCGTGGCAGCCTAGGCTTGCCCCCAGTACCATCATAGCTCTGGGTCCTAAATCAGGAATGCAGATGTGCCTGGGGCACCAGCAGGATGAGCAGGAGCAGGGCATAGTGGCTTGGTATGCCCTCTGCCTGCATAAACAGATCATCTTGAACTGACTGGGGTACATGCCGCAGGGACACGCTCAGGGGACATCAGTGAAGTGAGGGCCATCCCCCTGACACCTCCCCAGAGGGCCTGTGGGGGGAGGTGTGGCCAGCCTCTTACCTGAGTTGTCCTGGAGACCCATGCAACCCAAGCCCAGACTCCATGGGCTGTGTGGCAGTGCAGCTGCTTGAGATCGGCAGACCTGGAGGGAGATGGGAGGGGGAAGGGAGGGGCAATGGGCTCAGTTGTTATGGCAAATGGCCAAGGGGAAGGGCAGGTAGCCAGGCTGGCAGCTGCCAGCTCAAAGTGTGGTGACGGCCACGCAGGATCTAGGAGGGTGGGTGGCTTAGCTGGCTGGTGTCCACTTAGGGACAGCTGTGCTAGGATGTAAAGCTTACCGTGTTCCCTGGGCACCCTCCTCGCCCAGCCAACTTCCGATCTGAGGCTGGGAACCTCTGGGCCCCCAGTGCAGAGCATCTTATCTCTACAATGTTGCAAACTCACACAAAAGACCTCTATCTCTTCCCTGTTCATGGCCAACATCTGGACATGGGGCAGGGCTTTGGGGGAGTGCAGCCTCAGGGGGGCTGGCCAACATCCCCTGCTGAAGATACCTGGGCATCCAGTAGCAGGTTCCAAACCATGGATGGCCAGTGGTGACCTTTGTAATGGGTTCTGATGAACTGCACCAATAACATTAAATATGAACGCATGCAGCTTTACATGATTCCCCAGGGAGCCCACCCAACTGGGGAGCAAGGTGAGCTGTAGGCTTTCAAGGCCTGGACATTTAATATTATGACCACAGAAAGAGCAGTCCTTCTGCCCCCAAGTCCACTTAAACAAAGGGAACATTAAGTAAAAAATCCAGCAAAGCAAATAGAAAACTTTATTTACAAATAACAGAAATATGACACAAAAAGGGCTTTAAATAACTATGAAGCACTGTTCTATACATGTATTATAACTAGGCTGTACTATGCCTAAGCTATGTTATAACTACTCAATGTCTGTACTATGCTATTAATATACTGTTACTACAGAACAATCACTTTAACAAATCTAAGGAATAGCAATTCAGTGGTTATTCTGAGCTGGATAGAGAACTGTCTGTTGTCATTGGGCGGATATGTTCCCAACATTGCTGCTGGCTGGCACAAAAAGGTGCACGGGGTGCTACAGCACTGGGTACAATGACCACCAGTGCCAAAATGGTGAGTAGTACTACACCCATCAGTACTTGCTGATCCTGCTGGGTCTGTTTATGCATCCTTGACTCAGTGTGGTGGCTTTTGCAATAGACTACCATGATGCTTCCCGCAGATTGACAGACCAGTCTGACCAGCTCTCTTAGCCACAGTTCATGGTCCCTTAGGGCAGGGGTTCTCAAACTTTGTGATACTGTGAGTATCACTTTGTGATACCAGGTGCTGGATGGTGGCATTGGGGGATGGGGAGCTCACACGCGGCATCTGACACTGCCATCCACCACTTCGTGCTGCCACACACCGCTTCCCTGCACCACTATGCGTACCCCCCTGGGAAGTTTACAGCCCCCTTTTAAGTTGCTTGTGACCCCCCCAGGGGGTTGCGACCTGTTTCAGAACCCCTGCTTGAGGGCATTCTCTAGCCTGTCAGTTCTAGCATCTGCTGCCTGGCTGGGCTGCCTCCCCATCCTTGGTGGTGTTGTGGCAATCAGACTTGGAAATAAACACACACAAAAAAATAAATAAATGCGGTAACAAGACTGAATTATGGATGCTTGCCACTACAAAACTGACTCAGTCAACAAATCCTGCAAGTAGAGAAGACTAGTTTGAATCAAAATGCCTGAGAACGTGTGCCTGGTCAAGGGGGTTAGCAGGCACTGATTGGCTGTAAAGAAATGTGATCCTGCCTAACTGCAGCTGAACAGAATTCTCACAGTTTTTGAAAAAAATTCTCCTCCGCACTTCAACTCACAAGCAAGTCTAATTGCAGTTGTCACTTTAGGTGACAGGTGACTAACCATTCCCCAGGGCTTAACATACTGTGTGTGGAGGTGGAGATCCTAGGTCTCTCCTGCCCTGAAGAACCAGCTGGTGACATGCCCAGGTCCCTTCCACTTTCCTCTGCAGTTGAGTGACTCGGTTGCCTGTGAGTGGCAATTGTGGTTGGTGAAGTACCTGCAGGTGAGGACACCCTGGTGGCCTCTGTCACTCACTGTTCATGCCAATCCAGTACCTTCATTAGTGGCTGGAGGTACTGGTAGTAAAGCACGTGATGCACTGGGGTGGCCAGGCACTGCGCTTGGGCAACATCCCTGCACAATTTTGCCTGCAGAGTCTTAGCTTTAGTGCAGTCCTGTTGTGACCCTGTTCTGATGTTGTCTGGGTAACATCAAGGAAGATGTGCCAGTTGGGCTGATGATGAACTGGCACATGACCTCAGAGTCCCTCAGCACACACATCAGGCTCTTAAATTTGGCAAAGGTCCAAGTAGACAAAGACCTATGAGCTGTGGGCCTTTCACTTCTGCCATGAACCTCAGACATCTCAGATCAATAAGGGGTACCCCTCCATGTGCTCTGTGCTCTATTTATAGGTTTTGAGGTGATCTGTCCAAGGAAAGTTCAACCCCACAACCCTGTAGTGCCTGTGCGAAGCTTGAAGAGCAGACGTGCTCTACAACTGTTGCAATTTTTGGAGCCAGACTGAGGGGTTTACCTGGGTCATTTTTGTGCCAGGCTAGGTTGAGCCAGGGTGGGGGATTTTGTTTTTGTGAGCGCCCATACATTTTTACTGCTGAGGGCATCACATATAAAAAAGGGGTGCTGGGAGACCTTACAAAACTGGGAGTGGGATTTTACTTTTGTAGTCTGGCACCTAGCTGTGGCTGTGAAAATGGGACCTATCAAAATGGTGTTAGGCTTAACCATCGGGAATGGTAGATCCATCACAATGGATTTACCATTCCCGGTAGATCCCCAAACTGTTGGGAATGATGTCTCAAGGCGGGCTTTGGTTTTCTCAACAACGACCCGCACATCATGGCAAGAGACATGCTCGGGTGGGATGGGCTCCACCCTTCTCCAACAGGTAAGCGTGTGTTTTCTTCTAGGTTGGCGGATCTCCTCCGGTGGTCTTTAAATTAGGCTCGGTGGGGGAAGGGGAAGACAAGGGTGGAGGAAGCCTTGGACTGCCAAATCAAGCAACACTTACAAGTACAGCCCAGCCTAGACCGACAAGCGGAACATATACGCAGGTAAGCAACAGGGGCAAGGGTAATGCTGAAAGTAGGGGGCCAGTGCACACATCCTCAGGAGGCCTCAAATGCCTCTACACAAACACTTGTAGTATGGGAAACAAGCAAGAGGAACTTACCCTCCTGCTAGCTGACACCAACCCGGACATAGTGGGGCTCACAGAAACATGGTGGGACCCAACGCATGACTGGGCGGTGAATATCAAGGGCTATAGGCTGTACAGGAGGGATGGGACCGGGAGGAAAGGTGGGGGCATGGTGCTCTACATTAAGGAGGAATACACATCCTCGTCAATTAGCAAAGAATCAGAGGAGGGGCACTCTGAAGTGATCTGTGTTAGAATACAAGGCAGTTGAGGGGAAAGAGATTTAATGGTGGGGGTCTACTACAGACCACCCAACCAAGGGGAAGAGCTAGACCAGGAATTCTTAAGTCAGCTCACGGAGGTAGTTAAGGTCAAAGGACATAGTCATCATGGGTGACCTGAACTTTCCAGACATTTGCTGGGAAGAGCAGTCGCCAGGCCTGACTGCTCACATAGGTTCCTAGCCAGAATGCAGGACCTCCATCTAACCCAGGAGGTGCGCAGCCCCACCAGGGGAGATGCCTTGTTGGACCTGGTGCTGGCCACCGGCAATGACTTGGTGAGGGGGCTGCAGGTGCTTGACCACCTGGGTGACAACGATCATTGCCTGCTGGAATTCACCATCCAGCGCAAGGTGGCAAAGGCCTGCAGCAAGGCAGCAGCCCTAGATTTCAGGAGGGCAGACTTCAATGAGCTAAGGAGAATAGTCGGGGAAGCACTGAGGTCCCGGAGGGGAGGGGGGCCAGGTGTCCAAGAAGAATGGTCGATCCTTAAGGAGACGATCCTCCAAGCTGAAAGGGAGGTAATCCCAACATGGATCAAAGGGGGCAGGAGGGCACGAAAGCCCCATGACTCACCAAAAGCATCCGGGAGTGTCTCCTAGCTAAAAGGGAGGCGCCATCACCAGGGAGGATTATACTGCGGTTGCTGGGGGATGCAGGGGGGCAGTTAGGAAGGCCAAGGCGGAGATGGGACTGGGACTAGCTTCCCAGATCAAGGACAACAAGAAGTCCTTTTTTAAATACATAGGGGGCAAAAAGAAGGTTCTGGGTAACGTGGGGCCCCTGCAAGACATGTTAGAAAATTTGGTCATCACACCAGATGACAAAGCTAACATATTTAATGATTTCTTTGCCTCCATTTTCCTGAGCAGGGACCAGAACAGCCACCCCCTCCTCTGGGCACCCCTCAGACCCCATCTGTGGATGCATGTCAAGGTACGGTTGGCCTTCCTGACTGCATCCCCACACTGCCGGCCCATGTTCATCTTGGCATCAATGATGACTCCAAGATCCTTTTCTGCCTCTGTACTGACGAGAAGGGAGTTCCCGAACCTGTAGGTATGCTGCTGGTTCTTCCTCCCCAGGGGCAGCACCTTGCACTTATCAGTGTTGAATCCCATCCTATTCTTGTCCGCCCACCCCTGTAACCTGTCTAGGTCCACTTGCAGCCTATTCCTCCCTTCTAGCGTGCCCACATCCCCCCACATTTTCGTGCCATCAGCAAATTTGAACAGGGTGCTTTTTACTCCTTCATCCAAGTCACTGATGAAGATGTTGAACAGTGCAGGCCTGACGACCGAACCCTGGGGGACCCCACTGCCCACATCCCTCCAGGTCAAAAATGACCCATCCACCACCACTCTCTGGGTGCGGCCCTCCAGCCAGTTAGCAACCCATTTGACTGTGTAGTTGTTGATGCCACAGTGCCCCAGTTTCTTAATGAGAATGGGGTAAGAGACAGTGTCAAAAACCTTCCGAAAGTCCAGGAAGACTATGTCCACTGCTACCCCTGCATCTCAGGATTTGGTGACCTGGTTGTAGAAGGCCACCAGGTTGGTCTGACAGGACCTGCCTCTAATGAACCCGTGTTGGTTGCCCCTAAGCATAATCTCCCCTGCTGGCCCCTTGTGGATATGCGACAGAATAATTCTCTCAAATAGTTTGCCCAGGATTGAGGTAAGACTAACTGGCCTATAGTTTCCCGGGTGCTCCTTCCTCCCCTTTTTGAAGATGGGAACCACATTGGCCCTCTTCCAGTCCTCTGGCACCACACCAGAGCACCATGAGAGCTCGTACAGCCATGCCAGGGGTCCTGCAATGACCTCAGCTAATTCCCTCAGTACTCTAGGGTGGAGATCGTCTGGACTGGCTGACTTGAATACATCCAGTCCCTCCAGAAGTCCCCTAACTAGTTCCTCACTAACCCTTGGCCTAGGTGCGCCTCCCCTGCATCTCAAGTAGGTCTAAGGAGGTGATACTCCCTCTCTATGCGGCACTGGTCAGGCTGCAGTTGGAGTACTGTGTCCAGTTCTGGGCGCTTCACTTCAAGAGGTATGTGGACAACATGGAGAGGGTCCAGAGGAGGGCCACTCGCATGATCGGGGGCAGCAGGACAGGCCCTACGAGGAGAGGCTACGGGACCTGAACCTGTTCAGCCTCCACAAGGAAAGGCTGAAGGGGGATCTAGTGGCCTGTTACAAACTAGTCAGGGGGGACCAGCAGGCATTGGGGGAGTCCCTGTTCCCCTGAGCACTACCAGGAGTGACTAGGAATAATGTTCACAAGCTGACGGAGGGTAGATTCAGGCTAGATATCAGGAGGTGCTACTTCACGGTCAGGGCGGCTAGGATCTGGAACCAACTTCCAAGAGAAGTGGTGCTGGCTCCTACCCTGGGGGTGTTTAAGAGGAGGCTAGATGAACACCTTGGTGGGGTTGTTTGACCCCAGTACTCTTTCCTGGCATGGCAGGGGGTCAGACTCGATGATCTGCTCAGGTCCCTTCCAACCCTACGAACTATGAAACTATGAAACCATGAAAAAATGGGGCACGTGGAACTTAACACCCTCAGTTGCCACCCAAGCCTGAATTTGGGGTTTGTGTGTTGAAGGTGTTGCCCTGTGGGGTCTGGTAAACTCTCAGGATCTCAATATTGCACTGTTAGCCAGGAGGATGTGACACAATTGCACATATACAAACACACAAGTCAATTAGGTGCTTACATATACACACACACACACACACACACACATCCAAACCACCCTAGGCACATGTATACCTATCACCAATTCACGCACATACACTACACACTCCAAGAGTTAGATGAAAATCAATTGTCCATACCCGCACACTGAGTACACATACACAGATCACTAATTCGTATATCATGCACACAATAACATATATATACACACACACACACTCACCAGTTTACACACATACAACCCACCTTCACATACACACAGGTAAGTTCCTAACTTGGATGGTTCAGTATGTATGTGTGTGCTTGGGGTACCTGGGATACTTGGGGAAAGGTTAAGACGAGAGAGAGAGTTAAAGTGTAGGGAGTGAAAGCTGCCAGAACTAGGATTAGAACCAGTGGACTAGAGAGAAGCTGGCTGAGGAACCTAGGCTTAGGTTTATGTAAGATCAAGTGGCCCTAGGGTTACTTGAGGTCACTGGTGCAAGCAAAAAAAATAAAGCCTGGTGGCAAGGAGGAGACTGCCAGGAACGAGAAAGAGAGACAGAAACCTGGGAGCTTGGGGCTGGAAACTGAGACAGACAGCTGAAATATTGCGGGGGGGGGGGTGCTGTGGCAAGGAGGAGACAGCCAGGAAAGAAACTGAGGCAGAAACTTGGAAGCTCAGGTGAAAAGGCAGTGGGGATAAGGCAGTGGCAAAGAAACGGGGTTTGGAGGCAGAGAGAAGCTCAGGATAGGTGTTGGAGGTGGCAGTGAGCCAGAAGCAGGAGAGGGAGAAATGAGATAGAAGTTAAAGGGGCAAGGAACAGAGATTGGAGCAGGGCTGAACCATAGTAAAGCAAAACCCAACCCAGGTGTCCAAATAACAGGCTTATATACAGTCCCATGAAGTTATTGGTTCACACACACACACACACACACACACACGTACTTACAATGGCAGCAGGAGAAAGAGACTCAGTGGAAGAGTTGGAGTCCAGGTAGGGAACAGAAGCAGAGTCCAAGTCCTTGGTTGAAGAGGGGGTGGGGGTGATAGCTATCTATCCAGGCTGGAAAGGGATCTTTGTCCAGCAGGTGTTGTCCAGAGGCGGGTCGCCGGCAGGGCCTCTGGGTGAATAGGTGGTGTGGCACAGTGCTGGTCCAGGTGGAGAGGGCGTCCTGAGAAGTCAGTCTTCACTAGCCCTTTTTATGGGACAGACTATCTCTGATCTCCTAGGGGAAGTCCCTGTCCAGGCAATGTCAGTCCTATTCCAGAGGGCTCCAGGTGTTCTTACTGAGCATGTGCAGCCTTGGCACAATGGTGGGTTGCCTCATCTTTTGTTTCTTGAATGCTGAGGGTGGTTCTAAGTGCTGGGTCATTGGTTCAGGTATTGGTTTTGATGGTTCGGTCATTCAGAGGGAGATATTTTTAGACCTACTGCCATTGTCTCTCAAGCACCTTCATTCATCCCCATTCATTCAGGAACCAAGTTACATAGGAGGAGGAGTATGAGTCACAGGTTACACAACCAGGCATGGGGATAAGATGGAAGCTTGACATTACAAGATGGAAACTTGACATGACTTATGATAATTTACATATATAGGCCTAAAACAGTAATTACACAATATAAAATCAGTAAAAAATCAATACAAACATAATAATTATCACTTATAAAACTGGATATCTATATCAAAATAGCAGGGCACTTATTTGCAAAGAGGGGAGAGAAAAATAAAACTACCTAAAATAAAATGTTAAAACTTTTCCTATATCTTAGCTCACTTATACTTGTCTATGGGGAATAGAGAGGGAGAGAACAAGTCAGAAATGGTTGGGGAAGGGGAGGGAATGCATTTTAAATTAAAAAAAAAAGAAGAAAAACTGGGGGTTTTGCTACAAAGTGTTCTGCTTAGCATCCAAAATTTTTTGCCACTGAGGGCATCTGATGTAAAAAGTGGGTTCTGGGAGACCTTGCAAAATGGAGTGGGATTTTACTTTTGAGGTGTGGTACCTAGTTGTAGCTATGATAATGGGATCTATCAGAAAATGGGGTGTGTGGAACTTGAGACGCCCAGTAGCCACCCGAGCCTGAATTTGGGATTCAGGCATTGAAATGTTCTGCTGAGTGCCCACATAGTTTTACTGTGGAAGGTGTGTCATGTAAAAAGGGGAGGGACTTGTAACACAATTTTACTGAATGCTAGTGTGCTCCTGTATGCCTGGCAAAGTTCAAGCACCGCAATCTTCAACCCTCCAACACATCCTAGCTGTCAGTACAGTGAAACTGAACATGAGTAACACAAAATGGGTTGTTTGAAGTATTTAATTTAGTTTATTAACTAAAAAAAAAAGAGTTCAGCAGAAGATTGGTCCATGTCAGGCTCTGCAGCTACACCTGGTGTGCTAAAACATTCGTTACACAGGATACTTGCAAATTACACTGCAAATTATAGCGGGACCTGGTAGCTTGCCATGTACACATGAGTTGCCATGTATATGCGATAGCTTTTTGGCCACAGTGGGACAATTTGCCACATGTCAAACTAAACTACATAGTAGTTTAGCTTGTCATGATGTGGGACAGTTTGTCACGATGTGGGACAATCTGAGACACCCAAACCTTGTGGACCATTTGTGGTCCATATGTGTGATGCCATTAAGCTACGCAAATGGCGATTTTCATCATGTGAAAATAGTCGTGTATACAAGTGCCCTTGGTTTCTAAACCATTGTTGCTAACCTGTTGCAAACCCTAGTACAGGCCCTTTCATTTCTGTTTAGTTGAATTCCTCTCTGATGCTACCCTGATGTGGGGACATCCCCATGGGCTTTTGCCCTGGCTTGTTTGATCACAGTGAGTTAAAAATTGTTCAGTTGATGCGCCAGGCTCATGGGGACAAATCCTTTGACAGAGAACAGAAACTAGAGCTACAGCCTGCTGGCTCCATCTTGCATGCTGGATCCCCACCCCCAGAGGAAGAATAAAGAAAGAGATAGAGATAAGCTCTTCCAAGTGTAGTCAAGTAATCTTGGGGGATCTGTCTTTAACACAGATTCTTAGCCAGATGACCTATGGGTTTTTCATATACATAGAAATTGGGGATTAAATACAACAACAATTTTCTTCCTCCTAGGGCAATCTCTGCTTTTCAGTATGTGTGCACAGCTTGCAAGGAGGTTACTGTGAGGGACCAGGGTGTGGCTCTGAACGTCTACTTCCAGTCGCTCCAAGAGCATATTTTACTTGCAATACAGAAAGGAAAGAGTGAATTTTCTGCCATTCACTGGTAAGCTGCACAGTGCCCCCCTGCACCGCCCTCCAGTGACACAGCTCTTTGTTACTATAATAAGTGTGAAAGATAACAGCAGCAGAAAGGTAATTATAACATTATGATCTTATGCTCCAACCTGTGCTCAGCTTGTTTCAGCTGTAGGATGGGGAATAATTTCATTATAGGGAACGTTAATAAGAGCTTTGTGTAAGAGATAGAAACACAGAGAGATGAATACACAGTATCTACCTATCACAATACCACATAATGAAATTAAGAGAGTAATAATTATCAGTGCATGAGGATTCCAGGCAGAGCAATTATAACAAGTGCCATATGACTAATGGCTTTTATTTTCACAGATATCTCCCACCCCTTGGTTTGTTTTCAGAAAACATTGCTTCAGGTGGCTCCCTCTCACACTGATAAGGCTTCTAGCACTTCTGTTTAGCTGTCTCTTCTCAAGCTGTCTTTCAGGGACTTGCAAGTAAATGCGCTTCCAGAAAACTTGAGCATGCAAATGTGCAAAATCTTCAGAAATCAATTTAATTTAAAATGAAAGTTGAAATCATCCAGGCAGTCAGAATATATTTGCTAACACTTTGTTTACAACTTGCAGATACTAAAGATGGCTACAGACTGGATAAGAATGAGGTGTGGAGACAACCCTACTGCCTGCTACCACCACACAGCCTGGGACATTTATTAGGGTTAGTATAGTCTGTCAGGGCAGACTTGCAGGAACACTTTTTGGTGCTGATGATACTGGATAGGGGTGAGGGACAAAGGAGGTTGGAGGCACTTTTCCCTGTTACAGCTTTTTGCTGGGATTTTGAAGACAAATGCATCTGCCCAGCAGTACCAGAGCACATTATTGGAAACATTAGGCACAGGAAAGACCTATTCCAATTTATTCCCTCTGTCAAGGCAGGCTTTTCCTTTATAGTATAAAGATGGCTTTATACCAGGGGCAGGCAATTATTTCAGGTGGAGGGCCGTTTACTGAGCTTTGGCAAGCCATCAATGGCTGCATGACAGGCAGCCAGGGGCAGATAAATATTAATTTTCTAAATTTTTTTAAGGGCCCTGCAGGCCAGATAGAATAGCCTGTGGGCCACATTTTGCCCACCTCTGCTTAGGGAAAAATCTGCCTTGACAGAGGGAATAAATTGGAATAGGTCTTTCCTGTGCCTAATGTTTCCAACAATGTGCTCTGGCACTGCCCAGTTCTCCTTGAAGTCTGGATTGTTATGTGGGAAGATAAGCTGCCCAATCCTCAATGTTGTAACTCCTTTACAAGATCTTAATACATAAACAAAAATGAAAAGGTGACATATGCACATTGAAAATGCCTCTGTTAGGATGTGCCTTTCCTACTGTAACCTCCTGCAGATGGTAACATCGCAGCCTTGGAAATAGAGTTCTGCATCTTGGTGGGGATTTTCCCTTATATGTAAATATTTAACATGAATATTTAAAAAAGAAAAGAAAAGTCAGAAACATGAAAACATCTGAGGCTTCAAGGGCCCAATTCTGCCATCTCCTTCTGCAATGGGAGATGATATAATTACAGATCATGACACTTTTAGCATGCATTTTATTTACTAGCCTGTGGCAACACGCCTTCTGAATGTCTTAGTGTTTTGTTAGCAAGATGATCAAATGATTTGGGAAACCTTGAGAAAGACAGTGATGTCAGGTTCTCTTTATCATTTTTACAGCTAAGATCTATGGGTTATGCTGGCACTCTAAGCTGACATCTTTCTAAGGGTTGTACTGTTGCATGTCTTTTTCTGGCATTTGAAAGCTCTCTCAGGTGTTGCTTGGGCTAGACAGATGCTGTTGCAGAAGGCAGGGGAGTAGTTCTTTGAACAAGCCAAACAGCAAGAGAAGACACAGGGTGGACATGACTTGGCTCCTACCTACCTTGCTAGGGATCTGTAGTGGCTCTGGTGATCATTGGAAGTATTGCCTTGTATCAGAATCAAGCTTTGTGTATTGATGCAAAAAGACAGATTGTTCTCTGCCCATTTGGCCACAGGATTTGCCTGTATGTCCAGACCCACACTCATATGGGGCCACAGGATTTATCTGAGGGCAGAACTGGTTCCTGTCTCCAACCTTTGTGCTTAGCTTCCATGCCAGTGCAATTTTCTGGTACACATGAAGCTTTAAAGCTGCATTAAGAAAGCAGCCTTTGTTTCTTCACTGACCACCAGGGCTAGGGACAGAAGTTGCATGCACACAGGTTTAACTCATCAGAAACTGATTTAAACCTGTAACAGAACAGAAGCTCAGTGCACATAAACCAGTTTTAAAATGGCTGAAACTGGTTTAAGATAAACCCAGCTGAATGTAGTAACTGATTTGGGTCAAGCCAGTTTCTGAAATTTCTGTCCCAGACTCCTCCCTGGTTCAAGTTAAATCAAAGTCCGCCCACATCCCAGCACACCTTTCAGTCCTGGGCTGCGCTGTCTGTTCCAGAGAGCAGGACTGGCCATGCCACTCTGCTCCCTAGCAAGAGCAGTGAGGGGTGGCTGACAAGAGGGTAGGGGGGCAAGTCCAGCTGGGGATGCAGCCCAGTTAAAGGGTGTGGGGGACTGCCCCCTCCAGGCAAACCCTGACTGGAGTCTGGGACCAGAGATGGGAGTTAAACACCCTTTCTCCTGCTCAAACTTACTGCTGGCTGCAACTGAGATACCTGGAAGCAGGAAGAGGAAGTGATAAGCAACCCTGCAGTCTTGCTGCTATAATTCTGGACTGCAAATCCCAGAGAGCTCAGGGGCAGCAGGAAGAGGAAGTGAACACACAGCCAGAGATCTATGCTCTATTGCCCCCTGGCTTCTGGCCTGAGCCACTACAGGCATGTGGCTGCATTTTTTGAATCAAAGGTAAATGTATGTTCACTTCTGTTTCAGTTTAATCTGTGCATCTTAGACTAACCTGCAAAGAATGAAGTGATTCAGCCTCAGGCTTTTTGAATGTCTGTACCTAGCCCTGGTCTATCCACACCCAGGACACATCAGGTGCCAAGACAAGGGGCCTCACTTTCACCATTAGGTCTTGAGCACATTTGTATATGATGCTGGCAGATGTTGAGGGCGAGGCCTTGCTCAGGTAAACCTCAGGTAGCATCTCCTGGTCCCAGGTTGCCTGGTGGCTGGCCTCAGGGTAGCAGGCCAGGTCTTTCCAGTGCACTGATTAGGACATAGAGAATCTTCCTCTGCTGCTGAATCCCAGGATTGTGAGCTTTCCTTCTCCACTGGGCAAGTGAGGTCAAGAAGCTAGGGAACCAAGATACATTGCTGGGCTTCCTCCTTCTCTGTCACATGACACAGGGTGGGGAGAGGAACAGTGGGAAAGGGCAAATCAGCCCATGTGGGGCTCTGCCCCCAGACATGAGGAAGCTGGCAGCAGTTTTGGTGGCTGGGGGGTGGGGAGGCGGACGTGAAGCCAGCAGCACTCTACCTGGCTCTGCGGGGCCCCGCAAAGGGCAGGGCCTGGGGTGGTCGCCCTGGTTTGCCCCCTCTAGGGATGGCCCTGGTGGGAAGTCACCACAGCTGTGGCTTTCCAGGGGCCCTACAGCAACTCTGCATAGCAGCTCCAGGATGCTGCAGTGCCACACAAATTCATGTGATGAAGAAAAGTATAAAAATAACAAGAAGGAAACCTCCCCCCCCCCCCCCCGATCCAAGTCTCACCAGTATCAAGGCTGCTGCTGCATCTGTCCATTTAATCTTTGTACAGGCAAAACATTTCATTGGGCTAATATAGCATAATGGGAATAGTAATGTATTCCTCCTCCATTGCAGGGACTTTTCAAGAGATTTATTAATATCCCCCTTTGAAAAAACCCTGTTAATCCCTTCGTTCTAGTTTATTTGCAGATAATACAATTATATTGCTAAAATTCACCCTAAAATTAATAACAGATGGTTAAAAAAAATAAAACATTTTAATTAATAATCTCTACAATGAATGTATGAATATAAATAGATTATTATCTCTATCCACAACCTCTTGCACAGAGAAAAAGGGCTTATGATTTCTCGACAACTGTCATTAGAGGACATGCATAATTTGTAGTCCAGTGGCCAGATCAAGTCACAGCTGACTGGTCCTCAGAGCAAAGGACATCTCAGCTGCTACAAGACTGGTAACCTTGTCTGCGATCATTTGTTTGGCTGTTTATTGGCTTTCCAGATTATATTTTTTTAAAGTAAAATCATTAAAAAAATCCATTTCAGTTCATTAAAGCTCTGGTCTGTTATCATGAACAGCTGAGGTAAAGAGGGAAAAGAAAGAAAATAACACGTCTGCACAGCCTTGAGAAGCTGCCTATTGTCATTGCTGTAATTCTCTCTTCACAGCCTCCGGCACTATTGACTGCTGATCCTTGGTTAGCTATATGTCATTCTTCACATAAGGGCAGCATTTTTTACTGATCCTGCAGCAACCAGCACATTACTGGTATTACAAAATGAGGTCCACTGGAAAGAGTCACTGTGAACTCAAAAACTGCACCCACTCACAAATACAGATAGGTTTTTTTCAGCTGTGCTCCTGAGAACACGCCTGGCCGTTTCTGCATTGGCGACTGTTTTTCATGCCCAAGCACAGTGCTGGATAGTGTCAGTTGCCAATCAGTAGAGAGATGTTTAAATCCAAGTTTAAAAGAACCGCTGTAATTAAAATAATAATTTAAAAAAATCTCTAAAGCCAAGCAAAATGTCAGGGCCAGGTTCCCAGCTGGTGCAAGTTGGTGCAGTGCTCCTGACTTTATCAGCTGAGAATCTGAGCCTTATTACAGCATCTAACCAGCTTGGCAATTCATATCAGAGCCTGGAGCGCACAAATCTCCCACCGCTGCCCTGCTGGTCAGGGCAGAGAATCAGAACTCTGGCCTTGATTCTTCAGGTGCCATCGACTACAGGTGTTGAGCCTGCTTGACCATCAGGTCCTCCTGAGCAAAAACACTGCTGGGTTACATGTCTGAGACATGGACTAATCAGGGAGGCTGAGGCTGAACTGACCTTTTGAACAATGTGGGTGAAAAGATTTCTAATACTGAAATCAAATTGTCAACTGCAAATGGAGCTTTCAGGAAGGGAGAGGATGACGTGTAGAACAGATCTGTCATTAGGAATGACCCACTAAGTCTGTGGAGATGAGATTGAGTCCAAGGCCATAGTCAGTGTAAGAATTAGTGGGACTAACAGACTGTGCAAAACATGAGCATATTCTGCTCTGGCGCATGGAAGCAAAGATGTTAGCTCATCCTCATCAGTGTGTGCATACTGCTGAGATATGGCTGACCCCCAGCATAGCAGGGACCACGTTAGATTCAGTTTCCAAAATATCCCATCCTTGTTCTGGGCAGGAACCTAGCTCCACAACTCCTGGCAGCTTTCAGATTTTCCTTTTGAATTCCTGCATTAAAAAGGATAACCTTAGGCAGTGCTCGAGGCTGTCTCTTGGTCAGAGTAGGCAAGGCTGCAGTAATTTCTCAGGAGGGACTTCAATTCAAAGATACTGTCATAGGCGCTGACTTTGGTTTTTGCTGGTGGGTGCTTGCAGACGTAAAAAAAACAAAAACCAAAATGATATTTTACTTGAAACTTGATGCGTTCCTGTGCTGAGCCCTGCACGTGCCCAAGAGAGGCACTGCATTACTTCAGCCTGGCTCTGCAGTGTCTGTAAAGATTGGGTGCTTCAGTGAGGCTTTTCTGATGCTTTTATCTAATAGTTGATTGAATCAGCTTTACCTAAAAGAACCAAAAAGCCTTGCTGAAGTGTCCAGTCTTTACAGGCACTGCAGAGCCCAGCTGAAGTAATGCCCTGCTTCTTTCAGTAAAGTGTGGATTTTTTTTTTTTACATCAACACCAAAACGGCTGTGGCTCATGGGTGCACGTGCTAATTTTTTTGCTGGATGCTTGAGCCCTGAAACATCCATGGAATTGGTACCTATGTGTACTGTGGGTAATTATACCACTTTGCTACTAGCTGCCTGCCCACAGCTTGCTGCACCCAAATTGAAATCCAAGGGTACAGATGTTTCTTTCCACTTTACACATGGATTTGGTTTCTCCATTCAACAAACTTAAAAGTACTGGTTTGTAGCCAAGATGTTCATTTCAATTTGGACATGCATACAGAGTAATTGTACTGTTCGCTTGGTGTAGGTTTAGGTTTCTACCTGCACAATCAAATACGAGGCAGGAAGGCAGACAATGTACCATAAAGATAAAAATGAATCAGCATTTCCCTCACACAGCTCTCCTGGAGGCAGAGAGAGGGGAAGGGATTCATACTGAATTGCAGAGCAGAGGGAGGAGCAGATCCAGGTCTCTGACTCATGGGATCATCCTGAAGTGCAAAGCAATACTACTCTCCCAAGAACTTGCTCCTGGAACATGAGCAATGGCTTTATACATACTGTCCTCAATTGCCAAACAGTTGTGAAGCATCCTTGATATTTGTGCATGTGCCCACATTCTCTTCTGCCACTGGTTAGTAATGTAAATACTTTGGAGTCCCAGGAGAACAGGCCACTGTAGTTTATTCTCAGTCGCTTCTTTAGAGAGCTGAGCCTTATCGCAGATAAATCTGAGTGGGGATGACAGTGAGCATGTTGTGTTCTGGTAAGCATTCATAATTTCATAAACCTTCCCAAATGTCTCATTCCAAAACTCACAGATAAAGTCTTGTTTGCAGAACCAGATCCCCCTTACACCTGTTGTGACCTGGGAGGCTTCTCCTTTGAAGTCAGTGGAGCTGCACAGTACAAAATAGAAGCAAGAGGACGGGTGAGCCCACTGTGTCTTGCCATGCTGCTAGTGCTGTGGAAACAGGCTTCTCTTCCCCTTGTGCCAAGACGTGCTGACCATCTGTCTGAACTGAAATGGAGCACTTTGCAAAAATCACATTGTGAGAAGAAGCCCCAGGTTCCTGCACCAGCTAAAGACTGTGAGATGTCCTTGGGGACATTCTTCTACGGGTTGCAGAATCAACCATAACAGCCCCCAGACTACTGCACTGGCCCTTTAGACTTCAGGGGCTTGCAGGAGCTGATAAAAATTGAACGAAGGCAGAAAGTCTGAATGCCTGTGAGAGACTCTGAACATCTCACCTTTGAAGGGTGATTACCACTTCTTTCACTTGGGCAAAGAAAGAAAAAAAAAAGATTCTAAGCACTTCTTTTCATGCCTGCAGCACCCTTGAGTTATAGGTCTCTCCTCTCCATAAAAGAAACATAATGTTCCCCCTTCACGAGTCAGGGACCTGGGATCAGCTGCCAAAGCATGTGGCTGCTTTACAGATGTTCTGCATCTTTAACCTTGCTGTCTGCAGAGCTGACATTACACTGCTTTGAAAAAAATGAATGCCTCCTGCAAAAAAGCCCCCCAATAGCCCCTAAGTCCACCTTGAGCAATGTTATGTAATAGTGAGAAACAATGAAGGTTAATGGCCATGAGATCCACAAGGGGAAAAGAGGCAGGAACCCTGAAGACCTTAAGGTGTAAATTAAACTTTAAAATAAGTACACAGAAAGGCCTGGAGATGAATCATTGAATCCTTCAGCAAAATCTGCGGATGCAGGACAAAGCCAGCAGGGCTATATATGGCTCATCTAGTACAAAGAAACAGATGGAAGTCAAGAATCTTCATTGTTGCTTCTGGCTTCTTGGAATAGTCACAGTTTAGATATTTACACTGTGCCTTTACAGGGAAAGTTGTGCTTTATAGGAGTCTGATAGCCAAGATACTCAGTTGTGAGATACTGTACATTCTCCTGCTGCCCTTGGAAAACTCATCGGTGTTTGGGAAGGACAACCTCCCCCCACCACACACACTAAATTCACGCTCATTGCTGACCCATTGCTTTCTGAGAGGAGACTACAGGCAGGGTCTTCAGTGCTAGAAAATTGTGTGGGCTCTGAGCACCACGTTTTCTTGTTTTTCCTTCCAGCATTGTCACATTAGGCTTTATTTGGTTTTGAACTGGGTTCCTAATTTCCCATCAGATTTGGTTTGCCATTGGAAACCAAACAGTCTCCTGTGTCTTCATGGGCTTAGTTATAGCAGAAACCAGTAGTGTAGGGCTGGTGTTGCCATTTCATGTCTTCAGAGCAAGACCATCAAATTATCAGTAGCCAGGCAATGCTGGCTGTAAACAGCAATTACATTTGCCCAGTGCTGTGGAAATCCCTTGTACTACCTAATCCCATTCTTGATTTATTCTTATGACCACTCAGCTGAAGCAGCATTGTAGAAGAGGAGTTCCTTGTGTGCACGACCAGGAGATGACTTATGGGGTGAGACTAACCCATCTGACTTCCCTGAAATGCTGCCTCTACTTCAGCACCGGCTGTGGATCCCTGCGCCAGCATACTCATCCCCGAAGAGAAAAAGTAACAGCACTCCTGCAACCTGAGGAGAGACCTCTTTGAAGAAATGAGCCTCCAGCTGTGTGTCACCATGTTCTTTTTCAATATCCTACTGCATTAAAGTACTAAAGACAGGTCCATTTATTCTTCAATTATATGAATCCAGCAAAGACTCATTCTTCTTCCCCCTGCCCAAGGGCAAATTAGACCATGAATGATCTGTCTGAGGAACAGGCCAGTTTCTACTCTTTCCATTTCTCTGATGAGCAACCACCTGGATCTTCTGCCTTCAGCCTTCCTTTGCCTTCACTAATAAAATCTTACATTTCTCATTCCCTGAAGGGTGAGGGCGGTGACATGAATATTAAAATCTGTATTTCTGTGGAGGGTAGGCTCCTGGTTTGGGGGCTGGGAAGTTATTTTACTATTTAGGAGAAGCTGGGAAAGTAAATGCTGGATTGGAAATGATCAGTGGGCCCTCTAGTCCAGTACTCCAGCTCCTGACGTTCCAGACCTGACCAACTGCTCCATTAGTACTGGGGCAAGCATCGACGCTAGATGTTTCAGAGAATGCAGCACACCCCACCTTGTATTGTGCAATACTATGGGGGAGAAGTCTTTAGCTGGCGATTGGACGTTGCATCCATATACTGGTTTTATCCCTTTCAAAATTTCCTAAGCTCTTTGCCTCACAGTACCCTGTAGGATTGAACCCCACCAGTTAAGCAAAATTTTGCATACCACATATTCACCTCCTTTTATGTTGTTAAAACTTAGCTCTTTTATGGCAAAGCAGTGGTATGTTGAAAAGCATTCTGTTTCTTTGTATCCCACATTAGTATTTTAAAAGCAAGCATTAAAAACTGGAAGGCAAGGATTTGAATAGGATGGTGCTGCTTTTCTCTTGTGATGTGGTAAGTATAATGTTTGAGAAAGATAGGAATTTCTTGCAGAAAGAGATGCCTCTCAGTGAATGACTTGTTACTTTAATAGATCTACATTAGAATATTTGGATCTCATTTTCATTTGGGTTGTTTTTCATTCAAACTTCAAGCTTTCTTTGTGTGTGGACCCAGTTTTGTCCTTACAAGTGCAAATCCTAGCTGTTAGATGACTATGGCTATTACCTGGTAGGGGTTGCCCTGAGACAGATTCAAATTTTGTGCTACCCTATATCTTAAACCGAGTTGCAGGAAGAAACTTCAAGGAAGGTTATTATAATGATAATGAATCCCTGTCACCCAAGGTGCTTTCGAAGGATTGGCTAAATCCTCTTCACACCTCTTCATGGTAGGTAGAATTAACCCCATTTTTCATTGGGATGCACTGAAGTCTAGACAAGTTTGCACAGAGTGCTGTCTTCCTTTCCCCTGCCCTAACCCCTTCAGGCAAGGCTCCTTGCCGTCCTGTTAAAAGGAGCTGTGCTGGTAAAGAGCCTAGGCAGGCACAAGACTTAGCAGAGAAGTCTTATTTGCAAAGTCTTGTGCAAACACTACAAGAGCTGTTGACAGGGTCTTTAGACCTGCCTGCACTGCTCTTTCCATCATGACAGAGGGAGCTCATAGAATATATATGATGTAGGCTATAATTTACAATATATTGGGTAATCACCAGTAGCAGTTGCTAAACTCTCATTTGAGCTTACACTTGAGTAAAGTCATGAAAAATGGCTGCTAATTTAATGCTGGGGTTAGTGGTAGGTTAAGTACAATAATATGAAACAGTGTTTCTGTGACCTTATGACAAGGGTAATAAAATTGGATGAGATGCGCTTTTGTTCCCTGGAATTTATCAAACACAGATAGTCTTTCTCTTTCAAGAAAGGTCAAGCTATGCCTTGCTTTATGATCCACAGGAGGACAAAGGGAACTATGCTGGCATGTGACCAAAGCATCTCTTTAGAGGAAATTCAGGAGGAAAAGGTTGACTTCTGGAAAGTTAATGCTAAGACTTGAGTAACCTGCAGAGCACAGAGGGATTTACAGAAAGGAGTACCACCAACAGCTACCTTGTAGTTTAGGAGGAGATTTTTTTTCTTAGCATTTTTGTGTGTGCCATACCGTGCTGCTTGGTGTTTTGAACACTGATGATAAGGTGACTTCTTGGGTTATAGTCCCAGTGTGGATATGTAATGGTGCGGGGAGCTCCTCAGCTAATACAAGTTGTTTTTAGCAACAGCAGAGCCACCCAGTCCCACCAGCCAGACCGTGATAGCTTCTAGGAAGATGCAGTTAGCACCCCAAAGAGGCCAGCAACAAAGGAGATATGAGGGAGGGGGGTAAGACACAGAGCTCCACTCAAGTGTCTGGAAAAATGAAGACAATACATCTATGCTATTTACCCCAGCGGAGTGTCTTCCATTATCATTCTCCTTCCTAGGTAGCATCAAATATCCCTAACAGCTGACCTGTATTCCTGGCCCTAGCCCTTGTGGGCGGGCAGCAGCAGATAATAAAGTGGACAGTTTGGTAGAGTGGCCAAACAAACTAGGGAAGTATTAGGAAGAGCAGTTGTGGTTGTGAGAAAAATGTAAGAATGCATGGAAAATGGACGAGATATAATGGACATTGGCCTTTGTGACCTGAAGGCCTGAAGAGCAAAGGAAGTGAGAGCGCAGAGGAGAAAACTCTTTGCTAATGCCACAGCTGTTGGTTTTTTTGTTTTTATGTTTCAGTGAAAGACCCTTGAAGTGGAGATTAACAAAAATAAAAATAAGAGCAAGAAGGGGTGGAGCCCCCTCTTCTCCCCAATCCAAAGAGTGTGGAAGGACAACACAGAAAGAGTCCAGGAGACCTGGGATGAGCAGTGCAGTTATGGTGGTGGCTACGACTGAAGCACTCAGCCTGTTCTTTAAGACCACTGTTACTATATTTACTGGCGCAGCTGACATAGCCAAGGGCTGGCTGTCCTACTCTCTGAAGAATAGCCCTGTGCATGGCTCTTTGCAGTAGTCCATGCATTTCTCTGCTTGGGTTACCCCACCACTCCCAGCCAGTTTTACTCTTGTATCAGGCCCTGGAAGACAGCTCTTGGAGGTGCTTCTCAGTGCTTGCTTATTAGTGCAGCATGTGTGCTCAATTTATTGAGCCTTCTCTGGAGGGTGACCATAGCCTGAACATGTGCCTGCCTCCAGACATTTGCACATGCACATGTGTCAGCCATGGGTTTGCATGTGTTTGGCTGGGGTGGCTGCATACATGCATGGTACTTGCATCTGGGCCTGTGTTTTGCAGATCTTGGAGACTGAGCCTTGCTGGTGTTAAAACAGGAGAACAAAGGAAAATGGCAGCAGATGTCTGTCCTCATATAGATGCTAGTCATGCTGCTAGGCAACAAGAAGTTAGTTGTTGGAAAAGAAGGGGAGCCTAACTCACTACTGGTTCAGGTGCAGAGAATTATCCTGCATTTGCTTCTCAATCCTACTATTATTATTTTTGAGGGTGTAGGGAGGAGCACCTGGCAGCCCTGGACCAGCTGGCTACTGGTGTCCCACAGGTCACAATTCACCCCCTAAGCAGGGGGTGCCCAGAGGAACTTGGGAACCAGGCCTGCAACCTCTGGTTGAAAACTGTTTTGAGGAGTCACAGCAATGATGTAGTGTTACTGACTACAAATCAAATGAGTCCTGGTTTGCAATGAATGGCTGCAGCATTTAAAACAGTCCTGAGAACAGGTGTCCTCTAAATAGCCCTGCCCAGGACGGCTTGCAACCTGTAACAGGACAGCTGGCGTCTCCCACCCATCCATCGCTCTTCACGGTGAGCAGAGATAATTACGTGTTACTGTTGGCATCATTGCAGACCTTGGCATAACAGACTCCCAGATATAACTGCATCTAAAACAGCTTATTACCAGATTTCCTGGTCCTGTGTTTATATTGTCTTTAATTTAATATAATGAGTTATCATTTCCCCCCCTCAAGAGCATTGTCAATTAAGACAGTTTATCTGCAGATGATGAAGGTATCTCCAGTAATTTATGCATGTGCAGGACGGATAGCCTGTTAAAATGCACAGCAGAAATTAATTGCCCCAAATGATTCCCTCCCCCCCTCCCCCTTATTGATATATTTTTATATTGAGATTCACTGGTATCCAGCAACAATTGTGCTCACTGGAGACATTAATCTGTGGAAGACAGCTCTGGCACAGAAATGTTCCTCTGCAAGGGAATGTAATGATCATCAAAAGGGACATGGAGCCAGACACAGGGCCCCAATCCTGAAGGGTGCATAACACTGGGGATATGGGTCCCCACTGAATCCGATGGCCCTGGTGCAGTGAAGCAATTGTCGCTGTGCTTGCTTGTCAGTTTTCCTGTGGAGTCCCAAGCGTAAGTGTGAGCTTTGGTGGGTTGGTGTGTTAGCACGGGTACACAGGGCTTGCCTGCATTTGGAAAATACATCTGTGCTGACAGGTAAACTAACACGAGAACATACAGTGCAGACACAAAATACCATTTTTCAAATCGTGTATTAGTGTCATTGCCCCATGATTAACCCGGAGTACCTAACATGATTTGGAAGGTGTGACAGTCCTTGTGGAGAGCTTGTGCTAAGTCAGGCCTGACATGGTGCAAGTCAACATATTTCCTAACACAGATTATCATCTCTCTGAGCCATAGACACACTAGAAGCGTCCAAACGAGCACGGTTGGTTGTACCACGCAGTCTGGAGTTCTCCTTGCTGCAAGGGCACGCTGCCTGAGCATGCACTGCTCCGTTTCTTTTTTCCACAGAAAAAATATCCTGATGCTGAGGCTGCAGCTGTCAGCCAGGCTCCACCCAGATGGATCAGTGTAGCTACAGCTCTGGGAGGCCCCCAGGACCCCAGGTAGGACTGCTGGGGCTAGCATAGAGCTGGCCCCAGCCTCCCCTATGCCACCTGGGGCAACTTGCCGCAAGCCAAAGTGGTACTTGTCCCCAGGGAACCAAACGTCCACGTATGTCTGGATGTGTTTACTCCGAGCACAAGATTCCCATGCACCCAGCTCAAGGTCAATCCACTCACTTTTGAATCATCCACAGCACCATTTATGGGTCAAATCCTGGACCATCTTGAACAAACCTTGCAGATTTATGTATGGGAAATGAGGAAAAAGAGGGCCTGAATAGTTTTAGAGCCCCCATCTGGAGATCAGGGGTGCAGGGTGCACTAACCTGCTGTGTACATTTTTCTGTATGCGCTTCTGTTGAGCCTCCTTCCTGGCTGGGAGCCGTGGACCCAGCTGTTTCATTAGTCTGCTCTGAAGCTGTTCATTTTCATATAGGATATTTAGGGTTCGGTTTTTGTTGTCATTGGGGTTTTTTTTGCAATAAACTCCAACTGCTTTCATCTGCTCAGCCATGCATAAATCATGGCTGGGAGACAGGGGATGTGAAAGGACTTTCAAACCAGTCAAGAGAGGAGTTTTCCTTTTTCTCGGAGCCTCCCCTTAGATGCTTTGTATTAAATGTTGGCATTCTTGTGAAATAAGGAGACCCGCTTCCCATAGCTAACTCAGAAGCATTCACTTCTCCAGCTCATCTCACTGGACATGTAGTGAAAGCTTCAGGTAAAGCTACCCAGAGATGATCAGCTGGCTCTCAGTAACATTTATTCTATCTAGACATGCTGCTATTTATCTTTATTCTATTCCACCTCAAGCAATTTCATTATTTCCTTCACAGATTCAACCTTAAATTTAATTTCCCCCCCTTTTGGTGCCTGTCAAGGTACAAACAGATGAAAACTGCAGTCTTCCCTTATGGGTTAGCTGGCTTTAAAAGGGATGGAGACTCATGAAACTTCAGGCTTCCTTTTCCCCTATCTTCACTATTTATTCCAGTCTCCTGGAACAGGCTTTCCTGTCTGTCCGGGTCATCATTATATAGGACTTACAAGGACTTACTACTGAATCTTTTGTGTTTTGGGCTGGAAGCCTTGCTTTTGGGCTTTCTGCTGTGTTACCTTGCAAATCCTCCCCTTGCATATCTTTTTGAGATATACGGTGTGTTCACAAACTCATGTATCCTTTGTTATTAAGACCAGGTCAACAGGGATCTGCCCTAAGCCAGTGATGGGGACTGTTAGGAAGGGCTGGGGAAGGTTGAGCCGGGATCGCCTGTGAAGCCAAGGACTTCCTGCTTATGCTTATGCGGGACCTCCTGGGTGAGCAGCCTTGGTGATAGTATTTTAGTTTTTCCTTTGCCAACTGAAACCAGAAACAGGCCCAACTTTTGCAAACCTCCAAACATGCTAGGCTCTGTTCATGACTTGGAGCAAGGCTTGGGTCACGTCTTATTGGATCCAAACCCGTCCTTCCTTTCTAGCTCCCAATGGGAAGTGTGTGCAAGATTGCAGAGAACTGAAATGAGTCCAGGGGAGAAGAGGCAGGCACTTCATGGACTTGCAAAGTGTACAAGGCACATTGGCTCCTGAAGGACCCAATGCTGCTCATGTTTTGACAGACTTTTTGTCTCTTTGCAACAAGCAGCATTTTTGGTCCAAAAAAGGATGGAGCATCCCTATGAATGGCTTGGCCTGTTTGGCTGCATGTGAAACTCAGGCCAGGTAATTACTGCGCAGCCACAGAACGGCTTCTCTTGACTGTATGCCCTGAGACATACCGTCGAGCTCCTCGTTAGGAAAGATAAGGTCAACCCGACAGCTCTTGC
Organism: Crocodylus siamensis; assembly: GCF_052110815.1. Lineage (NCBI taxonomy): Eukaryota > Metazoa > Chordata > Crocodylia > Crocodylidae > Crocodylus > Crocodylus siamensis. The sequence goes on from NC_143406.1 coordinate 15,241,993, forward strand.
CCTACCCACTGGACTTAGCAATGTAAAGGAACTTGTCCACCTGAGCCTCTAACTAATGGGGAAAGGCACTCACTGTATAACAAGCCAAGGAAGCAAGAACACCATGAAATGGAGGCAGACAACATTGAGTTTCTCCCACAATGAGAAGCTCAAATGCTCTCAGCTGAGTGAAGACTGAAGTTCTCCATCCTAGCTCTAGAATCTGCTTTCCTTCCTAATTACGCAGATTCCACTGGGGGAAAACAGACAAACAACCGATCACAACTGCAGCTGCCTCCACAGTAAAACGTTTCATTCAGACCTGAAACAAAACTAGAATCCAGCACTGTATTGGTGCAACACAGATGGAACAAGCTTCCACTGGGCAGGGGCATTGTGTCACTTAATATGCAAACATGAATGGAAACATATTGCCTATTAACTTTGCTTTTAGCCTCATTATGGAAACTCCGGGGTTTACTTCTGCATGTTGTCACCCTTCCATTTCCCCGTATGCTACACAGCAGTAATTATACAATTCATAAACCTGTGCCGGTTCCCCTTCGAACTATACACCTACCATCATCGCATGGATTTGGAAAGAGCATGGCAGTATTCAGAGGGGCCCAATCTGTCTGCTCTAGGAAAGACAAAACAGGAACAGTTGGCCTCATCTCATCAATATTATTTGTTCTCATTGTTTGCATTGTGGTAGCACAGAGGAGCCCTTGTCAAGGAGCAGCATTTCGCTGTCCTGTGCACTGCACAAGCACCAGGCAGACAGCCCATACCCTGAAATGCAGCACTCTGCACTCTGAAGTGAGCAAGACTTTGAGCATGCTTCTTCTATACCCTTGCTCCCACCACTAAATTAGCCTTGTTCTTTCTTATTTGTGATGCATCACCTTGGATGTGTGTTTAGATGCAACAGGCTGAATTCAGACTCCTGGCAAGAAGTCACAGCCAGTACAATAGCTCTGATTCTGTGAGCAACATTAAATAAATGTGTGAGGAAGGGTTGGCAGGGCTGGGGCTTAAGTGAAGACAAAGGTGGACACATGGATAATCCGCAGGACAACAAGATGGCTAGGAGAACTAATGCACATGGCTGGGGGAAATCAAGGACTTTTGAAGGCACAGAATTTTAATTTATGCCCCTTGGGTAAAGTGCTATAAAAAGAGTTTGAAAACCCAGTGCAAATTACCTTTGAATACAGGGGGCAGAGATTGTGAAGGGGATTTTAAAAAGCACTTGAGTGACTGAGTGGCACGACCCCATGGACTTTTGTTGGGACCCCAAGATGCATAGGAGCTCTGGAAAACCACCTCCCCTGTGTCTTTTTTGAAGAAGCAGCCTTACGAAGGAGTAGAGTCTGAGTACATGTAATCATAGAAAATTAGGGTTAGAAGAGACCTCAGGAAGTCATGTAGTCCAACCCCCTCCTCAAAGCAGGACCATCCCCAACTAGATCATCCCAGTTAAGGCTTTGACTAGCCAGGTTTTGAAAACCTCCAAGGAAAATCTCCACCACCTTTCTGGGTAACCTGTTCCAATGCTTTACTATCCTCCTAGTGAGAATTTTTTTTCCTAATATCTAACCTAAACCTCCCTTGCTGCAACTTAAGACCATTGCTTCTTGTTCTGTCATCTGCTACTGAGAACACTCTAGCTCCATCCTTTTTTGAATCTCCCTTAAGGTAGTTGAAGGCTGCTATTAAATCCCCCTCTCAGTCTCCTCTTTTCTAGACTAAACAAGGCCAGTTTCAGTTCCCTCATCCTCTCCTCATAGGTCTGGTCCCCCAGCCCCCTCACCATTTTTGTTGCCCTCTGCTGGACTCTCTCCAATATGTCCACGTTCTTTCAGTAGTGGGGGGCCCAAAACTGAACACAGTACTCCAAATGTGGCCTCACCAGGGCTGAATAGAGGGGAATTAAGACTTCCTTGACCAGCTGGCAACGCTCCTACTAAAGCAGCCCAGTATGCTGTTAGCCTTCTTTGCAACAAGGGCACACTGCTGGTTCATACTCAGCTGATTGTCCACTGTAACCCCCAGGTCCTTTTCTGCAGAGCTGCTGCCCAGCCAGTCAGCCCCCAGCCTGCACTGGTGCATGGGATTGTTGTGTCCTAAGTGCAGGACTTTGCACTTGTCTTTGTTGAACCTCATGAGATTTCTTTTGGTCCAATCCTTCAATTTGTCTAGGTCGCACTGAATCCTAGCCCTACCCTCCAATGTATCTACTACTCCCCACAGTTTAGTGTCATCTGCAGACTTGCTGAGGGTGCACTTTATGCCACCTTCCCGGTTGTTGATAAAGACACTGAACAAATCCGGCCCCAGGACTGCCCCCGGGCACTCCACTTGATGCCAGCTGCCAACTAGACATCAGGCCATTGATCACTACTCTCTGACCCGGATGCTCCAGCCAGTTTTCTATCCACCTTACAGTCCATTCATCCAACCCATACGTCCTCAGTTTGCTTGCCAGAACGCTGTGGGAAACCGTATCAAAAGCCTTGCTGAAATCAAGGTATATCACATCCACTGGTCTCCCCGCATCCACAGAGCCAGTCACCTTATCATAGAAGGCAATCAGGTTGGTCAGGCATGACTTGCCCTTGGTGAATTCATGTTGACTGCTCCTAATCACCTTTTTCTCCTCCAAGTGCGTAGAAACAGATTCCTTGAGGATCTGCTCCATGATTTTTCCAGGGACTGAGGTGAGGCTGACTGGTTTGTAGTTCCCTGGATCCTCCTTCCCTTTCTTAAATATGGGCACTCTGTTTGCCCTTTTCCAATCATCCAGTACCCCTCCTGATTGCCATGAATTTTCAAAGATCATGGCCAGTGGCTCTGCAATCTCATCAACCAACTCCCTCAGCACCCTCGGGTGTATACCATCCATCCCCAAGGACTTGTATATGTCCAACTTTTCTAACTAGTCCCTAACCTGTTGTTTCACTACTGTTGGCTGCTCACTTCCTCCCCAAACTGTGCTGCCTGGTGCAGTAGTCTGAGAGATGACCTTGCGTGTGAAGACAGAGACAAAGAAGGCATTGAGAATGTCAGCCTTTTCTGCATCCTCTGTCACTAGGTTGCCTCCTCCATTCATTATGGGACCCACACTTTCCCTGATCCTCCTCTTGCAACCGACATACTTGTAGAAACCCTTCTTGTTCCCCTTCACATCCCTTGCTAGCTGCAACTCCAGTTGCACTATGGCTTCCCTGCCTTCATCTCTGCATGCCCGAGCAATGCTCTTGTGACAGACTTACCCGATCGATTTCCAGCGTGCCCAGGGGCTCGAGAATCCTCAATTCCAATTGGTGGAGCTAATCCACCGATCAGGAACAAGCTGGGGAAAGCGGGTACTGCCCCTTTCCCAAAGGGAGGGGGAGAGGAGCCCCTCAACCAGACTGTGGGCTGCAGCATGGCAGGTCTGCTGGACCTCAGGGGCAGAGCGCCTGAAGTATATACAGGGAGAGTGTGCTTGGCATGCTGGGGGCAGACGTGGCAAGAGACAGCTAGGAGAGAGGAGCTTCAGAGAAGACCATCCTCGGGACCCTGCCTGAGCCTCGATGGTGCGTGGATTGGTGCATAGCACTCGGGCTCTGGGAGCCGTTCAGGGAAGGCACCAGGCCGTTGCAAGGAGCCGGAGGCACCGCCAGAGAGAGGCTGTTGCAGGACTGGCCACCGGGGGACGAGCCTTGTCTGCTTCAGAGCAGGAGTGTGACTTGTTGGGGAAGCGAGTCCCACAGGGGAGGCAGGCTTGGGAGAGGAGGATCTGCAGCCTCCACCCTTCTCTATTGTGGGGAGGGGGTGCCTAGCCACATCCCGGGGCCCTAAAGAGGGAGCACCCCGTGGGGTGCTGAGTGACCTCATATTTTGTGATTGATGTTTGCTTTGTATTATTGATGTTAATATAGTTATGGATACTCCTTAAGTGGGGTTTATATTGGTTTACCTGTTGTTAATACCTATATATGCATACTGCCTATTATCAGAACTTACCTGTGTACATCTATTGCATTGCTACCTCCACTTACCTGGGTTTATCTGAGTTGATGCTTATATGTGTTTATTGTGTTGATACCTTGACTTACCTGTTCCAGGGTGTTAATGTTCATCTGTGCAGGTGGGTTAATTATTGCCTGTTCTGTGGATCACCTGTACTGAGTTCCCAGTCACCTGTTCTAAGTTTTGCAGTCCCTCGAAGTGGTACAATGTGTTGATTGCAGGTTATTGTGTGTGGTGTCACATCCCAATTCTACTGTAAATATTTAATGTGTCTTACTTGTATTTAATTTTGTATAGCAATAAACTTGTATATAGTTAAGTGCTTTATCCCAGCCTGGCTTTCTAGAGAAAAGAGGGAACTGCTCCCCTGTGGCAGGTCCCTCTCACTGCACTCTTGCCTGACCACCACATCCCTTTCACTTGCAGACAGGGCACATCCCTGGGTGTACATGGGCTAAACCCTTGTACTCCTCCCTATTTTTTTGTCCAAGTTTCCACTTCTTATAAGCTTCCTTTTTGTAATTTAGTTTACTGAAGAGTTCCCTGCTAAATCAAGCTGGTATTCTGCCGTACTTGTTGATCTTCCCGCACATCGGGATGCTTTGTTCCTGCACTCTCAGTAAGACTTTTTTAAAGTACAGCCACCTCTCCTGGACTCCTCCCCTCCTCAGTCTGGCTTCCCAGGGGATCCTGCCCACGAGTTCCTGGAGCAAGTCAAAGTCCACTTTTTTGAAGTCCAGGGTTCTTACTCTGCTGCTCCCCATCCTACCTTTCCTCAGGATCCTGAACTCAACCATCTTGTGATTACCGCTGTTCAAGTTGCCATTTGCTACTACATTCCCCACCAATTCTTCCCTGTTTCTGAGCAGCAGGTCAGAAAGAGCACAGCCCCTAGTTAGCTGCTCCAGCACTTGCAGCAGGAATTTATTCCCAACACTCTCCAAAAACTTCCTGGATTGCCTGTGCACTGCTGTATTGCCCTCCCAGCAGATGTCAGGGTGATTGAAGTCCCCATAAGAGCCAGGGCTTGTGATTGAGAAACTTCTGCTAGCTGTTTGAAGAAAGCTTCATCCACCACTTCCTCCTGGTGTGATGGTCTATAGCAGACTCGGCTATGACATCACCCTTGTCGCTCTCCCCTCTAACCTTAACCCGGAGACTCTCAACAGGCCTGTCTCCAGTCTCACACTGGAGCTCTGAGCAATCATATGGCTGTTTTACATAAAGTGTAACTCCTCCTCCTCTTCTTTCCTGCCTGTCTTTCCTGAACTGATTTTTGGTTCCAGTAGCACCAGAGCAGCCAAGGAGAGAAAGGGTCCTGGGTTGTTTTTACCTGAGTGCAGCAGTAGAAGAAACCAGAGCACCCATCACTTAGCTGAGTTAAACACAGGTCAGCAGCTGCTGCAGACATCACAGAGGACTGTGCAGGGATCTCTCACTGTTCCTCATTATTACTTTCCTGTAGGTTGGATTTGCATTTGTTATCATAAGCCATACCTGTCAAATCTGGCATATTGTTTGCCTGGTATGTTTCAGGGACGATGTTCAGCTTGACAGTTGCTGAGTCACAGGTTTTAGCAGGCGGTTTAGTTTTTCTCATGGTAATCAAAGATTCTGCCCAGCTGGAGACTGGTGGGTGGGTGATAAGGGAGCAGTGGGGTCATGCTGTACATTTCCTCTCTTGACAGTGTGCATGTGCACACTTGTGAATGTGCCTGAGCATGTGGGCATCAGAGTATACGCATGTGTGACCCAGAGAGAGTGTCTGAGTAAGTGCAAGCATGCAGGTGCATGTGAGCATGTGTGTGGACATATGTGTGTCTCTATGAGTGATAGAGAGAGAGAGTATTTGTATCTGGCTAAGCACCAGCATATTTGCATATCTGTACTTTTGAATGCAGGATGTTTAATCCTAATTAATCAAATTATATGACAGGGGGTTGTTTCTTTTTATTTTTTCTTTTGCCTTATTATCCGGCTTCCATAGACAATCAGAAAACATAATGGAACCTTTCCTTAACTTTATTTTCAGAATATTTTGCAGTGTGATAAGGCAGAAATTACTGTTTCATTGCTTAATGCTGGGGTATTGTAAAGAAATACAAGTAATACGCTCTCCAAATGAGGATGATACCATTATGTAAGGAGCTCTGGAAGGAGAAATATATTTACTAACTCTGAGCTTAATAATGCATCCCTTTCCCAACTGGTCTTTTGCTTCTTCTTTATTTGTCTCTATCCTCCTGTTTGCTTCTTCTTCTTAGACTACAAAGAAGGGAGATGTATTAGGGTGGCTTGTCCTCATATTAGGTTTTTCTCTGATGCCACTATGGAGGCTAATCATGCAGCGTTATTAGCATTAGTATTTTAGCAGGGAGCCCCAAGGAAGGAAGGCCTAATCCCTTTTCTGAAAGGAGAGGCTAAGAGATTTCTCTTTCTTTCTGCATAATGAACCTTTCAAGCTGAAAGAAATGTTCAAAATGCTTTGCAAAGTGGGTTTTTTTTGGTTCAACATCAAAGCGCAACTACCTCTGGGGTGGAACAAGGCAGCTCTTTAATAGCTGAGTACTCCCCAGCAGCTGAGCAAAGAACTACTGTAGCCTACTAGTTAATTCTAAGACTCTGGTCAGTGGAGCACTTATCAGTAGCTTATGGAGAGCTGACTGGCCATATGGTGCTGGCTTCTCCTTGTTTGCAGCTCCTAAATTACTACTATAAGAACAGCTAAAACTACATCTGGTACCTCCTCTCTTACAAACAGGAGCTCAGGCTACCTCCCTGTTCATTCAAAGCCATGCAGTAGCTACAGTGAATGGGGATAGAAGGGGAGATTGCCTATGACACAGTCTTTCCGTGGAGGATGTGATCTGTGTTATGGAAAAGTTTGAGGACCTGTATAACCTGAAACAGACTGCAGATGGGGAAAGAGACTCAGGAGGAATCAAGATCTCTCTAGAAGGCTGCTTTGTACACCTTACTTTGCAGGAAGGAAATAATTTTCCATCCCTGAGCACATCAGAAGCTTCAAGTCCATATAGAACTCCACTATGTCCCTATGTTAGCTGACTCTGATTCATGCTTTATGTATTTTAAATAGTTTTAGGGTGAAAGTTGCCTGCAGTTAATGGATGAAACTGGCAGACCAAGTCCCTACCATCTTCTGGGATCTTCCTGATTTAGATGGATGGCTCCCAGTTTGCCAGGCAATCAAAGCCAGTCTCCGAGGTTTTAATAGAGATAGATGCTTGCAGGCTGCAAGCCATTTGAACTTTCTGTGTATTTATGACTCACTATAAAATAAAATAAAATAAAATAAAATAAAATAAACCCAGCATGCAGCTAAGTGCTGGGCAATTTGCATTGATTTTGAAAGGATGGGAACTGCAGTCTGTGACGCTATAATAACAATAATAACAATGATAACAATGATAATAATAATAATAATAATGGATAATTATCCAGGGGAAATTTCTGTCATTTATACCTTGGAGAATGAAGGTTAAATAGATCTCACAGAGGGCTGTAAACATCTGGTGGGTAATGCAGTCTTTCCTTCCCACATACCCCACTCATTGCACGCAGTTTACTGAGATAGTTTAAACTCATCAAACTCCCGAATGTCGGGGAGGCTGAGTTTCTTCCACAGTCAAAAGGAAAAAATATCAAAGTATTCCTTCCATCAGTTTCAATAGGAAATGCAAGCATCTCAAGGTTTCTTTCCTTGTTAAGGCTCTGAGGATTTTTTATTGTTTGAGGTTGAGAAGTTAAGTCTGTATTATATAAAGTAATTAAATAAAGATCTCTGACTTCATGGCAAAGTGTTTCATAATGAAACAGCCAGTCAGTTTTTAGTCTTTGGATTAAAATACTGGCAAGCTTAAATTCTGTCACAAGGTTTCACTTCAAGGGTCTTAAAAGCAAACCAATTATTTTTAGAAATATAAATATTTTATCTAGATGCTTCTTTTCTAATGATGGAGTAAAGAAAAAGTCAGCTTGGTTTGCTCTTTAGTTGGGGAACGCGATGCAGAAAGCTAATCACCAGACCAGCGGCACTTCACCTGGCTAACCTGCTCTAGGCATCTGACGATGGAGTCTGAAATATAATATTTTCTCTTAAATTATGCATAGTTGAGTTGGCCATTCTGCATTCCAGACTGAATGATCAGACTCCGATTAAAGCATGCAGTTCTTTCTACCCACACACATGTAAGATGCCTATATAGATTTCCCATGAATCGCCTTTTTGGTTAGGGGGAGGACATTGGATGTCATCCCTTGTTGTTTAGGTCCTGACCAGGCCTGGCTAATTTCTCTCAGCTGGAAGTCAAGTGTCAGAGTCATGGGGGTGGGGTGGGATATTTCAGTTAACTGTTGGAGGGAATTATTCAGTTATCACAGGTGGCTGAATTGGCACTGAAAACACTCAAGATTTATAGCCTAGATGGAGCCTATGCACATGAGGCAGCATGAAAAGAAGTGTGAGGATGAGAGTACAAGTGGTCAAAGGACTAAGCTTGGTGGGCTTCCAAGAAGCCTGCAAACATTTGCATGTACAGTTGATCTTAACTTCCAAGCCTGAAGCCTGCTGGATGCCCATCATTACTTAGGACTCAGAAAAATGACATCCGTTTTATTCTCCCCTTTCTCCCAAGAGTTAGTCATTTCTATTTAGCTTAGCAACCATGAGGAGCTGAAAAACTCAGGCACTTAGAAAATTTTTTGTAGTTGTCTTTATTTATATCAAATGAGCAAATTCCCAATCAGCTTGCTTTCCTATTACATAATTTATACCAATGAGACTGGCTTCTAATGCAACACACTCAACTTGGCTGATCCCTTAGGCACTGAATTTATATTCTGTTCTGCTGCTGTGAATGGCATAACAGTGACAAGAGAAGGAAGGGAGAGAGGAGGAAGGAAAGAAAAAAAGTAAGGTGGTTAAAAGAAGCAGAAAGACAGGGAGAGAAGATATAGGACAGCAAAGCAGTTTATAATGGAAGGGCTGTAATTTATTTTGACACTAACCATGTATTATTCAGTTGGAGTAAAAATAAACCTTATTAACCAAGAAAACAGACCTCCCTCTTCCAACCTACTCTATGACAACTGAGACAATATCAGTGATCAGGACAAACATGATGTTTGCTCCTACATTGCACCCTGTACTCCAAGAGCCATATCCTTGCGGGGTAAGCTTGTATGAATGAGGATGCAGCTAGCGCTTCAGTTCTCCATTATGTCATCATTGTCTCTGAACTGTTAGTCATTGCCAATGCAGGAACAGGTAGGATGCCAGGCTGAAATTAACTGCTAGAGAAGCTAGACATTGGGTCTTTGTTTTTACCCTGAGTTCATGGCTAGTCTTTAAAATACCTTTCACTCCCAAGGCTCTCCACACACATAGCGAACCCTGTACACCTGAACCACATCATCATCTATAAATGAAGGGCAGTTAGCGCTGGGCTGTGCTGTAGCAGCTTCAAAGGACATTGAGACTATCCACTTGAAAGAGCAGCATGTAGTAGCCATCTTGGAATATGGCCAGGACACGGATTAAACGTCTCTATTGAGAGAAATGTCACTGGCTTCATAGACAGAGTAAGACAAGGACCTTGGCTTTTTGTCATCTGAAAAAGAGCAGTTCCCTCAACACTAATCTGTTACATTGGGCAGATACTCCAGATCACTTCCTCAGCTCTCCACATGGTCTTTGAAGGCACAGGTTTATCCTCATCTCATTTAGCCTGGTTGGTCTTAATCTGCAGGTTTGACTGGATTGTTGCTTCAGGTGTTAAAGCATAGACTGCAATAGTCTGTAGACCACTTGATGCTTATCTGAGGTAATTTGAGAAGTTCAAAGCAGAGGAAAATGAAAGCGTTTTCCCAGCTCGTGAGATTTGAGGAGAAGGAGAATTTCAAGTTGCAAAGGAGAATATGTGATCTGGAAAGTTTCTGTGCCACGGGGCAGGGTCCTAGGAGCAGCCGTGATCTCTCCGGACGCCCCCTACCGTGCCAAGTGCGGGATAAAGCACCCTCGTTCTCACCCACCACATCTTTGATGTTAGGTATTTTATAAAGGAGGCTGCCTTTTGTCCCCTCGGACACAGTGCTCTGGTTTATCCTGGCCCCTGTTCTGTATTGACTGACTTGGTGCACCCCAGCCTTATGGGCTATGCGTGGCTCCTACCACCCCTGTACCACGCCCCAAGCCTTGCAGATGTACCGGACGTTGTATGGTCGATCCCTTGCCGCGCTCTTATGGGTGCCCCCTGGTTTGTCTTGCAATTGCCCATGCCCTCACGGGCTCCCTGGGCTTGTCTCACACTGGCCCAGGCCCTCACGGGTGCTCTCTGGCTCGCCTTAGGGCCTGCACCCCACAGGCGTTCCCTGGCTTCTCTCACGGTTGCCCCATGTCCTCACGGACAGTCCCTGGCCTGTCTTTTCTTGCAGTTGCCCGCGCTCCCCACGGACGCTCCCTGGCCTCTCTCGCGGTTGCCTGTGCTCTCACCGATGCGCGCTAGGGCCTTCTCTCGCGACCGTGCCCGCTCCGGGGCCTTCTCTCGCGACCGTGCCCGCTCCGGGGCCTTCTCTCGCGACCGTGCCCGCTCCGGGGCCTTCTCTCGCGACCGTGCCCGCTCCGGGGCCTTCTCTCGCGACCGTGCCCGCTCCGGGGCCTTCTCTCGATTGGGGCTCAGGTGGCCGTAGCCATGCCTGGCCCCAAAATCCCCTCCTCGGGTCTAAAGTTTCTGTGGGGCTCAGGCAGGCTCGGTCTTACCTGGCCCCCAATCCTCTGCACCCCTTCTCAGGGCTGGGGTCAGTGCACCCCTGAATATTGTGCCCTCTCTGGCACTGGGGTCCCCACACTACCATGGAGCCCCTATGAGGCCTCCTCCAACCCCTATTAGCCTCACCCGGTCCTCCAGTCTTATAAAACTACGACCAGAAAACTCAAGCTCCTGGGCTACAACATAAACTCTAAGCCAACTGGCTAACCATCATTCAAATCCCTACCAGGGCTTCCTCCACCCGGTATCCTCAAGCAGAAGCTGCTCAGGCCATCAGGCTTCCCTACTCTGCCTACTCCAGCAGAGCTCCTTCCTCCTTGGCTGCAAGTGGGGAACTGCCTCTCTGGCCTTAGCCTGGATTGTATTTATATAGGTCAGGCCCTGCCCCCTTCTGGTCAGCTGACCAACTGCGGTTGTCCTGGCAACTGGCACCTGTACCTCTTTGTAGGTGCAGGGCACTGAAGTACCCCGCGGCACACCTCCCTCTCTTAAGTTCAAGACTCACTAGGAGCAGGGCATGGAAGTACCCGGAGACACTGTGAACTAAAGAGTTGAAACCTGATAATATCTGAGGTCACTGTAGTTAAATAGTTAAGTATTTATCATAAATCCTGCACTTAGCTGGGGAGGAGGTCTTTATGATCGACCCTCTTCATTAACGTACACCCAGTCAGGTTGCAGATAGATGTATGTCATTAATAATTGTATATAGATGATTGTGCACTTGGGGGAAGTGGGGAATCATGGACCTGGACTGTTGGAAGAACTGAACAAGAGCACACAGTTCCTGGCCTACGCCCAGCCTCCCACGCGTGAGTGTGTTTTTGTATTTCCATTGCCCAATCTGAATGTTAGTTAAATGTATGTTTAGCTTTCCAATAAAGTGATTTTCTTGAGAAGAGGCAGGTGTGCGCTCTCTATTCTGGGGCCCTGTCCGGCAAAATAAGTTTTCTTTTTCCCAGTTTAGGGATAGAGGACTTCCCTTCATGAACAGCAACAACAACAGTTAAGATCATTTCATTTAGTTAAGTTGGAAACCTTTCATTCTGAGTTCAACCTCTTTTTGATGTTTTATTACTACAAACTAATTTAAAATGGAGGTGTAAGTTATTTTGACTCAAAACCCAGACTTTTTCATTTAGAAAACGTTGAAGTGGGACATCTTTTATTAGATCAACTTAAATAGTTGGAAATTTTTTTCTTAGCAAACTTTTGGGTTTGAAAACCCTTCATCAGGCTGAGGAAGCATCTGCAGTTGGTGTGTGCTCTTTTTGGGTGGAAGGAATCGTAAAGAAGCCGGAGGCTTCTGGTACCAGATTCACCCGAAGAACCTTGTCTGCATATGTCCTTAAATCAACACAGCTACAACCTACATCCCAGTGGGACTTTTTGACATTTTCCACCCTGTTTTTTGCAAAATCTTTTCAAAACAAAAAACATGTGCAAGCTGGCCCGCTTCTGTGAACACTTCTGGTTTAAACAATTTGGCAATTTTTAGGAAAAAAAGGAAAAATTGTCATTGTTTTCCCAATCACTGCTAGTTCTGAGCATTGTCCAGGAAACATTAAGCTAACTGCAGACACCTGAGGCTTTCAGGCAAAGGGACTATTCTTTTCCTTCATATCTACTTGGATTATATGCATCATTTCACAGAAGAATTTCTGTGCTGCCTAAATTGTATAACATTGGAGATCACACTTCTGAAGGGCAGTTATTAGTGTCAACCTGTCCACAGGGCTTTATTAATTTATTTAGCCAAAGGGTTGGTTTTGTTGTGTGACTTTGGGCAAAGCTATTCTTTCTCCATCCATTTTCCCAGCTGTCATAAACATGAAAGAGGAGAGAAGTGAAAAGTGTTATCATTACTTGGCTGAGGGGACTTTGCTGTCACAGATTAAGTACAGCAGGAAGTCCATGAACTAAGCATCCGTTAGTAAAACTACAACCTCTATTAGAGGCAACACAGAGAAGCTGCAACTTGTCAGTGGATGAACATTAATATATTGCTTTACTGATTTGTTTGGTACAAACTTAATAATGGGAACAACACTGTTATTTCACTTGGCAAAGCTCAGGGGATGAGCACTGTGTTGCTTCCCCACTTCAGAAACCTGAATCACAAATCTGCAATTGCTAGGGATTTCCAGCTTTTGCTGCTCATGAACCATCCATGGAATTACAGCACAAAACCTTTTCACTGTCAGACAAAGCCATTTCTTGTAAAACAACCCCTCCCTCCCAACACATACCCATGCCTGCATATAGCCTCTGTGCTTGTCAGGGTGGGCGGCTGACTCTAGACTCTGTTCTAAATCAAATCCTTTTTGGAGTGAGCTGCTCAGAGAGGCAAAATGTGCTGACCTCACTGGACCACTTCTCTAAGCTTATCCTTATTGCAGTAGCAGTTGGAGGCAGCTCCCAGCAATCAGGGAGAAGAGCAAATGAGCACCTTTGAATTTATTTATATTATTTACCTTTTGCAAAGGCCTTATGTAAGACTACGGTTCTGGCTATTTTCACACTTATAAATCCTCACAAATGTCTGATGGCATCATCCATCAACTGGGATACAATACAATATGTCCACCCATAATACTGCAGTGACAGGCGCTATCACTGAAAATCAAAAATTCCTTCTTACCAAACATTGCCATAATTAAAAAATACTCTGTCTAGCAGAGCTCACAGACAATGATAAAAAGTAATTGCTGAGCAGGGAAATAGATTTCTGTCCAATAAAGCCTGGTTGCATTTTCATTTACTGCATTATTCAAAGCCTGTAAAAAATTTTATTAGATGAGGAAGCCAATTTGCTAGTGTTGGATGGTGCAGGGGGTGTGATGATGTGGTTCAGGGCCTTTCAGTGCAGGGTTGTTGGTTCTGCCACAATCTCTGACAGTTATCACTCTGTGACAGCTGTTTGGGATCCTCTGTGGACTGGCGGCAGATCCCTGCTCTGTCCAGTCCTGGCTGGGGCTGCCCCAAAAGTGTCATTGGGTGCTGGAGAGGTTGGGGTTTTTCTTGTTTTGTTTTTTGTTTGTTTTTGGGGGGGTGTGGGGGAAGTGGAGTGAACAGAGCTGAGCTAAGCAGCTGCTTTGGGGTCCCAAATCTGTAATCTCCTGCCCACCTGTGGAGCACTATGATTGCATATGGATTTGAGTATAAGTCATGCTTCTTATGCTTCCAGTTATTTTCACAAGGTTGGGAGTAGTGCACGTTGGCAGGTGCTGGCCTGCATGGGGTGGGACCATGGTTAGCTGCTGCTTACTTTACTTACTCTATGGAGAAATCAATGCCTGCCATATCTGTTACGCTTGGGAAGGAGTTACACTAGATTTCATAGATTTCATAGACATTAGAGCTGGAAGGGACCTCAGAAGATCATTGAGTCCAGCCCCCTGCCCCAGGGGCAGGAAGTCAGCAGGGACCATAGGATCCCAGCAAGATAAACATCCAGATGTCTCTTGAAGGTGTTCAAAGTGGGTGCTTGAACCACCTCTGGTGGCAGTCTATTTCAGACATTGGGGGCTTGGACAGCAAAGAAATTCTTCCTAATGTCCAGCCTGAAACGGTCTTGCAGGAGTTTATAACCATTCAACCTCGTCATCCCTTGCAGAGCTCTGGTGCACAGAAGTTCCCCCAGGTCCTGGTGAGCACCCCTGATAAACTTATAGGTGGCCACCAGATCACCCCTGAGCCTGCGCTTTTCCAGGCTAAAGAGCCCCGTGGCTCTCAGCCTGTCATCTTAAGGTCTATTTTCCTGACCTCTGATCATGCACATGGCTCTCCTCTGCACCCTCTCAAGTTTCTCCACATCCTTTTTGAATTGTGGAGACCAAAACTGGATGCAGTACTCCAGCTGTGGCTTCACCAAAGCCGAGTACAAGGGGAGAATGACGTCCTGGGATTTGCTTGAGAAGCATCTATGGATGCAAGCCAGCGTTTTGCTCGCTTTACTAGCCACAGCATCACATTGAAGGCTCATGTTCATCCTGTGGTCAGTCGTGACCCCCAAGTTCCTTTCATCTGTAGTGTTAACCAGTGTAGCACTGCCGAGCCTATAAGCATGCTGCAGGTTTTTCCTCCTGAGTTTGCATTTTTCAGTGTTAAACACCATCAGGTTCTCATCCGCCCATTTCCTAAGCCTGTCAAGGTCAGCCTGGATCACCCTCCTGCCCTCAGGTGTGGATGCTTTACCCCAGATTTTGGTGTTGGCGGTGAACTTGGCCAGTCCGCTTCTGGCTCCAATGTCTACATCATTAATGAAGATGTTGAACAATGTAGGTCCAAGGACAGAGCCTTGAGGGACCCCACTGGTCACAGCGCACCATGACGATTGACTTCCATCAACCACCACCCTCTGGGTCCAAGCACAGAGCCAATTCCCCAGCCAGCAGATCGTGGTGGGGTCGAGGCCGCAGTTAGCCAGTTTTGCCACGAGGTGATCATGGGATACCGGATTGAAGGCTTTTTTAAAGTCAAGATATACTACATCAATCTCTTCTCCCTTGTCCAGGTGATAAGTCACCTGGTCATAGAAGGAAAAGAGACTGGTCAAGCAAGATCTACCCGCAACAAACCCATGCTGGCTATCCCTCAGGATGTTGCCATTGGCCAGTCTGTTAAGAATGGCCTTGATGATAATCTTTTCTAAGGGAAGGGATTTGCTTTCAGAGTAACATAATGACCGCTAGGGATTTTCCTGAGACCCTGAACTGCATTAAAGTGTTTTGCAACCAACAGACACACACAATCCCTAAATCATGCAACAAACTCCATTTTCCTGCCTGCACCGGCAGTCAGACTTGACTGTTCTCTGTACTCTCATGCCTGCGCAGTGAGGGTAATTTAGTAACAAAATATGTTTCCTCTAAATTACCAATTGTTCTCTTGTACTTGCCATGGTTCTTTGACATCAGAAGGCGTTGCTGTTGAGATGAATGTGACAGCATAAGCCCCAGAGCATGATTGTCCTACTTGATCAGGCATGTGGTCTTTAAAAAAGCACTTTAAGGAGTGGCTATTGATAAATATCCAAAGGCTTCAGGTGGACAGAGAGGGGCAAGCAGGATGGGAATCTTGCCAGAGGTTAACATTTAACTGGAACTGCTGCAGCCATGGAGAGGGGCATCCCTTTCGCTCCCTGAGCTTGGCATAAAGCTGTTATTTCTTAGCAAGGCAGACAACAATGAGGAGCAGAAATTAACATACAGCTAATTTACTCTTAATGAACCCTGTGAGCATCAGTTGTGAAAAGGCCCAGAACAACCATGGAAAACCTGCACAATAAGCAGGGAAGTGCTGATTGGGTTTGCATGGAGAGGAGGAGCTGAGTGGCAGGTGTGACACCAGAGACTATTTATTTCTCTGGATACTGAGCCATTAGAGCACCACCAATTTGATGCATATTGTGATAACTTGCTGGTTTCCAGCAATGCTGTATTAGTGGGAAACACAGGAGTCCAGACAATTATCCCTAGATATGAACTGGGTAGGTCAACACTGCATAATCATTTTATTGCTGAAGATTACTTTGGAATAGATTGGGCCTGACCTGAGGTGTGTCTGAGCAAACACAGCAAGTGCAGGTCTGTCAGCAAGTGCCACCAAGATTCAGCCAACAGGATGATGAATGGCCTGAGTCAGGCATCCAGATATTTCTATCAGCACCCCAGCCTCATTTTTCCTCTTGGAACACTTCCCAGCCTTTGTAATACAAATAATGGAACAGACTGGTAAGGGGCATCACATAGGCTGAAATTAATGCACTAGCAAGACATGGTTATTTTTCCAGGTCTTTTTGCCTTGCTCTAGTATCATATAAACTGAAACAGCTGAGGCAAGGCAAAGGGTTAATCCTCTCCCCCCTCCCCCTGCAAATTCCAGTTTTTAATCCCATGTGCTTCAGAGAAACACTCTGGGTATATCTATCACTTTTAGAGGCATCTTGGAGGACTAGCAAAGGGGCAGAGATGCCTGTGAGGTGTCACAGATTTATACCAGCTATAGATTTGGTCCTTGGACTATCTTGGCTTGGCAGGTTTATGACTCACTGGGCACATCTACATGAGATGCCATGTCACCGTAGTGAAGAGCTATGCCACCGTAGCATTGACGGGAATGAACCATGATGCCACTGCCTCTGAGCAGTAGCAATGAACTACTTCGCAGTAGCTCACTGCTGCTGTGCAGTAGGGTCGGAAATGACCCACATGGCGCCGGGACTGTACAGTACCAGTGCTGACCGTGCAGTTATTTAGTAATTGCGAAAGCAAGTACTAAAGAATTGTGCAGTAACAACTGCACAGTTGGGTGCATGTGTAGATATGCCCACCTAGCACAAAATTAAGCTGGATTTTGATTGGCAGTGAGAGCTGTGCTTGGTCCTGGAGTTAAAGGATCTTGCGCCAAGGCAGAAACTCCCATTAGAGCTCCTGCCTGCTCCAGGCAGACAGGGCTAGAATTATTTAGGGAGCACTGAGGTATGGGGAATGGTAATGCAAACAATGTCACTCCTTGCCCTACTGCTGGGTACCACGGGGAGCCCCAAACTGAGCACATCTGGCCAGGGAGTGCAAATAAACACAAGCCCTCTGGTTCCTGCTAGGGAGAAGGAAGCATTCTGCTTTCTTCACCATCATGGTATGTGTTCATGCAACCTCTAGGCCCTTGGGCACTTGCTAGGGCCAGGCCCAGAAAGACCAAATGCTTCCTCTGTGTGTTTGCTTCCCCTGTGTGTTCTCTCCAGGAAGGCCGGAGGCTGAAGTTTCCACAATCTCCTGGGAAAGCCAGTGCTAGTGAACGTGCCAGTCTGATGTTGCTTACACAGATAGTGAGGGTAGTTCAGAGACCTACTGAATTTGCGGGTCTTTGTCTGGGCCCAGGGGATTTAAACTTTCAGTGGTTGTGGGGACTCACCAGTGGCAGTTCCCATCCACATAAAGCCTGAGTGGAAGTGAGACATCTGATGAATGGCCTACGCCAGCTAAGATGACTATGAAGCCCACCGCAGACCATACAATAAACCTGAAATGAGTTTCCTATTGAAGAGGCAGGGATTATTTAGGGTGATGTATTTTATTAGACCAACTGAATAGTTGGGATGGGTAGACAAACTTTTGAATCCAAGACATTCTTCCTCTCTTCAGCAGACACTCATCTGCTTTAGTTCTCATCACCTCTCTCTGACCTGCTCTCATTTTTCAGGGAGGAATCATACCTTTGGGCCAAGTCTAACCATCTCTACAGACAGTTCCACAGGAGGGAGATCCTATGGACTCTCGGTGCACAAAAGCAAACTGCAGCTCCTTTAGGTATCAGCTGTTTTTACAGAAGTCACCCTTTTCAACACTGCGTTAATGTGGCTTTATAGACTGACCTTCCCAAGAAGAATCTAAAATCCTGCCCTACTAAATCAAGGTTACGCAAGGTTCTTTCTATACATAAAACCACACACCTGTTTGCTATTTGATCAAAACTCTTCCTGTTTATACCAAAGCACAGCCTTTTTTGGTTTAGTTCTTTTTTTCCTGTTTTAAAATATTTTGTTCACAATGCTTAAGATATATATAATCAGATCACATCATCTTAGCATTAAACAAACACTTCCTGACTTCTGGGTAGATTTAGGATTGATTTTTAAAGTGTTATTACTGATTTATGAGCCTTTAAATAAGAGTGGACCCTGCCTATCTTTCATATCTACTTTCTTTTAATATCCCTGATCAGTTTTTAGATCTAAGTGTGGAGATTTATGGGGCTGCTCTAAGTGTAATTTAGAGGCATATGTGACTTTTGAATTTAGCAGTCATACTCCTGGATTTTGGAAGCAATTCTTTCTGCACATCTCAGGGAAGCAAATTTATCTATAATTTTTTTCTTAAACAATAATTCCTTTTTCAGCTCTGGTTTCCACTGCATTGCATGGGATGTAATGTATCTGGAGCTTTAGAGAAGAGCCACGGAAAGAAATTATGTTATTGCTACACAATACAATTTGAGCAAAATAAAAAATGAAATTAGAACAATTCGAGTTTCTGATTGTTTTTGGAAAGAGAGGATTTGGGCTGATCTAGAATATGCCAGTAGAGGCCTTTGCAAATTCAAAGCAGCAGGAATGAATTGTTCCACATAGCCCTGCTCTTGTGCAGAGCAGTGCACGCGCTGATTCCCATTTTTGACCTTTGTACTCTATTCAGTTTGTGTCAGTTCTTCTCCATGGGGCACAGCAGGCTACTCTAACTCACGTGGCGTCTTATGCCTCCACTCCCCACCATAGAAGCAGGGGTAGAGCTCAAGACCCCAGTGGCATAAAGGGATCCCCATCCACATGCCCTTCCTCTGCTCAGGCCCAGTGCATTGGCCCCAAGTACAAGTGGGAGTTCTCCAGTGGCCAGGAGAGGAGTGTTATACCTGCAGCATGGCATATACCTGCCCTGATATGCTGACTGAATTTGCCACCTTATTGCCAAAAGAGGGACTGTTCCCTCTTCTGGTAGCAGTGTCAGGGTATTCCATGATAGAGACAAATCTCCAGCATTATCTCAGGATTAAATAGTTTCAACTGCATCCAATGAATTTTATTAGGCAGCAGTTTAACTGCTTATAATTCACCCCCGAAGATGTATTGAGAGCTGTCAGCTGTAACTAAAAACAATTCATATCAGTAGACATCTTGTTACTAAAAGTTCCTTTTGTGTCTTTCATGGTTGCTAGGTTAAGAAATGAAAAGGCACTAAAAGCTGCTTTGCTCCATAAAGAAAGCCATCAGGAGTTTATAATAAACCACAAAACATTCAATATTGCATTTAACCTTCAATTAGCAGGCAATAAATATACTGTGCAAAGTGGCTGGGCAACAACTGCCATGATCCAAAGGGTTCCTGGCCAGCCCTGCACTCAGGCTTCATAGATATGGATCTCTTCTCTTTCACCAGTTTGTCTGAGGACTGTACGCAAGCTCATAGGAAGAGGATTTGGCTCATCCATGGCTTGGTGAGACACACAAAACCAGTACCTGTGATTTGGCAGAGTTGCTGTTCTGTCTACCAAGAGTGGCCTTGCTTAAAAGAAAGAAGTGTCAGTCCCTTGCGGAAAAGGATGACCTCTCCAGCTTAAAGTCACCAGTGAAGAGCTCAGAGGCTGCTATGAAGCAGAGGAGGATTTTATATTCGTAATGAATAAAATGGGTCCCAGTTAAAGGACGAATGGAAGGTCCTTTGAAAGCAAAGCAAATATGGAGCACTATTCAGACCAAGCCATGTTTGCTTAGGATAAGCCATTACCCACACTGTTCTGGGCCTCTTTTACTTCCTGTAGACATTTCTGCTGTTATTGCATTTCAGTAGAGCTGAAATGCAGGTAACTGGAGACAGTATGAAGGACTGTGTCTGTCCCAATGGATCTTCAGTCTAAACAGGAGGGACTAACCAAGGAGATTAGGAGAGAAAGATCATTAGGATCAGAGCTGGTAAAAACACCAAGATGAATATTTTGTGAAAATTTCCCCTTTTTTCCTAGTTTTTGGCAAGCTGTCAGTATCATCATCATCACCTGAGGAAACTGAGGCCCAGAGAGATTAGGATACTTGTCCTGTCTTCCTCAGAGGGTTTGTGGCAGAACAAGCATCTGCCAATGTCCTGAGAGTCCACTGAGGCCTTTAACCACGAGCACATCCCTCCTCTCAGTCTTACTCTGACGAAGGCTGGAAATACAGAGATGATGTCACTTAGGTAGCCCAGGGAAACAACAAGGTTTTTATGGATGGCAGCATTTTTGAGAGGAACTGGGCCCGGGTGAGCCATCACCAGAACTACCACTTGCTGGGCCAATAGCTAGTGTCAGGCGACGGGATGAACATTGAGCAGGCCCGAGTGGTGACTTCAGGTGAGGATAAAGGCACCTTGATGGGGTAGAGGAGGGAAGACTCCTCCCTGCCATTGCTCCTTGAGGAACATCTGTTTTGTGGAGAATGGCCCATTAGACCTTGCATCAGGGTTTAATTGTCAACAGAGGAAAAAGAAGAATAGGGATCAGTAAGGCTATTATGGAGAGACATCCAAGTGGAGAGAGATAATGACTGACTAGGCATTCTAGCAAATCCCACTATGCACCTAGCAACATAATGGGAAGTCTGACCCCACCCTATGAATCTGGCCCAAGTTCCCAGAGGGGAGATCTGTAGTATAGAGGTTCCTCATATCTATAGTTCCATTTGACAGCAGATTCCCTGTTGCTCTCTGACTCACTGGGCATGTCTACATGTGCATTTACTGCGCAGTAAGCATTTTTTAAGCCAGCGTCTACACGTGCAGGTGTTACAGTGCAGTAATGCTGTGTATGGATGGATCTGGGAGTAAAGTTAGTCCCAAGTTGGTCCACACACACAGTGTTACTGTGCAGTAATGTGTCTATATGTGCATTACTACACAGTAACTACTCAGGCTTAAATTTGCTACCTGCATGATGCAGGTAGCAAATTTATGGCCAAATTGGTGGAAGTTGGCCATAATTACTGTGTAGTACAGGCACACACATGTAGATATGCACCCGTACTGTGCAGTAATTTTTGGTTACTGAGCAGTATGTGTGCACGAGTAGACGCACACAGTGTTTGCCATAACAGTTACAACTCTACATAGGCGATGTGTAGTGGGGCATGGGTGGGCACGTGTCCCTCTGACAGGACTGTCCCTGCTGCCAGTGGCATTAGTGGGTCCTTGGCAGTGGTGTACCAATGGGAGGGGTGGATGGTTGGTCCCCTGGTGGCACTTCTGGCTTTGCCGGTGGCAATTCTGGTTTCACCATTGGCATTTCCAGGCTCAGCGATTGGCCACCAGCTCAGTGATCAGGTGCCCCCCCAGATTCAGGAGGCACCAGTTGCCCATACAACCCTAGATCCATTTCCTCCTGCATGTACTATGTATTAGGGCTGTGTGAAATTTTGCCGGCTATTTTGATTCGACATTGTTTTGACTCATTTTGAGCTAGAAACAGTGAAATCGAATCAAAATGAAGGGCTTTGAAACAGCCTTGAAACAAAATGAGGCTAGTTGAAACATTTTGAAATGTTTCGAGTTTCAAAGCAGCCAGCAGCGAGGTGGTGAGAGACAGGGAAGATCCAGGGCTACGCTCCCAGCAGCATCCAGGAGCGCAGCTCTGGCTCTCCTCATCTCCTGCTGCTGGGCTGCAGGAAGCCGATACAGCGCAGGGGAAGGGAACTGAGCCCGGGCTCAGTTCCCCTCCCCAGTGCTAGATTGGGCTGGAGGTGGGGAGTCAGCCCCGGCCTGATTTAGCGAAACATTGAAACAGTGTCAAAACAGGCTTACTGTTTTAACGAAGCAAAATGGAACAGCTGTTTCGAATCAAAATGAAATTTGAAATAGAACACTGTTCTGTCGAAACCTTGAAACTCAAAGTGAAACAGAACGGTGCCATTTTGCACAGCCCTACTATGTATGCAGAGCTCCGGTGGCTAGAGAATTGCCCCGCTGTGTTCCTGTCTTATGTTGTTAGCACAGTAACTAAGGGTTTTAAGGAGAGATGAGGGGCTAGAATGTGAATGTGCAGAATGGAACAATGAAATGAGACTGTATCTACATTTCAAAATAGCATTAAAGGTGATGTTTATATCCATCGAGGTTAACAGCAAGATTTATTGACCTGCAGGTCAGTATTTTTTCTTGAGGGAAAATAATTCTTGACATTCACTGAAACATGAAATCAATATGTGTATTAGAGATGTTCTGAATCTTTTTATCAGAAACACTATGGAATCCTTTTTATGATGGGTAGGAATTTCTTCAGTGCCTTGGTCAAACTGGGAGAACTTGAGATATTTGGAAAAAAAATTTAATGCATGTCCGATGAGCCAATTGAAATGAAACGTTTGCATAAAGCATCTAATTATTAACATTATTCCAGCCTTCAGTATTAATTACCTTGGAAAAGGTCAGCATTAGAAAGACAAATCACATGACTGTTGTCATCCAACCATGAACCAAAAATATGGGCCTGCAGGTAAAAAATTATGTTAATAAAACAGTAATTATATGCACCATACCCTAGGGAGATGGCAATGGAATCTTTTTTGCAGAACTTATTATAACTCAGAGAAGAACCTACTATTTCTCAATGATATTGTGAAACAATGAGGAGAGAGCAGAGCTGTGTCACTATTAGAGTGGTCTCATTTTCATTATGGCACAAGACTATTCACTGGACTTCATATGTTGGATGGATCTGACTGACTAGTTGTCATGCAGAAAGCAATTATTTTTTATGCCAAACGATGCTTTAATTTGAGAATGTTGCCTCTTCTAGTGCCCTGTTATTACATGGTACCAAAATCAATCTTTTTTTTCCCCTGACAAAAGTGTTACTTATGTGTTAAGCAGAGAAGTTTGCTGACGTTCGGCTCATATTGGGCACTAAAGGTAATGGTCCACAATGTTTAAAATGGTCATCATTCTGTGCATTGTTATGTATTATTATTCATCTTTATTCTTAATCTGCAGAAGAGTGAATGGAGGCACAGGAAGTCTAATCCTGTAAGATGAGGGGGGGACATGGTCGGAAGCGGAGTGGCAGCTGTGTGGGGTGGTGGGTGGTGTCAGGAACTGCCACGTACAACCTTCCCCCACCACTACGTCCAGTGCTGCTGCCCTTGTGCCTCCCCTCTCCCCCCTCAGCCCTGCTCCTGGGAGGTGGTGGTGCGGGGTGGCAGCACTCCATCTCTGCCCACCTGTGCATACCCTCTAGGGCCTTCCCAAGTACCCCTGGGGTACACATACACCCGGTTGACAACCCCTGCTATAAGCCTCTACTGACGCAAGGTAACCTAGGGGACAGTAACCATCACTTGATTGAATTCACTATCTGGTATAGAGTAGGAAAGATAAACCAGTGGGGCAGAAGTGCTAACATATTTAATGATTTCTTTGTCTCCATTTTCCTGAACAGGGACTCGAACAGTCACCCCCCACTCTGGGTCCCCCTTAGACCCTAGGGGAGGCACACCTAGGCCAAGGGTTAGTGAGGAACTAGTTAGGGAACTGGATGGACTTCTGGAGGGACTGGATGTATTCAAATCAGCTGGTCTGGATGATCTCCACCCTAGAGTACTGAGGGAATTACCTGCGGTCATTACGGACCCCTGGCACGGCTTTACGAGCACTCATGGTGCTCTGGTGTGGTGCCAGAGGACTGGAAGAGGGCCAATGTGGTTCCCATCTTCAAAAAAGGGAGGAAGGAGGACCTGGGAAACTATAGGCCAGTTAGTCTTACCTCAATCCTGGGCAAGATTTTTGAGAAAATTATTCTGACGCATGTCCACAAGGGGCCAGCAGGAGAGGTTATGCTTAGGGGCAACCAACACAGGTTCATTACAGGCAGGTCCTGTCAGACCAACCTGGTGGCCTTCTACGACCAGGTCACCAAATCCTGAGATGCAGGGGTAGCAGTGGATATAGTCTTCCTGGACTTTTGGAAGGCCTTCGACACTGTCTCTCACCCTGTTCTCATTAAGAAACTGGGGGACTGTGGCGTCGACACCTACACAGTCAAATGGGTCACTAACTGGCTGGAGGGCCGCACCCAGAGAGTGGTGGTGGATGGGTCATTTTTGACCTGGAGGGATGTGGGCAGTGGAGTTCCCCAGGGCTCGGTCCTCGGGCCCGCACTGTTCAACATCTTCATCAGTGACTTGGACGAGGGGGTAAAAAGCACCCTGTTCAAATTTGCTGATGACACTAAGATGTGGGGGGATGTGGGCACACTAGAAGGGAGGAATAGGCTGCAATGAGACCTAAACAGGTTACAGGGGTGGGCGGGTGAGAATAGGATGGGATTCAATACCGACAAGTGCAGGGTGCTGTACCTGGGGAGGAAGAACCAGCACCATACCTACAGGCTGGGGAACTCCCTTCTCATCAGTGCAGAGGCAGAAAAGGATCTTGGAGTCGTCACTGATGCCAAGATGAACATGGGCCGGCAGCGTGGGGATGCAGTCAGGAAGGCCAACTGCACCTTGTCATGCATCCACAGATGCATCTCAAGCAGGTCCAAGGAGGTGATCCTCCCCCTCTATGCGGCACTGGTCAGGCCGCAGTGGAGTACTGCGTCCAGTTCTGGGCACCGCACTTCAAGAGGGATGTGGACAACATGGTCAGGGCAGGCCCTACGAGGAGAGGCTACGGGACCTGAACCTGTTCAGCCTCCACAAGAGAAGGCTGAGGGGGGATCCAGTGGCCTGTTACAAACTAGTCAGGGGGGATCAGCAGGCATTGGGGAAGTCCCTGTTCCCCCGAGCAGCACCAGGAGTGACCAGGAATAACGGTCACAAGCTGGCAGAGGGTAGATTTAGGCCAGATATCAGGAGGTGCTACTTCACTGTCAGGGCGGCTAGGATCTGGAACCAACTTCCAAGAGAAGTGGTGCTGGCTCCTCCCTGGGGGTCTTTAAGAGGAGGCTAGATGTACATCTTGCTGGGTCGTTTGACCCCAGTACTCTTTCCTGCCATGGCAGGGGGTGGGACTCGATGATCTGCTCAGTTCCCTTCCGACCCTACAAACTATGAAACTATGAAAGTATGCTACACTTCAGAAAGGCTAACTTCAGTGTGCTCAGGAGGCACTGAAGAACAGGACAATTGGTGAGATGGGAGTCCAGGAAGCATGCTTGTTCCTAAAGGGAGCAGTCCTAAGGGCACAGAAGGAGACAATCCCTTTGCACAAGAAAGGGGGCAAAGGGGCCAAGAAACCCTCTTGGCTGAACAGGGAAACCCCAGGAAAGCCTCGGGGCAAAAAAAGAAGCATGTAAGTTGTGGAAACGGGGTAGTTACCTAGGCAGAGTATACCTATTTGGCCTGCACTTGCAGGAAGGCAGTTAGGAAGGCCAAAGCAGAAAAGTTACTTAGGCTGGCAACAAAAATTAAGGACAACAAAAAGTCCTTCTTCGGGTATATAGGGAGCAAAAAGAAGGCGCAGGGCAGCATAGGCCTCCTACATGACAAACAAGGGCAAATAGTGACAGATGGGGGCAAAGCTGAGCTCTTCAATGAGTTTTTTGCCTCTGTATTCCTGAACTTGGATCAGGACAAATCTCCCAGCTGGATCATACACAGGCATAAAGGGGGAACCAGGCCACTAGTTTTCAGCAGAAACTTAGTGAAGAGACACTTGGAGGGGCTGGATGTGTCTAAGTCAGCAGGCCTAGATGATCTTCATCCAAGGGTGCTGAAGGAATTGGTCGGTGTCATAGCAGAGCCATTGGCATGGCTGTTCAAGCATTCTTGATGCTCAGGTCAGGTCCCAGAGGACTGGAAAAGGGCCAATGTTGTTTCTATTTTCAAGAAGGGGAGGAAGGAGCATCCCGGTAACACTCCAGAGGACAGGGAATGAATCCAGGCAGATCTGGACAGGTTGGAGAAGTGCGCAGAACAGAACAGGATGCAGTTCAATAAGGACAAGTTCAAGGTGCTGCACCTAAGGAGAAGAAATCACCAGCACGCTTACAGGTTGGGGGGATGACCTGCTCAGTAGCACAGCACTAACTAACTAAAGCTACCTAGCTAACTAGCTAACAAAGCTAACTGCACTTTCAGGTCCAAGGAAGTGATACTTCCCCTTTATGCAGCATTGGTCAGGCAGCAGGTGGAGTACTGTGTCCAGTTTTAGGTGCCACACTTCAAAAGGGATGTGGACAACCCCGAGAGGGTTCAAAGGAGGGCCACTCATGTGGTTAGGGGCCTGCAGGTAAGCACTACGAGGAGTGATTGAGGGTCCTGGATCTCTTGAGCCCCCGTAAGAGAAGGTTGAGAGGTGATCTTGTGGCTGCCTACAAATTCACTGGGGGGAGGGACAGCAAGGAATAGGAGATGCTCTGTTTACCAGGGCACCCCTTGGAGCAACTAGGAACAATGGCCACAAAGTGATGGAGACCAAATTTTGGTTAGACATCAGGAAAAACTTCTTTATGGTAAGGGTTGCCAGAATCTGAAATGGACTTGCAAGGGAGGTGGTGCTTTTCCCTACCTTGGGGGTCTTTAAGAGGAGGCTAGACATACACCTGGCTGGGGTCATATGATGCCAGCACTCTTTCCTGCCCAGGGCAAGGGGTCAGACTTGATGATCTACTGAGGCCCCTTCTGACCCAAATATCTATGAATCATTGATGAATTTATAAACAGTGGGATTTTTGTTAAAAACTGGCATCCATACAAACAAGACCTAATCCTCGCGAATAAAGATATGACCATTTGAGCCCATGTGACATGCCTAGTGAGTTAGAAAAATCAAATCTAACATGACCTTCTGCTTGATAATGGTACTTCCTTAAGTGTGGGGTAGCATTTCAAAGGAACTGCACTTTCTGAAGTTTGGATCTCACTTATGCAATGCTTTTTAAATCTGTTCTGTCTCCGTCTGATTTCGGGCCCAATCTTGCAAAATCCTTCCTCATATGCTCAATCCTTACCCACATGGAGAAGGACTAGTAAGGCATGCAGAAAGGCCTGCAAGAGAGGACTACAGGCTTGCAGGGTTCCAAACACGTTGTCACACTACCTTTTCTAGTGCACAATCATATGGCACCGTTATAACATGCAGGTACATTTTTTATTCACCCATTTGTCTCTTTACACTTTGGATCAATGGCTGACAAGTTTGTTTCCATGTTATAACAGAGAACAAAATTACAAGAGTCTCAGAATACCTCTGAAAGCGAAACAAAAAATATTCATACTTCTGTATATTACTAAGATCATAATATTGATGGCAGTGTGATTGGAACAGGAATTAAGCAATGGGACAACATGCTTTAGAATGCAACAAAATATAAATCGAGGTATTCAATCTTTAGAGAGCTTACACATTTAATTACCCAGCAAGACCTTCAGGGAGAAGAATTTAGAACCGTAATTGTCAATTTGTTCTCTGTATCCAAGGGCAAATTTAGCATTTAGAGGACACCGGTGTTGTTTTTTTTTACCTTTCCCTCCCTCTTTGTAATGCTGATTAGCAAAACATTTTCAAGTCTTCTAAATTAATTTCTCTTTCCCTCCTATCTGAGGTGCTATTTTCTTGAAGAATATCATGGATCACAGAATGGTCTTGATTCTAATAATTCAGGAGACTCAGTAAATTAAAAAATCCTTATAGACAGTAAAGAGAAAAGCCCCTGGAGATGCAAAATTCAATTTTGACAAAAAGGTGTTATCGTTGCTATATTAAGTTTCCCCCTATCATGGAACAGAGCCTGGCAGGTCCTAGCAATCACTGCAAATACATTGAATCAGAAGGGGCCTCAGCAGAGAGGCCCATTAGGATCCTTTTGCTGTCTCCCAGGTAGGACCCTCTCTTGGCTAACAAGGGTGAAATCCTCATCCACTTCACTAAGAACAGGATTACATCTGTAGATTGTGTGCAAGTTCCCTAACTTGGAGAGTTACCCTACTTTCTTCTTAGGTTTCTCACGTCTTCAGACTGACTGGCTTTATTGCAGGGCTGTTCAGAAGATATGCAATATACAGAATGGAAAGCATTCAGGTCACCAACTGATCTGTACAGGCTGGTTCCCTGTAACCAGATGGAGCCCTATTGTCTTTAATGGACCTCCTTGTAGATGTAAGGGTCTGAATGGGCATGGAGCCAGAGAGGAAACTCCTGCTTCAGAACCACCCTGAAGACTGGAGACACTCGGATCCTGATTCTTCCTAGCCCCTGTCTGGTGCAAATGTTACATAGTTATTTGCTGCAGTCCTGAGGAAAAGGTGGTAGAGGTTTTTTCTGGATACTCCCATCCTGAAGCATAAAATCTTTCTCCCACTTTCATTTTCTTAGCTTCTTTCAAAGGACTGAGGCATTAGAAAAGGAACCTAGTGCAAGTCTAGAAGGGGAAATGATAATATGTGGAGTTTTTCAGGAGAGCAACTAAGATTTTCCTTTTTTCTTACCTTAGAGCAGGGTATCAGAGATCAGGTGGATTCTGGTCCCACCTTCAGCCTGGGAAATCCCTTAAAATGTTCATCTCAGCTCCCCCACGTAAGTCTGCTAATAATGTTTGCCTTGGGCATCCTGAAGCCAAGTGCATTAGGAAATGCAAAGTTTGACTGCTTTTAATGACTAAACAGATCCCAATGCAGGGGGATGGACTAAAATAGATGACCCATTTAACTGTATCTTTCCACCCAAATCCCATTCACCTGGAAGTGTAGACTCCTCTGCTCATCATCTGAACCCAGTACAAAGGCAAAATATTGCCAGTTGGTACTAACCAGTGCATCAGAAAAGTTTGGAGTTGGGGTAGAGGGAAGAGTTTTTAGCCTACATTTATATTCACTGCAACTTGTCTTTCTATTGAGGTGATTTGATCTTAATAGCCATCACATCAACATAGCCATAACACATCAACAGTAATAACACATTTTATGTTGATCGTTGATGTGCAGAAATTTCCAGAAACCATATTTTTAATTTACATCACTGCAATATTGAGTTACTATTACTCTGCTGAATAAATGAGGTTATTTTTTGGTTCAAGGAGTGAAATCTTCTGCTACTACTGAGCTAGGTAAACACATGATTTTCAGAGGCAGCAATGACTGCTCTCACATGAGAAAAATGAGAATAGCTCTGGTCAAAAGGGCTGTCAGTCAAGTGATTGTCTTTATTTGATTCTCCCCGTGCTAGTTGTTCGGACTACAGATGTCTAAAGCAGCACTTTTTTTGCAGCCCTGAGATTTCAACAGATGAATTGGGGGCTAGAGAGGAGAATGAATTAGTTGCATGTAATCTTGCAAGCAGAGATAATTGTGATGTTGTAACAGGGAACATGCTTCCTTTCAGCACACCTGTGGTGCTAATTATTTTTTAAATGGGACATGCAAACAAGATGCTTCTAAATGTCTATGGGCTATCCAGCCTATGCTTCATCTCCTAAGCCTGAAATTCTTCCCACCTCAAGCGCCCCCCTCCACCTGCTCAGGCTGTCCTTTTATTCACTGCATAAGCTAGAAGTGGTGATGGTGGTGGTGGTGGTGGTGGGGGGGGGGGGGGGTTGGGGGGGACTCCTGATTGGTTGCTAGAGCCTGCTTGGGTTGCTACTGGGTCCTAATGCCCCTGCTGTTCCTTGCCAACACTTCCTCTGTGGTATGGGATTTCCTAGCCCCCGTTACAAGACGTGAGACAATACAACACTTGTACGGACATAAACACTGCTGGGAAGAATCATGCTTACAGGCACCCATAACAGGTACCTTGCTCAAGAATGGTGGATATTAGCCCATCCTGGTGACTCTTTACAAAGCACTTGGAGAAGCAAATCACCCTGCCCTCTTTTTAGGAAGTGCTTGGAGACTGAAGGGTGAGGAGCACTATGAAAGGGTTGTCCCTGTGTCTCCTTTGCCTTCCCTTCTATCTTGGCTTCACATCTTATGATTGCCATCTTCAGACTGAATACCCCTATACCCTACTCTTGCCCCCAAACTGGAGGAGTGGGCCTCCCTGCTGCTGACTTGCTGTGTGCACTCAGGCAAGGTACTTCATCGCTGTCTGTACAAAGGATCCTTAACCTGCTTTGCCCCCCGCCCCCCGACTACAGAAAGGATGTGGACAACTTGGTGAGAGTCCAGCAGAGAGCAACTAAAATGTTTCAGGGGCTGGGGGACATGCCTTGTGAGGAGGGGCTGGGGAAACTGGGCTGATTTAGTCTGGAGAAGAGAAGACGGAGGGAGGATTTAATAGCAGCCTTCAACTACCTGAAGGGTCTTTCCAAAGAGGATGGAGCTGGACTGTTCTCAGTGGTGGCAGATGACAGAACAAGGAGCAATGGGCTCAAGTTGCAGCAAGGGAAGTTGAGGTTAGATATTAGGAAACATGTTCTCACTAGCAGGGTAGTAAAACTCTTGGTGACGCCGCAGCTGGAGTACTGCGTCCAGTTTTGGGCTCCACAATTCAAAAAGGATGTGGAGAAGCTTGAGAGAGTCCAGAGGAGAGCCACGCGCATGATCAGAGGTCAGGAAAACAGATCTTACGATGATAGGCTGAGAGCCATGGGACTCTTTAGCCTGGAAAAGCGCAGGCTCAGGGGTGATCTGGTGGCCACCTATAAGTTTTTCAGGGGTGACCACCAGGATCTGGGGGAACGTTTGTTCACCAGAGTGCCCCAAGGGATGATGAGGTCGAACGGTCACAAACTCCTGCAAGACCGCTTCAGGCTGGACATAAGGAAGAATTTCTTTACTGTCCGAGCCCCCAAGGTCTGGAACAGTCTGCCAGCGGAGGTGGTTCAAGCACCTACGTTGAACATCTTCAAGAGTAAATTGGATGCTTATCTCTCTGGGATCCTATGACCCCAGCTGACTTCCTGCCCTTTGGGCAGGGGGCTGGATTCGATGATCTCTCGAGGTCCCTTCCAGCCCTGATGTCTATGAAATCTATGAAAACTAACATCAGGGTTTTGAATTAGAAATGTGAAGAATGGTTGCAACAAAACCTGAAACTAGATAAAACTAAGCACCTCCGACTCACTACACCTGAAAGGTTTAGGGAACTGGGACTTTGTTCTGGTTGATTTTTATCTTGTGGTTTCACCATTGATTTATAGTTCCTTTTGAAGCTATGAGGAAATCTGAATGTTTCACATGAACTTAGCCTGAGGGCAGGCAAAATTCAAGGGCTTTGGCTGAGTTTCCTTGGGAGAAACTTCATTGTGAATTTCTGTCTTTTTTTCAACCTGGGACTCAAAGCAGAAATGGAGGGGAATGAAACCCTGAGAACGGAAAGTTTTCTGCAAATTTGAAATTCTAGTAGTCCCCAGAGTATAACAGTAGGTACCTGTGGGACAAACCCAGGGAAGGGCAGGCTTCAGGTGACAGGCATCAAGTAAAGTTGAACCAGAACTCCTCCTTCCCTTTCCCCATGCTTTGTGGCTGGGTGCCCATGTTTAGGCCTGCCCAACGTCTTGGGAAGCAGAGGGCTAAGATATGGTGACCCTGGGCAACCTTACAGCTGCTTGATTCAGTCCATGTGAACCTGGGTGAACTTCCATTCTTGAACCATATGCACGTAGCCTGACAGATTGCCATCGTAGGCAGGTCTTGAGCTGGAGTGACCTCAAGAGTGTAGTTTGTGACTTTTTCTTCAACATATGGAACCTCAAGTGAAATCTCTTCCTCATGGGTGAAAAAGAGATATTTTTTAAATGAAGAGGTCCTTAACTTTTGCCATCTTCTTAGTGCACAGCCAGGAAGAGTTCATCTGAAGGCAACAATTGTCCCCAGTAAACTGCTAAAATCAGTGTATTTATGGCCGATGTGCCATGCTCTGTAATTACTGACAGATTAAATTACAGCCAGTTAGGGACAGCTGTGAAATGCACATTTCACGTAAGTGAGGCATTTTGAAGTTGCATATTTCTCAAGCTTGCACACTTCTGCCTTCCTCGCATCCCCCCCTCATGTGCCCATCAGTGTAATACACATGGTTCCTGTACCACTGTGAGGAACCTGCTTTGCAGAATATTGATTTATCACAAGCTTTCATGAGATGTAGAGCTCACTTAATCAGATACAGGCAGAAAGCAGAGTATAAGGAGAGAGAAATTACAGGATGGGAGGCGGGGACAAAGGAGGGTAGGAGACTCAATCTGGGGTTTGCCCAGACTTTGCTGGAAGGGGGCGGGGAAAACCAAGACTGAATTTCTTCCCCTCCTTTCTCCCCCCCCCCCCCCCATCCTGAAGACATTACTGGGGGTGGGGCTGGGTTGCATTAGCCCAGCCCTGCTCCTGGGTAGGAACTGCCAGAAATTAATGAAGGTGATCCACTTCGGAGTGCCTTCATCTGAACCCTTGTGTAATAAAAGTTAATTTGTCATGCAATTGGGCCCTTTTAAAGTGCTCTCCAGCCATGCACATCTGTCAGGGTGCTGATCATGTGACAAAATGTCATAGTTTCATAGTTTCACAGTTAGTAGGGTCAGAAGGGACCCGAGCAGATCATCGAGTCCGACCCCCTACCATGGCAGGAAAGAGTACTGGGGTCAAACAGCCCCAGCAAGGTGATTGCCAAGCCTTGTCTTAAAGACACCCAGGGTAGGAGCCAGCACCACTTTGCTTGGAAGTTGGTTCCAGATCCTAGCCGCCCTGACAGTGAAGTAGTGCCTCCTGATGTCTAATCTGAATTTACCCTCTGCCAGCTTGTGACCGTTATTTCTAGTCACTCCTGGTAGTGCTCGGGGAATCCTAGATTTCAGGAGGGCGGACTTCAATGAGCTAAGGAGAATAGTTGGGGAAGCACTGAGGTCCTGGAGGGGAGGGGAGCGAGGTGGCCAAGAAGAGTGGTTGCTTCTTAAGGAGATGATCCTCCAAGCCCAAAGGGAGATAATCCCAACATGAATCAAAGGGAGCAGGAGGGCACAAAAGCCCCCATGGCTCACCAGAAGCATCCGGGAATGTCTTCTAGCTAAAAGGGAGGTGGATGTCACTTCTGTTAGTGCTTCTTCTTTTAACTGAGTTATGAAAAAGATGCAACACCTACTCCTTGCAAAAGGTCTACAACACAACTGGCGCTTTAGAAATTCAGGAAGCTATCAGATTGATAATCCTGCAGTAGCTCTGATAAAATGCTCTGCCTGGTTAGAATCAAAAGACAGACCCAGATCTCCAAAAAAGGGAAGTGAAGGTTTCTCCTGAAAACATGGACGCTCTAGTCAGAGAGAGTGCATTGCTCTCCAGGCTCCATTAGAGAAGGATTGCACCTCTAGGCATACTTCACAGCTAGGGGCAGAAATTACACACAAACTGTATAAGTGATCAGAAACTGTTTCAGATCTGTAACATAACATAAGTTCAGTGCACATAAACTGCTTTTAAAATGGCCGAAACTGGTTTAAGATAAACCTGGATGGATGTAGTATTAGACTTATCTGATTTATGTTAAGTTGGTTTATCGAACTTCTGTCCCCGATCCGCTCCAAATTCAAGTTAACTCACAGACCCTCAGCATCCCAGAATGCTTTGCTCCTCCCCTGCAAACCCGCCCCCCACAGGGTGGGCGATCTGGCCTTGGCCCAAGCTGTGTGGTCCAGTGGAGTAGTGAGGCATGTTGTAGAGTCTGAGCCACTATAGGCAAGTGGCTGCACTTCCAGAATTGAGAGTGAATGTCTGGTCATTTGCTTATCGGTTCAATCTGTGCTGTTTAGACTAACCTGTGAAGGTTGACTTGATTCAGCCTCTGGCTTTTTGACTGTTTGTACTTAGTCTAGCAGGTAGTGTTGTAGGAGGTATGTACCAATGAAGGATCTCAAAAGGCAGGGGCTTTTAATGTGCTGCAGTCATTTGCTCCTGACAGTCTTTAATTTATAGATAATGAACACTTTTTACACTTATTATTTGAATATATTTGTTTCCACTTGACCCATCTGAGCAGATTTCTGATGGATGTTCAACCTCTTCAACAGCTTATTCTAGGGCTTGAGAAGAAAATGAAATGTTAACAAAAATATAAAATGCAGTTTGGGACTTTCATGAGAGGAATAATTCTGAGTTAGTCAGGAAATTCAGAACTCCCTGCATGGAACATTACAGTGGTGGGGTAGGGGGACTTGCCAAGAGTCTATAAAGCAGTGCAGGGAATTATGGGACATTGTCCCGACTCCACCACACACTGGGACCAGCTCCAAGGTGCCTATTGCACTCTACAGCTTTCAAAGATAGATGGGATTTCCACTTGCCCATGGCATTAGTGGGAAATAAAGTCTTGAATGCATATGCTGAGCATCTGGGCTCTGGGAGAAGATACAGTGAAGGTAGCAAGTTGAAAGCCAGCATTTCTCTTCCGGAAGAATGTCAAAGTTTTGAAATATGGTTGTGTCCCACATTGGGATAAGAGTAAAAGTGGTACGTCCATATTGAAGCAATCAAGAGTACTTACCATTCATGCACATGGATGAACAATTGCCTTGCTGTATTGTAAATTGAGCTTTTATTACATATTTTTCCCCTTGGCTTTTTTAAGTATTGAGATGCTAAAGAGGATGAAGCTGGCATGGGAAGTTTCCAAGAATGAGCTGCATTATTAAAAATGCTCAATTTAATTCAGATTGATAACTGCATTAAAGTAGTGGGCTTCCCCTTTTATAATTGAATTACACCTACAGCATTGAAGTCAAAATGATTTTAATCACTACCAGTGTTAGGTGATGGATGCTAGATTTCTGGTGTCATTGCAAATGCTTAGAAATATCAGTTAGAGAAAGCTGCTTTCTGTTACCTTGCTTTTGTTTCCTAGGACTGACATGCTTGTGCATCATAGATAATGTTGCATGACATCTCTGCTGCCCTTACCAGCTCTCTCTGTCTGCTTTCTGTCCTTTCCAAAGGCCAATGTCTCTCCCCATTGTGTGGGAGATTAGTTCTGATGATCAAAACCCCTTGTTTTATCTGAATTATCCTTTTCTCCTGTGGCTTTTCCCTTGCACTGTATGATAGTACAGTAAAAGCTCTGTTATCCGGCATCCCTCGGGAATGGGGGATGCCAGATCACAAAAAATGCCAGTTAATCGAGTGGCCTGAACAGGCGTCCTTGCCTCTTCAGGCTGCTGCTTCTCCCGCCACATCTGAGGGGCCACTGCCCCTCCTGCAGCATTGCCACCCCTTCTGCGGGCCCTGCAGGCCCCCATGGGACAGGAAGATGGGCCCTGCACAGCCTGCTATGCCCCCAGGCCGTGGGGGCTCAGCAGTGCAGGCTGCTTTCCCCCAGGCCATGGGGGCTCCGAGAAATGGGAAGTGTCATGGTGGGCACTTCCAGTTTCACTTTGCTTTACAAGCCGGCGTGCCGGTTAATAGAACATGCTGGCTTGTAAGGTGCCAGGAGCTTTTACTGAGTATGGTACAGCTTGACCTTTAGGGAATTTTCATTCTGATCTATAGCTATATCACTTTGTGCAATGAACATTTCATTTATAATTTCACTGGCTAAGCAGCTTTGCATTGGATGGGAAACCAAGAAATACTGTAGGAGTGCTGCAGGAAGTGGCCTGGGCAGTGCTTTTTTGTCTCTGAGTCAGAGGCAATTGCCCTAGCAGGACAAGGCATCGTGCTGCTGGAGGTACTGCTTTTTAGCTGAGAGCCGGAACCAAATCTCTGACTGCTTACAATCAGAAATGATCCCAGAAACTTTCTGCATGACTAGGGTATTGTTTTGGTGCCAGTGGGCACACCCAGCATTTTGTGGTCCAGACAGGTGGATGGAATGGTAAATGGATCTCAGCATTTCTAAGGGCTGATCTTTCTTTACTGAAGGTATGTGTACAGGGGCCATAGGTGTGGATGATTTCCATCACATTAAAGTGTCACTGATTCTTGGCTCAGGTATGGACATATTCCTGACATTCACAGAGCATCTCTGGGAGGGGAGCTGAAATTAGACTCAAAGAATCTTAGCACTGGACATAGCTAAAACCTCTGCTGACAGTGCTGCCTTGGGCTTCGTTTTAGCTTTTAATTGCAAATTGGGTGCAATGAGTTAGCTATGTAACAACAGTTGGCACTGCTATACTGAGTCTTTGAACTGTTCAGCAGCCAGTTCCTGTTGTTATCCCTCTCCTGCAGGTGAGGAGATGTGATTTGTCCTGGTTCATCCAAAAAGTCTGAGGCAAAACTGGAAACAGAACCCAAGTTCTTGATGTAAGTTCAGCTTGCATTCAGCTAGAGGGATAGTGCTATGTCCTCTGTTCTGCTGTGACTAAAGGCCCTGGGAAAGGAACACGAACACACCATACAAAGCACCTTCCCACCCAGAATACACCCCTGCCTCCTGCAGCCAGTTTTTTTAAAGCTACCAAATGAGGCAACCTCTTTTTCATCTTGATTTCAGATAACCTTGATACATTTTCTTATTAAATTTAATATCTTTGATCAATCACAGTAAAACTTGAGGAGATGAATTATTAAAATGAAGAATTGCATTGCAGGGTTTATGGTTATTGTGTTACCTAAATTAAAAATGTAGGTGCTGTTATTTAAAAGGAAAAAATATTCCCACTGTCCCTAAAGCCACGTATATCATTTTTGTTCCAGCCAAAGATCTCTGATAAGCAGAAATCACATTGTTCTCTTTACACATGCTAATTAAACCACCCCCTGTTTTCCTGAACTGTGAATTACAGGACTCAGTCAGTTTATTGGTCCTTGCCTGTTAGGCTCAGCAATGCACATTACATTACTCGTGATATTATTATTCCTTAGTTTGGAATGGGCTCTCGCCACAAAACTGTAATGTGAATGTAATATGTGTAGCAGCAGGAGGAACCAGGGGCAGTCTGCAGAGCTGTGCTGACTATTAATTTGGACTGCAACTCCCAGAAACCCCCAGGGGCTGGGGGGCAAGGGCAAAGGGAAGAGGAAGCTTGAAGCTGGAGTAAGGAGAAGAGAGCAGCATGCACATGGAGCCTGGTCACCCCGCACAGAGGAGTGCGCAGTGGAGCTGGAGATCTCCCTGGCTCGGACAGCCGGACTGTGGGCTGAAGGAGCTGGACTCGGACTTGGGGGCTGCTGCAGGCTGCTGTTTGAGCACTCTGGGGACTAACGGGTGGTTTGGGGACATCTCCAGAGGTGTGGGGGGAAATTAAGGTGCTGAGTATGTTACCCCAGCGTTGATATTTTTTTTTACCTTTTACTTATTTCCTCCCTTTGGCTTGTTGGTGACCCTAACTTCTATGAAGTTCTATATAGAAGTAGGAACTGCTTCTTGTGCCAGTTTCTGGGGCTGCAGCGTTGGCACACTCCTGCTGGCATAAGCCAAAATAGCTGGGGTTAATTCTGGAACTGATCCTCAGTGGTGGGGCTGAAGTAAGAGTGACCGCAGTGCAGTTTTCTTTGCCATCCCTTTCCTCCCTTCTGTCGTAGATATGCAGGGTGCGGTAGAGTTTTGCCAGTGCAAACTTTCATGTAGCTCCCTCTTGAGCTCCATCTCAGCACGGCCAGGAGGTGGTGCAGGGAAGGAAGCTTAGCATTTGCAAGCCTTTGGTATCACATCCCGAAACAACAGAACTCTTTCGGCACTGCCTCAACCTTCTGAGTTGCCAACCCCAGCCCACACCTCTCCAGCATCCCACAGAGCTTCAGAGGAAAAGATGAGGTATCTGCAGTCTTGCTGCAGTGCTGGTATCATATCAGCATGCAGTGGTCTGCTGTGGATTCCTTTAAATGGTGACAGGATGTCCTTGGGGTTAACAATTTGTGGGCAGCAGCTGTCTCCCAAAAATGACCTTTCTGTCCTTGCATGGAAATGAGAGATGTTTGCATACCTGCCCCTTTTCTGAGATGGACTCACACTGATTTAGTTCGTACCAGAGCAGCCGGCGTTTCCAGTGGGATCAGGAGAGCAATCTCATTATTCAGTCGTTCCCCTTCACACCTGTCCTCTGTTTCCCCCGGCCGCTCTTGAGGAATGAGAGCGGTTGCAGGAGCAGCTGGGTTTGTGCTTCACAGTTACTTTTTAAAACAAACAAACTTTTAAAGGACAGTTATGTAAACGGAGAAGTGACCCTTCGCCTTAGACCGCCTCCCATCCCCACAGCTTGGAGGAGGAAGGGCTGCATCTGTCATCTTTGTCCAACGAAGGCTATAAAACACAAGTTTGTATGCTGCAAGACAGAACTGTTTTGGAAGCAGAGGGGGCAAGGAAGGGGAAGCAGTCCTGCCCCTCTCCCTGGAAGTCCTCGGCCGCCTAGCTCTGAGATTTCTTTCAGGTCTGTTGAGACCAGCTGACTGCCTTCCCACCAGTTCTCTGGTGATCCAGACTCCCTGAACTCATCCAGGAGGCCTGTACTCTGTCCTTGTTTAAATCCTTCTTAAGGGTTTATTATGCCAGGCTCCCTGCAGTAGAACTAGCTGACGTATATTATATAAAAAAAATCCCTTTATCCTTTGGAAATTTGTCTGTTTGCCCTTGGACTACAAGCTGCTGGGAGCACAGACTAGCCCTGCTTGAATGTCAGAAAAAGTGTCTCCTATACTGGGGATGTTACAAGCAAATAACAAATAATGGAAAAGAACAAGAGCCAAGGACTAGGCTTGTATATAGATTTTGAGATGAAAACCATGGGATGCTGTGTGGAGGTGGGATGTTAGCTACACCAAGCTATGCAATCCTTGGCAGCTTAAACTGTACCTTGTAGGGTGATGCGATAGAAATGAAGAAACAGGCCAAAACAACAAGAGTGCTGCTGGTGCTCTTATAGCATGTTTCAAACCTGATTTCAAGAGAATTGACAGATCATTTGTGGTTAGAGATAAACCTGTTTCTTTGTCCAGCATTAAAGCACAACAATGTATGATGATTTACTCTTCCTGGGTGTGGAGAGTGGCCAGAGAAGGCAGCAGTTAGGCTGGAACATCTGGAGAGGTGGGCTTCTTCAGGCTTTCAGATACCACTGTGTTCACTGTTTGAGCTTTGTTTGGTTTGCAAAGGGCACATTTGCTCCTAACTGTGCTGTTACATCCCAGCCTTTATTTTGATAGGGCTCTTGTTTGGGTGAAGGGAGTGACTGACTTTGCTGGAGCCACACAAGCTGTGCCAACTTTCGTTGGCATGAATGGTAGTAAGCCCCTTAGGAAAAATTCAGACATTGGACTCCCTTGACCCTGTGACTGGTGGGGGCTGAATGCCAGAGCACAATGGCACATCGTCAGGTGGCTCTAGTTTCTCCTGGC
Organism: Crocodylus siamensis; assembly: GCF_052110815.1. NCBI lineage: Eukaryota > Metazoa > Chordata > Crocodylia > Crocodylidae > Crocodylus > Crocodylus siamensis. The sequence continues at coordinate 15,281,488 of NC_143406.1, forward strand.
TTGTCATACCAGTGAGGAACAGGGGAAGATAGTGCACTCCCTGCCTCACCTCCCTCCAACCTGGTTCTTGATATGACCTGTCTGTTAGGAACAAAGAATTTGTGGTGAAGAGCTAACTATGACACTCTGGTACTCCCCTGTCCAATAAGAGAACTCAGTTAAACTTCCAGGGCTATTTTCTTGCTACTTTGCACTGGCTGAGTATGCAGGGAGCAGGGATCTGACTTGGCTTACATAACCGTACATAAGTGAAATCAAAGTGAAACTCAGCGTTATATACAGTGTTTCAAACATGGATGTCCTCCGCATGAAGAAACCTATGATCAGACATGTGACTAATTTAAATAGGTGCTGTGGCAGTTTAGGAAGTGCACTAGAAGTGCTGCAGAGTCTGTCACAAGACACGTGCCCTGTTTTCATGCCACAGAAACATGCCTGTGAAGTTCGAGAAGCAGAACACCTCACATCCCCTCTCTGTTTATTCACTCCAAGCACCAAGGGAATATTTGGGATGGTTAATGAGATCACAAATGAACTGCTACTTGGTGATTTACTAAAACACAGTTCATTTACAGCTTTGGTGGAATTCTGTCCTTAAAAAATTGCCTGAAATACCAAGCCTTGACCTTCAGGTTTTTTTTCCTGTTGTAGTTACTATCACTAACACTTAAACACAGCTGAGCAAATAAATTACAATGAATAATTTATCTGACAAATCTAGTCTCTTGTTCTGCTTGCAAAAACATCCACAGTCAATTAACGATGTCTTCAGATTCGTTCATAATCTGGACCAGATGGATATTATTGTGTATATTGCAATGCAGGCATTCACATGGTAGGAACTCAGACATTGCCTCTGCCCCAAATGGCTTACAATCATGTCTAAATTTTTTTTTGATCTGTGAACTCATCAGAAACGCTTTAAATTTCATTCAGGAGTTTAGCTATACACAAATGTGCACATATAAACAAATTTAAAATGTTGTACTCAGTGGCGCCTTCCAGACCAATATTCATTTGCATGGAGAACTCAACCAAGGGGAGAATCAGTCACCCAGGAGTGTGGCAATGGGCTCTACACACCTTATACCTGTGCCATCACAGGGACTACTATTTAGGAGTCTGTTGTCTTAAAGATAAATGCAGAGATGGAGTTGGGTTGGAAATTTCTGGGAAGCTGTAAATGCTGATGAAGCCCCTGATCTATCTGACAGAAATTGTGCCTGGGAGCAACATTCAAATCAAATATTTTTCCCCCCCACTAGTTGCCTATGTGAGATCTTCTGCTATTGAAACAGAATCTAGTCTATATGCAATCCCACATACACATCTCAGCACTGTGTTCAGGCACATTGTACCCAGGTGCATGGCTTGGGGTGGGGCTCAGCTGCAGGGGTTAATGAGAAATAGCTTGCCTGCTCAGGGCACAGAGTCAGCCTACAGGGATGATTGCCTGGCCCAGAGGAAGTTAAAAGCTCCCAGGATGAGGAGCTGAGGGAGAGAGGGAAGGCTGCAGTACTGAGGAGGCAGCACAGAGCTGGAATAATCCTTTCTAGGTCTGAGGAGGAACTGCAGGTTTGAGTTAATCCCTTGTTGCTTGTTTGTGTGTTTATTTTGCTATGGACGTTGGTTTTCTAGTAGGGACAAGTTTGCCCCAGGGAAAATATGAAGCTGAATGATAACCTGCTAGTCATATAAAGGAAGATAAGCAGCTTCATTGTAATATTACCATTAACTTCAGCTTTAGTCACTTTGAAGCTTAAAAGGTTTTAACTACCTCAGAGAAATAGAAGAACTGGGGTTATTTTCCAGTTGTGCTGGTGCAGCTGCTGAGAGAGTGAGTGAGAGAGAAAAATGTGCAGCTAAAGTCTGAATGTTATCTGGGAGTAGCAGAGTTAGAACCTGGGGCAGCGCCTATGGGTACTTGATGGGTCTGGCTCTGAGGGTCAGAAGCTTCCCAAGTCCAAACTTGGATATCTAGGCTCCACACTGAAACAGGGACTGAATTTTAGATATACCTCTGGTTATGATTTCTCAAGGTCACTTCTGCCTCTTTACCCTGTGAACAGCCTTAGGCACAGGTGAAGCAGGGATATGCCTTAGCCTCCATGTCTAAAACACTGACAGGATCATGGACTAGTAGGCAAGACTCCTACACACTTGCTTTTTACACCTTGCCCTCCCTTCTGCCCAACCTAAGAGGAGGCTTTAAAATGCGAGCCCAGCTTGTCTTCCGCAGAAACGTTGAATAGCGCTGACCAGAGTGTGTGCAGGCCCGGGAAGTGCTGGGGCGTAGGCAAGAAAAGACTTCAATATGCGAGGAGCCTTGGTTCCATCACTGTTAGATATGTATCCCCTCCTACATGTTAGCCATCATCCTGCCCTATAATGGAATGCAATTTCTCAAAGCTGGTCTCTGTTTGCTGAGTACTCAGCTCCGTCATCTTGTTCTTTCATTGCATGATCGGACAAGGTGTCATTACACTGATTGAAACTAAATTCAATTTCCTGGAGGGATCGTCTTTGCTCCTCACTGCTGTAATGTACATGGCTCCATTCTCCTAGTTAAGTACATATGCCTCTGCTCAGCTATTATTCTAATTTGATAGTATTACATTTTGCAAAATTGAGCTTAAAAAATATAATAAAACCATCAAAGACTCTATCCCCAGCATGATGGAAAGGCTGGCAAGCTCTCACAGATGCAGGTAGCAATCAGATAGGCACAAGAGAGTATATATTATTCAGGAGACTTTCAAACTGGCCTGCAGGAATCAGATTCAACAGCCTGGTTACCCTTTTACTTAAACAGAGGCTGCTGGAACCAGTTCCAGGAATTGGCACTTCATGGGTTATTGCTTGGGACAGTTTTCTTGTACTCCGAAGTGAGCTGTTATTGTTGGGTGGAACAGCAATGCTAAATGCAGGAAAGAGGGCAAGAAGAATTTGTTTGGTGCAGGCCTATTGACTAAGGCCTGCTGTGAGCAAGAGATGTTTTACATTTCATGTCCTGTTAGCTGCTAGGTAGCCATGGACAATTGTTCCAGGCAGCTCTGCTTGGGTTAGTAAAGGCCAGAAGCATCCAATGTTGAATTCAGCCTTTATCTGAAGATATTAAAAATAATGGAACATTGGCTCTGCCTAACAGAAAGGACAAGTCATGCTAACGCATCCCGGCTGCTGTCTTTCCCAGTTACTTCCCTACGCACTTAATCTCCATTGCTATCGCTTGAAGACATTGCACGTGGCTCTGTTCTTGGTGGCTTATGTGGTTGCATTTATTTTCTAGGACTGTGTGACATTTTTAAGTATCACTAATCACTTCAGTGGTTTCTTTTCAGGTCTGACAACCTCCTGATTTTTTTTCTCTACCCTGAACACTGTGTTGTGTTGTTCACTAAACACAACCAGAGACCAGAAGTAAATGGAATCAATGGAGAATTATTCATTACTTGTGACTGGATAGTGGGGAGTGGTGTGAAAAATGTTATGCAAAACTAGGCAATTTTAGGATAGAGTTGGGGATATGTTTATCTGGTGGTTAAGGGATAACAACAACTGGTAGGGTTAGATATATTTCCTGTGCTAACCATAGCAAATACACAGAATGCACAGGTGCTGTGCACTGACAAATGAGAAGTCCTATTTTGGTTCTTCCAATTAGCATGGATCTAAGAAAGGCAGAAATAAGGGCATGAGACAGATGGAAAATGATTACAAGAAAAGACAGAATTGCAGCCTGAATTCTAGGTGTGAGGGTTGATAAGAAGGGCAATATTCCTATAATGCATCCAGCACTGAAGGGTGCATTGTCAGAAACTGGACACTGGACAAGACAGGTCTATTTCAGTGCAGCATTTCCTCCGTTCCTCCAAGAATGAACAAGCTTTAAAATCAGAATTTCCAGACGCTCCTGGTTCGCAGAGCAGCTGGAAAGCTCTGTTAGTATATGGGAGCTGAATCTTCCTTTAAAGAATGTTTCTCGAAAATCCCTGAAGTCGTCTTGCCTTATTTTATGACGTAACTGTTCACGGGAGAGCTCTTCAGGAGGACCATTCTTAAAACCCAGCAGGGCCAGCTCACAATTTTTGGGGGCCCCCTGCAAGATATAGTTTTGGGGCCCCCTGATGCAAAGAAGCTGGCGTTGGTGGCGGTAGGGGTGGTGAGTGTCCAGACGTGAAACTGGAGGCAGCAGGGTAGGTGGGTGGTGAGTGGCCAGACGCAGGGGGCCCCTTGGCTGTGGGGCCCCCTGAGTCCATAGGTTTTGCAGGATAGGATGGATCGGTCCTGAACACAGGCAAAGCTGGAAGGTCTAGCTACCTAGCATACTAAAAACTGTGGGGTGATGTGTAAGGTTGGCTCTTGATGTAACCGAATTGTAGCATTCTGGGTTTTCACTGAGGACAAACAGCTTCCAGGAAGCTGAGGACACAATGAATATGGGTCATTTGACCTTTGCTGGTCAACTGCAGCATTAAGAAGAGCTTTTTGAAATGGCTGAGAGGAGCTTTCCTGCTGTCTAGATCATGATTTGTAAGATTAGCAACTGAGTGCACAAAGACAACTTCAGGGAATGGGGAATCATTTCCATCCTAGGAGGCCTGAAATTGAGACATCATCTTCCCAGTGTCACTTTTTTGTTCTGGCAGTCTAGGGGGATAATGATCCTTTCTGAGATCATGAAAGGCAGGCTGAATTCCAGGAGCTGCTGACAAAGAAAGGCTGAAAATAAAGAAGTGGAGGAGTGTGGTGTAGCCCAGCAGGGCTGTGAAAACTGATGTGTATTGAGTGAGGCCCTTTATTGCTGGTGGAGCCAACTGCGGTGGATCTAAGTACAAGATGCTTTAGAGACCCCTCAGACATGTGCTCTTGTCTGAAATGGATGATATGGAAGTTTATGCTGAGAGAGCTGAAATGACAATGGCTATGGTCCCTTGCCAGGAACTCAAAGCAAATGCATTCATTCCAGTACTAATCGAGAACTGGTGCTCTATCATGTACTCTGCTCATATTCTTGTGAACTGCCCAGATGTCCAGGAAGAATAAGTGCCACTTCAGATAAAATGGGGAGGACAAATACATCCTACAACCATCAATAGCTGAAAAGTGCTCACAATGCTTTGTCTTGACATTTTAACTTTAGTTGGGTCTGTTTGAAAGGGATGAAACTGTGCTGTGTATGCAGCACCTCCAAAAAGAGTCTTGCATGGTGTGTTTGAACCCAGCGAGCTCTGAAAAGCTTCTAGGGCTTAGAAGCTGATAGGGTTTTCATACAATTTGTCCTTTTTAAATAAAGGACATTTTAAATTAGATTAAAGGAAATGCTTTGTCTGCTGTGCATTGCTAGACAGCGGAACTCAATGCCACATGAAAACAATGAGGTCAAGAACTTGAAAAGAGGAGTAGGTATTTCTATGGATAAGGAGAAACACCAAAGTGACTTTAGATGTTCCCCACTTCTTCTTCCTAAAGAAAGGATATAAATCCTCAAGCTTCAGGGCAAAATGACAAGGAGTGGAAAAGCAATTACATTAGTTTCTCAATATTGTGATATTTGCACCTCATCTGAAATGTAAGCCGCTAGTTGCTGGTGGAGACAAGATGCCAACTTAGATGGAGCACAGGTCTGATCTAGTATGAAATCCCTGTGCCCCTGGGTGAGGAGCTTTGCAATCATATTTAAATGGGGAGATTTTACCCTATTTTCCAGGCTTTCTGGTCCAGGAAAGGAGGGTAGTTGCATAAGAAATTATAATCAGCTCAGTTGCTGGAGCAAAGAGATGTAGGGAGTTACCATATTTCTGGTTACTTCATCAAAACAAGCTGCCACAAATTTTGCATTTCTGAGCTGTCAAAATTTTTCTCTGTGTCCTTCAAAAGAGCTTTGAACTGCCGAGCTGCAGATATTTTGCTCCCACTGCTTCTTCTGTGTTGATTCTTTCCATCACAGCTTGTCACTTTCTCTGTTTGCAGATCCTTCGGCAGTGATGAATGGGTCTGCTTCTAAAAGACCACTGGCTGGAGACAGCGTTTATGTGATTGATTGTCTGGGTACAAGTTTTTTTGTACTAGTAGGGTTGTTGTAACTTGGTATTACACTGTTCCTACCTGGGGGGCTGAGCTTTCCAGTAAACATTTCTGTTTGGGTCTAGCGTCAGGATGTGTCACATACAGGCTAAGAGCTAAAATCAGGCATATCTTTCGCCGCCAGAAACAGTAGACCTTGACCTGGTTAACTCTACCAGTAGGCGAGTTTGCCTGATGCTTTCCACTATGAGGCCCAGTTCACAGTTGCTTATAACACCATAGTTTGGCCTGAAATTTGAAGTTTCCCTATCATCTTCTCTCAAGAATTTTCCATTAACTTGTTGTTTTTCTCTGTAGTGAAGAATGGTGGATGTAGTTGTGCTCTGGGTGCGCAGTGCAGCTCCCACCGGCCACGAACAAAGAGTCTTGGCTGAGATTGAGGCCTCAGGCTACGATCCAGCATGTCTGGATTGTCTTCTGGCATACATCTCCCATATCACCGTTGACCAGTCCCTTCGTGGCTTTAGAGTATGTTTACATGGCACAAAGCACCAGTGCACCATGCTTAGGGACCGACTCAACTTGCAATTTTGTGTAAATCATCAAATTGGGTGATTTCAGTGGGGAAAAAAAAACTTACTAAAAATAAAATGCTGGCTCCCTACTGGGCGCCACCAGTCCACTCACCTGCGCAGCCTGAGCTGCCGCTATGAAGATGAGCAGGCAAGATGGCTGCTGCACTTGGCCCTCACTGCTGATTGGTGGAGAGGGCTGGTTGCCAGAATGAAGAAGTGCAGGCAAGATGGTGGCAGCCCCTGACTCTCGCTGTTGATTGGCTGGGAGGACTGCCTGTCATGCAGCTCTGTCCCTCTCCACCAATCAGCGGTGAGGTGCGGGACCACATGACAACCAGTCCTCTCAGCCCATCAGTGGTGAGTGCCAGGGCCATATGACAGACCGGTCTCTCCATCAATCAGTGCAGGGGGTGGGATCACCAGGGCCCTTGGCCAATCCGAGCCTTGGAGGGGGGCTCTGCCACAGTAAGCCTGTGAAAATGGTGGCCGGCCTTGGGATCTGCCTGTGAAATTGACTGGCCACCTCCTCGAGTGGGTGAGACCCCTCACCATGATCCCTGAGCTAGGGGGTCTACCCCATGCTGGGACCAGGCTAGCTCGCTGTTGGGAGTCTGCACTGCTTTGGGCCATGAGGCTGTGTCTTCAGGACAGGGCATGGCCCCACATTGTGCAACATTCCTTCCAGTCTTTTCTCTCTGGCTGATGGTTTTAGGAGTCAGCCAGGACGTTTTTATGGATGTACACTGACTGCTCAGCTCAGCTCAGCTCAGCTCTCTCCCAAATTCTTGTCCAACCAAACCTATTCTTTCTGCAAAGCTTTCAGTGCAGGGTACTGCTTCCCTAGGGAGCTGGGAAGTAGTCACAGTGCAAGGCAAGCAATATTGATGAATCCTGCATCCATTTTCCCCCATGCAGATTTGAAATGCACCGGGCTCCCTGCTTGCTGTACTTCAAGAGGCCATTTGAAATATTAATGCTATATTGACATGTGAGTTTCCTTTGGCATCTGAAATTAATTTAATTTTTGTTTGGACCATGATGGATTTTAACAGAAGATAACAGCAAACTTTTGCCAACCTTAGGCAGTTTAATAACCTAAATCTTTGATTAAAAATTTTAATAGCCTAGAATGATGGACTGGTTCCCATCCATGATAAATTAAGTTCTTTCCATTCACATTTACATACAGTGTAAATTCTGTTTATATGAAAATATGCTATTCCCTTTCCGCGTCCCAAAACATTAACTTTGAGAGCAGAATGTTTTCCTGCCTTAGTCCCAGCTGTTCACATAATTGCTCATTTTTAGCAGTCACATCTGGGAAGACATCGGTCCAGCTGTTCAGCTGCATCAGCTGCTGCTCTTTTAAAGAGGGGAAATAAGTGAGGTGGAGAGGGAAGGATGACCCCTTTCAGGGAACCAGTGTAGGACCTCACAAAGGCAACAAGCTGCCTTCACTTCTGCAGACCTGAGCAACAAAAAAACAACATGCTGCCTAAATTGAGCCAGGAAAATATCTCTTGAAGATCCCAAGAAGCACCAAAACTACACATCATAAAGGTTATAGATTATGATTCAAACCCTGAGAACATCTTTCCATTGCTACTATGGGAGCTCACAAGAGGAGGGAGAAAGAAGCAGGAGAGAAGCCAGGCCAGGCACCAGATCCTGCCCAGAAAAGATAAGTGATCCAGTTGCCTGTACCTTTGGTTTAGCTGACTGTTGTTTGTTTGGTGGGGAGTGTGGTCTGAGAAGCTGTGAGTGAGTGCTGACCTCTGAATGAATGTTGACGGTTGATTGCTGTGTGATTGCTGCCTGGACCTGAGTCAGTCCAGGCTCAGAAGGGTATAAAAGGAGACTACCCAGGCGACCAGGGAGCCACTGAACACGGACTGCCAAAAGGGGAGCAGTTTCCAGGCAGTTCGTGGGTAGGAGTAAACACTGTGTATGAATACACAGGAGCTTCGGACAGAGACTTCAGGTAAGTGAATGAGGAAGGGGGCTACTATTGGGGTGGTGACATGGAGCGCAGCCAGGGACCCTGTCCTGCTGCTGCCTCCAGCCTGGAGCTCCTGTGAGGCCTCCACCCAGACAGGCCCCTTGGATAGGTCTGCAGTGCCCTGGCCCCCTGTCTGCGGGGGTTGCCTGGCGGGACCTCTGAGGCCTGGGGGTAGCGTGGGAGCCGGGGGTTCCCTTGCCTGTCCCACATGTTCCCAGATTGAAGCCCTGGATGGGCAGGTGAGGGAACTCCAGGCAGAAGTGAGCAGACTTCAGGGGATCAGGGCTGCAGAGGATGAGATCGATAGATACTTTCATTCTCTGCAGGACCAGACACCTAGTGCAGGGACATTACGGGAGAGTCCCAGGGCAGGCCCAGGGTCACCTGCAGAGCTAGACAGCATGCAGCTGTGACTGCTTCCCCAACACAACTGGGGAACAGATATGAAGCTCTGGCAGCACTGAAGGATAATGCAGCAGAGGAAGCCACGGGGGAAGACGCGTCCGCAACAAACATCAAGCAGGCTGAGTGACAACCAAGTAGCTGGAGGAAGAGATGCCGGGTCATTGTGGTGGGCATGGAGGGGCTTATAATTTGACTGGATTGTATGGCACAGGAGATTTGCTGCCTACACAGAGCCAGGATCTGGGACATCACTGTGAGGATTCCCGACCTCACCTGGCCGTCTGATTCCCATGGTCCTTGTCCATGTGGGCACAAATGATGTGGCCAGGAGTAGTTTGGACCACGTCATGAGTGACTACAGAGCTCTGGGGGCCTAGGAATGGGGGCACAGGTGGTCTTCTCATCCATCCTTCCAGTCAGCAGTTAGTCAGCATCAGGACTTCTGCATCACGGAAGTCAACCTGTGGCTCCGCAGTTGGTGCCATCATGCGGGTTTTGGCTTCTACAACCATGATCTGCACTTCCATGAGAGGCATCCTGGGATGAGATTGTCCTCATCTCTCTTCTAAAGAGTCTGTTCTCTTACAGATTGGCTGATAGCCTATGAAGGGCTTTAAACTAGGTTCATCAGAGGATGGGGAAGCAGAGGATAAGGAGAACCTAGGATCGGCGAGCCACGAGCAGTGCACTGGGTCAGCCCAAGTAAGCACTAAGGTAAGCACTAAGGGGCCCAGTAGACATCAGGACAGAGGGGTACCAAGGGCACCCATTAGGGGGCTTAAATATCTCTACACTAATGCTAGGAGCATGGGGAACAAGCAGGAGAAACTTGCACTCCTGCTTGCAAGCAACAACTTTGACCTGGTTGGACTAACTGAAACTTGGTGGGATCCTACTCACTATTGGGCCGTAAGCATTGAGGGTTACAGGTTGTGCAGATAGGACAGAGTGGGGAAAAAAGGTGTGTGTGTGTGTGTGTGGGGGGGGTGGTTGTTGCTCTCTATATTAAGGAACAATAAACATCCTCTATAATCAAGATGGGATCAGGGGAGTGATGCAAAAAATTGCGGTCCGTTTCTTGGAGGCCACTAAAATCACAGACACACATACATTAGATGGCACAAAAGGTGTATTTGCAAATAGGGTCAGAGCAGAGTCAAAAACTCAGATTACTCTGAACCCACCAAGAAATTTTTGCAGGCTGTATTTATCTTTTTCCTCCTGGGCACGTGTGCAGAAACAGTAACTCTTACAGCTCATTTCCGTTTCATACAAACATACATGTGGTTACATCACTACATCCATCGTATGTATATTATAATCAACTACTTAAGTATGCAGGGCGGAGAGGTAAATATGCATCAGCTAACTGAGCATGCTCAGAAAGTACTATAGGTCACCAAGAGTTTAAACCCCCCCCTTTCAAGGACACAGTCAGTTGAATTCCAGCTTCTGTAATCTGCATGAGAAAGGCTAGGGAGAAGTTGGGGGAGAGTCAGCGATTTAGTATAAGAAGAGCTGTGGCAAGGCTGGGCAAGGGAAAAAGTCCTTGGCAGTGTTTCTTTCTTATCAGGTACAAGATGCAAGCTGTGCATTTCTAACAATACTCCATTTCTAACAGGAGGGCCAAACTGAGGTACTGTGGGTCAGGATACAAGGGAGTTGGTAGTGGGGGTCTACTATAGACTGCCTGTGGCAGGACATCCCTAGGGGTGCCGTGACCTCCCCTAGTGCCCTTGCCTACCGTGCCAACCCGGGTCCTGAATGCACCCTCTATCTTGCCCACCATGTCTTTGATCTTATTATTATTAATGGGAGGCTGCCTTCCTGCCCTCCTTGGCACAGGGCTGGTCTTGCTATACCGGGATTTGTTCTAAGTAGCCCACTCCTTCTCGGGCCTACTCGATCTACTCATTCCTTCTCTCCGGGGGCCTTCCACTGGGCTTGCCCCCCTCTCCCCCTTCTGGGGCCTCACAAGCCGTGCCCCACTGGGGCTCTTCCCAATGTCTAATATACGCGCCTTCTCCCAGGGCCTGTCCAATGTCCAATATACATGCCCTCTCCCAGGGCCTGCTCCAAGATACTCGCGCTCCCCGGCCCACACCGGGCCCTTGCTCGCGCCTCTCGTGCTCCCCGGCCCGCACTGGGGCCTTGTTCACGCCTCTCGCGCTCCCCGGCCCGCACTGGGGCCCTTGCTTGCGCTTCTTGCACTCTCCGCCCACACTGGGGCCTTGTTCACGCTTCTCGCGCTCCCCGGCCCGCATTGGGGCCCTTGCTCGCACTCATCGCGCCCGTCGCCCACACTGGGGCCTTCTACGCCTGACTCGGGCTTCCCAGAATTGCGGCTCAGGCGGCCTTAGCCTCACTTGGCCCCCAAACCTGCCTTCTCCGGCATATGCCCCACTGGGGCTCGTCTCAATATCGCACCTGCTGGGCTGGGGTCGGGATACCCCACTAGCTCAGACCCACCTTCCTGGGCCTAAGCCCCACTGGGCTTCTGCCTACACTGAGCTCTTCCCGAAGCTGCCCACACTGGGCTGGGGTCAGGATACCCCCACGACGTGGCACCCTCTGTGGTGCTAGGAACTCCCCCTGTACCGGGGAGCTCCCTTGAGGCCTCTTCCACCCCTACAGCCTCGCCCGGTCCTCCGGTCTAATAATCACAACAACCCGAAACAGAAACTCAAAGTCCCTCGGCTACAACGTAAATCTGAAGCCAACCTGGCTAACCTTCTCTCATCCCTGTCAGGGTCCTCTCCACCCTGTAGCCGCACGCTGGTGCGCGACACGGCCCTGCTTGCTCTAGCAGCGCTCCCACTCCTCAGGCTGCCAGAGGGGAACTGCCTCTGGCCTCGGCCTTCTCTGTTTATGAAGGCCAGGCCCTGCCCCCTGGCAGTCAGCTGACACAATCAGTTGCTTTAGCAACGCACACCTGTGCTGCCCTGGTGAGTGGCAGCTGAGCCCATTTACTACTATTCAGTAGCAGGCACCCTAGTGCCCTGCTACGCTGCCGCACCAGGAGCTGTAATTCTCCAGACAGTTCTCAGAGGCCGTATGGTCAAGGTGACCTAAACTACTCTGACATCTGCTGGGAGGAGCAGTCAGCCAAATCTCACTGCTCACATAGGTTCTTAACCTGCATAGAGGACCTCCGTCTAACACAGGAGGTATACGATCTCACTAGGGGAAATGCCTTGCTGGACTTGGTGTTAGCTACAGGGGATGACCTGGTGGGGAATCTGCAGGTACAAGGTAACCCAGGGGATAGTGACCATCGATTGATTGAATTCACTATCCAGAGAAGGGTGGGTAAATTAACAAGCAGGGCTGAAGTGCTAGACTTCAGAAAGGCTAACTTCAGCATGCTCAGTAGATTAGTTAGTGAGGCATTAAAACTCAAGAGCACTGGCAAAATGGGGGCCCAGGAAGGGTTTTTGTTCCTCAAGGGAGCAATCCTATGGGCACAGGAGGCTACAGTCCCATTGCACATAAAGGGGGGCAAAGGGGCCAAGAAGCCCTGTTGGCTGAACAAGGAAGTCTAGGAAAGCCTAAGGGCAAAGAAAGGGCGGTAGGGGCACTTGGAGGGGCTGGATATGTTCAAATTAGCAGGCTGGGATGAACTTCATCCAAGGGTGCTGAAGAAATTGGCCAGAGTCATAGCAGAGCCACTGGCACGGCTGTTTGAGCACTCATGGTCCCAGAGGACTGGAAAAGGGCCAATGTGGTCCTTATTTTCAAGAAGGGGAGGAACCAGGAAACTATAGGCCAGTTAGTTTCACTTCTATCCTTGGGAAAACTCTGGAAAAAATCATTAAGGATCTCATTTGTAGGAGTCCAGCAGGGGAAATAATGCTAAAAGGAAATCAGCATGGATTCATATCAGGTAGATCCTGCCTGACTAACCGTGTTTCTTTTTATGACCAGGTTACAAAATGCTTAGACACAGGAGCTGAGGTAAATGTCATCTACCTAGACTTTAAAAAGGCCTTTGACACAGTATCTCATTCTGTTCTCACAAATAAACTGACAGGCTATGATATAGATGATTACATGGGTGGCAAATTGGCTTAGGGGGTCACACTCAGAGATCGGTGGTGGATGGGTTGATATAAACCTGGAAAGATGTGTGCAGTGGAGTCCTGCAAGGCTCGGTCCTGGGACTGGTGCTATTCAGTGGCTTCAGCAGCAACTTGGATGAGGGTGTGGAGAGCACCCTGTCCAAGTTCACAGATGATACCAAATTATGGTGCAGTGCTAACACACCAGAGGGTAGGGAATGGATTCAGGTGAATCTGGACAGGTTGGAAAAATGGGCAGAACGAAATAGGATGAAGTTCAACAAAGACAAGTGCAAAGTGCTGCACCTGGGCAAAAAGAACTACTGACACCCTTACAGCCTGGGAGAGACCTTCTCAACAGCACAGCAGCGGAAAGGGATCTTGGAGTCATAGCTGACTCCAAGATGAACATGAATCGTCAGTGTAATGAAGTCTTACCTGCAGGGAGCTGTGGGAGCTGCTGTTCTCTATTCTGCCTGGCTGCACTGGTGGCCACGTGCATGTATGTGTGTGCACATACATGTGGCCCCTTGCCTTTGATCACCCTCCTCCTGCTCCCCCCAGTCCCAAGCAGCCCCTTGCAGGCTGGAACCATGCCAGTCTGCAAGAGGAAACCTGTGGTTTCCCAGGTTTTTATTCTTATAGGAAAAAATCTACATTTTTCTGTGTTTTTCCACAGGAAACACAAAACCCAGGTCCCTGCTGAGCAGAATATCTAGAATAAGACTGCCTGGACAGAGCCCTTGTATTTCTACAGCATCTTCTTCCTGAAGGAAGGAGGAGTCATTCTCAGGCTACTTTAAAAGCTGTACATTCAGGAGTCACTTCACCACTGAAACACAGCCGGTGCTGGGGTAACGCACAGCAGCTTTTTACCAGCATGTGACCATGCTGAGTTGCATTCTTATTTAGGACTGGAAGTAGAGACCTGGCCCGAGAAAGAAACAGAAGGAGGTTTTACGCAGCATTAGAAACAGTGGAGTTTGTCACACAGCCCTGCAGCTCCCGTCACTTTGCATGGGCAATGAAAGGAGACGGCAACCCGTCTCCGAATGAAATCTAACCAAGCAAAGAAAACTGGCTTTAAGGAATTAGCCACCACCTGAACTGAAACCGCCAGGCTCTTGGGAAGCTTGTTCTGACAGCACATAGCAGTTGAGCAGGCTGTGGAGTGACCTGTCACCAGGAATGAGCAATGGTGGAAGCACTCTGGGAAAGGCCAGGCTGGTGGGCAGGCCTAGACCTTTCAATAACATTATTCTGCAGGGGGACAGACAGCCCAGCCTGGGACGTCTCTTCCAAGTCTCAGCACTATGAATCATGCTGGCAGACCAAATCTCACAGCCAGCACAAGCCAGCATCAGAGAGGGGAACGTGAAGGATGAAAAGAAAGGTGATGATGGGAGAGGAGGGGCAGGTCGATTTGAGGTGTGGGCTAATAGACTGCAGGGCTCCCAGCCTGCAGGTCCAGTGCAAGGCAGTGTCTCCTGGTCGATGAGACATTTTCCTTTGAATGTCATTCGTTGCTCTATGTGAAATGGTGGATGAGATTTGGCCCACAGTGGCTGAATCCAAGCCAGGATTGCAATATTCTTAGGTAATCGAGTGGAGTGGTTTGTGACAGGAAAATGTTAATTCCTCCAAAGGGGACAATCTACCAGCCAGCAATGAGGCTGGTGTTATTGTACAGCTCAGAGAATTGGGCAATGGAGAGAAAAGCAGTTGGCCATGATGAGGGTGAGGGAGATGAGGATGCTGAGAGAGATTTGTAGAGTCAAAGTCGGCAGAAAGTCCATGAAGGAACTGCAGAAGTGTGGCCAGAGGCGATGGTGGCCCCTAATAGAGGAATAGCTGAGTGAGAGCAGACGGAGAGAGTTTGGGCACGTAGAGAAAAGGTTGGAGGAGGAGGTGGGAGAAAAAGGTCCAGCGGGAGGAGTCAGGGGCAGGAGAAAGAGGGGAAGAGCTGTGAGGACATGGTGTGGGTATATAAAACCACACCTGAGAAGGGACTGCAATGGACAGAAATCCGTGAAGAACCAGGTCCATGGAGACAATCCTATTGAATGGGGGCATGCTTGGAAGAAGAGTAAGAATAAGACTTGTTATTACTGTCTATTATTTGTGTTACCATGGTGCCGAGGGGCCAGATATTGTAAAAACAAAGTAAACGAGCTCTTTAGACTGGATAGCTCACTGGGCAATTAAAACAAGGTGGAAGAAGTTGGGGGTGGGGTGTTGGGAGTGGGACAGAGACACCAAGAAAAGGTTCAGAAAGGAAGGGAATTATCTCTAACGTGGTTTAAATGCCTTATAACATTGCAAAATAACCTGGCCAGAGCAGAAACCAGCCCCATGGCCCTTGTGGCACTGCGAGAGCCATCGCCCCAGGGAGGGCCTCCCCAGGGCAGCACAAATGCTTCGCACAAGCATAACAAATGAATGTCTCACGGACTGCGCTGAGGAGAGCAGAGCTCATCCATTTAAGCCTCATTAGCAGTTAGGAATTTGTAACAAAACCCTGGGAAAAAAAATGCTATTGCTGTGATTTCTCCTGCTTTGATATTCCAGTCAGGCTGAAAACAATGCACACAAATAACCCCCAAGTGAACATCTGCGGGAAGGTGAAGTTCAAACTGCAGCTGAACCAAGCTGGCCCAGCGAGAAACCCTTAATAATGCAGGAGCAATTTACCAGCGCTTCCCATGGATGTTCTCCTGGCAGCAGACTCAGCACTGGGAGTGACACTTGTAGTCTGGAAATTAAGAGTTGCTCAAGTAAACAATCCTTGCAGCCTCTTGGGATGCGGTGAGAAGGGCAGTAAAGGTAAAGACCAGCAACATTCAGGAGCAAGAGAAAATCTGCTTCATACAGGAGCACAGTTTCCACTGGAGGAGGGTACTCCCTGCGGCCACATCATGCAGGGCACGCTGCTCTCCTCCTGTCTGGCTGCTCCTGACTGCGACACCGCGCTGAGCAGACTGTGCCGAGTGTACACAGCCTAATATCTCCCAAAGTTATTTACTCCAGGAGTTTCTCTGCAAGATTTATCTCTCTGGCAGACAGGAAAGGGGTTTTGTGCAGTTAACAATAAATAGAAATGTCAGGCTAATAAAAGCCAAAATATTTATTTTAACAGTTGGAAGCCTGCTATGTGGCATGCTGGTGTATATCAAGGAATGCATAATGGAGAAGTCTTTGCATTCATTCCTCACACTGCTTAGTTGTGTTGCCCATCTTCAGATTGCCAGCATTACGTAGTCTTCTTGACTGTTTTGAGGCCTTTCTAGCTGATCATTTTTCTTGAGACAGGAACAAGTGTTTTGCACTGATGGCTTCCCCGGGGTCTACTGCCACACGCAGAGAAAATCTGTCTTGCCTGAGAAGGGCATTCACACCATGACAGGCTGGCCAAAAAGCCAAATGACTGCTGTTGTTGCAGTCAAGGACAGAAGTCCGTGCCATAGATAGCAAAGGGCTAAAAGCCTGATGTGTGGCTTGTAGGGGGTGGGGTAAAACAAGACAGTTTCTTTCAGTTCTTTGTCCAAACACACCAAACCTCTTCCACTACCAGTCAAGCTCTAACCCCACCGAGATAACTCATAGCAAGCCACATTCCTTGGGCTGCTGCTAGGGTCAGATCAGACCATCCAGGTCCATCTGATGCGTTTCTCTCAGTAGCAAAAGTCTGTTGCAAGGCTAAGGTGATGGCACGTTGCAAAAGTAGATGCAATAATGGTTTCTCTCAGACTCGTCCAGGGTGGAATAGGCTCACACTTGGGTGCTGAAGTTTGCCATTAAGCTTGTCAAATAGTTTGTATCAGTTAATAGATTTTTTTTAAACTGATGACAATATGATGGTATTGCTGCTGCAGTGAGTTTCAGAAAGGGAAGCTGTGTCTATTGGAAAGCAAAGGCAGCAGGAAATTAGGAATATATTTAATAGCGTTATCTGAGAGAGAATGTCATTGGTATTGGGTCAGCACCAACTCATAGAAATCACTGGGGCTCAGGGCAGGTGCTGCAGCTTACTGGACCCATGCCCTGTTCTCTGACCTGCAGGACCATAGTACAAAATGGCAAAATGAAATGGAAGGGAATTATATCCTTAATACCCTTTCTTTTTCCCCTCCACTCTGTCCTTTGCCATGCTGCTTTAAATTAAATGATTGTAAAGTTTCCTCTGCAACCAATCCCCTTTCCTCACAACCCAAGCTGGCTGAAGGCACAGAACACCAGCATGCAAAATCCCCCTGATTACAGAGCCAGGCAGACAGGCAAGCTGGGGAAATCACACCTGACATGGGGCAGAGCCTGACTACACCTTCCTGCCTCTTAGCGCACTAGAATATGCAAATATTAATAATACCATGTCCTGGAATGTGATTTGTGGTATATGATTGTGTTATAATTATTGCAATAAGTGGGATGTGTAAGTTTAGAGTTGTGATGTCAGGATGCTCTTGTTTGCAGGTGTCCAACTCAACCCTTTGCTCAGGAATGCAGGTTTCCTAAGAGAAATGTGTTGTCCCTCTTGTGCTGGCATCCCATGTGGCAGCACCTTGATACCTGTCTGTCTCTCTCAGGAGGAGTTTATGGGATCCTAGATAAACGTACGTCATCAGCAATCCTCAATAAATCTTCATTACTGTTTGCCTCAGCTGCAGCTTCAGATATTTCTCCTCTCCCTAATAGTTCCCAAAGTGGCCATCACTCTCTCTCAGGTCAAAAAGTTAATAATATTTTATAACTGATGGATACATTCAGTTTATATTTTATTTCTCAGCCTTATGTTTTTACACAAACATCATCATCTTTTTATAGAAGAAACTTTGGGTTGAAAGAAGGACATAGAGCATTTCTCAAATGAAGAGGTGAAGTCTGAGACAAACAACCCAGTAGCTGATTTAGTACCAGCTGGCAAGAAATTGGAAACAAAGTTAGGAAGAAAAAAACCCAGGCGTCTAGTCTGGCCAGGAATATTTTGAAGGAGTTGGCACCTTTAATAGACTGCAAAGTACACTTCTTACTGGGTGGAAAGATTGCATTGTGAAGTTGCACCTCAGTCCAGACCTCACAATCACTTATTTCCATCTCAGGGGAAATTCTAGCTACTATTTACAATAGTAACAAAAATGTCTTGCTGTGGGATCCTGAGGTTTGGAGAGCAACACTGAAAATCTATAAGGATTGCAGGGAAGCACTACTGTGCAGTGCATTCATTGCTACTGCTTTGTTCCAATATCACACCTTGAGTAAGGCTACAGACCAGGCACCGAACTCAATGGGCTCTTAGCTCCATCTGATATGGCAGAACCTTATGGTCCCCATGAGCTGGAGGCACCCTGGGCAGGGCTAATTGGATCCTGCAGGCCTGAGAAAACCCTGTAGATCTCTGATGAAGCCTGGACCCGCTTGGTTCCCTTTCCACCGCTTTCCAGGAAAAGGAAATAATTGCTGCACTCAGCAATAAAACAACAAGGTTACCTGAACAGAGGAAAGCCTGCAAACCCTCCCTTGGTGCCAACAGGAAAGGGCCTGGGAGTGGTGTCTCATATTCCTACCTCTAGATGTTTTACAGCGCCCAACATGTAAATATGCAGGATAATACTCTGTGAACAGGGTGAGTCTAGACTGTGTGGTCCCAGCCCTCACTTGACAGTCCTAGCCAGGGAGCTGCTTGACCCTGACACTGGCTGCTGGTGCTTGGGCACTGTGCAAGCTTGGGGCACTGACAGCTTGTCTTTGCTGCATTGGCAGGGGTCTACCCACATGGTCACTGGGCAGGGCAGTACCCCTCTGCCCCGCTAGCATGGGCTTAGCTCTGGATTTGGATTGCGCTTGGATATGCTCCTTCCAGTTATCACAGCAGCAGTAATGAGTGTTCAAGTCATGGAGTATACATACTCTGTTTCTAGCCCTCCCCTGTGTCTGCCAAATGACCTCTAGCCATTCAGATGTCCTGCTAGCAGTCCTTTGTTTCTGTTCTGAAGAGGCTGGCTGGTGGGAGAAAATTCCTTTTCTGCTTGCTCCTTGTTAATCCAGGCTGTTATGGCATAGCACTGACCCTAACTCGCCAAAGGGACCTCCTGCTCTCTCGGATCTGGAACAGGAGGATGGTTACCAAGCAGTAGGATTTCCTAGTTGCTTTGCACACCTCAAGGCAGTGACCTTCTGCTTGCCTTTTCTGTTCACGTTACAGTTCTCATCACAAAAACAAGCTGGTTGGATTGCAGTGCCTGGCACCATTTGAGTCACAATTTGTGCGCACAGCCACTTTAACCTTTTTAAGCTGTCTGTGCTTTTCTGGATGGCCGTCCTGTCTCTCTCCTACCAGCTACTAGGGACCGTAAAAGAGACAAGAGAAATGGCTAGTGTCAAGTTGGAGAATGCTGAAAAGGTCAAACCCATATTTCAGGACTGCTTTTCAGGGCATGTGCATGGGGCTGGGAGGAGAAACATCACTTTGGAAATAATTGCTATAGTCAATAGTTTCAAGTCCAGCATTCTGAAAAACTTTGGGGACCCAATATGACCAGCTAGGAGCTGGTTATCAGAGAAATGGTGAGCAAGCAGAGTTGCCACTGACTTCAGCTGGAATTGTGGCTACTTTTGCAACGTATGTTGCTGTGATCAATAGCTGTATGGCCTCAGCCTAAGTAACATAAGACCCATGGAAACCTTATCCCAAAGTTCAGCTCAGACTAGAATATATCTGGGATGGGATTTAAATTAAAATTTTCAAACAAAGGCTTTCTTCAGATTTTATGCAGAAACTTGAAGTGAAATTATTTTCCCTCCCCTTCTTTGCTCACAAGGTACTAGAACATCTCAATATTTCCAGTCCTGACTGATCTCAGATCAGAAATCACAGGATATT
This sequence comes from Crocodylus siamensis, assembly GCF_052110815.1. Classification (NCBI taxonomy): domain Eukaryota; kingdom Metazoa; phylum Chordata; order Crocodylia; family Crocodylidae; genus Crocodylus; species Crocodylus siamensis. The sequence continues at coordinate 15,301,429 of NC_143406.1, forward strand.
TGGTGGAAAAGCTAAGATTGCTGGGCCCTTTTTGATATGGGAATATTTCAGATGAACATCCAGGGGTTGAGCTGCATGTCCAAATAGATCTCCTGATCTTTGTTAGCTTTGCCTACCATTCGTTATGCTGTGTGAGGATTTGAGATGACCATTGTAAGATTTTCTTATAAGAAACAAGGTCAGGGCAAAGTTGACCACATCATTAGCTATTGGAAACAAAACAAAACTGAAAACTTGTAGAAATATTTCCATGGCACTTTAAAAATACAGCTGGAGGTAGTTTTGTCAACTGCCTTTCTTGTCCCTGCTGCTCTTCCCACCCCCCAATCTTTCTTCAGCAATATTAGCTGCACAAATGTGGCAGCACTGAGAGACAGAAGCCTGAGAATTTGGACCATAAACTGACTAATAACCCATTACACAAAGAGGTAAAATTGTCTGGTTAATTTTTATTTTACATCTTGATACAACCTCCTGCTCCCCTACCCCCCCCACCCCCCAAATCCCAAAAAGCATAAAAGGTAAGAAAAAATGTATATATTCTTCCCATTTCAGTAACCCAAATAAGACACTATTTAAAGTGGCACTGTTAAGAATTTAATATAAATATATGAAAATAAGCTTATGGAAATTGTGTCCTTTTAGAAACTAATAGAATAGCATAATATTCAAAACATTTATTTTTCTCTCTAGACAATAATGTTCTCCATTTCATCATTTATACATAAATTTACTGATACTTTTACTTTAAAATAAGTTGCTGAATAAAATTTGAAGAAAGTCTTTGTCTGAAAATTTTAATTTAAATGCCAATCCCAAATAGTAGCCTCCTTTTTGCATTGGTATCTCATATCATCGATCCTTTATACTATGTGGAACTCAGGGAACCCCATGGACGGTTAAACTGTTTTCTGTTAAAATGGACCGAGCATTCCCATATGGAAAGTGCTCTGGGTAGTCCAATTACCACAGCTGCCACTGAGCTTGGGTACTTCCAATTTACTAGATTCAACTGTGATAAAAAAATATCACGGCAGTATAGACTTGAAAGTCAGTTACTGAAACTTTAGTTAGTTACATAGATAATCTCTTTCCATAATTGTACCATGATGGTATCTCAAAGTATTCTGCAGAGTTTTGGCCAAATGTTTAATCGTTTTAAAGAGTCTCCAAGAAATGTTGTTGAGGATTATGAAGAATCTTTCTACCCAAAGCTTGAGGAACACAGTGAGAAGTAGACAATCGTGGAAATCCTAGCAATGGCAGATGATGTATTTTCTGTGCAACATAAATAATAAAATACAAAAAAGACAAAGTGGTGCTCAGATAGGGTGCCCTGGTGCTAGAAGTTTTCTGTTTTTTCATGTATCTTGTTTTGGCCCCGCTAGGATTAGAGTAACAACCTCACATTTGCTTTCCCAGGTCAGCATGATCAGCCGCGGCAGGAAACCCCTGGTCACTGATTGGTCACTGCCCCCCTAACTAAGACAGCGCCAGTCACCCATTTTTCAGTGTAACTGCCACCCTTGGCTGGAGCCCTCCGTATGCGCTGGCTTCAGCCATGGCAGACTCAAGACCAGACCCTGCTGCTGGACCAACTGGTCACTATGATGGAGGAGTGATTGGCAGACTCAAGGGCCTGGTGCAACGAGGACATCACGTGCAAGCTGGAGGTGGACCAAGAGAGGGCCCAGGAGGACCAGGCATTCATAGTCAAGCTCCTGGCCTTCAAAGAAAGGCACATCACCCTGCTCAATAGGATGCTGGAGGCTCAGGAGCAGCAGGCCACCATGGTGGCCAGGGTAATGGAGGCATGGAGGAGGACTGCTGAGTGCTGGGCACTATCTCAGCCCTAGCAGCTCCCTGGCAGCTGCCTACTGCTCATCAGCAAACCCCCAGTGGGATTGGCCTGAGGTGCAGCAGTGTCTTCAGCAGCCAGAGCTCCCTGCCTCAGCACATACTCCAGATCCCTTGCCAACTGGCCCCAATGCCTGGAAGCCACCCCCCCCCACCCTCCCCGCCCAACCAATCATCCAGGTTCCATGCAGGTCCTGAGCAGGAGTTTCCCACTGTGGGGCCAGCACCTCATACAGGCCCTGCTGGCCCTGACACTGGGCTACAGGAAGGGACGCCAGCTGTGCTGGCAGAACAGTGGCAGCCTTCACCCCCAGGTGAGTCCCTTGCCTGCTGGCCTCACCATGGCATCCTCACCCAAAGTAGTACAGCCAGAAGTTGGGGTGCTGGGTGCCTGTCGCCAGACTTTCCCCATAGGTGCCTCCACCCCACTGTCCCCCACTCCAGAAGGCCACACACAGCACAATGTACACAGTTTGCAGGGGAAGAGGGTGCTTTATTGGTGGCGGGGGAGGGAGGGGAGATTGATGGGGGAGTGCTGTTGTTCAGGAAGGAGGGTGGAAAGGGGTCTGTGTTTGTGGAAGGCAATAAAGTGTTTTGCAGAAAACTGTCTGCAGTGAACATGGTGCTGGGCGAGCACAGTAGGCCTGGGATCCATGGCCAGCCAGCCAAGTGGCCTACAGCAGGAAGTGCAGGAGGAGGTGGTCTGCAAGTGCCTCTTGCACACAGTGCTCTGGCCCCCACTGCCAGGTATGCAACTTGGCTGGGGTCGTAGTGGGAGGTGGCCTTCGCTATCACTGCCACTGCAGCTAGCGCTCTCGCTGCCAGACATCCTCTGCCCACTGCGCTTCCTCCACCCATGCCTTGTGGAAGAGCTCCCCACAGGCCTTGAATACATTATGCAGTACACAGTGTGCGATGATGAACTGAGAGATGTTGACCTCTGTGACCTCAAGGTGGCCAGTGAAGGTGTGCCAGCTGCCCTTTGGGTGGCTGAAGGCACACTCCACCAGCACATGGGTCTAGCCCGGGCACCTATTGAAATGTGCCTGGAGGAGGGTTCCCTGAACCAGGGGAGGAGTGGGTAGGTGGGGTCCCCTATGAGAAGGGGTGGGACTGTCACCTCACTCAGGTGGAGGGCTAGCACAGCTGGTGTGGAGCTTTAGCACACCTGGTGTGAAGCGCCCAGTCTCGTTCAGGGCTGGCAGGGCAGAGTTGTGGAAGACGCAGACATTGTGGGTACACTGGTGAAGGTGTCCCAGTGGTCTACAACAGCCTGGAGCACAGCTGAATTAAAGCCCCACCGGCTGTAGTGTGGGCAGTCACCGTGGGGTGGGAAGGTGACAGGAATGTCTGTCCTTTCCAGGGCCCCAATGCACTGCAGGAAGCCCATGGCAGGGAACCCTGCCACCACGGTGTGCCCCAGCACTTTCTAGAGGGCGCCGCACATCTCCAGAATGGCTTCTCCATTGGTCGCCTTGCCCACCCCGAAGAGGTGGCTGCCGTAGCGCAGGCTGGTGGGCGTGGCCACCTTGAACAGGGCGATGGCCAGCCAGGTGTTCACAGGGAGAGGATGCTGCATAGTGGTGGCCTGTCGCTCCAGGTCTGGGTGGAGCTGGTTGAGGAGCTCCTGGAATATGGCCCAGGTTATTTGGGATGAGTCCAGCCACTGCTCGTTGTCTCAGATGTGCTGAACAACATGGAGCCACCAGTCTTAGCTTGCAGGGCTGGCTCTCAGGCAGCAGGGCTGAAGCCCTAGGAGCTCATGGATGGCATCAGTAGCATGGCACTGTACACCTCATCAGCACCTCTGCTGCGGTCTGGGTGATGGGCCAGGGGCTCTTCAGTGTCATCGTGGGGGCAGAAGGCTTCAGACACAGTGGTGAGTCTGGCTGCATAGCTGCATGGCATGGCAGGGCAGATAGGGCCACAGCTTACAGGAACCAGGTGGTGGTCACTGTGGCAGTGAAGCATGATGACCAGGGCAGCAAAGAGGAGCCCAGGGCATGGGTTGTGGCTGCCAAGGCCTGGGGGTAAAGCAGCCATCACATAATGTGCACGGGCTCTTCAGACAGTTGTAGAGGGCTGTGCCAGCATGCTACAGCTGCTCCGGGCCAGAAAAGCAGATGACCAGGGAGCATCATGCGGGGCTGCCTTTTAAAGAGATCCCCTGGCACCTGGGCAGCTGTGGCCAGAACCTCAAGCAAGTGGGGGGGAGGGAGCAAGACCGGATGAGGTCTGGAGCAGGCTACTCCCATAAGAAGAAAATCTGCTCCCAAATGGCTGCACATGTAGATGCCTGCCCAGGGCTGGTTTACTGTGCAGTAAGCCCAAATGGCATTAATTGCACATGTAGAAATGCCCTGTGTCATCTAGCCTATAGAGCTCCCCATGGATCCAGAACCTTGGTGGTGGGGCAGAGGTCGCACCACTCCTCTGCTGCCAAATTTCCAGACACATGGGGAACCCCAGGCCCTGTGCACTGGATCTGGTGCCCAATCCTAGTACACAGAGCCAAGAGTGGGTGGTTTCAGGCCCCCAGCAGAAGGGGGTGGCACTAGCCACCCTGCTCCCAGGGCCCAATGCTGGCTCTTGGGGTTGAGGGAAGGGAGTGCCAGGGGCCAATCCCAGTGTGTGAGGGGCTGCACTAGGCCTCTGGGCCCCAGTCCCAGCAAGCAGGGGTAGGAGGGGGTGCTGCCCGGCCCCAGGGCCCAGTCCTGGTGCATGCAGCTCCACCTGGTCCACAGACTGGCCCCGCTCCACTCATCAGGCCCACAGGACCAAAGGGCGAGCACCACTAGTGTAAAGCATCAGGGCAAAGAGGTCCTGGAAACCACCTTCAGATGCACAATTTCAACATCTTAGGATGTAACCTGCAATAGGCTTTGTCCTGGATCCAAGCAGAGGGCACTCAACATCTAATGTCAGGTCTGCACTAAACTAAATACTGTCACTCTCAGCTAAGCTATCTATTACTTTTTATTTATACAGTAGCCAAAAGTGTGCTAGGTGCTATGAGCAATGTCTGGAAATATGGCTCTATCGTTGTAACCACTACATAAAACTGAATAACTGCAGAATTATAGAGAGAATTGTATATTTATAGACATCATGTTCCCTTAGTGAACTTTATGATTATCTATGCCCTAGACAGTGTGCCATACAACACATTTCAATACTGTATTAGAAATCATGGCTGGTTTCATTGTGAGAGCAGCATTCACTGTTAGGTGAAATTACATCGCATTCTTGTACCTAAATGAAAACAGAGGAACTGTCAAAATTTGTCGGCCAAATCTGCTGTTGAAGATTTGTAGGAAACCGTGCTACTAGCACATTGCTCGTGTTCACTAAGTAAATTATTATTCTTTTGACGCAATTAAGGGATAAATAAAAGCTTAATGAAACCAGCTATTTGGAATTGCTATAGCTCCTTTAATTTGTAGTTTACAAGAATTTGGTAAATTAAACATGGGAAAAGAAATCCCTTCTCATCCTATTCTCATCTCCTCAGGGCCAGAGCAATTTATGCTCTGTTTTTTAACATCCATAAAGCCCTTATCTCTCTGAAAAATTATTCCTTAATTTTTATGAGCTTCTTTGTAACATGGGTGAACCAGAATGATTGCAGTATATTTTTCTCTTTCCTCTGAGTTCAGTGTGAGTGGATATTGTTCCCTGGGTGGGAAATAAAGGTGGAAGTGTCCACACTGAATTTACTGCTTGCAATAACCATGGTTTTATCAAGATTCCACCAACAAATTATTTTTATTGTCAGTCTCTTATTGCCTCGAGCTGTGACCATGAAAAAGCATTTCAATGTAAATGTAATTATGTCACCTCTTGACTGAACCTCACCATGTTCCAATGGTAAGAAGAGCAGTAGGTGCTGGCGATGATTGTGAATGAAATGTTGGTAATTTAACTGCTGTTGGCAGAGCATGGCAGCAGTGGCATAGGAGAGGTTTCCCCTGCTGCAGGTAGACTAGGTGCCCCTCTGCTTTTTGTATGTAGTTCCACTTCATAAATCAAAACACAAGTCAATGCAGCCAGGTGCCAACAGAATCCCCAACACGGCCAAGCAAGATTATTGCATCTGGAAATACCTATCCCACATGGAAATGCAGCTCTCATCACATCTATAGTGCTTCTGCAGGGCAGTGTGGAAGGGAATGGGCTATCTTCCAGCAAAGGGAGATTCTCCAGCTCTGAGTACGAGAGAAAAGGGAACCCAGTGCTTCTCTTTTCCAAGTATGCTTGTGGTCAGAGCAGGACAGGATCAGTGGGCTTCTGCCTAACATCCATCATTTCCCATCTCTGTCTCACTGAAAATCTGTCAAAGTGCTTTCCAGGTACAGAGCTCCTACAGCAGCCTGTGCTGAGGCCTGGGCGGGGGGAGCATAGAGACAGCCCAGAGCCAGCATCTGATGAGGATGATGGCAAATTCTCCTCCAGTCATGAATGGGAGGGGAATACATTACTCTAGCACAGACCACTCATCCCTACTCCTGTTCTTCTCACAAAAATATTGGAAATGGCTCCTCAAATCCTTAGTGGATCAAGGGAATGGGTCAAACCCAGGCAGTAAACATGAGGGTTCCCTATGAATGCCCAAACCTATTTGAAGAAGCCTTCAGGGATTTCCATCTGCATGGAACAGTTGGGAACATGGCCCTTCCCACAGGCCAGTCCTCTTTCCCGTGTGCCCCTCCACACCGGAGTGCATTAGTGTTGTTGTAAGAGCTGACATAGACCAGCCATCAGCTTCTCCAGCACCGTGCCTTGAGTAGATGTTTATGTCTCAGAAAACACCTATTACGTGACACGTTTAAACTAGGGTGGACAATGCATCAGTGAAACTTCCCTTAGCAAAGGAGCAGCATAGATGGCCTAGTAGATATATTCCACCCATAATTTCTTTGTTCCTATGAAGCTAACTGGGTCTAGTAAAGCATGAAAACAATTAAACCCCTAGAGAGGGAGTGAGATGCTCCATTAAATGCAATATAGCTGTGTTTTGCATCACATATTTCATACAAATGGTATCCTAGAACACTTTTTACAATAGTGGAGTTGTCTGCAAAGACTGAATAATGTTGGGAAAGCAAACTCTCAGGTCTTAAATAAAAGAGTTTTCAGCGATGCCTACATTTTGCCATTAATGACATCTGTCAGACGCGTGAACATTCACTAAGGGAGAAGAGAGCAAAATGTATCTCATGCCTCCAGCTCTTTACCCACTAATGATCATCCCTTTATCTTATCTTCACCATTCTAACACTGAACACAGTCATATCACATTCAAAAGGCACCAATATATTGTTCTGACACAGGCAACACTAGTTATCCACTGGTAAACACAATGACACAACAATTAGAAATTGTCTTGCAACAAAGCAGGGTGTGTACTGTGTGTAAGACATGTAATGCTGCCAGGCTGTTGCCAATAATGGAAGTATAACAAGCTGACATTAAAATGGCCTCCATCAAACCTTTACAGTAGTATAAATATAAACCAGGGGTGGGCAAAATACGGCCTGCAGGCCTAATGAGGGTCACTAGGCCATTCAATCCAGCCCATGGGACCCCTAAAAAATTTAGAAAATTAATATTTCTCTGCCCCAGGCTGCCTGTCAAAGATGACAGGAGCCAGGAGCAGTAGGACACAGGGGAAGCCATGGCAGGACCCTGAAAAACGGGGCCTGTCCAGCCCCGCTGCCCATCCCTAGCCACAGGCAATCGCCCCAGTCCTTGGGACCGGGCTGGCTCCTGCTGAGTCCCACGGTTCATCCATGCAGCCAAGAGCCACATGGTGCAAAGCAACTGGCGGGCAGGCAGGAAAGTGTCGGGGGGAGTGGGAGCAAGTGGGCATGTGGGAGCAGTGTCCTGGGGCTGGCACCCACGGGGCCAAGAGTGGGGCGGCAGGAGTGAGGGCGTGGACTGGCAGGGGTCTATAAAGCCAGGCTGTGCTGCTCCAGCGGGAGGGGGGAGCTGGCTCGGCTCCATCAAGCCACTGCTGGCTGGGACCCCGTGCTCCTGCTGCCCTGCTCTGGGCCCTGCTGGTGCTGGCCCTGGGACACCGGTGCAGGCCCCACACTCCCACCTGGCTGTCGCTGGCTCCTGTGCACCCACTCGCTCCCAGTCCCCTCCTGCCCCCAGCCCCGCAGTACAGGCAGGGACAAGCACACGCAGCCCCGACCCCACACTCGCCCGTCTGGGCTGAGCAGCAGTGGCGCAGGACAAACTTCTGCTCAGCGCAGGAGAAAAGTGGCTCGTCCCCTCTACCCATGGCTGGCGCTTCCTGATGCAGCCACCCAGAGCCCACGTGGGACTGTCCTGTGTCTCCACCATGCCACTGCCACCTCTGGACTGCCCTGTGGGGTAGTGGTGGTAGTGCAGAGCAGGCACGTGCAGCCCCATGTGGGCTCCAAGCAGCTGAACCAGGGAGTGCCAGTTGCGGTGCAGTGAGCAGCAATTTGTCCCGTGCTGGCACTGCTCAGGCTAGGCCCCATGCCAGCTCCGGGCTCCCTGCTGGGGCTGAGTGGCAGTGGTAGCAGCAGCGACTTGGCAGAAACTGCTGCTTGGCACGGAGGGAACCAGCCCTCCACATCACTGCTGCCAGCTCGTTTTTCCTAGAGCCGGGAGCCCCCGCTGCACTAGGCTGCAGTGCGGCTCCTTCGCTGCCACTTGTGAGCAGCTGTGCAGCTACTCCACATGGTCGCTGCTGCCACACTGGGCAGCACAGCGGTGGCGGCGAAGGAGCGGCGCCACAGCCTAGCAGGGTGCAGGCTCCGGGCAGACGCAGCTAAAACTGCCTGGCAGCTGTGAGAGCAGCGGGCTGCTTTCCTCTGCACCGTGCAGGAGTGTCTGCCCAGGAGCAGGGGGTCTGGGCTGGCAGAGGCTGTATGGAGCCAGGCTGTGCTGCTCAAGCAGGGAGAGGAGCAGCTGGCCTTGACCCCACACTCCTGACACCCTGCTCTGCACACTGCTGGTGCTGGCTGCCCCACGCTCCCACCTAGCTACTGCTGTGCTCCATGCACCCACTCGGTGCCCCTTCCCCCCTGCCTGCCACAGCCATTTCCCCACTCCCCCGCCCCCTGCTCCCCACACAGCGGCTCCGGCATCACCTGGTTCCTGGTTGCATTGCCAGGACTGCAGGAGCAGCTGGGATGTGGTGTTGGAGTGGCGAGTGGGGGGGAAGTAGAAGTGGCAGGAGAAGGAGAGCAGTGGCAGATGAGGGGAAGTGGCAGTGATTGGGAGCACGGGGCTTGCCCTAGGGCCCCAGGGCCAGGAGCAGCAGAAGCGCGGATCCCGAGCTTGCAGGAGTGCTGGCAGAGGTTCTGTCTGCAGCGGCAGGGTGGGCTTTGGGCAAGCCCTCCCCCTCCACACAAGCCACAACCCTCCCTAGCCACCCTACCTCCACACACTCTCGACCCCTACAAAATCCACACACACCCACACCCCATACAACCAGAGCCCACACGGCTATCCACCCCCTCACAAATCCCACACAGACACCCACACCCTCCCCCACACCCCACATGCCCACAAACCTATACCCACCCTCCCACAGTATGCAAGTGTAAGACTTCATTTTAAGCTATTATACTATCACCTCCATGTACACTACACAAACACATGTAAATAAGGACAAAAATGTTTTTTGAAATGAAATTAATGAATTGTAATACATTTGATTATTAGAATATAGTCTGGCATTTTTCTGGTTCCAAGATGGCAAACCCCGTAGCTGAAAGGAGTACTTCTGGGGGGCAAGGGGAAACCCCTGATGGCAAAGGTCAGGGGCTAGGGGGCAGGACTTCAGGTCCCAATATGGTGACTGGGGGGGTGGGGGCATCTGTCAAGGGGTGGGGCTCAATGACTTGCCAAAACTTGGTAAACAGACCTCCGCCCAAAATAATTGCCCACCCCTCATATAAACTCCCGTGTTTTTTTTGCCATCAAGTGGATGGAGCAGTCTGGTAAATTACTGTGCACAAAAGTAATGGATGGATCTGTATTTACATATTTATTAAATGGTTATTAGAGTCCTGCAAAATTAAGTGATACCATAGTGTTCATTAATAATGTTGACTGCGCTGCTGGATTTTAGATGTAACATGCAATTGTTTAAACATGCTTTACAATATAACAAGGATGCATCCATATGATTAGCTCATCTCTAATTTTATATTAAAAAGTCATATGCAGTTTGCCCTCATTAGTCAAAATCATATCTCCATTTATTTATTTGTTCTCTCATGTTAAAACAATAGAAGCTCCACTGTTATTTTAAGTAAATTGGACTGCTGCTCAAAGCTTCATTTCCATTTTAAAATATGGCCTTGTAGAACCTGCTGTAGAAACGGATATTTTCAGCAAAATCAATATATGATGCTTGAATTACTTTTAATGGTGTTATTAACATTCATAACCACTGTGGCATTTATAGCAATATATGGTGTTTGGGTAATACAACATGATTAAGTATAAACATAGTTTTTCATCACTTTTATCTCTCAAATGTCAAAAAGTACCCTTTCTGCTCAATGAATTTGAAATGAATTTGATTTTTTTTTTCCATGTCAGTTAAGGTCATTGCACAATTTCCTTTTTTCTCATGTTAAAAAAACCTTTCTAAACAAACAACTTAGTTTATGTTTCGCCACAGAGTTCAAAATGTGGCTGCATCAGGAAGCCCGAGTATTGACTCTGCTTGCCACTTATACCTGAACAGAATTCCATAAAATGAAATCAAAGCCAATAAACTGCATTATTGTACTGCTGACAACTTGGAGAATGCAAGCACATGCTGCTCTTGATGTTCCTGCAGGACATCTAATGCATCCAAGACATGTAGCAACACACAGCAAGGCCTTACAACATGGCCTTTGCTGCCATTCCAAGCTGGTTTGGTTTTCAAAATGCAAAGGAGCCAGCACAAAAACATGTAGGATACATAGGTGTCATTGCTGGGGGTGGTGAGCTCCAGGTCACTGAAAATCCAATAGACGTCTTCTGGTTGGAGAGCTCCTTTTAAAAGTTCAAAAGAAAGAGGCTTATGTAGACTGTACAACACCACTTATTAAGGGAAAGTGCATTCACTGTCCAGGGGTGGCGATAACCGAGAGAAAAGAGCTCAGGAGAAACCATAATTCTTGGCTGAAAGGCAGTGTACAAAATCCACAATTCCAGAGCAGTTCACCAAGGACTATCATAACCTTCTGTTCCCTTTGTTTTTGCCTTCTGTGACAGAAATACAGAGCAAGGTGGATATTTTTAAGAAAAAAAAACAGTGAAGAAGAACTCTCCTTTCCAGAACAAGAAACTTCACTGCACCTAACAAATGCCAGTTGCATTGCTCAATACACTGCTTCAAAGTGCTGTGATTCTAGGGTGGTTAAAATGTTCCAAGAGCCTGAATAGACCGGACAGGAGTTACTGTACATAAAAACTGATTCCCAATTTAACAGCAGTAAGTCACAATATCAATATGTTCCCACTGACCAAGCCAATACTCTTTTCAACACAAAAAAAATCTCATGTCTCAGTGTCAAACAGATTAGTGTCCTAGGAATTGTGATTTCCAGCAAGCAATGAAGAAGCAGTGCCCTTGTGATCTGAAGACTTGGGCATGTAGGTATCTTTGTTATGGTGCAGGGACCACACAGGAGTTAAGTAACAGAAAGGGTTGAGATTCTAGGGCAGAGAGAGATTAATACTGAAAGTATTATGGTACTACTGGAGGCTCTGGACCTAAGGTCATTCAGCACAATAGTCTGAAAATAAACGAAAGGAAGAGAATGAGGATTTTTGCTAGGTCTCTGCAGTTACACAGTTTTTATAAGGTCATCTTTAGAGAGAAGCAATAAAAAACCCAAATATCACTATGTATTGTTCTCACCCTTGCTCACACGAGTGCCCATGTATTCACAGCACCTTGATGATTTGGCCGGGTGAGTATTACTGCTACGGATATCACTGCCTGCTTTCCACTCACAGAGCACATCTACATGAGACATTTACTGAAGAGCTGCCTAATTAGCTCTGCAGCAAAGTCTCAACATCTACACCTAATGCAGGAAATCAATGAGCTCTGTCTCAGGTAAGTACTTGTAAATACAAGTACTACCCTATGGTGGAGTTCTTTAGTGTTCAGCAGTGCACATGTAGATGCTGATAGGGCTGGATGGGAAATGGGAGTGCTTCAGTGTGGGGGCTGACCCCTGGGACCCCCTGCCAGCCAGGGCTGCTCCAATATGCCATGGTCCCATGCACATATTCAAACATGGTGCCCAGGAGCAATAAACTCTGGTGTGATATGCACTGGAGTTTATTGCTTCATGCTAATAGCATGTGTAGATGTGCCCGCTGTGTACTCCATGCAAGAAGATTGCTAGATGCCATTTTAGACACCTTACAAGTCAAGCTGTATGAACTTGAGCAGAGCTGTTCACAGAATGGGTTACTGATTTGTTCTCCTCTTTTCTGGTCATTTTGAAAACATCCACAATAGGGAAAGGAGTAGAGTCCATGACACCTTATGGACAAGTGAGGAGGCATTGATGAGCAAGTTTCCACAGTAGTCTGTGTTAAATTGGTACATGCATGTAAGTATCTCTGCCCTTTACTGGGAGACACGTTCAGTCCTGCTCTGGTAGACAGATATTCACTCCTCCTCTTTAGGCCAATGAAACGTTCACTGAATTGCTAGTTCACTGAAGCAAGGCCTGAGTTTGGGAACCAATGGCCTTGCATTTACCTTTGATTCTTTTTTACTTCAGTAAGGATCTACTTCTTTGGTCTCAATTGAATGTGATGTGCCCTTCCATAGAAATTCTACTGATAGGCCATGGGAATTATCGTGCAAATGAAAAATATTACCCGTTTTGCTTGGTACCACAACGGGAAGCAGACGTCAGTGTGTGTAATTTAAACCACAGCTTGTCCTGCTGGCTGCAGCCCATCACAAAAGCAGAGGATTGGTGTCTCCCTGGCAAGAGGATTATGCAGTTTTTCAGATTCATTCATCTATGAGGCCCTTAAGAAAAGGCTCCTAATTGTGTAAAAGAGATAGTGGATTAAGGAAGCTGTTCAGTCTTTCACCTGAAATCCAAAAGCAAGAGGACAAGTTAAGCATAGAAATGTTCAGTTTTACACCAGCTCACAGCGTTGCAGTACATTTACTCTCAAGCTTTCATATACCTCATAGCTCCAGATCCTGGGAAGGAAATGTCACTTCTGTGATTAATTGGCTATTTCCATGAAGACTATCAGCATGAGCTCCCCAGTATGTCATGACTATTTGTTCATAACAATGGATAGCTTTCCAGAGCAGCCAATAGGCAAATATCACTTGGTCAAATGTCTCCTAAGCAAATTGGGGCCTAATCAATGTCATAAAAATTCACTGGTAGATGCTATCCCCTCCTAAAGATGGCAGCGCTTGTAATATTCTTGAACCATAGCTGTTCAGCTTGATGTCCCCTGTAAACAGCCATCCTTAAGTAACGGCTCATTGACTAAGCCATCCATAATCCAGCCAACCTTAAAGCAGTTGGTGGTCAGGAGCAAGCCTGTTTGTAAATTCTCTGTGAAACCCACAAGGGCTGAAGAATATTGGTTCTGTAGCTTTAAATTCACTAACATCTGAGATTAGCAGATATACCTAAAGCTGCCCTTAAAGCATCATTAAAATTAGTTATACAAAACAGACAGACCATAGCTAATGTGCACATGGAATGTGAAATGCTCCCAACTTTAAAACTATTGAATAACTTTTTGTGTCCTGCCTTTAAATCTCTATAGGAACTGCAAAGCAAGCCAATTTTTATATTTCTATCATAAGCAATCTGGACATAGCAATTCCAGTTGGACTATATGAAAAGTGTATCTTGCCTCTTGATTTAAGTAGTTAGAGTGCACATCTACAAGTGCATTTACATGGGCCTATATTTACTGCACAGTAAGCTACTGCGCAATAAGCAGTTTTTGCTAGTTGTCTACACATGCAGATACCAAGCAGAAGTTTGCTTCCAGGTCCCTCCAGCCCTGCTAGACACCCCTGTGGCCACCAGGGAAGCTCCAGGCTCCAGCCCCAACTGCTAGCACCTGGCAGCTGTTTTTAAAGCCCAGCCCCACTCTGTGCTCTCTGGACAACCAGTTCCTATGCTCAGAGGAGCAGTGGGGCACAAGCAGAGGCAGCATGTGTTAGCACCCATTGTGCTTCTCCATGTTATGGCTGCACCAGGCCCAGGCAGCAAGGAACAGGGTCCCAGGATCACCCTGCTGGCCCACTGCACAAACTGTCACCTGGCCAGGGGAGTGCAGGCAGGCCAGGCAGGGAGGGGTGGAGAGCAGGGGCAGGGGCAGGGACAGGGAAACGTGCAAGGGCTGGGGACAGAGGCAGAGGCAGGGGCTGAGAGGCAGTCTTTGTTGGCATGGCAGTGGTGGTAAGCCCCCCCCCACTGTGGAGCTTACCACCTGCCTGGGGCTAGTGAGGCTGACAGCTCAGCACACGCCTCCCCACTGGTGATAGTGTCCAGCTGCACCCAGTGTTCTTGGCCCATGGTGCGCAGTGTGCAGGCTCTTGGTCATGGGCCCACCCCAGGGAGGAGGTGGTACTGCTGACAGCCAGCAGTGTCATGGAAGGCCATTCCTTGGGATGGGGTCTGGGGCTATGCAGCTGTAGATGTAGGCACTGGCCATGGTTCCCTAAGCTGCTAGTGGATTGAGTAGCCAGGAAGCTGGACAAGGTGGGATGCTGAACACCCAAGGGTCCCTCTTCCGGTGATGTGCCACGGGAAGGGTCAGGGCGGGGGCCTAGGCAGGCCACCTGTGCTGGTATAAACCACATGGTTGCAGCCTGGGACCCGGGGTGCCAAAATGCAGGTCAGTTGCTGCATAAAGGGCATGGCCTTGTGGGCATGACCAGACTAACCATTGTGGTTGGTCACGCCCACCCACTGTACCCACTTGACCTTGATGCGGCACTGCCATGCTGACAAAGAGTGCCTTCCCTCCTGCATCCCAACTGACAAGGTCTCATAAAAGTGGGCAGTCAAATGCCCACCACACTCAAACTGCCTCTGCACCTCTGCAATGCTCCAGAGCACCACAAGGTCACCAGCCTCCTACTGGTTCCAGCTGGGGCCCCAGATGGAGGGCACCGCTGTGCACACACAGGTGTCCCAGGCCTGGATGGAGAGGATGAGGCCATGATGCTGGGTCCTGTGCCAGCTGTCTCGGCCCCCGTGTGGCTGTCCCTCTGTTGTTGGCCCTGAGCAGCTGCCAGCAGCTCCCAGAGCAGGGAAACAGCAAGGGACTGGCAGCCGCGCAGCACAGTCTATACCCTGTAGCAGTTGCAGGTGAAGGCAGGATGCTGGGGTCTGTAGCAGGTAGGCACTGCTGGCCCTGATGCCGGATGTGGGCTGCAGGCAGCCCTGGGATGCTGGCAGGGCTACAGCAGCCTGCAGCAAGTGTTGTCTACACTGCCGGCCAGGCAGCAATGCCCTGGCAGCTGCAGGCTGACTGGGGCCAAGCTGCAGCACAGAGCTCTAGGCAGGCAGGGACAGCAGGGCTGTGGCTTTCCCAGGGGGACACCCAGGGCCTGCACTACCCTCAGCTTGACTGTGATGTGTGCCCTAGGGCACAAAATGGTGCAGAGTTTTATAGCCTGTAGTTAGGGGCTGCCGTGGACGCAGCCCAGCCCTGGGCCAGGAGAGGCACTCAGCCCTGAGACTGGCTTCAGGCTGGCCTCTAGTGGCAGGGCAGGCCTAGCAGCAAATTTGCTACCAGGTCACATCTACACGTGTGTTACTGCACAGTTACTAATCGCACTTAAGGCACAAAATTTAATCATAATTAGCCATTTTTACTGTGCAGTGAGGGCATGCACATGTACATGTTCACCCGTACTGAACAATAAACTAGGCTACTGCACAGTAACACATCTCACATAGATTCACCCAGAAATCCCTGACACTTAAGTTACTCATAGCTCAAATTTTCCATAGATATTTGTCTTTCAAACCATGGATAATTTAAGCACAGTTTGGGCAAGTTATAAGAAAAGCTTCAAAAAAGCAGTGGTAGAATAAAGATGGAATATATTTTCATAGATTTCATAGACATTAGGGCTAGAAGGGACCTTGGAAGATCATCGAGTCCAGCCCCCTGCCCATGGGGCAGGAAGTTAGCTGGGGTCATAGGATCCCAGCAAGATAAGCATCCAAATTTCTCTTGGAGATGTTCAGTGTAGGTACTTGAACCACCACTGATGACAGGCTATTCCAGACCTTGGGGGCTCAGACAGTAAAGAAATTCTTTCTTATGTCCAGCCTGAAACGGTCTTGCAGTAGTTTATAACCATTCGACCTTGTCATCCCTTGGGGCGCTCTGGTGAACAAACGTTCCCTCAGATACTGGTGGTCATCCCTGATAAATTTCTAGGTGGCCATCAGATCACCCCTGAGCCTGCGCTTTTCCAGGCTAAAGATCCCCATAGCTCTCAGCCTGTCATCATAAGGTCTGTTTTCCTGACCTCTGTTCATGTGCGTGGCTCTTCTCTGGACTCTTTCAAGCTTCTACACATGCTTTTTGAATTGTGGGCCCGAAACTGGACACAGTACTCCAGCTGTGGCCTCACCAAGGCCGAGTACTATGGGAGAATGATGTTCTGGGATTTTCTTGAGAAGCATCTATGGATGCAAGCCAGCATTTTGCTTGCTTTACTAGCTGCAGTATCGCATTGAAGGCTCATGGTCATCTTGTGGTCAGTCATGACCCCCAAGTCCCTTTCATTTGTAGTGCTAGCCAGCGTAGCACTGCTGAGCCTATAAGGATGCTGCAGGTTTTTCCTCCCAAGGTGGAGAACCTTGCATTTTTCAGTGTTAAACACCATCAGGTTCTTGTCTGCCCATTTGCTGAGCCTGTCCAGGTTAGCCTGGATCACTCTCCTGTCTTCAGGTGTGGATGCTTTGCCCCAGAGTTTGGTGTCATTGGCAAACTTGGCCAGTCTGCTCCTGACTCCAATGACCACATCATTAATGAAGATGTTGAACAATATGGGTCCAAGGACAGAGCCATGGGGGACCCCACTGGTCACAGGACACCACAACGATTGACTTCTGTCAATTACTACCCTCTGGGTCCAACCACGGAGCCAATTTCCCAGCCAGTGGATCGTGGTGGACCCAAGGCCACAGTTGGCCAGTTTTGCCAAGAGGTAATCATGGGGTATATCAAGATATATGACATCAATCTCTTCTCCCTTGTCCAGGTGATAGGTCACCTGGTCATAGAAGGAAATGAGATTGATCAAGCAAGACCTACCCACAACAAACCCGTGCTGGCTATCCCTCAGGCTGTTGGCATCGGCCAGTCCATTAAGTATGGCCTCTTTAATAAACTTTTCTAAGATCTTCCCCAGGATAGAGGTCAGGCTGATGGGCCTATAGTTTGCCAGATCCACTTTCCTCCCTTTCTTGAAGATCGGCACCACATTGGCCTTCTTTCAGTCTTCGGGCACTACACCAGAGTGCCAGGAGTTTTCAAAGATCTGTGCCAGGGGCTGGGCTATGATGCTCGCCAGCTCCTTGAGTACCCTGGGGTGTAGATTGTCAGGGCCGGCTGACTTGAAGGTATCTAGCCTCTCAAGGTGTTCCTTCATGAGGTCAGCATTGATGGCAGGCAGGGGATCTCCCTCACCTGGACCTCCCTGTCCTGTAGTGGGCATGGGTGTCCCATGGGACTGATGAAAGACTGATGCAAAGTACCCATTTAATAGCTGGCTTTTTCCTGGGTGTCAGTTGTCAGTTGCCCCATCTAGTTCAGCAGGGGTCCAAAGTTGCCCTTGCTTTTCTTCTGGCTCCCCACATACCTGAAAAAGGACTTTTTATTGTCCTTGATACTCAAAGCTAGTTGGAGTTCAGTTGCAGCCTTGCCTTTCCTGGTTTGCTCCCTGCAGGACCGGACCAGTGCAGAATATTCCTCCTTGGAGGTGAATCCCATCCTCCATCCTTTGTAGGCCTTTCTTTTTAGCCTTGGGGCTGCTGTGCTCTCTTGCTGCCTTTCTGAGACAGAAGAGCATTAGCTTGTGCATTGAGGATTGCTCCCTTGAGGAGCAACCACTCTTCCTGAGCTCCCCTCCCCCTGGGGCTGTGGTCCCTTAGGGCCTCACTGACGAGCCTCCTGAGCTTGTCAAAGTCAGATTTCCTGAAGTCAAGGACTTCAGTGTTGCTGACTGACTTGCCAGCTTTATGGTGGATGGTGAAGGTGATCAGCTTGTGGTCGCTGTCACCCAGCTTCCCATCGATCACTAGGTCGCCGATTAGGTCATCCCCCATAGCCAGTACCAGGTCGAGCAGTGCTTTACCTGTAGTTGGCCTGTAGACTTCTTGAGTCAGGTAGAGGTCATCCACGCACGACAGGAAGCTTTGCAACCACTCAGATTTTGCTGAGTGATCCTCCCACAAGATGTCTGGGTAACTGAAGCCACCCATGACAACTATGGTCCTGGAGCTTGTGGCCTCATCCAGTTCCCGGGTGAACTCCTGGTCAAGCTCAGGACTTTGGGTGGGAGGTCTGTAGTAGACTCCCACCGTTGTGTCCCCTGTGCCGTGTTCCCCACGGATTTTAACCCAGAGGGTCTCCAGTCGTCCACCCGGGTTCCCAATATCAGCTTGCAGGGACATGTAGCTTTCCTTAACATAGACAGCTACACCCCCGCCCCTTTTATCTACTCAATCTCTCCTGTACAGGGTATAGCCATCTATATCCGTTGTCCAGTCACGGGTGGAGTCCCACCAGGTCTCCGTTATCCCTATGATATCGTAATTATTTGTGTTAAGCAGGAGGACAAGTTCCTCCTGCTTATTCCCCAAGCTCCCAGCATTTGTATATTTTGTGTATTGTCGCATTTTGGCTCTAGCCAATGTTACATGAGGCTGCTTGTTAAGAGTCTTCCTTAGATATGGGTTAATGGTTCCGTTCTCCATGTTCTACTCATGTGCTTTGTACCCCTACATTTAGCTCATGACTAATTTTCAAGCTACTCAGGTTTTCACTCAGAGAACTCAGGTGGGAGCCAGTGCTTCAGGAATATTAATGGATTCTATATTAGCAAGTCACAAAATAAGATTTACTCTTGACTTGCACTCTCCGCTCACTCCATCCCCTCCACCAAACTCTCTAGGTGGTTGTTTTTTGAGGACTTAATCTCGCATTTACAATCCAAGATAAACACCATCTTCCAAAAGAAAATGTTCCACATGGACAGTCCTTCACATGTTGTTCAATTTTGGAATGAATGACTTTGTCTGAATAGTACAAGATGGTCATTGTAAAGTAGCTAGGGAAGTGAACACAACTACTCTCAAGACATTTCAGGAGCAGTGCTGATGATGTCGTTGAGTTCAGCTTCCCCACCTACTACTTGTAATGAATGCAAAATTAGTGAGAAGCGAAGAGAATATTAAAACTTTAATAAAGCCATCAAGTCTGACACCACCTCTGGGCTCTAATCTCTCCCTTACATTACCTTTGATGATAATTTATATTTTGTTAAAAAGATTCCAGATCATTAGAGCACCAACACCTCTGAAATCAAGCTTGGATACAAGCATCAGCAATTCCAGAATGGGGGCACACTGCTCTGTGTGAATCACATGCTTTTCAACTGTTGCTAGATGAAAAAAGGCTGAAGTAGAGTGGCTTTTTAAAATATGGTTTTCAAGACATTAAGTCCTAGGGGCATAGCAGAGCAGAAAGCCTGCAGCCAGAGGGGAGACAGGAGGGAGAGGGTTTATGCCACCTATATACTGTTACAATTCAGAACTGTTCTGGGGACCAAATGGCCCCCAGTACAATTTAAGGAGCTGCCTCTGGATGACTGCACTGCTGGGAATCCCCATAGCACTGTATGCTGCTCTGGTATGATCTCCTGCCTCAGCCTCCTCTCCCCAACATGCCACTTACCCAAACTTTAAGGGCCCTATACCAGCCAGCTTGCAGAAGCCTCATGCATGACCTGATCTAGGAGAGTTCCTTCCTGGCCAGCCAAGGAGCATTTTTGGACTCTTTAAGATATTGGTATTCAAGGTGGGGCCAGAAATCCTTACTCTGGTTCCTTATTTTTTTTTGCTACTGTTCCCTATTCAGAAGGAGGAGTGAAAAGGCTGCTTAGTTGCTGGAACCATTTATATTGGGCAAGAAGAAGACTCAAATGTACCTTGCAGAGAGCACAATCCTGCATTGGCAGGACAATGGAGAAAGTGACTTGTAGAGGTCTTTGAGATGGGAGGTCTGTACAACCCCAGCAAGTCTATTCCAGGATTTCCAGACCTCTTCGAGGGCTTATGCCTACTCCTTTTTGTCAGATAACATCAGCTGTATGTAGCTGGGACATAGTAGCATGTGCAGAAGGGAACACAGTAAAAGCTTCCTACAAATGATCTTCTTTCAACCTCAGGCCTCTCTTGAATCCTTACAGTGGAATGAGATGTAGATTTGTCCTCTGACAGGGTGCTTCTACCAGCAGAATAATTTCAATAGAAGTTCTCAGGATGTGGAGACAAGCAGTTACAACGGGGGAAAAATGTGTCCAGGAACCCACATCAATTGGATCACCCATAATATCAATACCTTGTACTGATCAAGAGGAAAAAAAGCATTCTTTGAAAAGATCCACACACTATCCATCCAGGGCTCCTTAAATATTTGGGCTTTTAGAGGCAAGATAGCAACAGAAAAATCTTAAATTTCCTGATTGTTTCCCATAAAAGGCAGAGCCCTTAGCTATTGATTTTTTGCCATCTTCTCAGTTACTGTGTCACATGATATATATGGTTAATAAAAGCTAAAGGAGAGTCAACATTTCTTAGATGAGACAGTGCTGTTGATAACCCGCGACATCATTGTCTTCACCAGTCAATATTTTTTAAGCGTACGCAGAGGCTCCGAAGGCCAGTGAGCGTGTTGTTGAGTGCTTGCTAAAAGAAACGGTTGACTTAATACATATCCACTTGAAGCAGTTTTCAGCAGTCCTTCCAAGGAAAGGCAGTGTTTAGGTAGGTCAAAACAGCCAAGCAAACAAGTTAAAAGAAAAAATTCTATAGCTGCTTCATGCTCCAGTGAAACATTTTGACCACTCTAGGCTTCTGGAAAATTGGCGTCTCCCCCGTGTGCAGCACTTCATAACCAACTTCTTGTCCAGTTGTGTTGTAAGCAAAGGAGCTCATTTTCCTCTGGTACTGTTCACTGTCAGAGGCAGAGCACCAGACTTTTGGGCCAATGGTCAGCCTCACCAGCTGCGTCTAATATTCTTGACATGGCCAGGCAAGGAAGGAAAAGACCTCCTCAGGAAGAGTGAAGGTAAAATGAAATAGAATAACCATGCATTCATCTATGCACACACATGTGCACACATGTACTCTTTCTCACACACACACGCACATTGGCCACACCTACCTGAGACACTGACGGTGTAGTCATTGCTGCACAGTCATTTAGTACTTTTATAAATAAGTATCAGCTGACTGTGCAGTAAGTGTTACTGCACAGTAGCACCAACGAACAGCTTTTTTATGACACTGACTGCACAGTAGCCCAAGACTACTGAGCAGCAGTGTCACATCGCGCTTTCTGCCACATGACACTACTGCACAGTAGCCTCAGGCTACTGCTCAGTCACCATCTTCTGTACACACAGCCACCAATGCTAAATTTAAAGCCACGAGGGATGGCTGGAGTGAAAAGGAGCCTTCTGCTTGTCATGCATGGTCTGAACCGGAAATGGAAATGTCCTTGTCAGTGTGTGCAATATAGTGAAGTCATGAACATATTTGCATTATACTTATATTTAACCTCACACTTCCACTTCTCTGTCCATATAAAAATAACCCCACTCTGAAATACTGCCGCTCAGTCAAGCTATCCAGTGCTTTGTGCTGCTCTCTCCGGGTTTTGATAGGTCAAACCCTATCATCATCATCATGTTGGAGCATCATGTCTTTTGACAGTAAACATTGTTAGCTCCCCCCAGTCAATACTTGAGACAGTTAAATGAGCAAAAGGAATGGACACGTCAATTAGATGCAGAAGTATGGTAGTGCCCAGGGGTAGCTGCTATGATCAGGACCCCATGGTGACAGGCGTAGTAAACACACTTTATAAGGAACAATCCCTGTCTAGAACAGCTTACACTCAAAACAAACAGGACAGGCAAAAGACAAGAAAAAGGGAAGATAACAAGCCTCATATATGGGGAACTGAAGCACAGCAAGGTTAAGTGATTTGCCCAAGGTCACAGAAAGAATCTGTGACAGAGCAGGAAAAGAAACACAAGGTTCTGGAATACCGACCCAGGGCCTAGACTGCAATATAAGCCCATCCTCATCCTCCTCTAGCCACATGAAGATATTCAGGGTAGCGAGGTAGATACCAGAGTCATCAGTATAAAGAGGATGACTCATCTCATTAACTTTTACTGGCTCTTCTGCCATCCCTGTATTTCCCCAGAGAGAAATTAATTTGGTTCAGGTTAATTTTGTCTGCACTTTTGGCAGTTCCTCTACATCTGTAGTCATGTTTTTTTGCCTAATAAAAACTGTGATCTACTGTACAACTAAAAGTTACCTGTCTCTTTGTGCTCTTCATAACAGTGCCACCCAACAACTACTGTAGTCACAAACCACCTTTTCTTTGTTCTCACACAGTTAACAGTGGGAATAATTTCCATTTTCTTGCTTGCTTTTTCCTGCCAGCCAAAATCTCAGATTGTTTTTCTGCTTGAGAGCGAGAGAAATATGTAAATCCAGTAGACCCTGTTGGACCTTCTCTTAAAAGAAGATAATTAACCAGAAGGGGATATTTAAGTTATAAAATGATAATGTGGAAAGCAGCCTTTCCAACTATGGAGGTTAATTTATGGCCTCGAGGAGAAATCTGAACAAATTATAAAGTTTCAAGTTTGGGTCTAAACTGGTGAATATATTAAAATAACTTTAAAAAAATCAATGCCCCTCAATTCAATGTTTTGCATTAATTGCTTTCCACAGTTCCATAAAAGCTCTGACAGATAGATACATTATGGCAGTGGTATATTCAGAGTGTTGCAGAAATAATTCATCGGTTCTTTCGTTTTTCTGACAAAGAATGGGAAATTTGGGTTTGGAACCAGACGCATGAGAGAAGATTCAATTAATGCCCAAAGTTGCACATTTTATTTGTTTTACAGGGATGATAAAAACAAGTCTCTCTCTGATAAATGGCACCTACAAACTGTGGGAGAATACTATAAAAGGCTTTACATTAATGGTTTCAAATATTTACACGCAGAAGTTTCCTGTAACATTTACTAATAACAAGGAAGGCGCTCCCATCACATTGGATTGTCAGCTACAAGGTACTGTGTTATTCTGAGAGCTTTCTGAAAAATTAATGATGTAACTTCCTGTTTAGGCTGCAGGATATCAGATTCCTCTCCCCCAGTGAGAGGAGAAGACGAGGATATAAGAGATGGCATGTTGCACTTTGGGGAATCAAATCTGGAGTCCTCCACTCAGTTCGTTTTACCTTAAATAAGAGAAAACACAGGGTTTGTCCCCCATGTCACTATATGCTGCAGAAGATCAGAGTCATAGTCCTGCAGAATCCATCAGAGTGGGTCCAAGACCTGGGAAGGAGAAGCATTGTCATCAAGCCTGGAAGACATTTTTTGTTGCCCAGGTACCCATCATCCAAGTTCAGATTCCCCCAGGCAAAGCCCCTACCTGCCAGGGACAATGTTGTGTTGAAATGCAACTCAACTTCTCTAAGTGCCAAGGCTAAACAGCCATCATGTCCTAGAGCAGACTAGCAATCACTGAGAATGAAGCCAGAATTTACTAAAGATCTGTGTCCACTCGCAATATCATGCTCAGGACAAAAGAACTGTGTAGTTCTTCAAACTGAGGAAATCAGGGATGAAGCACCTGGGGCAGAGCCTCCAAAACATCCTTCTCCTCCTCCTTTCCCTTTGCATTTTAACCTTTTTGCTATTGCCTTTGGCAGTTGAGGATTTTGGTGATGGCTACAGGGAGCAGCTCAGGTAGAAAGGACTTTTCAACCATCTCCTCTCCAGCGGAACAGAGGAGCCATCACTCAAGCAGAACAGTTTAAACAAGACACCAAACAATTCACTGGCAGGTCAGAGGCATTCTAACAGAATTCAAGATGCAACAACTCTAATTACTTGAAATCCTGAACCGTATATTCAAATATGCCTTGCTAATTAATCTCCATATCCCCATTTGTGTGGCGGTGCAGTGTTCCAGGCCAACGATTAATCATTGCTGCAAGTTTTAAATTGAAACGAGTGCAAATTGAACAATAGTTCAAAACCAACATTGGGGTCATTGACTCAAAGTATTGAAGAAATGTCTGCACAGCACAATAAATCCTAATTCCAGGCCACTACAGCTTTATAAGGAGAGAAGCCTGCTGGTTAGACCAGCCACAGCTGCCACTGTCCTTTCTGCCTGCCATAAATAGCCTGCAGAACAACTTGATTACAGCCCTGTAGGAAGGGAGGGCGACATTCAGACCACAAACTTGGCAGAGAATGGGGATTAGCAAAGACAGCTACAATGCACTGCCATAAAAGCAGAAGCTAGCTCCATCACAGCAGCTGGCTGCTTCATAATGGTGAGAGAATCCTCTTCTAAGAAGATAGGGAAGCCCAGGGCTTCCAATGGCAGGCTTAGCTGTCTGTACACAAATGCCAGGAGCATGGGGATGAAACAGGAGGAACTGCCTTTCTGCTAAGCAAAAAGTAATACAATCTCATAGGGATAATGGAGACTTGGCGGGACTCCACCTATAACTGGATCACTGGTATTGATGGCTATACCTTATACAGGAGGGATCATACTGCGAGGAAGGGTTGGGGTGTAGCTCTCTATGTGAAGGAGCAGTTTACTTCCCTAAAAACAGACATTGGCACCCAAGGAGGGTAACTTGAGCCCCTCTGGGTTAGAATACGGGGAGAATGTGGTGAAGGGGATATAACTGTAGGAGTCTATTACAGACCTCCTAACCAGGAGCTTGACCATGAATTCACTAGGGAACTGGCAGAGGCTGTACACTGTCAGTGCATGGTTGTCATGGATGACTTCAACCACCCTGCCATCTCATGGGAAGAGCATTTAGCCAAAGCTGATGGGTCACAAAGCTTCCTCACTTGTATTGATGAGCTCTATTTGACTTTGACTCAGGAAGTAGATGGGCTGACAAGAGGTAAGGCGCTGATGGATCTAGTACTGGCCAAAGGGGATGATCTAGTCAGCCACCTGAGGATCGAAGGGAAGCTTGGTGACAGTGATCATGAGTTGATCACTTTCTCTATCTATCACAAAGCTGGAAAATCAGTCAGCAATACAGAAATCCTTGACTTTAAGAAAGATGACTTTCACAAGCTCAGGAGATTCATTGTTGAGGCCCTGAGAGACCATGATCTGACAGGGAGGGGAGTCCATGATGAGTGGTCACTCCTTAAGGATATGATTCTAAAAGCACAAGGGAAGTCCATTCTGGCCCATAGGAAAGGTAGCAAAAGGGCTGGGAGACCCCCTTGGCTCAGTAAGGAACTCATGGACCTCCTGAATTTAAAAAGAGTAGCTTATAAGGGATGGAAGTTGGGAAGTACCACTAAGGACAAGAGAGTGGACCAGAAAAGCCAAGGCTGAAACCAAACTCAAACTGGCTACAGGAATCAAGGACAATAAATAGTCCTTCTTCAACTGCATGGTAAGCTGGAAAAAAAACAAGGGCAACATCAGACCCTTGCTGAACCAAATGGGGCACCTGATGACTGACACCCAGGAGAAAGCTAATCTCCTCAATAATAATTTTGCACTGGTTTTCCACCCAGCCTAAGGGGATCGCCCTGCCTGACAGGACACAGGACTACCAAAGTAAGGGCAATCATATGCCTATAATTGTTGAAGATCTTATGAGGGAACATGTTGAGAGGCTGGACATCCACAAGTCATCTGGCCTGGATGGAATGCACCCAAAAGTGCTAAAATAGTTGGCTGATATCATAGCACAACCAATGGTGAGGATATTTGAAAACTTGTGGCACTCAGAAGAGGCTTCTGAAGATTGGAAGAGGGCCAATGTGGTACCTATCTTCAAGAAAAGAAGGAAGGGAGATCCAGGGAACTACAGGCCAATCACTTTGACCTCAATTCCTGGAAAGAGCTTGGAAAAAATCATCAAAGAAACCATCAACAACAGGCTAACGAAAGGCAACATTCTGAGAGATAGCCAACATGGCTTCAATGCAGGTAGGTCTTGCCTGACCAACCTCATTTCCTTCTATAACCAGGTGACGCATCATCTGGACAAAGCAGAAGAGATTGATGTCATATATTCAGATTTCAAAAAAGCCTTTGAATTGGCCTCCCATGATATCCTTATGGTAAAATTGGGGAACTGTGGCCTTGACAAACTTACAGTCTGACGACCGGGGAACTGGCTTCATGGTTGGAATCAGAGAGTGATAGTCGATGGAACTGAGTCAACATGGTGCATGGTGACCAGTGGCATCCCCCAGGGCTCAGTACTTGGACTAGTACTCATTAATATATTCATAAATTTTCTGAATTCGGGTGTGAGAAGTGGACTGGCTAAGTTTGCAGATGACACCAAATTATAGGGAAGTGCAGTCATGCTAGAAGACAGGCTGGTGATTCAGGCTGACCTGGACAGGCTTGCAAGGTGGACGTTCAATATGGAGAAATGCAAGGTACTCCACCTCAGGGGAAAAAAACCTACATTATACTTATAGGCTCAGCAGTGCTACACTTACCAGCACCACGACTGAAAAGGATTTGAGGGTCATGGTTGACCACAAGATGAACATGAGCCACCAATGTAATGCCACAGTCAGCAAAGCAAATAAAACTCTGGCTTGCCTATCAATGCATCTCAGGAAAGACCCAAGAAGTCATCTATTCACTTTACTTGGCCTTGGTGAGGCTGAAGCTGCATTATTGCATTCAGTTCTGGGCTCCACACTTTAGAAAGTATGTGGAGAAGCTAGAGAGAGTCCAGAGGAGAGCCGCGTGCATGATTAGAGGTCAAGAGAACAGGCCTTAGGAGGACAGGCTGAAAGGCATGGGACTCTTTAGCCTGGAGAAGGGAAGGCTCAGGGGGGACTTGGTGGCAGCCTATAAGTATACTAGGGGTGTGCATCAGGAACTGGGAGAACATCTGTACACCAGGGCACCCCAAGGGAAGACCAGGTCTAATAGTCATAAACTGCTGGAAGACCATCTTAGACTGGAGATAAGGAAAAACTTCTTTATTGTCCAAGTCTCCAGAGTCTGGAACAGACTCCCCCCAGAAGTGGTGCAAGCACCTACAATGGACACCTTTAGGAAATGCTTGGGTGCTTATCTTGCTGGGGTTATCTGACCCCAGCTGACTTCCTGCCCTTTGGGCAGGGGGCTGGACCTGATGATCTCATGAGGTCTCTTCCAGCCCTAATGTCTATGAATCCTACCAAAAATGATTCTTACTCCTATTCCTCCCGGAAGAACATGGGTCTTCCAGATCCCACTAAAGCCAAATGCAGAGCTTGGGTGTGAGATAAGCATGCTGCCTCTATGGGCAAGTGGCACCCTAAGTCCTCAAGACCCACTTCTCGTTCCTAAGATGAGGCAACATGCCAAAGAGCTGGGACAGTTCCACTGTGCCTGGATTTCATTTTCACTGCTCAATAGGACACTTGTCTCCTTAATTCTGCACGTGTGTGTGCCACAGCACTGCTCGGCAGAAGGAAACTGAACAGGGGAGCTTCCGAGATTAAATCAGTTGGTTTAATGCTCAAGGAGTCCAAATCCATCAACCAGATGCCACGTTTGGATGTGGCAGTGCAACACTGGATCTCATGGAGCTACTCCAGATTTCACATCCAAAGAACTGAGACAAGGCTTGGCCTCATCTCTCAAAATAAACCCACCTCAAGTCAGAGGTCAGGGGTGCATCGAAACCAGAAAACCAAGCCAGGCTTACTTCTTTCTACTGAGTAGGGCTGAGGAGTTCTGCTCCTTGGTAGCACGTTCCACGTTCCATGTGGCACAGGGCAAGGCATTTCACCCTCAGCCCCTAGGTGTGCCCATCTATAAAAAAGGACAATACAATACTCTCACCACCCTAAATGATGCTCGTACACCGCTCTGCATAGGAGCTAATGTACAAGAGCAAAGAATTGTGTGTGCCAACATTATCTTTTGCCAATTAAAAGTAACATCGCTTGCAAGTCTGCAGTTTTTAACTAAGTTGAATCTCAGGACTCCTAGCTGAATCTCCAGGTGAACAGGAGCAGAGGTGGTTTACTCCAAGTGGCCCTTGTTATCTAAAATTGTAACCTTGCCAGAGGCAGTTTGTTGAATTAAAAAGGTGGCTTATACAAGCTGAGGAATTATACTGGGGACAAAAGAATCCATATGGCTCCTCTGTTTTCTTTCCTGCACCTGCAGTTTCTCCCCTTGAGTGCTACAGATCCTTTTGCCCAGAAAATGTCAGCTACCTGTTATGTACAAACCAAAATAAAATGTATCTGAATTTAGCTTGCAATTTGGGAAGCTAGAGAGTCTCTGTGTGTGCACAAACACCAACTGTCTGTTCTCCCTGTGATCATGCTAAGGAGAGCAGTCTGTTTCTCATAAGTGCATTGCATCTGATAAGTTAATTATTTATTAAGCATAATAGAGTTTAATCTAAACAATTACTTAAGGTGGTATTAATCTTAAAGCCATTTAACTCTGTGTCAGCAAAGAAGTAGCTTACTAATTTAGTCTTTGTTCCAAGTCCCCTTGAGTTCTTCATCTCACAAGGTGGACAGAGCACTGTCTGAAAAAAAGAACATTTTTCTACAGATATTAGCAAATATATGCAGGTCATTCACTAAGCTGTTTTAAATGCAGGGTCGGATACAAAGCTGTGTGCGTGCATATCTATTTAGGATAGCCATATCGCCCGTGTTACAATACTCTCTGAGTATCTTAGAAGGCTTTTACTCTCACAACATCCCCAGAAGGAAGAGCAGTGATGATGACATTCCTATTTTACAGATGGAGAACATGTGGCGCCAGGAACTGAGGCTAAGTAACTCACCCAAGGTGACACTGGGGATCTGTGGCATCCAACAGTTCCCTATCCAACTTCCAACAGAAGTGTTTTCCCTCTTCTAAAATAACTCAAATGTCTGTAGGGAAGCTGCAAGAGGAGCAAGCACCAGTTTGCTGACCTGACCTGAAAGAGTCTTAAATTCCTTTAGAGAGAAATGCTTCAGGGCACTGCTCCCAAAAGCGTCTGCGCTGCTCCTGGAAGTGGCTGTGGGGCTCTCAGAAGTGGCCACGGCCTACACCTGGCGCTCACACTCCCTGGGTGGTGCTTGCGGCGGCGGCGGGAGGCAGGGAGGGGCACTGGCACCCCTGCCTGCCCCCTGCCCACATTGCCTGAGTGGGGAAAACGGCCTGACAGGGGGTGCACCGGCACTCTGAGGAGGCACGTGTGCATCCCTGTGCATCCCCTATGCATCGCCACTGCCCTGAAGGCATATCCCCAGCAGCAGCTCGTGCCTCTCCCCCGTGTGCGGGTGCTGGACCCGCAGAGCCAGGAGAAAGGCTGTTTCTGAGAGTCTGCAACATTTCTGACATAACATGCACTATACCAGGGGGCTGTGTGCTGCTCAGCCTCAGATCGGGGGTCATGTGTGCACAGGTTCCCAGGGACCATGATAAATCATCCAGGCAGGCCCTGGCACAGGCAGCTATCAGCCACGTCCCTTGTCCCTGCTCACTCTGCAGGGGCAGGTGGGCTGCTTGGCGCTTACTGCATGCCGCCTGCCTTCCCTGCCCCCTTCCCAGACCAGGACAGGCCTGGCACCTGGCAGCACCCACCATGGGTGCTCCACACTTATTCCCCCAGCCTCCTGTCCTGTGATAGGTGCTGCTCATTTCACTCTGCAGGAATGGAGACAGAAGCTGCCTTGAGAGAGACAAGAGTGTCATGCCGGGGAATCTCAATGAAAAGGAGCCTGTGAACAAGAGGATGCCATGTAAAGAGGCTTGCTTTGGTCAGGCTGAGGTGCTTCATTCCTACCTCCTGTGCCACTAGGCCCATGCTGCCTGGGCTTGGTCAAGGGGCTCCTGACCAACGGGGATACAGAGCTGGTGCCCCCCCACCCTCCCCTCAGTGGGCCTCTCTGGAGAGGCCCCCTGGGGCAGTGCCCCTCCCCATGTGTGGCCTGTGCCCTGAGTGTGCCCCTGGTGAGAGTGTCCCAGGTGTGCTGCGATGATCTGTGTGCATGCATGGAGAGGTGCCTGACCCAATACGCCCTGCTGCTGCCGATCGCTGTGGTGCCCAGGTGCACCCGAGAACCTGGTGTGGGACCCTGAGTTTCACAGTGCCTCAGGCAAGCCGTGATTCCCCACACTGCGTACCGCCATCCGGAGGGGTGCCTCTGCCTACGCTACGCGTTCTTGCCCCCCTGCGGCCAAGGCCGATATCACTGCAGGCATCCATGTGCCTGCCTAGCTGAGGGGGCACTGGCTGGCCAGTAAAATTTTTGCACTTCCTTCCACCTCTCCACATGTTGTGTGTGTGGGGGGAAACTCCGGGGGCCGGGGGGAGCTTGGCTAAGCCAGGCGGGGAGTGGTGGCAGTAGCAAGGGCAGGGAGCTGAGGGGAGGACCCTCCTTCAAGTGTAGGGCTTACTGGATGCACACAACAAGCATCCCTAGTGGCCCGAGTGTGCCCCTGCTGGTAGCAATGAGGTGCAGCTTCTGCCGGCATCCTGGGGTGCAGGGGCAAGGTACCTAGCTGCCTAGGAAGTGGCCCCCTCCAGGGAGAAGCTGGAGCTTGTCAGGGTGGGTGGTGCCAGCCCCAGGCTGTCCTTCTGCATGGGACTGCACACCCAGAACTGGCATGGCAGCCACAGGCCTGGGCTCCCAGAGCTGCTGGACAAGGCTGGGAGTGGGGAACATGCTGGGACATGCTCCTGCTAGTGCCCTAAGGGACCCTCCCCCTCTGATGACTTGTCACTGCTGTCAGGCCCTTGCTGCAGAACGTGGCATGGCTCTGTCCAGGGTCCCAGGTCATGAGGATGTGGTTGACCTGCTGCATAAAGGGCATGATCCTGTGGGCAGCCCCCGACTGGCGGTTGTGGTCAATGTGCCCACAGGCCTTGACCTTTATGCAGCACTGCTGCATTGACCGATTGTACCTGTGCTCCTGCATACAGCCTGCCAGGGCCTCATAGATGTGGGTGTTGGGGTGCTTGCCATGGGCAAACTGGGCCTGGACCTTGGCATTGCTCCACAGTGCAATGAGACCTGTGGTCTCATCTTAGGACCAGTTGGGCCCCCAGGACACAGTGTGTGGCATTAGAGAAAATGCCAGAATGGCTCCCTTGATGGCCCTTGGGGGCTGTGGCTGAGTCTGGGTGCTGCCAGGCCTCAGCAGGTGCCTGAAGTGCAGGGGCACAATGCTTGGGAGGCAGGCAGGTGGTGGGGCTGGCCTGGGGGACAGCACTGGGGTCCAAGAACCTGCTGTAATGAACACAGGGCCACTGCTGCAGGACCCAATGGACAGAGGAAGGCCACAGGTAGCACAGGCCCCAAGGTCACAGCAGAGTTTTAAAGGCCAGGCAAAGAGCTGCCCCAGTTCCAGGGCTGGAGAAGCTCTGAGTTCTGTGCCCCTGAGACAAGCCTGAGGGTGGCTCCCTGGTGGTGGGACTGACTGGGAGCAAATTTGCTCTTGGTCAGTATCTACATGTATGCTACTGTGCAGTAACTATTGCATGGTTAATTTACTACCTGCATTTGTAGATAGCAAACTAACTGTGCAGTAGACTAATATACTGTGTAGTGAACACCTGCATGGGTTGAGGGTGATGCTTTACTGTGCAGTAAATTAGTCTACTGAGCAGTAGGATCCGGCCCACAGGCTGGGGGGTTGAACACACCTGCCTTACATGGTGAGTGTACAACTGTGCTCACATTTTTGTAGCCACAAACAATGGAGACTGATAGCCAAGACAAACAGTATATTTCCACCAGAATAAGATGACTTTATAGCAGTGTAGAAGAGGAGTACACACAACCTTTAACACTACAGAAGCACAACTTACTAGATATAGTGTAAAATGAACCTGGGGAAAAACAGCAGGAAAAATATATCGGTTAAAGTTGCACTAGTGCAGAACCTAGACTCCTGGTGGCCCCCCTTTTAGTACTGAACTTTAAGCATTGGGCCCCCCTTTGCCAGAGATAATGATATTTTGTTGCAAAAGTCCTTTTACATCTGTGGTATTGATGTCTTTAAATAGTTCGTTCTCAACCAATCCTGTGTATGTGCAATATTAAAACTTGTTTTTGCAACTGTAATTTGTTTTTCATTTTCAGGCTCCCTTTCTCTCCAGGCCCTGGCTGGCTGCCTGGTTCACCCATGCCTGTGTCTGGGTGTGAGCTGTGCCAGTGTACGTCTTGTGTATGTCTGCACTTATTCCAGGGCAGTAGTTTCCTCAGTGCCAACAGGCTGTTACTTGCAGCCCCAATACCTAATTATAAGGCACTGTAATTGCTTTGATTGAGGCCATGTTGGCATCAGTGCTCAATGGGTTGCCAGACTGTTACACAAAAAACCATCTGTGTGCCAATCCAAATAAAACACAGGTTAGTCACTCCACCTTCTGAACCTAGGTACTAGTAAGTGACTCCACCAAACCTGGCATGGCCCTCGCCCACTGCCTCAATTCTACCTAATTGAGAGTGACATTAGACTGCGCACTTTCATATAGCACACATGTAAAACAGACAAAGCATAAAGGTAGTTCCTGGAGCAACATATTAACATATTAAAGAGGCTTATCAACTTCAAATTCAGGAGCCAACCCAACAACATTATGAACTACTGTGCTTGCATATTGCTATTCAGGAGCTGAATACACATGCTCGGTTTGGGAAAAACCAGAGCATGCAAAGAAACTAGACATGGTGTTGAACAAAGGTCACAGCTGCATTACTGGATGACTTAAACTGGCAAATGTCAATAGCCATCTATTTTCCTGCATCATCCCATCAGACATCAGGAGAGCAGTAGCAAGAAAAATAGGATGCACCCGGCTGATGGAGGATAAGAGGCACCCACTACACATGGCCACTTTATGGTTCCTGGTAGACTAAAATCATGGGGAAGTTTCCTTTCTACAATGCAGCCACTGGATAAACCAGTGACAGCCACACAAATAAAAAGTGGCAGTCATGACTAGAAATGACCCAGGAGGGAGTTACCATGAATATCAAAACTGCCAAACATTTCCCTGTAGGCACAGAACTTGATTGTTCAATTATGAAGCTTGAACCGCCTCTGAACAGGGGTTGGCAAGATTAAAGTTAACGCAACTTTGGGGATAGTCTAATGATATAAGTACCATGTACTAATGTGGAGGAAACTTTCACACAAGATAACACCTACTGGCCTGCCCACATATGGGGGGACCACTCACCAACTTGGTAAGGTTACAGATCATGCAATAGTACGTGTCCATTTTCAGACTCAAACTTGAGCATGGTGATGGGCTAGGAGAAGGAGGAGATGTCGACGACTAATTGCTCCAGCCGTAGCAGCTAACCTGGAATAACTGATTGTCTGACTGCTCAGGATCCCATTGTAATTTATATCAGTTTGTAAGCCTGTGTTTACAAAACCATGTGCCCAGCTGCTTCCCCTCATCTCCATTTAAGGCTGGTGAAAAATTTGGCACATAAGGATTTAAGGTACCATGACAAGAGGACTGCTTAGAGCTTTACAGCATTTTCCTTGCAAAAGAACAGAAGTGGGAAGGCATTGGATGTCTCAGGGAAGTAGCAATGTGACACAAAACCATTCTCAGGCTAAAAATAGACATCTTTTTTGTTGTGGCATATGCTGTGCTGGGATGCGTCCTGGCATAAGTGATCCAACTGATCAGCAGAAACCATGCAAATAGGGTCCATTGATTAGTAGGAGGACTCACGGCTCTGTGTTCTCTCAGCACCTTTCAAAGGTTTATAAGAACCTGACAGGATCAGGCCCTCCACACAGATTCTCTTTTATTCAAAAATGATTGTTTTCCAGCGCAGCTCTTCGATTTGAGGGTTTTCATCTAAAGAGAATTGCATTGACTATCACTGGCAGATGAAGAGGACTGCACATGTTGCGGGGTGGGGTGGTGTGTGCAGAGGGAAGAGGCAAGTTGAAAGCAGTTCTTGAGCTGAAGAGCATGTTTAAGCGTATCAGTCGGGATGGGTTTGCCCCTGAAGGAGTTGAACCAAATCACTGCCTGTGCTCTCATCTTATGCAGTCTCAGGGGGATTCTTGGGGGAGTGGGATCCAGTACTGGGAAATGTCCCGTGATAGGTGTTGCTCGTTTCACTCTGCAGGACCGGAGACAGAAGCTGCCTTGAAAGAGTGTCATGCCGGGGAATCTCGATGAAAAGGAACCTGGGAACAAGCGGATGCCATGTAAAGAGGCTTGCTCTGATCAGGCTGAGGTGCCTCATTCCTATCTCCTGATGCACTCAGGTTCCCTGACCCTTACTGCAAAGTCTGGCATTATTCCTCCTGACTCAGCGTGCGACTCTGGGCATTGGAACCAACTCCTTCAAGCTTCAGTCTCCCCAAGTGGAAAATTAGGTTAAAATCAAGGGCATTGCTAAAACTGGATTCTGCACCAGGGCTGACCATCTCGGAGTGAGAGAATTATTAGCAAACTTCGGGAAGTTGCTGGAGCTTTAAAATGTTGAGCTTTGTGTACTTGTTGCACTTGTTAGAGTCTCTCAGTGCCCTCAGCTTGTGGAGAATGCAATCACTTTTCCATTTCCAGTTCGTGACAAACTGCACCTGATGATAAGAATGATTGCTTGAAGAATACTTGAGAGTCACTGGAAGGTTGGGTATGAGGAGTCATGCTTTGAATGTGTGAACTGCTGGGTCTCATTCCTGCTTCTAATAATGACATTAGTTGCCTCACCTGTTAGTACGAAATCCTATGACCTGCCTTGTCTTTACTAGGATTTGAAAGTGTGCTGTTCACCACAGGCTAGCTTAAAAAAGTTAAGGGCACACAACAAAGATGCCTTGATTGGGAGTAGGTACTATTTGTGCCTTGGAAAATGTATCCCTAAGTAACAAGATAGAGCATATGGCTTAATTTCGACAATGCACAAACATCAAAGGAAGTGGGTAGAAGGATCGGGTAAATCCATGGAAAACTGAGACTTCCAGGGATTACCCATTTATTTCAATGGCATAATACTTGTAACTGGCTTTGTAATTTATGGCCCAAATGCTCCTTCAGATGTTATTCCAGCCATGGGGACTGCAAAATTGGGCTGCACAGCTCACAAGAAGGCCTTCTCTCAGTTACATGCATGCCAGGTTTTAGAAAATAAATTTGGATCAGGGAAAAATTAGCAATTTAGAGAACGGATAAACATTTGCCAAATGCCCTGGTTGGCTTAATCATCCAGCTCTGCAACTCATTGGACATTTGTGAATTTGGGCAGCCAGCAGAGGCAGATATTGCAAACATTTGATATTCAAACTTCAAGCCATGCCAAATAACTGACAGCAGGGATGTGGCATTATTTCTGTTTCCTGAATAGGTAACGTGCCATCAACACGGTATAAAATATCAATCTGAAATACGACTTTTTCTGTCTTCATC
Organism: Crocodylus siamensis; assembly: GCF_052110815.1. Taxonomy (NCBI): domain Eukaryota; kingdom Metazoa; phylum Chordata; order Crocodylia; family Crocodylidae; genus Crocodylus; species Crocodylus siamensis. Next base: position 15,337,042 of record NC_143406.1, read on the forward strand.
CGAGCTTAAGATTTGCTTTTTAATATATATTCATGCTAACAAACTTTGAGTGCTGGTGTGCTCATAGACAGTGTAGTATGAAAGGGCTATGAACATGAATGGGCACAGCGACATTTCTTTCGAAGCACAAAAGGAATAATCTCAAGAAAAATGTTACATCCTGGGCTCCTTGGGACTGCCCATCAGCTCTGTGTTCATATGGAGCACAGCACAGCAAGATCCCTTGGCCACGACTGGGCCTCCTTGGCACTTCTGTCATGTAAAACGGTAAGGAACACTTGTGAAAATAACTATAGTATCATTTGCTCAATTCTGTCAATTACTCTTCTTCCTTTGATTGATTTTTGTAGGATTTTCAGTGTTACGGCGGGGTATCCTAAAATACTGTCCTAGCCAAACCATTCCCAGCAGAGAAAAGGCATCAAACTGTAACTAACAATTGTGTTCCTAATTCTTCCTTTTGCTTTCCATTCACCAGTTTGCACTGAGTTCCTTAAGGGCCTGATCTGAAACCTGGCAACAGAAAGATTCCCACTGGCTTCTGGACTAGGCCTTCAGTGACAGCAGGGCGTCACTATGCCGGCAGAAAAATGGCCTTCTTTCTGTTGCGTTCCCTTGAGAGGTAAATCTTCTATTCATTCCATGAGAAAACAGGAACAAAGCCGAAACAGAAAGACACACACTGCAGCTGTTCAGGGAGGGACCTTAAAATTGTCAAGATAAATGCATCTGCTGGTACCCTGGGCTCCATTCTTGCCTCACATGCCTTCTTGGGGTTTTATTTTGTTAAGAATACCAGGAGAGTAAGAAGTTTCCTTGGTGAATGGGGGTCCAGGGGAACTTTGGTATTTGATACTTTGCACTTTGGTCCCCATTGACACTTCCTGCGAGTCTGCTCCTGCCTCTTATCAGACATGCCTCATCACCTGTTTGCAGGACGCATGGATTGCTTCTGAAAGAACATAAGTGAAAATGCCTCTTTTTTTGTGGGATCATGCTGCCACCCGTCAAGCATCATGTTAACAACAGGAGAGGAAATGAAAGCAGAACTGCTTAGAAACCTGAAGGCATTTGTAACACTTCTTGACCACAAACTCTCCAGCTTGGCAACACGCACATAGAGGAGACCCCACTGTTCTCTTTGATACCTCTTTGGAAGTGCACAATGCTTCCACGCGCCGGTAGCAGGGCCCCAGTTTGATACGCACCATGCTGCTTGCCGCCTTCTCTTAGCGGTAAGCTCCCAGTTGGATGCAGCATGCATGAGGCCCCAGATACTCTGTATTTGTGTGTGGAGAGTCTTGTTGGAGGCGCCAGGCATTTTATGTTTTGTTTTTATCTCTTTTTGAGGACGGCTCACATTTCGAAAAGCAGAGCACTCAGAGCGCAGCTGACCTGTCGGCTTGGGATAATCCTCGGTAAATGATTGCAGCAGCAAGTAGCAGGAACAGGCAGCTTTCTGTCCTACATGGAAAATACGAGCCATTGTACAAGTTAGGCAGATCAAGACCCTGTATTTGCCCCCCACTTACATGCAAGCTTAGCATTAAGTGCTACGAGGTTCAGAAGGGGGCAAGTGCAATAGAGCAATGATTCCAGAAGCTTTACACAAGGAGAAAGCCCTGGTGGGTCTGCAGCCGCTATCAGCTTCAGGAACTGATGTGGTGCCAGTCAAGGTGATTTCCTCTGTTGCTTTTAAAGATCTTAGGTCCCCAACCAAAAATACAAGCTACATATATGCAAAGTGGGTGAGACTGTAGATACACGCATAGGAAAGAAACCTTTTCAGCTTCAGTCTCACAAAGTGTTGAAGCTCATGTCTAACTTGCAGCAATTCCACGGCCGAGTGCCTGTTACAGGAGGCTTCCAGTGTCCACATGTGTGGAGCAGCCCACCAGGGGCGTCCTTCTGTGCCTGCGGTGTCATTGGTAGGAGGGCTGTAGGGTTTTGCCCTGAATCCAAACACAAACAAAACCAAATGTCACATTACTGAGACTTGCCCCCAAGAAAGAGAGTGATGTTTCTTTGCTGAGTTCAAATTGAGATCAACATTTTACCAGTGGGGGCCCAACGCACAAAGTGATTAGCTGCCTCACCAAAGGTTATACAGGGAATCTGTGGCACAGCCAGGTGCTGATTGCTGAGTCCCCAGAGGACACTTCAGTGCATTTCCCCAGCTCCCTGTTTGGGCCTTGTCCTTTCCTCACCTCACTGTGGCTGGGCAGCTCTGCTCACCTGCGTTTTGAGCATCTGGGTCCCAAAATGCCAGGGAGACTCTCTCCGCCCCTTACCTGGGATGGCTCAGTGTGCGAGCTGCCCTGGCACAGAGGAATTCCCATTATACATCTCTCCTCCTTCGTGTCTTTGTGCTTTTGGGTTACTCCACTGACAGAGCCCGAGTGGTCTCTCTCCATGCATTTTGTAGTTTTTCCAAATGACTAATCAATTATACTTTATTAGGTTTATTTCCTTCATTAGTCATTTCTTCAACGTTTTCAATGCTTCATTAGTCCGTTCTCAAGTTACAGAGGATTTCAAGCACTGTGGAGTACAGGATAATTTATTTTATTAGGTAATTTATTTTCTGGGTACATTTTAAAAGGTCAATTAATCAATCTAAATGGAGGGGTGAAGCATGGAGCACCATACAGTGTCTGCTCCAGCTTTTGCCAGAAGGAATCAGATACACACTCAATGCTGGTTTATTTATCCCATTACAGAAAGGAACACTAACGAGCAGGATTGCTTTATTGTGGTGTCCTCACCTGTAGTCTCACTTTCATACTTAGTGTTGATTATGTGCATAATTAAACAGCTTTCTGCTGGGAATGGAGGAACTGTTTTGGCTTGAGGGAGCAAAACCATGAATGTTTCCTCAAGGCTGGAGCCCGGAAAGAAAAAAAACGTCTTTTTTCAAGGTTTGCAAAAGTCTGGGCCATTTTTTAATTTGTATGTTCTGCTTTCAGCCCAAGGAACAGAATAACGCTCAGAGTGCATTCACAGGTAGAAACATCTGGAAAATTTTGATTTTCCTTTTCTTTTTTTTTTTTTTTGCAATTTGCAGCCCAATTTCTAGGTCATAGGTATTCAGGTATCTACCTGAAGCTAACTGTGGGTTTGAGGCACTAGGCTTCCTCCATTCTGGGCAAATTGTGGGCACAAGGTTAAAGGTGCAGCACAGACAGCACAGGTCAAAGGTAATCCCATTAAATTTCAAGTGAGCCAAATTGTCAGGATTGTAGCCGCTTACTGTTGGTATTGTGTATTGCACTTGATGGGAGGAGGAATGCAGAGTCTCAAACCAGACTCCCTCTATGTGGCTAGAGGTGTAAGGGGAAGCCATAATATAATGAAATAATAAGTCACGTAGCTAACTTTCAGCTTCAGAATTATAAGGAGGGGAAATCATGCTCAGTGATGAGAGACTAGGAGTCTAAAATGTCTTTGCTGCAACAATAGTAATAAGACTTAATCAAGAAACTGGGCAGCTTCATTTAGACAATTCATTATTATTCCATTCAGGGTATAGGCAGAGACATGCAAGTTCAGTTCATAGAGCAAGAGCTAAAAAAATCCATCCAGTCCACGCCTTCTCCTTGTTTTGTATTTACATTTTTATTTATACTGAATAGAGCGAACACCCATCATTTTAATTGGAAAATCCATTGAAAGAACCAATAAAGCTTCTCCTAACAAAGGTTGAATGTACGAGCAGCTTGGTGCCTTATTTAATCAACCGCTCAAATATGACTCAACCTTCAGAACTGTGGCTGGGAAAAAATCCCGGGAAAACACCTGGAAGTTTTAAGATGGCATGTTCCAGATAATAAGGCAAAAATGTGTTGAGCACTGGACAGATGCTTATTCCTGGATTTTGAATGCCAGGGCATCAATCTGTAAATGTGACTGGCTAAAAAGCATCATACAACACTTTCAGTCTGGGAGACCGTCAGAATTTCTGTATTCTCCCCCAGCTCCTGGGAGAGTATGATCCAGTTAGTTCAGGGCACAAGCAGCCCAGGCTTTAGTATATGTGACAAACTGTAGTACCGAATCTCTGGGAGCTCAAAAGATGTACTCTGGTTCTGGCACCTGCTCCAGCCTACATCTCTGTGTCTTTAATGCATGGGGTGGGGGGAGACCCCGGGAGAGGAAGGGCTGTTTGAGAAACTTTCACTTTTACATTTGGGTGCAAGAGGAGGGCAAACTCCACTTCTCCCTCATGCCATTAGGATCTGCTTTAGCTAGAGAAGCCCTCACACAATGCAGTCAGGCTCTTTGTTTGCTGTGTTGCTGTAACCTTAATTAAATAATTCTGTCTCTGGCACATGAATGCTTTGCATGTTCTTTAATGTGTTCATCCCATGCCCTCAATGGATGAGGGCATGGAAAGCACTTTATCCAAATTCATGGACGACACCAAATTTTGGGGCAAGGTAAACACCCTGGAGGGCATGGAGAGGATTCAGGTAGATTTGGACAGATTGGGAAAGTGGGCAGAACAAAATAGGCTGCAGTTTAACAAAGATAAGTGAAAAATGCTGCATCTAGGGAGAGAGAATCACCAACAAACATACAGACTGAGAGGTGACTTTCTACGCAGCAGAGAAGCAGAAAGGGGTCATAGTCGACTTCAAAATAAACATGAGTTGTCAACGTAATGAAGTGATAAGTAAAGCCAACCACACTCTTTCATGCATCATGAACAGGTCTAAGGAGGTGATACTTCCCTTCTATGCGGCATTGGTAAGACCACAGCTGGAGTATTGCATCCAGTTTTGGGCATTGCACTTCAAGAGGGATTTGGATAACCTTGAGAGGGTCCAGAGGAGGGCTACTCGTATGGTTAAGGGCTTGCAGGTAAGATCCTACAAAGAGAGATCGAGGGACCTGAATCTCTTCAGCCTCAGCAAAAGTAGGCTGAAAGGGTATCTTGTGGCCATCTACACATTCATCAGTGGGGGGCAGCAAGGAATAGGGGACACTCTGTTTACCAGGGCACCCCTTGGAGTTACTAGGAACAATGGCCATAAAGTAATAGAGAGAAGATATAGATTAGACTTTAGGAAAAAATTCCTTATGGTGAGGGTTGCCAAAATCTGGAATGCATTTCCAGGGGAGGTGGTGCTCTCCCCTACCTTGGAGGTCTTTAAGAGAAGACTAGACAAGCACCTAGCTGGGGTCATGTGAACCCAGCGCTCTTTCCTGCCCAGAGCAGGGGTTGGTTGGACTTGATGATCTACTAAGATCCCTTCTGACCCTAAAAATCTATGAAATCTGTGAAATCCCCATGTTATCCCATGGAAATGGAAGCTTTAATGAGATGCTGTAGCCACGGTGGTCCAGGAAGTATGCAAGAGGCAAGTATTTCCTAGAATGCCATCTTTTATTGGATTAACTGTATAGTTGGGATAGAGCTTTTGAACGCAAGACATTCTTCAAAGGCATAGGCCTGATGATGAATTGTCTTGCATTGAAAAGCTTGTTTAACTCTATCTTAACTATGCGGTTGGTCCAATAAAAGATACCATCCTAAGAAATACTTGCCTTAGCCAGGAAAAGGCACAGTTAAAAACATGCCCCCTTCCTGCTTCTTTTGTTTTGTTCTTGAAAAAGAAACTGTGGTGTTGGAGCAGCAAGACTTGAACAGTGACTATATTTTGGCTAGGGTGTGGTCTCTGGTCTAGCCTATTTCATCCTAATGAAAGGCTGCTGAATATACCCGGCAGGTTTTCACTCTGTTGACTACAGTGGAAATACACCAGCTTACACCAGCCAGGAACCTAGCCCAACGTGAACTGTGTTGTGTCAGCCCCCCATGTTCTCTGCATGAGTCAGATTAGCAAAGGCATTTGTGGGGTTTTGCTGGCATCTGAGATCTGGGGAAATAAAAGTAACAGGGAAGTAGATGGGAACATTTTCCTTCAGCCTAGCAGGCGGCATGATAAAGGAGAGCTGACAGTCTTTTTAGAAAGAACCATAAGACACGGGGAGAGTGGGGAGGAGTATTACAAATAATTGAAAAGACCTGGTGTGACATTATGAAACTGATTCATACCCATATTGTTTTTCCATTTTGGTTACATTGTAGAGTCTTGGTGGAAGAATACTTATAAGGCTATATAATTAGTCCCAATTTATATTAATAGCTTTCTCTGTTAGTCACAGCACAGTGCTACCTCTTGTGTACTAAATAGGCAGGACTGTGTGAAATGTAGAAGGAAAGAGAGGGAGAATAGCATCAGATAGCAGGACCTATTGCAAACCCAGCAAGGAAATCACCCCTCTTGTATCAGGTAGACCCCCCTTCCTAGGGAAAGAATGCTGCTGCTTAGTGAAGAGATTGCCGTCTGGGACCATTTGGAGAGGAATAACAGCAGACTAAGCCAGGAGGTATGGGTGGAGCCATCAAATCGCCCCCTTCCCAAAGGAGTTTGAAAGCCTTGCAGGAGTCCGTGGGGATGCATAGGTAGTGGGACTGACTTCCAGAAGCACACTGTGCCAGGCACAGATGAGTCAGTGGGTGGCTGGTGGACAGGACCAGGTCTGCCTACTTATACCGCAGATGCTAGCAGGAATTAATCTGTGAGCTGAGTTCACTGGGTCTTTGGGGAGCTTTGGTGTTGGTATTGGTCTTTTACGATATATAAGGAAACCTATGTCTAAAAAGCATTTTTTTTAACTCCACAGGATAGAGCTGATCTGGAATTCGAGGGTGTTTAAGGTTCTTGCAATTGTCTAGACCTGGATCAGGGTACAGTATTTATCCTGATTAATTTATAAGCTTGTTAAGCAAAAAGCATAGCAAAGTAAAGCAATCAAAGCTGCTCTTCCCTTGGGCTGAATTTTAGTACTTTGCAAAGGACCAATTCAGGGCTTATAGATCAACGAGGATGCTCCTTTGAATTCAGTGGCAAGCAGGGAAAAGATTCAGAATTAACATTTTTTTGTTTTATCTTAAAGCCAAATGCAAATATTTAGTTTGTTAGAAAAAAGAAACATTTCAGTGCAGATTCATTTTCACTTCCTCCGTCTTCTCTCAATCTCATTAAGCATGTTAAAAAACCTTGCTGCAGGCTTATTTATTTATTTTTTAAAGAAAAACACAGACATATTAACATTGTACAAATGGCAGCTGAGAACATGTTGTACTATGCCGTAAAGAAGCAGAAAGCCCTTAGACGGTGAGAGAATTTACAAATGCCAGTTTGACATAGTTCAGAAAGCTCCCTTGGAAAAGCCTGCCTTCTGCATCGTATTTTGCTCTTGTGCTGGTGCTTCTAATATTTTAACTGTGCTCTAACCTCACACTGTTTTGACTCAGCCTGCCTTTCACTGAGCCTTGGGAAGTCAGAACACACCAGGACTGTCACGGCAGCATGGGAGTCACTTGGGCTCCCGGTACTTGGCAGCCTTGTATCACAGATGTTCCTTTGGATGCAAGTGTGAGTGTGCCCCTTTCGTGGCATGAAGCCATAGCCATGGAAGCGCTTTCCAGATATTTTGAAGCGGGAAGTCATATTGCCAGCCTACCATGCTGCACCCCAGATATTACGCAATTCAGATCCAAGGAGGCAGATCCTTTAGAGACCAAATCAAGGGAACGTGATGGATCTGAATTATCCCCTAAATTTCCCAGGCCATATCCTTCCCCCAGTTCTAGTCCAAGTGCTCTCTACTGTGCTGTTTTCCAGGCTTTCAACTAAGGTGTTTGGCAGGGACCAGGAGAGGTCGGTTTGATTCCTGATTTCCTGTTTGACTTCGAGACAGTCACATCCACATGGCCTCCTTCTGCCTCAGTTCCTTGATCTGCCATGCAGCAGAAGCAGTCCTGGCTCTCTTCTAAGGGTGTTTCAAGGTTAAACTTGGGCCTGTTACACACATTGAGAGCTGAAAGACTTTTAAAACCATCTAGTATTAGGTATCTGCCAGGTCTGCAGATGTCATGGCCAGGCCAGGTTGGGCCCTGATGGGTGAGAGGATGGTCAAATGCATAAATGAGAGTCCCTGGCCTAAACAGCTTCCAGGGTGTTTAATGTGTAGGGCAGAGTCCCTAAACTTGCATTAAGGAGGACAGGCGTTTCACTCTCCACCATTATGGGAAGCTTTTGACGCTGGATTGCAGCTTTTGTTATAGGCCCCATCACCTGTCACAGAATCATAGAGAAGTAGGGCTACAAGAGACCTCCAGAGGTCTTCTAGTCCGACCCCCTGCCTGGGACAGGATCATCCCTATCCAAACCGTCCCATACAAACCATAATACAAACTTTACCTAAGAATACCCTCAACCCTGACACAGCATAGACCTATGGGGTGGAGTGGGAAGGAGGCACAGGCACTACTGGCAAAGCGCAGAAGCATAGGCAGGACACGAAGAAGCCAGAGGTGGTAGCAGTGGTGGGGGGGGGTGGCAGGTAGCTGAAGAAGCTGGCAGCGGCATTGGTGGTGTGGGACAGGGTGAATGGCCAAAGAAGCTGGCAGTGGTGTTGGGGGGGGGGTGGGGAGAAGGTGGGGGGAGGGCTGAGTGGCTGGATGTGCAGCTGGCAGTGGTAGCAATGCAGAGTGGCAGTGTTCATGGCCACAGGGGCCCCTTGGCTGCGGGGTCCCCTGCGGCCGTAGGCTCCACAGGATAGAACGGGCCAGCTCTGAGCATGGGAAATACCCATAGTAGAATATAGACATAATTACACCTAGATCATCTCGAACCAGTGGCTGTCCAACCTCTTCTTGAGCCTCTCCAATGTTGGAGAGTTCATAATTTCCTTAGGCAGTCTATTTTACTGCTTTACTGTTTTAACGGTAAAGTTTTTCTGGATACCCAATCAAAACTTACTTTGCTGCAACTTCAGGCCATTGGTCATAGTTTCATAGTTAGTAGGGTTGGAAGGGACCTGAGCATATCATCAAGTCCGACCCTCTGCCATGGCAGGAAAGAGTCCTGGGGTCAAACGACCCCAGCAGGGTGTACATCTAGTCTCCTCTTCAAACCCCCCAGGGTAGGAGCCAGCACCACTTCTCTTGGAAGTTGGTTCCAGATCCTAGCCGTTCTGACCGTGAAGTAGCGCCTCCTGATATCTAGCCTAAATCTACCCTCTGCCAGCTTGGGACCGTTATTCCTGGTCACTCCTGGCAGTGCTCGGGGGAACAGGGACTCCCCCAGTGCCTGCTGGTCCCCTCTGACTAGTTTGTAACAGGCCACTGGATCCCCCCTCAGCCTTCTCTTGTGCAGGATGAACAGGTTCAGGTCCTGTAGCCTCTCCTCGTAGGGCCTTCCCTTGGGCCCTCTGGTCATGCGAGTGGCCCTCCTCTGGACCCTCTCCATGCTGGCCACATCCCTTTTGAAGTGCGGTGCCCAGAACTGGATGCAGTACTCCAGCCTGACCAGCGCTGCGTAGAGGGGGAATATCACCTCCTTGGACCTGAGTCCTCCTCCCTGCAGTGAGGGAAAAGGTGCTTTTCCTCTTTATTATGCCAACCCTTCAAGTATTTGAAGACTGCCATCATGTTCCCTTTTAAGCACCCTTTCTGCAGGCTGAACATTTCCAGCTCTTTTGGCCTCTCCTTATATGACTTGCTTTCCCAGCCCTTGGCCATCTTTGTTGTCTGCTTCTGGATCCTCTCTAACATCTTCACATCCTTTTAAAAATGTGGAGTACAAAACTGCACACACTACTCCAGATGAGGACTAACCAGTGCTGAGTAAAGAGGCGCTATTACTTCTCATGTCTTGCACCTAATACTTCTATTGCTGCATCCCAAAACCAAATTCACTTTTTGTGTCACTGCATCACACCGCAGACTCATACTGTATCTGTGGTCTACCAAGATTCCCAAGTCCTTTTTGCATAATGCTGCTGTCTAACCAGGTGTCACCCATGTTATATTTGTGTTTTTTTCATTATTCCTCCTGAGGTGTAGAACCTTGTATTTGTCCGTGCTGAACTTCATCCTGTTAGGTCTAGCCCAACTTTCCAATCTTTTGAGATCTGTTGAACTGAATTATTGACCCTTATTGCTCAAGCTCTTATACTCATTGGAAATGGCACTAGCTTGTCTTGAGCAGGTTGTTTTAAAAACCAAGGGCAGTTTTTCTGTCAGGATGCAGAAGGACTGAGCCCACAAGGCCCTCACCAATGTTCATTTCTTTGAACAGGGAGCCAGGGCCACCTTCGCTACAACGAAGCCCAGGAGAGGTATTCACTGGTGGCACTGAAGCAAGGAACCAGGCTGGCTTTCTGCTACTCTGTAAGATAGTTCCAGGAAGTACTAGAGGATGAAATAATTTCCTCAGGAGAAATCATACTAGTTGGGTTACATAGTCTTACAAAAGTCCCCTTTAGGACGAGCATGCTGCTACAGACAGCTCATAATTCCTTCATGGTTGCTAGTGCACTGCCATGTAGATTGCCTTTTAGAGGAGTACATGTTCAAGTAGATTTTGCTTTACATTTGCTGCCTACCTTAATGATTTTACTTGAAGAAAGAGAATTAGAAGCAGGTGCTACTTACTTAGAGATGCCTTCCTTAGTTTGAATAATCAACAGTATATGGTGCCCTGTGTGTGTGTGTGTGTGTGTGTGTGTGCGCATGTGTGTTAGGATACTGCTGTCAGATCATTGTGGGCTCATAGGGGCTCAAACCCACATGCTGTGGATGCTGTACAGAGGCACCGAGAACAAATAGGCAGAAAATGTAGAAAGCATAATCCTATCCAGTGCTTGTGCCCCAGAGCTTGCAATTAAAAACTTTTTTTGTGCAAAAATCTAGTTGGTCTAATAAAAGATATCACCTCTGCCATGAGTTCTGATTTCTTTTGCCTCTAGATCAATACGACTACAACCTGGATACTTGACACATGCAAGATATCGAATTTTAGTCTATTTTAAAAATGAAATCTTCATAATTTTACAAGGAAGAAGCAAGTTTTACCACCTGAGACCCTGCTCCACCTGTGTTTGCAGTAATTTGTATCGTCACAGAACCTAGAGATACCTCACCATATAAGAAATTTGTGCCCAGAAGAGATCTCTTGCACTCTTTTTTCCTATGCCTGAAGAAGGGTGCTTGTGCTTGAAATCTTGCAACTAAAGATTTATTTTTGCAAAAATCTAGTTGGTCTGAAAAAATATCACCTTTACCATGAGTTTTGATTCCTAATTCCTACCAGGAGTTTCAGGCTGCAGATAGTGTGCAAGAGAAAAGGGAGAAGAAGGAGGAGGGAGGGAGCAATATGGCAGGCATGTGTAGACACTGCATGGAAAGCATCATTATGGATGGTGCTGCTACTTTATTGTTGCTTTGTGAGGCTCACAAACTCTAAGCAACATGTTGAACAATGTAGTTACCTGTACACAACCGCTATCTAGACACGCAGCTGCGTTGCCCTCTTCTGCCATGGTCTATGCGTGAGAGATAAAGCAGCATGGGGAATAGGAGAACACAGCTGGCCTCTTCCTGCTTCCTCAGTATTAGCTCACTGTCTTGCAAGACCAGAGATGCTATGAAGAAGTCAGCAAGCAAACCAGCAAATCCATCCTGCTGCTCCCTGCATCCCTTCTCTCAGCCTGCAATATCCTCACTTTATTTTTAAGGCTGTATATCTGTCCAGGATTAATAAGAAGGTTGGGGTTGGTGGTGAAGCAAGTAGTAGTTTAGTAGAATCAGCAGGCTATTTGTGAGACAGAAATGCAGATCTTGCTCCTGATTTCAGTTTGCTTTGCCAACACAACTCTTAGCACATTGATGCCATGAGAGGTGGTGTGGTTGAGGCTCCCGGAGGAAAGAAAGGCAGTGAGATAGGAAAAATGCCAGTATCCACCCACACACTACTATACAGGCTTAGAGACAGCTTAGTTGGAAGCTGAGATCAGGCATGTTGCAGGCTGTGCCATTTTTTCTCTGTATTTGGGGAGTAGAAAAAGGTGAGGTTGCAGAGTAAAGGAAAGCAGATAACATTTCTATTTAGCAGCCAGCATACAATGGAAACCATTTCAAACCTGGATACTGAAACCTCTCCTATATCCATATTTAGGGCTTGGCTAGACCACGTGTTTATATCTGGCTTTACATGGGTATAAAAAAGTGGACAATACATCTCTATGCCTGGGTAACTCTGCACAATCCAGTGGAAATGTACTCCTGAAAGAGTCGGAGATTAAGCCCTAGCAGTGTAAGTTATACCAATTTAGGTGTCATCTATCTACATCTACATTGGGGTAACCATTTGTACAAAGCAAACAGGCTGTTATGTGCTCCCTGGCACCTACTGATGAAGTGCTCTAATAGTCCCTATCACATGCAGGTACACTGAGATAGTTGCTCATCTATCAGTTCCTGATTGAGGTATAATCTACATCAGTGTGCAAAGCTAATATGCATTAGAATGGAGTATGAAATGGTCTGTGCAGGGCTAAGGCAGTGCCTCTCTGCCCTAAATTAAAAAGCTTGATTTTCAGAGGTGCTGATTACCTGCAACGGTCTATTTCTTTAGTGCTCAGCACTTCTGCATATATGGCTGCTTTTTAGATAGGCTTTTAAATCCATATTTAAGCACCTAACTTCAGTCGTTTAGGTCTGACAAAGCAGCCTGCACAATCATATTGTTCACAAGCAGCCATTAGGGTGTTATCTACAAGTAGCTTTTGCTTTTGGTACTGGAAGCCAGATGCGTGAGTGCTTTTGTGTTTCTGCTTTCTCTTCTTGTCTTGGATTTGGGCTGTTCTATTTTTAGCAGGAATTATAATTGAACTTCTCCCCTATGGCTCCTTCCGACTCTTGCTTGGGACTTGGAGGACGATATTAATTATGCACATGGGACATGGGAGCCAGGCAGAGCAGCACACAGTAAATGCTGCTTGCTGAAGTTTACAGTTCAGACTGGAAGAAAATAGGTCTAAAAGTATTATTACCCACTGCATGACTGAAGAGATTGATGATCCCTTCCCCTGGACTTTTCTCTGAACAAAATATCTGCTACAATCAACATTACACTGTCCTGGCAATATACACTGCTGAGATAATTCAGTCCTTTGACAGAGAGGCACATTACCTCAATTTCTGATTTATAAAAGATCCCAAAAGGATAGGTTTTCCTACGCATAATTGCAGAATCCTGGAATTACTAGGGTGCTTGGCTGGTGCTGCTTGAGGTGGTTCAACAAAGAAAATGGGCTGTGTAGTAGGAGGGTTCTGAGATTAAATAGTGATAGTTTCCAAGCCATTTATGGCTATTCAGTTAAGTATAACTATCATGTCCTGGAAAGTGCTCTCTCATTTTGCAGCAGGAGTGGGTGGTTAGCCTTTGGTCTATTTGATTTAAAGCATAAAGGAGAGACACAGAAACATGAGAGAAGGTGTTAGGAAGGGAAATCAGTCCTGCAGCGTTCCAAACCTTTGGCAAATGGCTATTAATCAAGACATGGCAATAATAGTGATTCCCCAGAAGGCTCATCTCCTCAAAGCCCCTGTAAGGTTTAGCGAAGGACAGCAAGGATGAGCACTGGGGAATGAATGAGATGCTTGCTTGGTTCTTTGAAGACAGGAGGCAATAGACCTGTGGGGCTCAGAAGGTCTGGAGAGCCCTCCGGGGTTAAATGCCACAGTCTGTAGATTTTTGAATTCTTCAGCAAGCAGGCGTGAGCAGAGGAGAGGACTACTACAATGAGATGCATTAATGCACATTAGCCTAATTTAATGCATGTTACAGGTGTGCATCTACATGTGCACATTCAAAATGGCTAAATTAGGTTAATCACACCTAAATTTGACACCTGTATCAAATTTATATGTGATTAGTTAAAGCACATTAATGCATGTGTAGACTCGACCCAGAACTGACTTTAGTACTGGGTTTGCCTAGCTGCTAGGGGCACATGCAGTGCTGCAGGGACTTGGCACTAACTTTAGTGCCAAGTCGCTGCATGTGTAGACACCTGCCAAAAATCACACACCAAGTGCATTAAATTTAGTTGCACTTAAATGCATATGCAGATGCGCCCACCAGGTTTGTCAGGCTGTAAGTCCTTTCCAGGTGCTAATAAAAATAAAAAGGCAGAAAAGTGAGGTAACAAGAGAAAAGGCTCAGTTTATAAAGAAAACTGAGTGGGAAATGCTCAGTCCAGGCAGCTGGGGCTGACAGTCAGTGTATACTTCTTTATTACTTGCAAAGTCCTACCTCTTGGACTCCTAAGCCTAAGCAGGCATTGTTTCTTTCCTAGGTGAGCTGTTTCCTCTCCCAACACCATCACATTCCCTCTCTCCATGAGATGTGAACAACAGATGTCCTCTGATGTTCCATTAGCTTCACAAAAATCCCATAGGTTGTAGAGCTGCTCCTCATCTCTGTATGGCAAAAATGCTTCCAGCACTGGCTGCAGGATGGGGACTTTTATTTTATATTTCTCTGGGGGCTGCAAGCATCTGAGCAGCAGCTGCCTTCTTTGATCAGTGCACTGCCCAAATTCCAAAAAATGACCATTGCCAAACATGCACAGATCTTGGATGAGTAACCTGTGCACTCTGGCTTTCCTCCTGAGCTGTATTTCTTTCCTGTGTGATACTCCTGACTTTTTTTATTTCCTATTTATAGCCCTGATCCAACAGGAGGATTGACCCATAAAGGCTAATTAGGTATCCACTTGAACTGTAAGACTCAGAGAGAACTGAATATACTAGGAGGGATGTTCTCCATCTGTAATCAAATGCTGCTTTTAAGGACACAGTGGGCACATCTACATGACATGTTACGTCACTGTAGTGATGAGCTACATTGCCTTAGCTCATTGTTATGGCTGTGTAGCATTGCTGAGCACAAACCATGATGCCAACTGTGCAGTAGCAATGAGCTACTGCACAGTAGCTGCTAAAAATAGTCATGTGGCATCAGACTGTGCAATAATGCTGGTTACTGCACAGTCATTTAGTACTTGCTTAAGCAAAATAAATAGAAGTACTAAATGGCTGCACAGTAACATCTGCACAATCTTCTGCACATGTAGATGCATCCACTGGGCACATATACACGTGCTATTAATTCAAAGTAGGCTGACCACGGATTCTCCACCCAGCCAGCGGCTCGCTGCTAGCTGTCCCACTAGTGGGACACCTCCTGGCTGCCCCCACCAGAGTGGGGATTCCCTGCCCAGCTGGGGGCTTGCTGCTAGCTTCCCCACTGGTATATCCCAGTCCCAGAGCTGCCTAGCTCCCCACTCTTGTGGGAAGCCAGGAGCCCCATAGCATCAGAATGGGGGAAGGGGGCACACAGATGGACCTGGTCCCTATGCTGATCAGCTCCTGGCTCCTGGGGTAGCTAGGAGTTGAGCAGCACCAGAACCGGCCCCCCTGATGGTGTGGCTGACTAGGAACAAATTTGCTCCCAGTCAGCGTCTAGATGTTCCCTGCTGGGTGCATCTACATGTACGCATTTACTGTGCAGTAACTGAAATTACTGTGTACTATGGGTGCGCATCTACATGTACACAGCCATACAGCACAGTAAGTATGCAACTTATGGCGACTTGAGCATAAATTTGATACTTGCATCATGCAGGTATCAAATGTACACCCGATTAGTTATTGCACAGTAATGCACATGTAGAAGTGTTACTGTGCAGTACCCCAGGGGGCCTCCCTGCTGGGTCTGCCCAGCCACTAGAAAGCTGGCCTGAATTGAGCCCCAGTGTTCCTAACTGGCCACCTCTTTTGGCTTCAAGTTGGCCTAAAGTTAGTCCCAAGTCCTGGCAGCTGGCTCTGGCTTCAACTTGGGACTAAAATTTGTCCCATGGGCTGGTAGCCATGTGGCCAGAGGTGGAGCTCCCCCTGTTGGCCACAGGGGCACATAGCAAGCTGCTCTGATCTGGGACTAAATTTAGTCCCAGGTCGCCTGGACATATAGACACTGAGCAGTAAATTTAAGCCAACATAAATGCACATGTAGACATGCCCACTGTGCAGTATCTATCATGCAGCTAGTTTGCTATATGCATTTACAGGTCCTAGCTAACTGCACAATAGACAAATTTACTGTGGAGTAGCTTATTAGCAGTTACTTGGTGATGCTTTACTGTGCAGTAGAATTAGTTTACTGTCCAGGAAAGTATCTCATGTAGGCACAACCAGTATCTAATGGTCCTGAATGAAGAGCCCAAACTGGAACACCGTTGACCTTGTTGGATCCATCACCTTATCCAGGCTAACTTTGTCGCTGGTGCTCGGGCTTTCATGATGCTCTCCCAGTCTTTAGCTTTCCACAGTGCTTAACTGCTTTGTTGAGCTCTCAGGGCTGACCCATCATTAGGAGACTTTTTAATTTGTGTGTGCACTCTTCTAACCTTCAGGCATCTGATATCTGTCACATTGTGAGTGAATTTACAAGAGATTTCACCCTTCCAGCAACAGAAATAAACACACCAGGGCACAAAATGATATTTCTTTCTGATTAGGACTGAGCAAAACCAGGCTCACTCAGCCTTTCTTTTCTTTGGTGTTTTGCAAAACTCACAGCCCAAAGTGCTATGCATCAGTTAATATAGTGTGATAGGAGCAGCAGGTTCAACGTAGCTGGCATCACTGGACTGCAACCTCTGTCCCAATGCAATGGAGATGTTTGTCTAGTTAATATGTAGATATATACATTTCTTATTTTAATGATAAATATTTTACTTGTTAAAAAAGAAACAACAGAAATGAGTTAAGAAAAGTCCTGAGAGGCAGAAAGTTTTTCAATTCACTTGCTAAATAATGCACAAGTGAAAGTTAAAAATTCATGCTAAACTTTATTTACTAAACCTCTTGAGAAGCCAATCGGAGCATGAACCTCAGTGTATCACAGCCCCATCTTTTTGCACTTTAGCAAGAGCCAGAGGTTTTATATCACCCCTCGCTTATCAGAGTCCCTGCACTCAGCTGACAGCAAATAAAATATTAGAAAAATCACTTATTTGTAATTACCGGCCTGAGATATTCACAGCTCACTGGAGGCACTGGGGAACCAAACTCCAAGGCCAAATGTTATTACAGCAGGTAACAGAAGCACAGACCTCAGTGTTATAATTAGCTGAGCTGGAAGGAAGGAGTTCAGGTATTTTACTTCAGTGTTGCAATGCAAGTGCAGTATCATATAGGATTCCCACTAACTAATCATTCAGGGCCAGATTCTGCTATCTCAGCTTACACTGAGAAATTTCATAGGTTGTGAACAGACCACAGCCCCAGACTGAGGTGCTAAACAGTAAAATGGAAGATGACACAATTTGGGGGTCGGGCCTGATGATCTGTTTAGGTCCCTTCCGACCCTAAGTACAATGATACTGTGATACAATCTTCTCCTTAATATGCATGCAGACGGAAATGTCAGTGGATGTGCAATTGAGTATTTGATTTTGATGGGTTTTGCAGCATATGGAAAGGACTTGGGAAGGGGCAAAGGTCAAAAATGGGAACAAAAGAGAACCAAACCATCCAGTAATTGCTCTGGCTTTACAGAACAAGTGACCTGCTCTTGAAGGTTAGGCGTTAGTAACCTGTCCCAATTACAGAGGTGAGAAAGGTCTGCACTCCTTCATGTTCATTGCAGGAATGTTAATGCTCAGCCTTCCCTTTCTCATTGCAATAAACATTCATGGGAAATGGAGGAAAAAACCCTAGTGCCTGAGCTCATTCTAAATTCCTAGCTGAAAACCAGGGGGCTGGTTTGTGCTTTTGTTAGCCACGTACAGCAGCAATTGTTTTATCTGTGAAAGCTGGGAGAAGCACTGTAATTACTAAACATTCTGAAGTAACAAAACACCTGATAATGGATATACATTAATTGGATAACACTTAGGAAGAATTCAGAACTGACTTCATTACAAGATCCCATTAAGGGTTTAAAAACAACAACAATCCTATCTTATAAAATGGGCTATGTCTTGATGCAGAGATGGAAGGGTGAAGGGCAAAGGATCAATCCAAATCTAAAGGGAATATACCCAGTGACTTCAGTGGACTTTGAAAAGGGCCTTTTTCTTTCATTTGTTTCATGAATGCTGTAAATAACAAGGTCTCAAAGTGCTGAGATGAACCTTGTGACAGGATGTTAAGTTCTATTAAGTTCTTCATGGGCGATGCAGACATATTCTGCTGACTTACTCATATTGCATTGGAGTTTATTGCTCCTGAGTGCCATGTCTTCACGTGTGCCTGGGACTGCAGCATGTTGAGCTGGGTTGAGCTGGTGGAATCTCTGGAGGGCTGGGTGCATGAGGTGAAGGAGGAAATGTATCAGCTGCCCAGAAAGACTTCATTGATGGCTACTGCCAGACTCTTCTCCAGAAGAAGGAAGAAGAAAAAAAGATGCAGATGGTGGCCAACGTGATGGCTAACTGAGAAGACCCACTCGGAGCAACATGGGCGGCTGCTGCCACCTTAGTCGGGGGGGCACATGCCCCCCAGCGACCAGTCAGCAACTGGGGGGGGGCGCCCTTCTACCCCTCCGTGGCCAATCGCTCCCCAGCCAGCGCTCGCAGAAGGGGCACCGGTGCTCCCGCTTGTCCCTCCTGCCCTTGTCTAAGCAGTGAGCATGGCCTGTCAGGGGGTGTAACAGCACTTTCAGGGGGTGCATGTGCACCCCCATGCATCCCCTATGCATTGCCACTGCGGAGCAACCTGGAAGACAGTCACCTCACGCTCCAGGAAATGCAGGGCCAAGGCAGCTCCTCCTCTGGCCCTGCACAACAAGTATGCTCCCCTCCCCACACATGAGGAAGCTCTGATGGTGGCACCAGAAGAGGAGGAAGATAAGCAGCTTGCTGCCATTCCCAAGAGGAGACACAAGGTGGTGGTGGTGGGGGACTCTCTTCTGCAGGGCACTGAGGGACCCATCTGCCATCTGGAACCCCCAGCCTGTGAGGTCTGCTGCCTCTCTGGGGCTCACATCCAAGATGTAGCTGAGAGGATCCCCAGGCTCATCTGGCCCTCTGACTACTACTCCAAAAGAGATGACCTAAATATAGAGGGAAGTCTGGGAAACAGCAACCATGAAACCATCATGCTCATTGTTCAACATAAGACAGACAAATTGGATAGCAGGATTGAAGTCTTGGACTCAAAAAATGCAAATTTCAACAAGCTTAGGTCGCTAGTAGGGCAAGTGTTGTGGGACCAGGGACTGAAGGCAAAAGATGTGCATGAAGAGTGGTTGTTCCTTAAGGATCCTTGAAGCACAAAGCAAGTCATTCCCATGTGGAGAAAAAGTAACCGAAGGGCTGGGAAGCTCTTAGCTAAATAGGGAAATCACAGTTTTCTTAACGAAGAAGAAAGAGGCTTATAAACAATGGAAGCTTGAGCCAGGCCATAAGGAGGACTATTCCACAACAGCCCACATTTGCAGGGAACAGATAAGATAGGCTAAGGCAGCGACTGAACTTAGATTAGCAATGGGAATCAAGGACAACAAGAGGTCCTTCTTTAGGTACATAGAGAACAGGAGAAAAACAAATGGGAATGTGAGGTCATTGCTCAAGAACTCAGGAGAGCTGGTTACTGGCATCCCGGAGAAAGCCGAAATCCTGAATGACTACTTTGCCCCAGTCTTTCACCGCACCAATGAGAAAACCACACCAGGTAGAGTAGAGGATGAGCATGGTAGGGATAATCACCTTCCTACTATTGCCATAGAATTGGTGTATGACCAATTAAAAGAAACCAGACGTATACAAGTCAGTGGGACTGGATGATCTTCATCTGAAAGTGCTGAAGGAGCTGGCCGAAATCATTTGGAATCCCTGGCGAAACTTCCACAACTCGTGGTGCTCTGAAGAAGTCCCTGAGGCCTGGAAAAGGGCCAATCTTGTGCCCATCCACAAGAAGGGCAGGACAGAGGACCCAGGTAACTATAGGCCAATCAGCATAACTTCCATCCTGGGGAAAATCCTAGGAAAGTTCATCAAGGAGTCTATCTGCAATAAGTTTGTAGAAGGTAGGATTCTGAATGATAGCCAGCATGGCTTTGTCACGGGCAGGTCTTGCCTTATCAACCTTATCTCCTTCTATGACCAGGTAGCTCACCACCTGGACACGAGAGAGCAGGTTGGCATTGTATACCACTTCTGGGTCTGCTGCCAAGTGCGTTGGGGATGCCCCCTGTGCTTCTGTGGGATACTCCATGCACCCCAGCACTGCAGTGCTCATAAGCCACTTGCTACCTAGAGCAGTGGTCTCCAAAGTGCGGTGTGTGGAAGGTGATCCATTGGGGTGCGGGAAGAAAATATTAGAACTTCTATTTCTATAAATATACATATGTTGGGGGTGCGTGCTCAAAAATTTTTTACTGACAGGGGTGCGCAATCAAAAAAGTTTGGAGACCACTGGCCTACAGTATGTAGAAAAAACATTGAAAGTTGTGTTTATGTCCAAATTGCTGACTCTTTCCTAAGCTCTCCGAATCGAGGTGGAGGGTTCTGATTCAATTCGGAGAGATTGAAGTGTCCTCTGATTTTATTTGGATTCGGAGATTCGGCCACCAAATTCGGCCGAATCTCCGCTGAATTGAATCAGGGACCGAAGCTTCACACAGCCCTAGTAACCAGTAGGGCAAATAATACTCTGGCATGCATCAATCAATGCATCTCCAGCAAAACCAAGGAGGTGACTCTTTCTCTCTACTCAGAACTGGTGAGACCGCAGCTGGAGTACTGCATCCAGATCTGGGCACTGCACTTTAACAAGGTCGTGGACCAGCTTGAGCGAGTCCAAAGAAGAGCCACACATATGATCAGTCTTACATGGCAAGCTGTATGAGGAAAGGCTGAGGGATCTTGGACTCTTCAGCCTGCAGAAAAGGAGGATGAGTCCTGGCCTGGGCTGCACCTAGTTTGGGTCACAGCTCCACCAGGAGCAAAAAAGTTGTAAACCTCACCCTTGGCCCAAAACTGGCAGGATTAGAAACTCTCAGGTTTCAACCCTTTTTAAAACTGCCAGGCCACGTTTCTGGCCAGCCAACCCAAGGGACCAATACTCTCTTCCCCAGTATTAATCCCTTAAAACACAAAAGAAAGGAGAAGCCAAGGAGGAGAGAGGAGTTCCCAGACACTGGGACATTTCTCCCTCTTGCCCTCCTCTACTTGAATTTTCTTTTCTGCTTCTGCAAATTCCTTCTCCCTCAGAGAAGATGTCACCCTTCAGAGCCCAGAGTAGCTTCTCTCCCTCCCCAAACCAGCTCAGCTCATCGTATACATCACCCGGGCCTTGTCCAGCCAGGGAGTGCCACAGTCCAATATTTCTCCCAGCCAATTTGCCTGGAGGATCTTCTGCTTCCTTCTTGGCCAAATGAGTCCAGAGGGTTTTACATACTTTGCCCAGATCCAGACCCCAGCTTGCCATGTGCTGAGCACAAAGCCAGAACAACAGGTGACATCGTGCCCACATAAAAACACAATGTACAATGTTACACACGCTACCATACACAACCTTAAGTGTGTTTGGGTGTTACACTGGCTTCCCTAGAAAGCACACAACGGCCAAAATTAGACCTGGGGAAGCTGTGACACTGTCTCGCCCACCCTGCTTCTGCTAGTGCAGGAGCTGCCCTTACCCATTGAAAAATGACTCCAAAGAGTTTGCTTAAGATGTGTGTTTGCGTAAAAAAAGCCTCTCCGGTAAACAACCTCCAGCTGCAATTATCTTAGCATTCCCCCTGCACATAGGGTGAGGACTTCTGACTGCTGTTACCATAGAAGCATTGACCTCCCTTTGGCTCTGAGAGGGTGCCACGGTGGCTATTCCAGACCGAGCTGAACTGTAAGTAGGGCGTCTGTGTGTTGGAACTTGAGACCAGAACATTTTGTTGTGCTGTGAGCATAATCCAATAAAATATCTATCTTGCCTTTCACGCAGCCATGAAAGCAAGAGAAAATCCCTCCCTTCCCCCAGCTTCTCTCAGGGCAGAAGCTAAACATATTTTTTCCTTATTGATGAAAGCTGTAAGTGCCGGAAAGTGTTCAGTTTGCAGTGGCTGGCATGCACAAGTTCACCATTCCCTTGCCTATATCGTAAACCCACCTCTTTTTGCACAAATCAGGTACATTAACAATACTACTACTAATGCTACTACTAATAACACGACTTTTATGTAGAGGAGATGCCCCCCAAATTGAAGAGAATGAGTGATCAAAAAGCTGATTTCTCTATTGAGAGCTGAATTATTTCAAGGTGATTTTTTTTCTCCTTCAGCATTGTCACAGAAAAATGACTGTACATACAGTACTAAAAGAAGAGCCATGAATCCTCTCCAAAATTATTAGACAATTAGGTTGTGTTTTATACAGCTCTGTCTCTAAGCACAGCACTGATGTCTTCGACATTTGGGTTTATGGCCCTATAGACTTTAAATAGCTACACACCTGAAGTGGAACAATAAGGGATTCATAGGAGACAATTTAACAGACAACAGAAAGTCATTAGGTACTACAGAGACAGTTGAAACTCCTGTAAAATTATGTTCAAGGCTTAAATGCCTGCCTCTCTATGTTCACTCTAGATTAGTTGCAAACACAGAAGTCTTTTCAAGGGAGCATAGGCAAATAAGGAGGCGGATGCAACACACATTTCACAGCAGCAGGGCTACTGGTCCATGGTTCAAGAAAGCTCATGGGCATGATCCTGTGGCTCAAACTTGGGAACAATACTGAGCCCCATTGAGAAGCACTGATTGCTCTCATGTTCCCTTCAAGTCAGTGAAATGGGGATGCATGAAAACCACGCAGCTTGCAACAGCCTTTAAGTACAGATCAGGGGCTCTGTGTGCAATGGGGCTGGTGATTCCCATTCTGCTCGCAAGGCCTGGCTAGCTCTGATTGCAGCAAGTGTTGTGCAGGCTCACTGCTCTGTGTGCTAATGCATCCTCTCAGTGGCTATTAGTGCAATGAACCCTCCGATTTTCTCTTATGTTCTGTGAATTCCTGTCTCAGCTAAATGGTTCAAATTTGTAGGGAGGCCACTGCTGTCATGGTAGTGTGAAGTCAAACAAACATTGCTCTTTCTCCTCACTCGCTGATTTGGAGGACAGCTACGCCAACCAGAACACAACATTGCTCATAACCAACTCACCCATGGCTTGGAAAAGCCTCTTGCAGTAAATCAAACACAGGGCAGTGAAACAAGAAGATGGCTACAGTGTAGCTGATGGAGCCGACTAGAGAGTGAGCCTGTAAAACTGACTACTGCCTAAATAAAATACCGTGAGACTGATGAGTTATAAATTATAGCACATAAGATTTAAAGGATCCCCTTGGAATGTGGTAATTTGGGACCAATTTTGCTGGTGACAGAGACAAAAATGCAATTATAATTTTTTTCCTTGTGAAAGATGTAAATGAAATACGGTGTGCTGGGTTCTCTGCTGCCGCATTCTTCCAACCAGATCGTCAAAAGTGCCAAACACCCATAAATCTCTCTTGAACCCTAGGGAGCTTCACTGAAAGTCAGGACATTCAGTTTGTAATTGGAGAGGGAACTAAAGTGGGACTGGATGTGAAGAAGGCTAGATTATGCACAAATTCTGTCTAAGAGCTCATAGCTTTCTGTCATCTGAATCTGGCAGGTGTTACACAAGCAGTTTATTAAGGGCTGCTGATTCCTATGAAAGACTGAAAGAACCTGCAGCCATCCGTACATGTGCACTTAGCATTTACACAGCCCTTTTCACTGTTAAGAAGCTTTACAGAAATTAACCAATTAACATTTGTCAACAGCGGATGATTGTCTGTGCAGAGCTCTCCAGGATGAAGGGGGATTAGGACAGGTCAATCTTTGGCAGCAAAAGCTGGAGTACAGCAGGAAACTGCTGCTGGGACTTCTGCGATAGCAACCACTCCTCGAGAACAAGCAGGAATTGAAGTCGATGGAAGGAGGGTGGGACAAGTTTTTGCTCATGCCGCTATCTGCTGGATGAGGCATAAAATTAAGGTGCTCTGTTTCCCCCATGCTTTTGGGTAGCTTTGCTCTGTGCTGTTTAAGAGTTGCACTGGATCACCGGCACTGGGTCAGAGGACAGTTGGCAGTCCACTCTGGAGCACAGCTAGGAGGCATTGTGACTTGAAGTCACCGTTCCTTCCTAGGCAGCTCCAAGAAAGAGGAGCCGTGGGTACCAGTAACAGAACTAAGGTGAGGGGTAGACATTACACATAAACCAGTTGATGTGATCAGAAACTGGTTTAAACCTGTGTTATGACATAAGTTCAGTGCACATAAACCAGTTTAAAAATGGCTGAAACTGGTTTAAGATAAATCTGGTTGAATGTAGTATCAGATTTAATGGATTTGGATCAAACCAGTTTATGTAATTTCTGTCCCAGACCCCTTCCTGATTTGATGCTTTGCAGCCCTGGGCTGGGCTGTCTGCTCCAGAGAGCAGAGCTGACCCTGCCCCTCTGGTCCCTAGCTAGAGCTCTGGCCAGGCACAGCAGGGTCTGCCTGGATTTCTCCTGCCCCTCCCCCCCAACCACTCGCTGCTCAAGCAGGGATCCCCACCTCACCCCCTCCTATCTCCCAGCCCCATGGACCCCAGGCATGTGGTTTGCTAGCTAATGCTGAGAGGTGTCTGTGTGTGTCTCCAATTTCACCGGGACAGGCAGACAGAACAGTGTCCACTTAGGACAGCATTTCTCAGCTGGCGTGCTGCGGCACACGGGTGCACTGTCAGGCACGTCCAGGTGTGCCGCAGCACTTTGGGCTGGAGCCACACCCCCTACCTGGCTGGAAGCATGCCCCCCGCCTGCTGTCGCTGCGGACACAGATAGATGGGGAGCGTGGCTCCAGCCAGGCAGGGGGCATGGATCCAGCCCAAAATGCCATCTGACTGGCCATGCACCTCCCCCTCCTCCCCAGTCACTGTCTGGCTGCCTCCTGCCCCTCCCTCCCCCCGCTCTGCATTCGCTGTGCTGTGGTGCTTTTTCCCCTCCATTTAAGAAGCTGTTTAAGAAGAACTTGAACTAATATAAGGGGCTTTTGTTTTGTTGATGCACTGATAAACGCTGTGTTATCAGCCCCCTACTAGCTCCCTCGCCTGTCAGGTTTACATGCACTGCACCCTCCCACTTTTGTCTCAGAGTGCTAGCCAGCAGCTGGGGGCTGGCAACACTCCTGCCCCTTGAGCAATGAGCAGGGAAAAGCCTGGGATGCTGGAGGCAGGTCAAGGGTTTACACCCCACCCTGATCAAAGTGTCCTGCCAGGGCCTGGCCGCCCCCCAGCTAGGCACTGTGGCAGAAATGGGAGGGCTGCTCTAGTCCCCCTGGCTTCTAGCCTGAGCCACTTCAGGCATGTGCCTGCATTTCTTCAGTCCAGAGGGAATGTCTGTTCAGTTGCAAACTGGTTCAACTTAGCCAGGTTAGAGTAACCTGCAAAGATTGAATTAATTCAGGCTCAGGTTTTTTGAATGTCTGTCCCTAGCCCAAGTCCTTGGGAGCAGGCCGTCTCTGTGCTATAAGGCACTTAGCTAAGGCGCCCGCCACGTTGGAAGGGTATCCATGTCCCATGAAGGCTGCTATCCCCTATGCCGTGACTTGTGGGACAGGCAGCCCATAGAGGGAATTAAAGGGGTTCCTTATGGCTCTCTTTCCACCATGTGGTGTCTTCCTGCCAGTAACCTAAGATTTGGTTGCCTAGCTTGTGACACATCAATGGAACCTGATTGCCAGAGGCCAGATGGTCAGTATTTTTTAGTCTGCTTTCATTGTATAACTCCTCACACATTGCCAGCCTTAAACTAAGGTGCAGGCAGCTTGGGTCCTTAGCTGATGGGGGAGCTTATTCTTAAGCAAGTTAAGGAGGTTAGCATGAAGGAAAAACCTGAAGATCTGTATGACCAGGAAACCAAGCAGACAAGTTTTTATCAGCACATTATCTGGTTTATCAAAAACGGTGCCCTCGTACTGTAAGTGGAAATGTCCAGAATGTCAAAAGCAAGGACACGTATGGAAATCATGTTTTCAGTGTGAGAGCAGCTTTTATGTATTATTCATGCTCCACATTTTAACACATCTGCCATCTATGAGCTGCAAGAGAAAAGCCTTTTAAAATACCCTGTTCAGCTTGCAGAGGATTCCTGGGTGCAGTGTGTGTGGCTGTTCAGGGAATTAAACTCTTCAGAGATGTACGGCAAGTCTCCTATAACATGATTACACTTTAAACAGACTAAATAAATATTAATAAACCATAAAGAACATGGACTCAGTTAGGAAAGTGGAGGATAACAGATGGTCTGTAGTTAACCATAAAATTATTTTCAGTTGAAGAAACTGGGTGATATAACAGACCATGAGAGCAAAGCCTGAGCTCTTTACAGAGTTACTCAGACCATGCGATTTAAAATACTTCCATGAACTCCAGCCCATCTGTTGTTCTTTATGATATAGTATATCCTTATATGGTTTACACAGAAGAAACCCTGGTTCAAAATGCTGCTGAAAGGTCTGCTCTTCTATTTAGGGGTTAGGCTCATGATAGTTTGCTGATTTCTCGAAACAGCCAATAAACCTAGTGCCTACCACCTGCAACAATGGAAGCATAGAAATATCCAAGGGACACATATCATACAATGACAGCAAAAGCCCTTGCTGGAGGTTGGGGAGCAGAACTGGAAGAGTTTGGTGAGGTCCCCTCCATGGGAATGGACCAGAATCCACCACTCCAAACTTCTGGTGAGTGCAGAAATGGGCTGCATGGAACAGCAGCTTCCCTGCATGTCTGTCACAGGGGCCTGGCCTGGCCGGAGCCATGATAGGCAGAGAAAATGAAGAATATAAGCAGCAGCATAGCGGTATTTATTAGCTTTATTTGCTTCAGCCCCACAAGTGATTTTTCCTTCGGTGCAGCCTCGCACCTAGTACCGTTCGCTTTAACGACAAGGGGACCAAGTCTGTGCGCAGCGTCTCCCAGAAACGGGCTCAGTGCGGATTCTTTTTTTATTAAAGCTATTTGTTTCCTGTTTATATTCAGCTTAGGATGTCCTCCAAGCAGGTGGGACACTCGCACCGCATAGACAGGTTAACTAGAAACAGTCAGCTGCACCAGCAGAGCATTAAGCAGAGGCAGTGAAGGACAACTCGTCGCTAAGAAGGAGTAGGGTGATCTCACAGGTGATATTAGAAGACCTCGGCTGCGGTGGAGTGGGAGACTGCAAGGGAATAAGTACACAGCAAATTTACTGCGTTGATTGGGGTTATTTGGGAGCTCTTCAGCTGAAGAGCAGCTTGATAAATGGCTCAGGTGTCCAGCTGAGAAACTTAAGCCTGGAACACCAGCTGGGAAGCTGAAACTGTGAAAAGATTGGGATTTGCTGACTAAATACTGATGCAGAGCAAAGCTATGTACAAAGTTTGCCTCCCACTAGAACTGGCGGCTCTATTGTCCTTGGTGTGAGAACAGGCACAGCCGTTCTGTACAAAGCACTGATTGGTACCTAGGGAAAAAATGAATTAATACTGAGACAAAATATCCCCTTAAAACAGACTGGCAAGAGCTAGCAGAACAACCCTTTAAAGAAGCTTTTGAAACAAACTCAAGAAGAAAAGCCCATTTATTTTTCATATATATATATTATACTTCATTCCAAAGAAATTGTATTAGGGTAAAAAGTAGCATAATGGAGTATCATCTCAATTAGCCCCAAATTGCATTTCTCAGGGTAATCAGATTTTCAGTCGCAGTCCCTGTGGAATGCAACTCTGATTAGGAGAGGAAAAAAAATCCCTTCTCTGCATATGTATTCCTCATCCTAAAGCAGACTAATTGTCTGAAGGAGGCCAGGGTTGAGCACATAGAGCAGTAGAAATTCATGCTCCTGTATTGTCTTGTGTCGGCAACTGGGCCAGGCAACTCTCAAAGGAGTTGATACTGTCTGTATCCCCCGAATTCCTGCATCACTCCACGTCTTTCACTAAAGCAATGAGTGTGATGTGCCATAACCACTAAAGTACAGAACAAATCCAATGAAAGGAGTACATCAGCCTTGCTTTCCCAAAAGCCACATTAAGTTCTGGCTAAAGAAGGCACCTGTTCCTGCCTCAACTATTTTGCCTCATCTCCTGGATTTGTGATGCTCATGAACTTTCCTAAGAGCAGTACAATGCTTATCTGTGGGGCAACTACTCCTTCGGGGGCACAGGAAAGATACAGGTAATGGTACTTACATATAAGTCTTGAAGGCACAGAACAAAAGCTAGAGAGGTTAAATATGGAATGGGTTAAACTTCTTATGAAAAAGGTATCTTGTGTTTTGGAGATTTCAGCATTTTGATTAAAACAATTCTGACCCTTTCTAGTAAATATCAAAGCACAAGGGAGAAGGATCATGGAATCACTGCAATCAGATGAAAGATGAAGAAACAAGTCCAGAATCTGGTATTTATGATTCATAGGCACTATGGACCAAAGAACAAAGAGAGTAATATTGCTAAACTGGCATTCCAAGTATACAAATTAATGCAAACAGTTAATGGGAAAAAGTTTTTATGAAATGGAAACACCAGCTGTTAAGACAGAGAAATTTAAAGAGCTATAAAAACATTTCAGTGACCAATTAAAAGGGCATTTAAATGTATCCAGAGCTGTTGGAAGTTGAGGAGGAGGAAATATATGTCCTAAAACTCAGGAGACTTCATTAGGTAAGGGAGAGAATAAAGGAAGAGTAGTTCCAGTAACCAGTTAATTTGCTGCTTTCACATACAGGAGGTTGTAAAACTGTGAACAGCAGCTGCCACTTGATATTAGGATGGAGGGTATCACGAAGAGGAATTCGTCAGACATACCACTTAAAATGCACTTGCATATTACAGGCGCCAAAACTGGCCAGGTTCTAAAACTCAGGTCATTATGATACAAGGTCTTGTCTAAGACCATTTAGGTATCTTGGACTGAAAATGCAAGCGCTCATGTGGGGCTTCTGGTGAATTGCAGTGAAGTTCTGCGTGATAATGGCCTTTGTATTTTAATTTTGAACTGGTCCATCCACCAGTTTTCAGAGAAGCTTCTCCTTAACACAGGCTATACGGGCACTAAAGGTGTCCCCACTACAACTGCAGTGCCGCTCTCTGATCCAGAAGGATCATTTTTTGTTATGGAAATCCAAAACAAGGAAGCTCTATTAATATGCTTCCTCTTCTAGTCACCTTGATAAATGCCTACTGCACTGTCAAGCCATGTGGTTTTTGTTTTGGGGCTTTTGTGCTGCCCAGAAACTCCATCCCTTCTCAGTGCTGGGAACAGAATAATGTGTCAGATGGAAAATTGGTGGGCTGGCTACTGGTCTCATGGTACGTGTAATGATGATTTGGCTTGCTTTGGGCTGCCATCACACTACAGGTGTTCTTGTAGCAGCTGGGAGGAAACGATTAACATACCAAAGAGAAATGTCATAGTGCTTCACTCACTAAAAATTATATGAGGCAAAACAGACATTTGGCATGGGTTAGCTGGACACTGACATGAATGTACACAATGCCCAAAGCCGTTGTAGAAGCTTTTGCCCCATAAAACATGAAGAACTGCAAAGCTTCTTGAAGAGAGGCGTCAACTTGATCGCTGCTAGTCAAGAGAATACAAACCCTTCTGGGCAAAGCAGTCAGACCCGTGGTCTCGCATTCTGGGCAAGGGCGCTCTTTTTTCTTACACATTTACATAGGGCCCAGCCCTAGTGAAGGCCTAAATTTCAGGCACAATCTCCCTCCAGTTAGCTGTGTTAACAGTTCTCTTGTTAAATTGGATTCAGGCCTGCTCTGCTGTCCATCTGAGTTAACATCAGGTGTGCATGTCAGGGTACTCATTAGAAGGACAAGAAAAAAGCCCAGGCTGCAGGGATTTGGCACTGGTCACTATTCCTACATAATCGCAATGCAGTCCATCCATTTACCCAGAATACCTATTCCAGGGTGGAAACTTCCCTGCAGGTCAGCACTGCAGCATCCAAGCAGAAGTTATGAGGTTTTTTTCTTTATCCTTTGGAACCTGACTTGCATTTGCCCCTTATTTACAGTGTGCCTCCCACTGGCTAAGCAAAACCCAACTGTGACTGTGCTGGAAAGCAGGACGGGCTTTTCAGTTGGGAATTTGCACAGAGCTCCCCTGGGATTTTGTTCCTGGGAGCTAGGCTGCTCCTGGAAGGAAAAATAAGTAAGAAAAGGTAGTCACTATAGGCTTAACAGTTTAGGGAAGCCTGGGAACAACGGGGCTGCAGTGCTCTGCACCACAAGCACTGGTGAGCTGGATTCAGGGCATATACCAGATTGGGCAGTGAACTAGTCAGAACAGTTTTAGGACCATGGTGGGTGACTTTATCTCTAGTTCCTTTTACTTGTGTTTGGAGCATGGGTGTACCCCATGTAGTGCCCTTGCTGCTTATGGGCCTGTGACACTATGCACTGGTCCTATTGAAGGACCTCAAGGTGTTTTCTCAGCTGATATGGCAATAGGTTGACTATCTGATATTTTCCTTCAGTGGGCAAAACCCTTTGTTTCCTGGATTACCCCTTAGAAGAGGCAGGAATGGTGGTCTAATTTTAAGGTAGTGGAAGCCCCCACCCCCTTACCCCAATACAGCCTCTCTAGTGAATTTCTCACAAAGGACCTTCCTGGCACAAGAAATGCCCTTGCAATTATTCCTCAGTGGTGGTGAAGGTAAAACCCCTATATTTTCAAGAGAGTGGAAAACCCTGCTCCAGGGTGCTGTCCTTTGGTTCTGGCTGCCTTTGTACCCAATCCTTACGGTGCATTACACTTCACAAACATGTCTCTGCTAGTTACCTAGAAATGGCTGGACATCACATTTGTCCCTTCTGCTTTCTCAGATTCTCCAAACTTCGGAAGGTAATAAGGATGCATGATGGGTAGGGGGCGTTATATGTGCGCATGGGACCTTCATCAAACATACTGCTGCTCAAGGCTGAGCAGTATCATTCTGAAGCTGGCACAGGAGTTTCCAGCACATCCTGTGACTACTTGTGCTCATTTTCTAGGCATTTAACTCAGAGCAAGGGAGCAGAGCTCTCTGATCAGCACTGTTGGAGGGGAGGGTGTGGGCACTTCATGTAGAGTGAGAGTGCTCATGTTCTGGGATAGCCGGGGCTAGTCCTTCTGGGATAACTCCTTGTGCAGTGAGCCCTGAGATAATCTAGAGCAAAACCAAGGGGTCTTCTACCTACTTGCTCACACATTTTCATATTCCATTGAATCAACCTTCATTAACACCCACATAAGGGTGCTAACGCCCTAATCTATCATTTCTGCAAACATATAGTTGACAGGATTTCTTTCCCAAGAATTGCCTATGTTCCAAGTCCGAAAACCTAAACCGACACATATAATCCAGAGAGAAAAGGACCCTATTTTCAAGCAACCTCAGGGATAGATTTTCAACAGTTCATTGCTCA
Source organism: Crocodylus siamensis (assembly GCF_052110815.1). NCBI lineage: Eukaryota > Metazoa > Chordata > Crocodylia > Crocodylidae > Crocodylus > Crocodylus siamensis. The sequence goes on from NC_143406.1 coordinate 15,368,441, forward strand.
CAGTTGCAGGCAGATTTCAAGACCTATCCCATCCCACCAACTACCATCATGAAATCCCAAGGCTAGGTAATCAAGATCTCCTCACCTTGCTTGCACCCAGCTTGCTGAACTGTAACAAAGTGGTCCCCAACGAGGTAAAGAGAGCCAGCATCAAGAAGCACAGGCACTTAATGTTGTTTTTCCTTCAAAATACATCCATGCTCTTATTACTGGGAGGTGCAATTTGAGCAGAGAACAGTGCTGATGAAATGCAGCAGCTCTCACGGAGATTTGAGATGCTGATGGAATTACCGTGGTTTCTTCTGTTGACTGTTTTGTAAAAAAAATTAAATACTGGAGACATCTTACAGCAGCAACAAACGAATTTTAAGAAAAATAAAATCATAGAGGAGAGCGGAGGAGCTGCAAAGTACAGCTGTTTTCATGAATGGAATTTCACAGAATTCCTTAACAGGTGGCTGTGCTTTTCTGTCTGAAACAAAAAAAAATCACTGAGTTTAATTGGACTATAAAAAGACCAGGTTTCTTTTTCAGTTAAAAAACAAAAGGAAGTGGCAGAGAGTGGCAGTGGTGTTTACTGAGCATTCAGCAAAAAAAGCTCTGACTTTGGGAAGTGCAGCCAGATTCTATTAAAGACATCAGGGTGATTTATTTCAAGGTCTGACTTGAGCTTAAATGTGTACTAATGTCCAGATGGCCTTGAAAATGCTGATCAAATGCACAACGTTATATCTGTATTTATGTCACTGTGGGTAATTGCAGCGGGAAAGTTTTAGGCATGCTAATTGCAATTTGCACCTGTGCACAGGTCAGCTTAAGAGCCAGGTCTCATGGGCACATCCTATGGATCTTGAAGGCTTAAGGGAGCTGCCAGCGGTGCCTTGGCTTTGTACCAGTCTTCTGGGTAAGGTAAATGTCACCCTTGATGCTCATCTTTGCAACTCCCCAACCTGTACTGCCAAGTTCCTGGCTTTGACACACGTTCCTCTTCCTCTGCAGTGCTGGCCACCTGAAGAACCTGGTCCTAGCGAGCACATTTAGTGAATCACAGCACTATAGAGAGTGCACTATGGCTTAAGGGGGACTTCAGCTGTGCAGAGATTTCAGGGCTGCCCTGCTGGCATTAGCCAATATTAATGTCATGGCTCCTCATCATGAAGGCTGAGCATTTTAGAGGCTTTGATACAATCCATCCTTTCTTTCTGAGGGCTGTGGCTGTTTTTATCTTGACATTTTAAGGTTATTACAATCTCTTTCTGGAACTATTGGATGCTGAGAGTAATGTGCGAGCATCCTATAATTAAACTCCCAGATTGCCTTCCCTCCCGAGCATGTAGGTGAATCCTTGAACATAGAAAGAGACTCGCAAGTGCTAATACTGCTCAAGGTCTGCCTGGTAGGCAGCAAGAGAGGCAGACAGGTTTCTTGGGATTTATTACCCTATTTTAGGGCATTCTGAAAGACATAAGGGACTGAATTAAGAGCTTCAGTTTTGGACGAAAGAAGTGCAATGCAGTAGCATTACCCACTGAACTGGGTTATGTTTGCTTTGCAAGTCAAAACAAGACAAGGGGCAACACAATTAAGTCAGGAGAGATGACAGAGTGTGTAACAGACTTGCAGGAGATTGGCAGAGCAACCTCATATGGAGCGTTGTTATGTGACCCTGCCACAGGCGGGTGAGCTCCAGGGATTTCTGCACTGATTATGGAACAGCACAACGGGAGTGGCAAGCTCCGGCTGTCATGCCTGGCCAGGGAGGCACGTTGCATAGCTACTGCTTGCCCTATAGGGTGACCCACAGCATCAGGGTGTGTTCTCACCCTATCTGATCCGTTGTTACCTGCAGTTGCCTACCTCCTGACAGTGATGTCCATAACTCTTTTAGCTGTCTGGTGCCTCAAGGACTGTGCTCAAGGTCTTTGCACCCTGAAGCACTGCAAGGATGCCTTGTTAATGTAACCCCACCCCTGGACTGCAAGGGGTTAAGTAGAGAGGTGGAGGCCAGTCCAAGCTCAGGAAAACCAGACGGGGCAGGGGGAGTTGGGTTGAACTATGGCTCCCAACCTGCCTTGCAAGCTGGCAGGAAGTTGCTACCAGACAATAGGAGAGGGAGTGGACGAGGCTACCAAAAGCCCATGAAAATGCAAACCAGGAGACAATGGGATGGACTGCAGCCCTTGTGCTTCTTTGAGGACTAGCAGGAGGGGAAAATGGGAAAGAGGAGTTACAATGTGGGGGCCATTTTGCCTGGAGCCAGCATGGTTGGGGCAGGGAGCAGGCCTTGCTCCCCAGTATGCTCCAAGCACCATTGAAAGAGACTCCAGGGAAGACTGTGGAGGAGCCTGGTCTGAGTGCAGGTGGGAGAAGGCTGCGTGGCAGTGGTGACTCAATGTCCCAGACAGTACCTTGGTTTAACAAGAGGGTAAAAAGAAGTCATATTTATTTATACCCATAGGCATCACAACCGCAAGCCGTAACCCAGTATGGAAACCTAACAAAAACCCTTTCAGCAGTGCCACCTCAAACCCCAACTCCAAACAGTTTCACAGGGACCCTTTGGGGTGCGAATCTTCACCGTGTGCGCAGCCCCAGCTGTTCCAGACAGCATAAGGACTTCCAATCACACTGACCACATTGACTTCTGTAGCCTTTTCGGTGCAACTCCCTCAGGCCCTGATCCGTAGCAGCAGTCAGCTTCTCTTCCCGCTGGCATCTCCTCTGTGGGGAAGTTGAGCCTTTTCCCAGGTGCACTCAGACCAGGCTCCTCCATCATCTCCCTGAGACCTCTTTCAATGGTGCTTGGAGTATATTGGGGAGCAAAGCCCACTCCCTGTCCCAATCACGCTGGTCCCATATTGCAGCTCTTCTTTCCCACTTTCCTTCTTGCTAGCCCTCAAAGCAGCCTAACGCATTGTCCCTTGTTTTTCATTTCTGAAGGCTTTTTAGCCCTGTCCACTCCCTCTCCTCTTATCTGGTGACAACTTCCTACCAGCTTCCAAGGCAGGTTGGGATCTTAATTCAACCCAGCCCCCTGGCTCTGGGTTTCCTGGGCTTCATCTGGCCTGACATGTCTGCTTTACTCCTTGCAACCCAGAAGAGAACCCGGGATATACTGGGATGGCTCAGGGGGGAAGAAGAAACAAGCAGGATTTGTGCGCAGTAGAAAAATCACCCACAGTTGAACTGGAGGCACAGGCAAGGACACCCTATGTCCACCTCTTTCAAAGCAATGCTCAGTGACTTTCCTGCAGGGGTCAATTTTCAATGTAGGCCAGGCTTCTTGGACACAGACAAAGGCTGGTAGTAATAGCCACATTGACTACTGTCTTGTTGAAGGCACGTTGGTGCCTGCCTTGCAATAATATTTCACTCAGTCACTTGGCTCTTAAGACTGTTTCACATTTTTTCAAGCACATTAATTTCTGGTATTAGCATTGGGTAATTGAAGACATCAGGCTAAATTAATTCCTGGAGGAGCTCATGTGAAGCCACTGGCATTGCACTTGGGATTAATTTGGCCCTGATGTTTACAGAAGAGAAGGGGATGGGAGCCATGCTAGGATCTGAGTTATCTTCAGCAGGGCGGCAAAGCTATTATCAGTCCCAGCCTAGGTTAATGCTGTTCAGGGGTGGACCTTGAGGGGGGTGGGGGCGGTGAAGTGGTGCAGCTGCATTCTTCCCCTTTGATTCCTTTGACACCCCAAACTTTATAACCAACTCCCTGGGAGAGGCAACATTTCTAATTCAGGCAGTGCTGAAGGAGTCAATTGATTTCATGGCACATAGATTAGCAGGAATGCAGTAGATGGCAATTTTCACTCCACAGGTGTTAATGACCTTCTCTCTTTTTTAATGGTTTTGATGTTCCACTATTCAAACTATCCCGTCTTTTGCAATATTGCTGTCTGTTAGCAATTCCTCATAACCTCTCTCTTCTGTTTCACAGCCCTGCAGCTGTATTTTGTTCTCGTAGAAAACTTAACTTGGGTGTGGAAATGATTGACAGTGAAATATTAGTTGCCCTGTCAAGATGCTCACGAAGACTAGAATTTATTTTATGAATCTGAATAAGAGATGTACATTTAACTATAATGATTACGGGGCTAACGAAACAATATCTTTGGACTATTGTTACCCAGTTTGTTTTGTCTTCTAAACTGAATATATAAACTAGTAAACTAGTACACATTTCAATAAAGTTATATTTGTTTTTGTTTTGATCTTACATTGAATAATATAGCCCTATGCCCGTAGCACAGTAGAGCTCAACCTTTTTGCCCCATGGGCTAGATGGGCAGTGTGTCAGGTCTGTCCATGGCCTGGATTCATCCAGTGGGCTCAATTTGGCATGCAGGGCCAGTGTGGCAGGGGCTGGATCTGGCTGTGAGAGGTGGGCAGCCCAACCCTGATAAGTTTGCCAGGAGGTGGGGAGGGGAAGTAGGGAGTGGCCTGGCTCCTATCTGGATGCATGGAGTAGGGGGTGTAACAGGCCAATTGGGATGTACAGGCTGGGAGGGGGGGAGGAGGAGGAGAGCAGTTCAGCCCAATGTGGATATGCAGAGGGAGGCCCAGCCCTGATCCCACTGAGTGGCAGTGGACCAGGTGGGGCTGGATCCAGCTGCTCAGAGCTCTACCACTCCCCCTTGCCAAATGTTATGGCCTGTGGGGATCCCCACTGACAGGATCCCATGGCTGTATGGGCTGGATTTGGCCTGCAGGCTAGGGGTTGAGCACCTTTCCTTAACATATTAGTAAAGCTTCTAGTTTCTCTTTAACTGGAGAAAAAATATGTGTTGTGTTATATGTGAATATACCAGCACACCACTGCACCCCACCTTTTCAAAATCCTAGATCTGCCCCGCATGCTGTTTATACAAGGGCCTTGCTGTCAGAAAGAGTATGGCTTGCTCTGCTAGTGATGTAGGCTTTTTGGCAATAGAATAACAGGTGTGAATTGCTTTCCAGAACCACAACAAATAGGACACAGTCTACACTTTGTAGCTGTACTTAAAATCCAGGTGGATTTCTAGGAAGAGCCAGGGAGCCAGCACTTCTATTGCTGTCCTGACTGTCGCTCTGCAGAATGGGTTGTGGCACTGAAGATAATATTGCTGTCACCAAATGCCAGTGATCTGGACCAAGAGATTCTGTCACTTGTGCTACCAGCAAACCAAGACCCCAGGTTCATTTCTCAATGCAAAGGGAGTCCTCATGGAGTCCTCTTTCACCAGGAGAGTTTTCCTCTCAGTTTTCCAACCATCACTACGTTCTTTGGGTAGTGCTAGTCATTTTGGCAGATTGTAGCACACAAGCTGCAACTGGCTTGAAATAATGCCAGTCTCCCTTACCTTCAGTGTAGCTGCTTACTTGATCAGAATGATTTGGAGTCATTCAATTTAAAAGTTAGGTTTTGATGTGCCTGAAAGAAAGATCAATGACTAATTCTCAGACCTGAGCAGGGCTCAAACCCTCCCTGCCTGGAACATCCACATACACTTCATATTTTATGGTTTGGTGCTTCAAGCTTTTATGATCAAGATTAGTTTTCTTGAACTGTAGACTACAGATCAATAAATTTTGGAGAAACAATGGCACTAAAGGGCATCCTTTGCAGAGATACACTTTTCATGCAAGGAATGTGTGTATTGAGCAGCAGGGGAAAGCAGCCATCAGTTAAAGTTATAAATCAGGTAAGAAACCAGTGGGCAGAAACTAAAGAGAAAGTTCCTAACTTCAAATTCTCCCAGAATGGGTCAGACAGGCCTTCAAACACCACATCTGAGCTGATGTCTGCTCTGTTAGCCCCCTTTGCACAGGCCCCACACACCCCTGAGATGGCTTTGGACATGGGCACAGATGGTATTCTTCTTGATTGGGAAGGGCCTGGGCAGGTGGTGTCACCAGCAGGGATTCGGCTTTTTTGACTATAGGATGTTTTTCCAAGAGGAAGTTTTGCTAGAAAGAGATGTGATCTGACAAAGAGAGGAGAAAGAATCTTTTCAGACAGGCTCTCTAACCCAATGGGGAGGGTTTTAAACTAGGTTTGCCAGGGGATGGAGACAAAAGCCTTGAGGTAAGAGGGGAAGCAGGAGACCTGGAGGAAGCACAATGAGGAGGGGGCAACAAGGGAGGCCTCCTTATTCTTCCTGAGAAAGTTACCTCAGATGTCTGTAAATGAATGCACAGAGCCTGGAAAACAACCAGGAAGAACTGGAAGCCCTCATACAGTCAAGGAACTATGATGTGATTGGAATAACAGAGACTTGGTGGGATAACTTGCATGACTGGAATACTGTCATGGATCAGTATAAACTGTTCAGGAAGGACAGGCAGGGGAGAAGGAGAGGAGGAGTTGCTTTTTATGTAAAAGAGCTGTATGATTGTTCAGAGCTCCTGTATGAAACTGTTGAAAGCCTCTGGGTTAGGGTTAGACAGGAGAGCAACAAGGGTGAAGCGTAGTGGGTGTCTGCTATAGACCATGAGACCAGGAGGTTGATTCATAGATTCATAGATGTTAGGGTTGGAAGGGACCTCAATAGGTCATCACGTCTGACCCCCTGCCCTGGGCAGGAAAGAGCTTTGGGGTCAGACACCGCCAGCCATGTACTTGTCCAGTCTTCTCTGGAAGACCCCCAAGGTAGGGGAGCACCACCTCCCTTGAAAGTCCATTCCAGGTTCTGGCAACCCTTACTGTAAAGAAGTTCTTTCTAATGTCCAACCTAAATCTGCTCTCCATCAATTTGTGGACATTGTTCCTAGTTACTCCGGCGGGTGCCCTAGAAAATAGAGCATCTCCTATTCCTTACTGCCCTCCCCTGATGAATTTATGGGCAGCCACAAGATCACCTCTCAGCCTTCTCTTGCGAAGGCTGAAGAGATCGAGGCCTCTCAGTCTCTCCTTGTAGGGCCTTGCCTGCAGGCCTCTGACCACACGAGTGGCCCTTCTCTGAACCCTCTCAAGATTCTCCGTATCCCTCTTGAAGTGTGGCACCCAAAACTGGATGCAGTACTCCAACTGTGGCCTGACCAGTGCTGCATAGAGGGGAAACATCACCTTCCTAGACCTGTTCGTCAAGCATCTGCTAATGCATAATAAAGTGCAGTTAGCCTTGTTGACCACTTCGTCACATTGATAACTCAAGTTCATCTTGGAGTCAACTATGATTCCAAGATCCCTTTCCACTGCTGTGCTGCTGAGAAGGTCATCCCCCAGCCTGTAAGCGTGCTGGTGGTTCTTTTTGCCCAGGTGCAGCACTTTGCACTTGTCTTTGTTGAACTGCATCCTATTTTGTTCTGCCCATTTTTCCAACCTGTCCAGATCCACCTGGATCCATTAACACACCTTTTGGTGTGTTAACTTTGCCCCATAATTTGGTATCATCTGCAAACTTGGACAGGGTGCTCTCCACACCCTCATCCAAGTCACTGATGAAGACACTGAATAGCACCGGTCCAAGGACTGAGCCTTGTGGGACTCCACTGCCCACATCTTACCAGGTCAATATTGACCCATCCACCACCACTCCCTGGGTGTGACCCCTAAGCCAATTTGCCACCCACCTGACCATGTAATCATCTACATCACAGCCTGTCAGTTTATTTACGAGAACAGAATGAGATACTGTGTCAAAGGCCTTCTTAAAGTCTAGGTAGATGACATTTACCTCGACTCCTGCGTCTAAGCATTTTGTGACCTGGTCATAACAAGAAACAAGGTTAGTCAGGCAGGATCTACCTGGAATTAATCTGTGCTGATTTTCTTTCAGCATTATTTCCCCTGATGGGCTCCCACAAATATGATCCTTAATGAATTTTTCCAGAGTTTTCCCAAGGATAGAGGTGAGATTAACTGGCCTATAGTTTCCTGGTTCCTCCCTCCTCACTTTCTTGAAAATAAGGACCACATTGGCCCTTTTCCAGTCGTCTGGGACCTGACCATGAGTGCTTGAACCGCCATGCCAGTGGGTCTGCTATAACACTGGCCAGTTCCTTCAGGACCCTTGGATGAAGTTTGTCTGGGCGCACTGATCTGAACACATCCAGCCCCTCCAAGTGTATCCTCACTAAGTCTGCACTAACAGTTAGTGGGCTGGTGTCCCTCCCGTATCTATCTATCATCCAATTGGGAGATTTGTCTTGGCCTGTGTCTAGGAATACAGAAGTAAAGAACTCACTGAAGAGCTCAGCTTTGTCTCCCCTCTCTGTCACCAATTGCCCTAGCTTGTCCAGTAGGGGTCCTATACTACCCTGCACCTTCCTTTTGCTCCCTATATACCTGAAGAAGGACTTTTTGTTGTCCTTATTTTTGTGACCAGCTTAAGTTCTATACATGAGCAGGGATGCTGCTGTGATGTGCTATAATTCCAGCATGTCAGAGCAGGCTCAATTAATTGAGTCTGCTGGAGTGTGGCAATTATCTCCCTCCGGTAGCCTCTTGTGTTTCATGTATCAGCATCCTTGTGCTTCAAAATGATGCTGGGGGCACTTTATCTAAAGTATGTTTGATGAGCATTAGCTAAAGCTCCCTTGCTGCCATTTTGAAGAGCAGGGATACACCAGACACTCTGGGCACTTTAATTAGAGCACCCCCCCACACACCTTACAGAGCATACGTCTCTTTACTTCTTAAAGATGTCTATAGTGCCCATCTTTAAGAAAGGGAAGAAGGAGGATCCAGAGAACTACAGACCAGTCAGCTTCACCTCAATTCATGGAAAAATCACGGAGCAGGCCCTTAAGAACTCCATTTCTAAGCACTTGGAGAAGAAGAAAGTGCTCAGGATCAGTCAGCATGGATTCACCAAGGGCAAGCCATACCTGACCAACCTGGTTGCCTTCTGTGATGAGATGACTGGCTCTGTGGATGCAGGGAAACTAGTGGACATAATATACCTTGACTTTAGCAATGCTTCTGATATGATCTCTTGCAGCATTCTTGCAAGCCACCTGAGGAAGTATGGGTTGGAAGAATGGACTGTAAAGTGGATAGAAAGCTGGCTGGATTGTTGGGTTCAAAGGGCAGTAATCAATGGCTCACTGTCTAGTTGGCAGCTGGTATCAAATAAAGAGTGCCCAGAGGTCTGCCCTGGGGCCAGTTTTGTTCAATATATTCATCAATGACCTGGAAGATGGCATGGAGTGCACCCTCAGCAAGTCTGCAGATGACACCAAGCTGAGGGGAGTAGTAGATACATGGGAAGGTAGGGCTAGGATTCAGAGAGACTTAGACAAATTGGACAATTGAACCAAAAGAAATCTCATAAGGTTCAATAATGACAAGTGAAAAGTTCCTGCACTTAGGACAGAACAATCCCATGTACCAGTGGGAGTGACTGGCTAAGCAGCAGCTCTGCAGAAAAGGAACCTGAGGGTTACAGTGGCCAGTAAGCTGAATATGAGCCAACAGTGTGCCCTCATTGCAAAGAAGACTAACAGCATACTGGGATGCATTAGTAGATTAGAAGGAGTTGCCAGCAGATCAAGGGAAGTGATTGTTCCCTTCTATTCAGCACTGGTGAGGCCACATCTGGAGTACTGTGTCCAGTTTTGGGCCCCCCACTACAGAAACGAGGTGGAAAAATTGGAGAGAGTTCAGCAGAGGGTAATGAAAATGGTTAGGGTACTGGAGAACACAACTTCTAAGAAGAGGTTGAAGGATCTGGGCTTATTTAGTCTGGAGAAGAGAAGATTGAGAGGAGATTTAATAGCAGCCTTCAACTACCTGAAGTGGGGTTCGAAAGAGGATGGAGCTAGACTGTTCTCAGTGGTGGCAGATGACAGAACAAGGAGCAATGGGCTCAAGTTGCAGCAAGGGAAGTTTAGGTTGGATATTAGGAAAAACTTTCTCACTAAGAGTAGTAGAATGTACTGGAACACTGGAACGGGTTACCTAGTGAGGTTGTGGAATTTCCATCCTTGGAGGTTTTTAAGTCCCAGCTTGACAAAACCTTGCTGGAATGATGTAGTTGGGGATGGTCCTGCTTTGAGCAGAGGGCTTGGACTAGATGTGACCTCCTGAGGTCCCTTCTAACCCTAATTTTCTATAATTCTATAAGCTGCTTTTGTCAGGGCCCAAAGGCACCATATAGAAATGCAACGACTTTGTTTGACTCTTCCTGTTCTACTTTAGACAACCCTAAAATGCAGACAGACAACATTTACTTTGCTTAGCAGAGTTAAAATGAGAACTTCACTCATTTAGGAAAGCCTGCCTGGGGAACTGGCTCACTTTAAGGAAACAGACTGAAAATTTGCCCAAACATGGGAGCAGAGGAGAGGAATAAATCCCTGAAAAGGCACCAGAGAATGTAAGTGTGGGGAGAAAACTATAAGGCAGCAAGAAATATTAATTAAAAATATAGTGGCCCTGGGAACCAATTCAGAAACAAATCTGCTGCTGGGTAGTGTAGTGATAGAAATACTGATGAGTCTGTACCTCCATGAGGGGCTATTCCCAGCCTGCGGACTCTAACACTTCCACTCTGCACTTAGGCATTGCACTGACTTTCCAGAGGCCCATGTTATGGGGCCAGAAGACACCTGTCTCCTGCTAACAGACCCAAAAAGTGCACAAGACCAGCCAGCAAGTCGAATAGATATTAGTGAGGGGAGAGAAGTACTTAGGGGTAAGCATGGGAGCTTAGGGATGTGTTCTCTGTACTTAAGGTATTTCTGAGGCATCTGTCATCTTGTTATCTGTATGATGAGAGTTGGTAGAGCAGAGGAAGCCAGGGAGGGCACCTCAGCTGGCCAGGAGAAGTCTCTCCCAGACCGAGTACCCAGAAGAAGCAGAACAAAAGAAATACTGGGACAGATTCTGTTCTTCGTTATACATAAATAAATTTGGAGTAATGCCCTTGGCTCTGGAGATGTGGCCCTAACCTTTGCTCTGAAGGGTACTAGTGGGCCTGTGCCAGCCACAAGGGACTTAGGAGCAATGCCCAGACACCAAGGAGTGCTTTGGTAAGTGTCCCACCCATGCTTGACTCCCAGTGCCTCCTCCTTAAGAGCTGGAGATTGCCTGGTGAGCAGTGGAGCTTTGCCTGCCAGCTTGCTTAGGCAAAGGGCAAGTGTGGTGGGGGGCAGGACCTCTGCCCTGCTTGAATTGCTCTCACATGTGCAGAGCCCAAAGCCCTCATCTTCTCCTCTAGGTAAGCACAAACTCAGCTTTTTGGTGCCTAAGTCAGGTGATGGGTCCAGCAGAGAACCAAGATGCAGTATCCATATGCTACCATCAGCAAAGGCAGCAGCTGCTCAAATCCCACTGTGGGGAATGAAGGAAGCTAAACTCTGTCACCGGGAACGGTCCCCTGGCGAGGAGCAGCTACCTGTGGGCAAGCGCTGCTGAGTCATTTTACCATGTGGAGGTCTCAGGCCAGAGAAGGTGGATCTATGGTTCTCCAAGTTGGGACGTTGGTTAGCTGGATAGGCAAGGAACAAGCAAGTTAACACAGGTTGCTTGGGTAGTTGGGATATCCCCACCATTCCTGGACCCTGGTACCATGCTGTTACACCAGAAGGAAAGGAATCTAGGGGAATCCCCTGTAGGAGGATCCTGCATGGAGGATTCCTTGGGGCAGAGATTTCCCAAGCAGCCTTGTCCTCCTTTTGGCAAAGTGTCATGCACTGTTGGTAGCAACGGAGCAACCTAACAGCTTTCCAGGTGTGGGTTGAGCCAAAGCATCACACACATGTCAAGCTCCATTTCTGAAGGTTATATGAATTTAGGTCCTTGGCTTGCCGGGAAGGTATGTAGGAGTTGTGATACAGAATTAGGCTAGTGCTAATCTATGCAGGGCCAATATGAGATACAGTTATGGTGGGCAATTTTGCAATGATGTATGCCTATGAGAAGTCTGTCCATAGGTTGCTCATGACCTGAAGACTGTCATTGTCATTGGCCATTGTCAGTATCATTTTCTGGATGCTCACATCTCAGTCTTGCTGGTATCCCATGATGGCGGTGAGTCCCATAGGATGGCAGTGCATTGTGGTGAAGGCTGTTAAATTTGACCAGATGTAAATTTCCTGCCTTCCAGGTTCACTGACTGGCCCTTTATCTCTGTAACAGAAAAAGGGATAAAATCAAAGCAACTTATTCCTGTCCACTAAAGAGGCATGAAACCTGTCACTTGTCATTAGCAATAGCTAGCAATAGCCTTTCCAACTATGTTGTTTATTGTTCTGTGCTACACTTATTTCCAATTATGATTCAGTTTAGTCCAATTAAATGCCACTTATACTTCAATGTAGTTATCCAGTCCAATACTCTTAATTAGTTTGTAAAGTATTAAAAGTCAATTTTAATTATTTCCAATGGGTTTCAATGAAATCTCAATTAGACGTCTTATACTCCTATTATAAGCAATAGCTCTTCATTTGCTTCCCTAAATGCCATTTACTTTTGTAAGTTTCCACTGACTCATTTTAACTAATATATAATTTGAGTCAGTGGGCAGCACAATGCACTGCATGAGATATTTGGATTCAGGCAGTTAACTCCAGTGAAAATAATGGCACCCCATCACAGTCAACAAATTCACCTGAAAGGCAGTCTTTTGTTACGATAATAAAACCCATGCTTAAGGGCATAAACTCATCATTGCTGGTTTGGAAGGGAATTCTTTCCTTCCTATGTGTAATAGAAGGCTAGGTGTAAGATTATGATGATGGGAGGTAGGTTGCTGGATTCAGTAGCCAACCACCTTCATCTCCTCAGGCAAATCCTGTGCTTGTTCTCCTCATGCTCTCAGTGTTGGTCACATCTTCTTTTCAGAAATAGAGACTTTAGAGCCTGTGGCTTGATTAGACTCATCTCACTGCTGAAGCGCCATACTCCTATAACCAGAATATTGATCTTTCTCTTTTAACTGGGTCCCCTTCTTCCTCACCTATTCTTGCCTCTTGCTTTTGCTGCATGAAAACATTTCCATGCTTCACCCCATGCTTCTTCACCTCATTCTGGGCATGGGGACTGGGGGTGGCCCAGAGGTGGTGCTGGTGGGGGCAAAGGCAGCGGGAGGAGCCATAGGGCAGCCCTGGTGAGGGCTCTGGGCTGCGGCAGCAACGGTGGCCCGACAGCACTGAGGGGGAGGCAGCTGCGCCTGTACCAGGTCTTGCTTTCTCTTCATGCCCAGCAGCAACTTCTACCTGGCCACCACCACCACGGCCCATCATGGCCAGGGCATGTGGGCTTGGAGTGGGACCCCGACCCCCTGCATGGGACAGGCTGGGGCTGGGGCTATGTGCTTAGCCCAGTGCTTGGGCCCTGCTCATGCGGGTTCCAGCCAGTCTCCCTGGGACTGAGGCTGGAGGTGGTGGCAGCCAGGAGGAGCTACCGCCTTCGGGATGCTGTGAATTGGAGTCCAGCATGGAACCGCCCCAGCCCCACTGCACACACAGGGTGGAGGGATGTGTCCCGGGCTGGATGGTGCCTGGGCCAGGCAGGACTGAAGGACCTGCTGCAGGCCTGATCCCTCTGTGGGCTGGATCTAGCCCTTGGGCTGTATTTTGCCCACCCCTGGTTTAGCTAATCATTGGAAAAGCTAGGTAAAGTTTTTCTCTGAAGATCATACTAACCATTCTGGAAACTTTGTAGAACGAGTTGATCTCTTAATGAGATCACTGAAGCTCATTATTAGAAAAGAATGTGTCACAGGTTGTAGGAGCAGCAAAAAGCAGCATGGTATAATCATGTATATCTCCCTGCATAGTTATGGCAAAATTTTAAACTTGTATCAAAACATAGCAGGCTGTTTTCAGTTTGTATCACATAAGGGATCAGTTTTTAATATCCTGAAATTGCCAGGGACTCCTTCTCCAGAAAGCAATTGAATTAGGCAGGGCTAGTGAATAGCAAGTGGATGCTAAGATAACTGTCATCCAACCCCTTTTTAAAAAAGAAGCTCTTACTGAAATACACTTCTAACACGGCTAATTGACAATGGCAGAGATGCTGACTATGCAGTAGCTTGTTACTACTGTCCAGTAGTGTCGTGTTGCACAAAGTGTGACGCGATGCTACCGCACAGTAATAATGAGCTACTGCACAGTCAGCGTCACTAAAAAGCCTTTCAGGGATGCTACCATGCAGTAACTCCATATGCAAGTACTAAATGACTGCACAGTAACAACTGCGCAGTCAGCATCTTGTGTAGACATGGCCAGTAGCATGTAAATGTCAGTAATCCAAACCTCCTTTAGTTATGTTCCCAAGTAACTCCTTGGATGTAAAACAATTAAACTTCTGGACAGCCCTCATTCTTTTGCTTCATCAGTTCAGGACAGATACAGTTTTAAAAACATGCCTTTGAGTTCTTGTTCTCCATTACTACCTTGAGAAAATTATTTGAGTGAATAAAATCTTGGTTATGCATCGTGCATGTGTGTGCACACAATCACCTTTGAATGCATTCGGAAACCCATTTTCCCTCTTACCTTTTCTGAGTGTCATTTCCTGTGCTATTGTAAATGTATTGCTTTGTTGCCTTTCCTAAAGTTAAGCAGCCTCATTACAACTCAGCCTAGAAGCTGTGTTTCTGTGCTGCCACTCTGAAAGTAATTTACCTTTTTTCCCCAGGCTTCTGAAAACTTGTCATAGTGATATTCAAAAAAAGTTCCCTGCTTCCTTTCTCTCCCACGGTTGCCTTGAATTGCTCCAGCTGTGACAATTCATAATCATTCCACTCACGAGAATTTGGTCTGCTGACATTTTAGTTATACTTTGTCCATCTTAATACATTGTCCTTTAATAATCATCACAATTATCTCAATAGCTTACACATAGCTTATCTAGGAAGTTTACTACATGTTTACCACTGAAGCCTGAACTGCTGTGATTTAAAAAAAAATGTAAGCAATCTCTGCCAATTACAGTACTTTAGACGGTTTGATTTGGTGCCTGATGTGACATACTGTAAGTACTCACTGCGCTATGTTTACATCACTGTGCTTCCAGTAAGACAATATTTGCTTGGAGTGAAGTTAACGTAGCAGGAGCTACAAGTGCTGCAATTCTACCTTTTGCATTTTTTTCATTTAAAATTTAGAAATAAAGGGACTGCGATTTTTTTTTTCCATTGTCAATTTTACCTTTTACCGAAAACGTTTTTGTTTTTGTCAGCTCCTTCACAGCTATGATAAACTGGGGCAGCACCAGCTGCAATCTCCAGTAAATTATACCTTAGATTACTGAGAACTTTTAATTGACTTACTACTTATTACTGGTGCAAAGAGCAGCTATGGGGGTGTGGTGGTGGAATGGCTGAGGAAGCTTGATCTGGCTCTAGAAGGCACCTGTTTGAAGCCCTGCTCTGGGATTTGTGTTCAAGATTGTCCCCCAAGTGACCTTAAAAACCTGAAACTTCAGGCTGGGGAGTCAAATGCAGCAAGATAGGTGATGTGAGCTACCTCACTTCTTTGTTTGCTGACCCCAAGGGCCTCAAGGCCTGCTGCACCAAGGTCCCCTTCCCTCTGGAGCTTTGCAACAGGTACAAACCTCTTGCAGCCCCAGTAGAGCCTGCGGAGAAGCCAGCTCCTGCGGCATAGGAGGATCACCCATCCCTACTCTCCCTAAGATGAAACGCAGAGTGGTCATCATGGGAGACTCCCTCCTGAGGGGACAATCTGCCGCCCCAACCCCCTAGCCTGGGAGGTCTGCTACTTCCCGGGGGCCCACATCAGGGACATAGCAGAGCAGAGAGGATCCCAAAGGTTATCCAGCCCTCTGAGCACTACCCTATGCTTCTTATCCATGTGGGCATGAATGACACGGCTCAGAGCAATCCCACCTGGGTCATGAGAGACTACAGGGCTCTGGGAATGGGGCTTAGGGGGTTGGGGGTGCAGGTGGTCTTTTCCTCGCTCCTCCCAGTTGTGGCCTGCTCATGGCCTTGTGCATCATCATATGCACTGATGGCCCTGCCTCATGCAAGGTGTGGGAGACCCGAGTCGCTTTGTGCAGCGCTGGGGTCTCAGTCTACTCCTGGACCCTCTGTGCACTGATCCGTGTGCCGCTTGCCCAGCCCCGTGCCAGGGTTGGGGAACCCAAACCACCACATGCAGCCCCAGGGTCTAGGTCTGCTCCAGGACCCTCTGCCCTGTGCAGGGGGTTGGAGACCTGAGCTGCCACTTGCAGCACCGGGGTCTTGGTCTGCTCCTGTAGCCTCCATTCCCAGATTGCAAATGGACCAACCAGAGAGAGGGGGTTAGTCCTTTCTCTGATTTGGCTCCTCATTTCACCCCTGGGTAGGGGTGGAGCAAGCTTCTCCCCTTGCCTTTCCTTATCGGTAGGGAGTGCCCCACCAATCACTTTAAACCTTTCCGGAGGTGGTGTGCAGGGCTGCTGCTGGCTAGCCTACCACAGTTGTTATTCAGCTTTCAGCACTTTAACTACGCTGGCTGAGCCACTTCCCCCAAGCAAACAGACACTGGGTTAACTCTGAATGACCATATCAGTCTTCTCATTAAGCCACAATGCCTGGGTTGCAGTTATTCCTTCTTGCCATGTCAGGGGAGGCAGTTGAGGTTGGTGTGAGTGTGTGAATTTCATTCAGGATTTCCACATCAGGGAATTAATTACTATGGGAATGCAGGGAGGTTCCAGCTCCCTGGGGTAAATCTACTTCTGACAATTGCCTTTATTACATCAGGGCCTGAACAATATGCAGCTGTTCCCAGGATCTCAAAACAAGGAAGCTGCAACCCCCATGATGTTCAAGTCAAAAAACAGAGCCAGATGCAGGCTGGAATACAGAGTATGGGAGCTGGTTTCTGCCAAGACCAGCCCCAACCCCTAAGCCTTGGAAATAATTGATCTGCCCTGTCTGTACCTCCCTAAATGTTACCATTTCATTACTCACAGGTTTCACATTTTCTTTCTCCATCCCTGAACAGCCCAGTTTTCCCCTGGCTTCTCTGGTGCTCCCATGGCCACCTTTCCAGACCTCTCCACTGGGAAGCAGCAGGAAAGGTGAAGCTATGTGTTGTGGAGAGGCTGTGAGCCTTCAGGCCATCACTACAAAACAGGAGGCTCCCCCTGAACTCAGTAGTGACTTCACGTGTGCCTGAGCATCAAGGGAAATCCTTTTAGAAGAACTGCCCCCAAAAGCTGGCTCCCTGAGGTGACATTAGCAGGGCTTCAACTTTCTCAACAAGTGGAGTGGCTTGAAAGAGAACTGCATGGAAAGCAATAAGTGCCACTCACCGCATCCTTATCTGCTAATGCTACTAAATGTCACCCTGCCTCCCCTGCATCGCCCCGCAATTGGAAACCCCAGGGTCCCCACCATGGAGCACAGGGAAGAGTGATGTGACCCATCTCATAATTGCCTGACCATCTCTTCCTCAAGACATTTTCCATTCTCTACTGAAAGGGTGTTAATTTTAGGTTGCTGCTTTTGATTTAAAGCCTGACATTTCTACCTGGTGCAATCTCTGCATGGGGTAGGGAAGCCAGCAGCGGAGGCTGGCAGATATTAATGATATTTGCAATGCAAACTGGCCTGGTGTTTGTCTGTGGGCTGCTTGTCTTGGGTCCGCTGTACAGCAGGAGGTGCCCAAATGTGTATCCTGTTGCCAACCTAAGCTCCAAGTTATTCTTTATAGGATGGAGCAGATTACTCAGAAAAGGATGTAGCAATTATTGCTGAAGATTGAGAGTTGAAGCAGCAGCATCCACTGGCATAAAGATGGAATAAGTCCTACTGAGACTTCCAGGGTCTGTCTATATGTGCATATTAATGGGACACAATAAATCCCAGTGCATATCGTGCCAGAGTTTATTGCTCGTAGACGTCACATTTACACGTGTGCCTGGGACCTTGAGCCAGGTCAGAGCAGCCCCAGCTGGCGGCAGGGGAGGAGCGGGGGGAAGGGTATCAGCCTGCCAACCTGGGGCTGCTCCGACCTGGCTCAGTGTGCTGTGGTGGGGCTGGCTGGGGCACAAGGGTGCTCCAGTATGAGACTAACTGGCAGGTAGCCCTGCACTGAACCACCCGCCTGCCCCAGCCGGCCATGTCAGCATCTACACCTGTGCTGCTGTGCAGTAAAAAAAAAATCTGCAGGAGGATAGTACTTGTCTTTACAAATACTACCATGCTGTGGAGTTTATTAATTTCTTGTGGCCTCATAAGGCCACACATGTAGATGCTAAGATGTTTACTGCGGATCTAATTAATCTGCTCCACAGTAAACGCCTCGTGTAGATGTGCCTCCAGTCTCCAAAAGACGGAGGGCAACTTGAGCTGCTTCATGAAATCACATTTTGGCTGAGTTTGTGGGAAAACTCTGAAAATGTTCATAATGCACCCTTCACCCTCCAACATTTTCGTGAAGAAAGCAAAAACCAAAACCTTGCGCATTTCTTTTTCAGCACTTGGTCTACTAAAGGCATAAAATATACTACAGATCAGCTGAATGGTGCACTATGAAATGGCCCGTGGACCTGTCTGTAAGAGAACCTGCTGGCAAATAAAGAGGGTGGGCATTGCACAGGGCTCTGTAGACACCTCTGGATCCACATGTTTTGGAGGATTTTACTTTCCATAGAAGAAAAACTTTCGTTTTGTTGCTCTAATCCCACCACTTCTGTACACACCCTTTGTGCCAACGTAGATGAGCCTCACATAATTGTGATGCAGATTTGCCAGCCCAGGCATAAAATCTCCTGCCACCTGCCTGCTGCTGTGATGACTGAGAATGAAAACATGAATGCTGCTTTAATCACATGTGCAAAATTTTTACACCTCTGGAGTAGTCAGGCAAGCAGGAGCCTGCCAGGCTGCATGGAACAACACTTTCTGTTCTCGGGGTTAGGGCCTTCAGGTGTTTGCCCACTCCTGAGTGGCATAAACCATCCCCACATAGACAGTCCTTGCAGGGAAGTCAGCTCCTTGACAGGCTGTGCACACTGAGCTCCCTGCTCACCTCTAAACACAGTACTGTTAGGTGCAGGCTGTAGAACATTTCCTGGGCTGAGACTGTTGTAGCACTGGGGGTGCTGAGAGCTGTCGCTCTGTTCTCGTGGAGTTTAGTTGGAGTTTTGCAAGTCGAGCCAATATATCTAATGGCTGTGAACCTCCTAGCACAGGTCTTAGCACTTGGTTAGCAAAGAGCTCCTGGTAAGGAGGGTCATAACCCTGAGCAGTGATATGTCTTGAAGAGAAGATGGTACATGTCAGTCTCACAGCACCGAGGTTCGGTTGGATACTAGCATCTCGCATGTATGATGAATTAGACAAAATGGTGTCCTAGGGATGAACAGGCAGATGCCAGCACAGCTTCTCCAGCAAATAGACTTGGGGATTTGGAAACTAATCCACTCTGTGCTGCTGAGGGGAAAGGCTGTTGAAAGAAGCCTCCCTGCTCACTTCATTGGCATTCTGGCCTGACTGGCTGCAGCAGAGAAGCCAAGGCACCACCAAAATTAAAGATGGCTTTTTCTGTTATTATAAAACCTCAGCATTTCAAAGAGCCTTGAGAAGCAAGAGGAACTGAGGCACGGCTGAATATACCAGTGCATTGAGAGGGCTCTGTGCTTTTCCTGTGATTTCAGAACCAAAAGCAAAGCCACTGAGTGTCAAGTCCCCAGAAGTCCTCACCGATGCTTGCTTTTATTCTGAAGCCCTTCCTTTCACAGATTTTAAAGGTGTGTTTATTCCCATGTCAGGGCAATATCATCCTGTCAGTGGAGTTCCTCCTCCTGATGCCTTGTGCAGCTTTCTTATAAACCCCTTTAAAAGGTCTATTTTAGCAGGAAAGACTTATTTTTCACAAAGTTTCTTAGTTCTTATGGTTGGCGAATGGGACTGAAGCTGCTGCCAGTGTGGCCGCTTGACATGGATGGTCTGGTCTGGCTGTTGGGTCGTGGTTGGGGAAAGGATTCCCTTAAATGCATCAATAGGACAGTAACTGGGCAACTCTCCGGCAACAAACCAGCCAGTGCAGACTTCTGCTGCTGTTGTGTGTAGCCTTGGAAAAAAAACAGGCCAGTCAGGACAGAACCACACAACTCATATACAGTCCCAAATGGGATCATAGGATCATAGGAAAATGGGGCTGGAAGGGGTCTCACCTGATCATCCAGTCTAGCCCCACATAAACAAGCCAGTGGGTTCATCTGCATTAGATGTTTACTGCGGGGTAGAGTAATTAGCTCCACAGTAAGATGTCTCTGTCTACATGTGCAGAGCTATTAGGCTGGGGTAAACTAATTAACTCTGCAGTAGGTTAGTTCTACCAGCTACAAGTACTGTTCTACAGCAGTTATTATTTTGCTGCAACACATGTGAAGATGCTGACGTGGCTGGCCAGGGTATGTCGGTACTCCAGTGAGGGGATGCCTGCTGGCTATCCCTGTCCTGGAGCACCCTCAAGCCCCAGCCAGTCCCTTGGGAGCACACTGAGCTGGGTCAGAGCAGCCCCAGGTTAGCAGACTGACCCTCTGGGCCTCCTGCCAGCCCTGGCTCAACATGCTGTGGTCCCAGGTGCATGTGTAAACGCTGCACCTGGGAGCAATAAACTCTGGTGCAAACTATGCCAGAGTTCATTGCGTTGTATTAATATTCATGTGTAGACATCCCCAGTGTGGCTAAACCCCCACAATTTGTATGTGGCCTTAGTGAAGCAAACCCGTCTGGCTCCAACCTTTACCATATACTTTTGATCCTGTGAGAATAAATCAACATCTGCACAGCTCCTCAGCCTGCATGCCAACCTGCAACAACAAATGAGAGTGAATAGAGCTAAGTGCTTATGTGCAGCTCTATAAAAGACAGAGCCAGCATCTGCAGAGACCCACCAGTCACAGGCATCACTGTAAAACGAGCTTGGCTCAAGTGACCACAAACAGCCGATCACAGCAACAAGGCTGCTTGCATGTGCTGAATGGAGGGGAGAGAATTAACTCCAAAATTGAATTTAGTGTTGTGTTTGGCAAGGAGCGGTTATAAATGACAACAAGGGGAAAAGATGATTTTAAAAATGATGAAAAATAAATCTCCGAAGTGCCCTTTTTAAACATTATTTAAATGCAGCTTTGCTGTGCAACATCTTTATGCATGTCCACAGTCATTTGTGGGAACAGCTCATATAAAAGATCACTTCAAATACTGATGAGTAGCTGTCTTGCAATCATGTCTCTTAATGTTTGTATAAATGCTCCTCACTTGATCTTACTTTTATTAGAGAACTGGGAAATTTGAGCAGCAGAAACGCCCCTTTAGGGTAACAAAGCAGTATCAACAGCAGCAAAGATAAAGCAATTCCCAGCTCCAACTGAAGATGAATCCTCCTTTCTGCTCGTTATAAAATACCTATTATCTCCCTTTATCTCCAAGCTAACAGTGTTATTTCAATTTAACAGTGTATGAGGAATGCAAGGAAATATAATAAAAGGGCCATGGATGCACTATTTAATGTCAGAATGACAGATGCTTCAATTAGGCAGACAGGGCTATTTCTTCCCAAAATAGATAAAGATGAAATTTTTATAAGATTGTGCTGTTTGTGTTTATGATACTGTACTGTTACAAGCTTTCATTACAATATAAATTAAAATAAAAGCTCCTGTTTCAATGGAAACTCAAATGGGTTTGCCAATAATTTTGTAACTCATAAAAGCAGTTTATCCAAAATTTTCCCTTCCCCTTCCTGTATCACACTGACATATTGCATTGACTTATTGCCACTAGCATTGTGTGGATAGGAACATACATGGTGCCTTGGAATGCAAAATGTGAAGGTGTGGGTTAAGAGTGGTTTTGACTCGTGTTCCTTGGTTTGCAGGAAATGACCAAGTGCAAATGCTCCCGTTCTTTTGCAAATGCCACAGAGTGGGATGCTCCCAGTGTGAGAGAGGAACATCTCAGAGTGCACTCAGCTAACTGTACTACCTGGCCCTCCATGGTATCAAACACCCTGGGAGAGAGAGAGATTACTATGTTCCTGAGTGCACCTTTTCTTCCTTGAAAAGACAACACTTTTGGCCTCAGAAGGGAAATGAACGTTTTCACCCTGGCGTCTGTTTTATTCTGGGCTGGAAGTTGAATGTTTCCATGTGAAATGATTTTCAGTTTCTTTGCTGACTTTTGCATACCTTGCTCTGCTCTGCTCAGCAGTGTCCTGCCTTAGCCCTTTCTCTTCCTGTACCCTCTTCCCAGGTGTAGTGTAGCATGCTCCACTGTATGACATTTCCTGGGAATATCTCTGCCTTAGCAGATGAACTCTCCCCCCTGTACAGAGTACAGCACAGTCCCCAAATGGTGCACTGGACACTTACAGGACCCCTGCGTGGGGTGGATTTCACCCCAGGTGACTGGCACCCAGGACCTAAGGCTTCATTTTACTCTCAAATGTATTAGCGTGCAAAACAGATGTAGCTCAGCTGAAGCACATGGAAGGAGGTTGTGGTAACATGAACAGAACTGTAGTTTTGGCCAATTTGCCTAAGGCCCCACCCTCCACACAGATGCAGGGTTTGTTCTTCCTAAATTAAGCAAAAGGGGATTCACAGACTGCTTGCTTCCAAGTGGCACTTACATTTTTTAAGGCCCTGGAGTTTAGCAACTAATTGGTTCACTCTGACCTATGTTTGTTGTCTGGGCATTTGCTCCTGACCACCCACGAAATGCAAAACAATGACACCATTTCTCCTTCCGGGAAACCTGCAGCATAAATATATTTCAACAGGACTACGCCTGTGTGAAACTGCAAAATGAAAGCCAGCACGTGGTGTGTAGGTATTATCTTTGCTAAACCCAGAAATCCATGTTTATATTGATGCTTTGCTGGGGAAGAGCTGATTGTTGCATAGGAACTTAGCTGGACACAACTGTAACGCTAGCTAGGGAGCACCATGAGGAAGCTAAACTACCTGCTCACTCTTTCCAACATAGGAACTTGTCTATGTGGGACAGTTTCCAGGGAATAAGCTAGGGGGAGCATTTACAACACAATATTTTTTTTGCATTAACTCCTTGTGTGGACACACTTTATATGCAGTAAGTGCAAGGTAGCTCATTCCACTTTCTGAGTGGACACTGCCCTTTGCAGACAAAAGCAGCTGTGTCTCCTCAAACTCATTGGCTTAGTTTCACTGGTGCCAACCCTGTGTGAACATGATTATTCCAGCTCAAGCCAAACAAGACACTTTTAAATCAAAATAAGAAGAGCATCCACACATGGGCCTGCCCCAAATTGACTACATTTGCTTTATTTTAACCGCAAACAACTCTATGTACACTAATGCCCTGAGTGAGGCCTTACCAGTGGTAAGCAGAATGGGGATGAGTATAGCGTGGAATAGCATTCATTGCAAATAAGGAATTCCCCACATGCTGTACCACGTGCTCAAAATGGCTATGGTTATAGATAAATTTTGAAAGCTTCCTGTGGAGCTGCCTAATTAGCTCCGCAGTAAGCTTTCAATGTCTACACGAGCGACCCTGTTAGGCTGCAGGAAACTAATTAAGTCAGCTGCCGGTTAGTACTTGTAAATACAAGTACTATCCTGTGGTGGTGTTCTTTAGTGTACAGTAACGCATATGTAGACGCTGACAGGGCTGGCCGGAGTATGAGTGTGCTTCATTGCGGGGCTGCATCCTGGCTAATCCTGCACTGGAGCACCCTTGCGTCCCAGCCAGCCCCTTGGCAGCAGGTTGAGCCAGGTTAGAGCAGCCCTCAGCTGGCAGGCCCCAGGGGCCCCTGTCAGTCAGACTGCTCTGACCTGGCTCAGCATGCTGTGGTCCTAGGCGTATGTGAAGACTTGGTGCCCAGGAGCAAAAAACTGTGGTGCAATATGTGCTGGCATTTATTACTTCACATTAATTTCATGTGCAGATGCTTGTGCTGAGACCCACTCCAATACAGTATTTTATCACATGCATTAACATTAAGCACATGAATAACCACAGAGACTTCAATGGGACTAGTCATCAGCTTATAGTTATATGTAAGTGTGGCAGTGCACCTTTGGTGCTTGCCGCTTCAAGGGCTGGAGCAGGCAGCCACCAGGTGCCTGATGGGGGTGGCCATTTTCAAACATAGACCAGAGAGGCAGCAATCGGTGTTGAGCAGCCAAGGAGGCAACATCAGGCTGAGCTGCTCCTGAAACACCTTGGAGGTAAGGGTGAGGTTATGGGGAAGAATGGCCTCACTGGTCTTGGGCATGACCTGAAACTGCACCCTGCCGGAGATGGGTGACCTGGTGCAGCTGTTCATGGCGGGACAGCCCCCAAGAAATGCCAGGCCAGTTACCACCTCGGTGAAAGGTGAGGAAGGGTGCCTTATAACCTGAGCCTCCACAACCTAATAGGTTATTGGGTAACCTGGCAAGGAGGTCGGCAAGGCCAAGGGGGTCCAGAGTGGGGCAAGGTGCCCAGAGCAAATGAGGGGCAAGGAGCTCAGAGTTTGGGAAAGGGCATGGAGCCTAGCAAGGGGTGTGGGGCCTAGTGAGAGGCAAGGAGCCCAGGGGCTAGAAGCCCCAACTGTGTGTGTGGGGCAAGGAGCCCAGTATGAGTGAGGGGCACAGAGCCCAATGAATGTGGCTGAAGTTAGGGGCCAGGAGAATGATAATATTCTGTATGCCACCTGCAAAGCATGGGCCATGATGTAGGGGAGGTATGGAGCCGTGAATGGCACCCCCTGGCATCAGGGCATGTAATGGGCAGCCTCTCACATTTACCACCAGTTTATTGTAATAGCAAAGTTGTGGCAGGAGAGACTGGGCCGATTGCCCCATGGACAGATGGGCAGGCCGGCTTTAGACCCGACCCCAAGCATGCCCCTTGTCACAATAAGCTTAAGTGCTTCACAGCACTGGGAACACAAAAAAACCGGGTGTTGAGACTGGATGCAAAATCAGCAAATTGTTTGGGAAAATCTTGGCATGAAAAAGCTCTTTAACCCAAAATCCCATTACAAATTGAGATGCTCGGGAATACGTCCTTTTAATTCAAGAAAATAGTAATGATGTTCAGGGAACATTGACCCTCTTGGCAGCCTGGGATTTCATGCAGATTAGAAATCTGGAAAGTTTAATATGAGAGCAAATAATTAATTTCTGTCTCCTTTTTTGTTATATTCTTTTGCAAGAATCGCTGCTGGTCCTGCTTGGTCAGTCAGATCCTTCAAGTTAAGATATAAAGACAAAACAGGTCCCTCAGCTTGGACCCAACAATTTGCTCTTGCTAACAGGTTAATCACATATAAATAGCAGGTTCCCAGTGTTCCCCCTGCTGATGCTTTATTCTATTTAGTACCCGCCTGTTGCACAGAAATGACTATAATCATTAGACTATAAAGATATCCAGTTTGATATAATGCACAGTCTTGGGGCAGAGATGAGGGAGGCCAATATCATCAATATAGACCTTGGCCCTTTTTTCTGATTACACATATGTGCGTGCGCTTGCACGCGCTCACACACACACACACACACACACACACACACACGTTTATCTAGGATAATTCTTACTTAGCTAGGGTTTCCTTCTACCTTCCCTCAGTGATTTATTCCTGTAGCAGTTGCTTTACAATGGCATAGTGGTAGGCTGGGTGATGGGCAAATTGTTCCCAGTAATTCTAGTCACCACGCAGATGGCTAGGTATATACCATCACAGACCCTGCTGTATATAGTACTGTTGTTCTGTTCTGCGGTTTCATGAGTGACCTCCTTTATACACTTTCAAAATCTATACTAATTTTATCCACAAATGGTTTTTCTTTCCCTTTTTACTTTATCTGAGATTATTAGCCTCGGCAGATTATGAAGCATTCTTAAAAGACATAATGTCTTTCAAGAGAAAGTCTTGCCAGAGGAAGCACAAGAAATACAGCAAACCTTTTTGAAAAGCATGATAGTTTTGCTGGCAATTTAGCCAGCAGTAGCTGAGGACACTGACAGTATACAGAGTAACCTTTATTTTGCCTTTGACCCGGGAGAGAAACATAGCTCAAACTTGGCCATATAACACCAAGAGTTTCTAGTAACTAGGCCTAAAGAAAGTAGAATAATATTTAACCATTATCTTGAAACATCAAAGGGAATAGCAATGAGTGAACATACATGGTTGGCTCTAAGGGCATGTCTACACGAGACGTTTACTGCAGAGCTGACTAATTAGCTGCACAGTAAACCTCTCAGTGTCTACATGTGTGACTGCAGGAAACTATTAAACTCCACAGCAGAGTAGTAAATTGTATTTACAAGTAAATATTTACAAATAAATACAAGTACAGGAAACCCTCAGTATTCGCGCGTTCACTATATGCAGTTTCAAATTTTCATGAATGCTGAACCCACATTTTAAATTCACTTTAAACACTTACTGGGGCCCTTGGGAGCTCTGCACTTCTATGAAATCTATGAAATGAACACAGTGCCCTATTCACAGATTTCACCATTTCCCGGGATCACGGGAATGTATCCCCCACCAATGGTGAGGGTCGGTCGCCTTTACTACCCTGCTATGGAGTTTTTTCATGTAGAGCAATGCACATGTAGTTGCTGACCTGGCTGGCTATGGCATGAGGGTGCTTCAGTGCAGGGGCTGCCTGCCAGCTAGCTCTATGCTGAAGCACCCTTGTGCCACAGCCATCCTCTCTGCAGAACTGAGCCAGGTCAGAGCAGCTCTGGGCTGGCAGGCTGACCCCTGGTGCTCCCTGCCGGCCAGCGCTGCTCTGACCAGGCTCCACATGCTGCACATGAATAAACTCTGGAGTTGGCTGATCTAGAATTAATTACTTTCAGGCTCATGTTCAAATGGTGCCCCCAGGAGCAAAAAACTCCAGAGCAATAAGCTTCAGAGTTTATTCATGTGCACTAACTGCATGTGTAGACATGCTCTCTGGTGCTTAAGCAAAGGCTTGTAATTGCATCCAGCACTTTTTGTAAAGAAAATGCTTTCAGACAAAGTAGTATCAATTCCTCCTTGGACAGAGAAGTCTAGTGGTTAGAGAGGGCTATTAGATGGCTGTTGGACATTATTAGGGCTGGATAATCACATTTCTCATGTATTTTGAAACTGGAAGATTCCCTATTTAATTCAGTCAGATCCTCTGTGAAAGAGAGATGCTGCTTATATCCAGTGAGTTAACACTGTATGCTTATATTTACTCGGCCTCTCCTTAATCAGTTTTAGCATGCCTTGTCCAACCCTCTTCATTATTTTGTCCGTACAATCAAAATTTTGTTTCTGCAAAAGTTAACTAAAAAGCCAGCTCTAGGCTGACACAGTTATTTTAACAAAACAGCAACATTCATTTTACAGCAAGCTGAGATTAATTTAAGTAGAAATACCAGTACTGTATAAAGGGTAACTCAGAGGTATTCTTAGGCTATTCAGTGAATTTCTAAAATAGTTTAATTAGCTGAATTAGCATTGTGACCAACCTACAGACTCAGGTGTTCATAAAAACACATTTGGCAAATAATTTTAACAAACCCTCAGATTGTAGCTGATCAAAAAGCAAGATATAGTCTTCTTTTGTTTTCTTTTTTTCTCCCCTGAAGTTAGATTTTGATCAAATTTTATAAGCGTTATATTTGGCACTGGTTAGGCCTCCGCTGGCATATTGCTTAAAGTTCTGGGCTCTGTGTTTTATGAAGGATATGGAGAAACCAGAAGTCAGAAGTTAGCAGAGATGATAAAGGGCTTGGAAGAGAAGCCTTATGAGGGAAGGTTGAGAGATCTAGATATGCTTAGCTAGGAGAAAAGGAGATTGGGGAGGGCATGATTGCAGTTTACCAATATTTGAGAGGCTGCCACAAAGTAAAGGGAGAACAACTTTCTGAGAGCAGGACATGATGCTGGATCTGCAGCAAAGCAGATTCAAATGAAAAATCAGAAAAAGTTTCATAATTGTAAGAACAGATGGATGTTAGAACAAGCTCCTCAGAAGAGCTGAATGACCTTTGAGGTCCAATCCAACTCTGATTCTACCCATCTTAAGATAACCTTATACAGCAAAGCACTTAAAACACATCTTTAACTTCAAAAGGGACCACTCACTTGCAAAAATGTACTGGCAAGCTGAAGTGGAAGTTTGGTTCTCATCAAAACTAAATATAAAGCATAAGGACAGAACCAAAGTCCTACTCCACATCCAGTCCCAAATACCAACTTTGCCAAAACGTCTAAATTTAGGTCTATTTCTAATCTAGTAGGAAACACCCATCTAACTTCAACCTTTTCAGATTCAGTCCTTCAAAGGAGAAAAGAAAAGCCCTAATCTTCTGGTGGTCTATGGTATGTGTCCTCAACAAACATTATTTTGAAAGTTTCCCTTTGTACTTAAATACAGTTTTGTGTCACTTCAACCCTCATGTGATACCACAGGCTATAACCTTTAGAGATATCTGAAAGATGCTGATGACACTTACTACAGAGTTTACTGTAGATGCCTTCTGGTAAGTTTTTGCTTTGAGATGTGCATAACCTATCTGTGAGCCCTTGAAATTTCTGAAGGTCTTGCCTTCTTATCTCTGCTAAATTCCAAGGCATATTTGCACAGTAACTAGGTCAAGGAATAGTCAACAGAAAAGTTATGTCTGTGTTTACTCTGGAATTATATATGTATCTTGAATTATGCATGAATTAAAAAAGTCAACATTAGAAACACAATAAACATTTCATGTTTGCTAGGTATTTGACTGGTGTTAATCTGGCCAGCTGGATTCTTCCGTCAGAACCCAAGTACAGGGCAAGCTTCCTGACTTTCAGTGTAATTTCTGCAAAAGAAATCCCTGCAATAGAAGTCAAGACTGGCACCAAATTATTGTGGCCCTTGGACACTGCGTGGTGAGCTTCTAAGTGAGGTCAGGGGCAGGAGAGAGCTCATGCTTTTCAGTATAGCCATGCAAACGGGGCACAATACCATACATTCCTCTCCAGGTGGGATCAGTGAAGTACACAGAAGCACGTAAAGGAAATAACAGTTTGCATGAATGAAAATGCCATGGCAGGCTGTCATCCCCATTCCTTCAAGCCTGTAAACCTTTGTGCCTGTACGGTGGGCTGCTCCTACCTAACAGGGTGCAGAATTGGATGCTGGACATGGAGCATTCCTTTATCGCTAGCTCAGTGGTACGATGGACCGTGTCCCTGAGGAACTCTGATAATATTCCACCAACATCGTGGCATCTTTCCTTACACCTTCTTCAGACACTGTGCATTCACACCCAGGTCATGATGATGTATCCCTTGTCCCAAAGATATTTGAGAAGAGAACAGGATGGATCACGACAAGCGCCAATGAGTTTTTGAAGTTTCGTACAAAGGCCTTCCCCTTTGTATGCACCCGCTGCTTTGTATGCATGAGACATTCTATGTTTGAATACACTGATTAGGCAGGTGCACTCCTTGCATGCAGGGAAAGTAAAAGTGGAAGTATTTACTGATATCTGTGCACTTGCATGAAAGGTACAGAGCAAATGAGATGTGGAACCTATAAAAGTGTAGAAGGTACCTGCTGATCCTTCTGGATCATGGTGTATATGCGAGGTCACCAGGACCATCAACACGTATGCCTGGGCAGGAACACAGAGGAGTGGAGGCTGCCCAGAGCTGCCATCCCTTCTTTAGGCAACTGAGACAGAATCCAAAGGCCAGACGGAGTCTGGAGCCTTGGCGGCTATAGTTATATATGTATCCAGGAATTGAATGCAGGTCTCCCTCATGGCAGACATGGAGTCTACCACTGGACCACAAGAGCGTTACTACTGAGTTAAAATGAATTCTGTGCCCTGAACCTCAGGAGCTCTCAGCACTGCTGCTGACAGCCAGACTGACAGATTCTGTCCTTGGCTTGCTGGGTGTAAGTCTGATGTACTTTGAGAGCTGCCCACACATTCATAGAGGGGCAAGGTAGAGGACTGGGTCTAGCATTTTTTTTCAATAGATAATTTAATTCAGCATTATTTTTAAAAGGCTGCTTTTACTTGTCTGGAATCCAAAAAAACCCCAAACAAATGCATCATGGTCACATCATGGGTAAGGAAATGCTAAGGGCCAATTAAGGCGCATATTAAATGCTATATTGTAACCCATAGGATCAATTATTGTACCATACTTTAATATTGCACTGTGCAAGTACCACGTTTGTGCTTTCTACACAGTTTGCATGGTATATTGATTTATTTAGAGGGGTTTTTCAAGCTTTGTTTACAGCTTGTATGTTTTAATCAGTTCATCTGAATCTGATTTGTCATGAAGTGCTAGGGATACTTTGTTAACTAGGCACTATAAACTTTATTTATTATTATATTTTCAACTAAAATAAACATTACTTTATTTATTAATCACTTCTCAAATTCAAAAGGAAACATCTGTGTGGATTTGCAATTAAGTGGGCTTATGACTCAAGAGAGATTTCCCTAGTCTTTCTATGAATGGAGCCTGAGTTTATTCTGCATTTGTTTAATATTCCTGAATGCTAATAAGCCTTCTCCTTTGCTGTGAACCATTAGCTGTCATATCCCATATGGCTATTGCCTGCCTCTCACCAACGGGCTTTAATTACTCAGAAGACATACTTTTTCTTTCTTTTTAAAACTTGTCAGAAAGCAAATCTTTAGGGGCTTCCTTTTCTCTCACTGAGGCTTTATGGCAAACGATTGCATTGGCATTTGCTGGTGAAGAGCAGGGCCATTACTCACCTTTCGGGGCTGTTAAGTTTGTCTCTCCCCTCTCTGAACTGAGGAGAAAGACTTTGCTTTGGAGTTGGGAACCTCATTTCATAATGGTCACAATCCTGCAGAATGCTCCGCACTCCATAGCATGCCCTTCCCACCCTGACTTCAGTGCTCTCTGCAGGGTCTGGGACTACAATGTCAAGTGGGAGTTCATTAGGTTTTCCACTGATAATTATACTCATTTTCCTCTTGGCTGTTTTTTAGGGATGCAGTTGTTGGAGCTCGAATGCTGGCCAGGGCAACAGAGAAAGTGTTGGCTACAGCAGCTAGCAAGGCGCAGTGGCAGAATGCCAGAGATGTGGTCTAGTAGCAGGTGCCAAAGGGAGCTTTTCTTTTGTGGCTTACCCAAAAACCCCAAAGTGCTACAATGTATTTAATTTGGATCATACCCTAGCCTTTCCTTTTAATCCTGTCTTTTAATTTTGGGCAAGGTTAATGGCTTTTGGCCAAGCTGCTATAAATGTCCTTATTTTTTATTCTAGGGCTGTCTTGCACTGTTGATGAACAGGGCTCTGCATGGCAGAATGGTCCAATGTGCTTGCTAACAGGTTGCTAAAATGTTAGAGCAGATTTCACAGTCTCTGAGTCTGCAGCTCTTACATGCGAGTTAAAAGTGGGATTCTGTTTAAGCCCTTGCCTGCCGGGACTTCTATTCAGTTGGAAATATCCCTTCGCAGATTATGCAGAGATGAGGTAGAAAGGCCCTGGTTTTTCACCTGAAAGGCAAAAATGAAGCCTGATGCCCAGCTTTGCTTTTCACTGCAGACTGGGGGCCACACTTGATTTTTGGCCATTGATTTAATTTGGGCTCCACTGGGGATACTGAGAAGAATCTTGCCTGTGCATTTAATAGCTGACTTAACCAAGATATATAAAGAGAGAGGTCAGTGCATCTGGGCTGGCTCCTGCTTTGCATTCAGTCAGTTATACTGAATGACTAGATGGTTTAAGGTAAAATATGCATAATTTCACCTCTGAAGGAACGGTCTGCGCTTCCTGCTGGATGGTTGGGATCATCTGATGAAGTTGTTTTTTTCATAGATTTCATAGACATTAGGGCTGGAAGGGACCTCGGGAGATCATCGAGTCCAGCCCCCCCGCCCAAAGGGCAGGAAGTCAGCTGGGGTCATAGGATCCCAGCAAGATAAGCATCCAATTTACTCTTGAAGGTGTTCAATGTAGGTGCTTGAACCACCTCCGCTGGCAGACTGTTCCAGACCTCGGGGGCTCGGACAGTAAAGAAATTCTTCCTTATGTCCAGCCTGAAACGGTCTTGCAGGAGTTTGTGACCGTTCGACCTCGTCATCCCTTGGGGCACTCTGGTGAACAGATGTTCCCCCAGATCCTGGTGGTCACCCCTGGTAAACTTATAGGTGGCCATCAGATCACCCCTGAGCCTGCGCTTTTCCGGGCTAAAGAGTCCCGTGGCTCTCAGCCTGTCATCGTAAGATCTGTTTTCCTGACCTCTGATCATGCGCGTGGCTCTCCTCTGGACTCTCTCAAGCTTCTCCACATCCTTTTTGAATTGTGGAGCCCAAAACTGGATGCAGTACTCCAGCTGCAGCCTCACCAAGGCCGAGTACAAGGGCAGAATGACGTCCCGGGATTTGCTCGAGAAGCATCTATGGATGCACGCCAGCATTTTGGTCGCTTTACTAGCCGCAGCATCGCATTGGAGGCTCATGTTCATCTTGTGGTCAATGATGACCCCCAAGTCTCTTTCTTCTGTAGTGCTAACCAACGTAGCACTGCCGAGCCTATAAGGGTGCTGCAGGTTTTTCCTCCCAAGGTGGAGAACCTTGCATTTTTTGGTGTTAAACACCATCAGGTTCTCGTCTGCCCATTTGCTGAGCTTGTCCAGGTCAGCCTGGATCACCCGCCTATCTTCTGGCGTGGATGCTTTGCCCCAAAGTTTGGTGTCCCAATGTTGCTCCCCCTCCCAAAAGCTGCTTTTGAATAGAAACTCAGGTGTTTGAGCACCTGTGAGCACTGCAGGTGCTTTCATAGACATTTCATAGACATTTGGGCTGGAAGGGACCCCGGAGGATCATCGAGTCCAGCACCCAGATAGTTTGCAGCTCTTCAACAGGTGGTAGCTTCTTCAGATGGCTGTCCCTGCTATTTACAATACCGGGTGGGGGTGGGGCTGGAGGATGGGGTAAATGTGGTACCTTGCAATCATTCCTCTGCCACACAGCAAATTGGCTTGTGGTGAGATAACATCATGTGGGAATGGGCAGTTCAATGCTCTGCCAAGAATGTCTTCTCAAAAAGGCCCCTCTAACTTTTGAGACTGAATTCTTGGAAGAGTGCCCCGATTCCTCTACATGTTCATGATTAAAATAAATGTATTTAATTATCCACACAGATACTACTAGGAGTCCTCTAATTGCTCGTCTAATACTGGCTTTCAAACACCATTTCTTGCTTCTTTCAGCAGAAATAGGACTCCTCTCTATCTAACATACAGCAGCTAGACAAAGGTAACAGGCTCTTTTTGTCAACCTTCATTTCTCAGTCTAACCCTAGGAGTGTGATTATTACATTTCTTTGTAACTGTGTGCCTCTCCCGTTGTCTCACTTTATAAATAATATTTGTCACTTTGAGCCCATTTTAAGTTCATTAGCTTTAGTTTCCATTCCTGTGTGACAGGAGACAAGAATTTGATAGATCCTTTAATTCTAAGAAGGAGGAGGAAGATTAGTTAGTAATGCCTTTAAATACATGTCACCAACTCATGGAGTCTCATGCTATTGACAGCTATAAGAAGGGCATTTTTTCCTTTCAGTCCAATGAGATTTGCCTTATATCAGGGCTATAGAGCTTCAGGGACCCTTGGAATTTTGTTGTTCTGCTGCTGGGTGAGATATTAGCTTAAGCTGTTGAATGGTAGCATAGGAGAGCAGAAGAAAGAGAGATCAATAAAAGATGCTTCTCTGAAATTGAGTGTGGTCTTGCTAGAGGGAGCAAAACCATCCCGATCAAAGAATTTATCTTGCTGACAAACCCAAAGTGCAATCAATTCTACACCACTCAGAAGTGAGTCAACCTGCTGATATAATTCTTCTACTATGCACCCAGTGTGACACTTGCAGAATATAAATTAACTGTAAAACATGGGGGATAGGCAGATGCTGTAGATAAAAGTCTTTTTTACATGAGCTTGAATGATAAAAAAGTCACTTTGATTTTTAGCTCCATTCATGATAATTAGTGTCTATATAGGTCTTTCCAGAAAGGTAGTTCCCATTTTACTATTGCTATTAAAATGAAGATGTATTTTGGGATGGGCCAACCTTGGAAGATTCAGAAGTGGTTTTGGTTCAAAGAAGCAGCAGAATATCCTCTTAGAAATCTTTGGCATTTGTCCTATGGATCTGGACATGAGCTTGAAACAGGACTTCTTGATGGAGTGCTTTATATTCATTCACTGTGGTATATTAACTATAATAAGGAAAGGAAGGAAGAATAAGCTAACGCTTCAGAATATATTTAAAACTTAAAAGCAGAGATAAGTAGAAGACAATGAGATTTGTACAATGCCAAGTTCTAGGGAAAAGGAGGGGGTGCGTTATTATATAGAGGTGAAGAAACGCAAAAGCTTAACATCATCAGAAACACTAAGGAACTGTCAGAGACTGAAAGAAAACACAAGACTTCTATGGACAGTGATTTGCATTATGGTAGCACTGTTGGTAGAACTTTAATATATATCTTTATGTATAATTTCAGGGGATTGGATATATCTTTAAATGTCAAATTTGTTATTTTGTAAATTAGGTTTATAAATAAATAAAGTTAACCCCCCCACCTCAGGACTGGGCATCAGACTATTGGGAGTTGTGGCACAAACTAAAACTCATGTCTCTGTGCAGGCCACTTAAACTGTCTAGGTGCATCTATATGTGCGATTGGTGCACCTCAATAAACTCTGGTGCAGTTCATACCTGAGTCAGCTGCTCTCAGGTACAGTGGCTTCAAATGCACCTGGGAGTGCAGCTATTTGAGTTGGGGTGCAGCAGCCGTGGGCTGGCAGCAGGTTCAGAGGGTCAGCCCTGGGCTCTGGATGGCAGCAGAGGTTAGTGGAGGGGCTGCCCTGGTGCACAAGAGTGTCCAAAGGGCAAAGCCATGTGGCTCTATATGATAACTATATAATAACTGCTGTGGTCCCAGTCACTGTCCACATGTGCTTTTTGCACAGTAAATGAGTCCACCGTAAGGTAGTACTCCCCCCAGCTAGCTTATGGCCAAGTTATTTAATTTACTGAGCCCTAATGCCAGCGCACATGTAGATAATGATGCATTGCTGTGGAGCTAATTAGTAAACTGGGCAGTAAAGTGCATGTGTTGACGCACCCTCTGTGCCTCAAGTTTTCTCCCTTGCTGGGCTGCTGGAGGGTTTTAGTCATCAATGTCTGAAGTGCTTGGAGAAGCCTCTGTTACAACGCAAAGAAAGTACAACTGTGATTTCTGGGGTGGCCATGTCTGCTCATAGCATGGACTGCCCCAGCACAGGCTTCTTTTTATGCTGTATTTTCTACTTCCAGTTTCTTACCTGGACCTGGGAAACCAAGTCTCATCAGATCATATCAACAATTGAGGAGAGGCTTGGTTTGGACAGGAATCTACAAACCACTTCATGCTGGGGAGTGGTGAGTACAGAAGGCTCCTGTTCTGTCTGAACAAGCTCAGCAGGAGGTTAATGGGATGGGTTAATGTGCTAATTGGATCTTTCAGTGTTGGCTCAGCTGCCCCTGTGAGGACTCCTATGGTGACAAGGAACTCGCACAGAATTTGGCCCCTTGGTCAGGGGTGGTCCTTCTCTGGCTCCAAACACAGCGGCACATTACTTGGCTCCTGAACTTTTATAGTGAACCCTGGATTTCAGCCCAGAAGGCAACACTTGGCTGACCCCAGCATCCCCTTAAAGGAAAAGTCTTGGTCTGAGCCACTGCTGCTGGGCTGCAATAGTGACTCAAGTCACAGCTAACATGAAATGAGTGTAATCTTTTGTGAATTCCTTGGGCCCAACAGTGCCAGCTGGCTTCTGCGGAGAGAGTGCAATGACGTTCTTGGCACTGGCTTTCTTCAGTACAGATACTGCATGAGTATATGGGAAGGGATAGCTGTCCACGGTGCCAGAAGTCCCTGGCACTGCTGTCACCAGTAATTGACTCTCACCGTGTATTCTTGGGACAGCTCCCTGACAAACAGGAGAAGAGCACACTGCGCTACTAGAATGCAGATGAACTTGAAGAAGGAGGAAAAAAACCCCAGCTTGGGTTTCCAGTAGGGCCTAGTTGCCCAAATCTCCTTTCCTTGTGATATGAGCCAGCTAGATTGCATGCTAACCTCCAAGGGTTGGATTTGTATCTGCATCACCAGTGCTTGTATACCCTTTTCTCTCAAGGATTCAGATTATCCCACTTCCTCTTTTCTACAGGACAGTGTACATGCTGATTTTACTGCAAAGAGAGATCAGTATCACATTTCCACCCTTGGTTGCAAAGGTTTCAGTGATTTTGGCTCCCTTTTCAGCTTGGACTGTTTATTGTACCACAGGGGCAACTGGCTGCTTTCGTATTTGACTTCTGCTCCTTGCCAGCCCACAAGGTCACATCCCTTAGTGATTTCAAGTAGGGATTTCATGCTTGCTTCCTTGCACTGCTTTTGCACTTCTCTGTCCTTTCCAGAACCTGAGTAAAAAATGTCATTATACTTCTTGCACTGTGCCCAGTTCATTTGGGAAAGACTCGGCTGAAGTTATTGGTGCTGTGCTGATGTATACTGCCTGAAGATCTTTCCCAGTGTTCATGTTGAGAAATTAGTTGTATTTTTTCCTCAGAATGCGTCTGGCACCTGTCTGAAGGTTAAAAACAATAACTAACCAATATAAAAGTCAGTTATTTGAATCAGAAACTTTGGGAGTTGGCTGCTTTCATCTTCAGAGAGCTCTCTTGCCACTCACACAAAAATGAAGATTGATGGAGACACATAGCAGATGAACAGATGAGACACATGTAACAAACTGAATGCCACACCTGCACTGTGTGATCTTTACATGATGGACTATTATACACACTGTATAACTGATGACAGGAGAAGAATATTTCACCCTGGACTGGATGCAAGGTGTCTGTCTCCATTTCTGTTTGAAGAAAAGAATTCCTTTTTCTGATGAAAACTTGTGAACCTATGTTGTTTGCAAGCCGTATCCAGACAAAATATTACACAACTGCAGAACAAGCTTAGGAGAAAAGCTGTTTGAGCAATCCTTTAATATTTCCTAGCCAGCTCTCAGAATTCAGATTATATTCATTAAGCAAAATATCATGAATTGGGAAAAAAAAGAAAAAAAGAAAAAACCCAACAGTGCTGGAGGCAAAGAATGAGCTTGTTGTTTGAACAAGTTGAAGGACAGATGCAAATGAAGTTAGATCAAAATCATTAACAACTGACAGCTCAGTATTCAGCTTTCAGTGTCTCTGCATGTCAAACAAATGTATTTTATTGGATTTTTTTTAAGTTGAAAAATTGTGAAACAAGGCATTCCATGTAGGAAACCATTGTGTGCCTATCCTGCAGTCCAAGAAGCTGGCACAAGAAGAGGGAGTTCCCACTTTTATGTAGAAAATCATAGGGGTTAGGGTCACAAGTCAATGGACCAAAGGAGGGAGCAGGTAAGAGGTAAAGAAACATCAACATATAAATATACTCAGCGCCTTAGCTTCCCTTACCCCCCAAACCTCTGGAAGTGTCCTCAAATCACCCTTCAGTCCCCAGAGGGCTCAAACAGCAGCCTGCAGCAGCCCCCAAGTCCGAGTCCAGCTCCTTCAGCCCACAGTCCGGCTGACCGAGCCAGGGAGATCTCCAGCTCCGCTGCGCACTCCTCTGTGCGGGGTGACCAGGCTCCATGTGCACGCTGCTCTCTCTTCGCCTTACTCCAGCCTCAAAGTTTCCTCTTCCATTTTCCCTTGCCTCCCCAAGTCCCTGGGGGTTTCTGGGATTGCAGTCCAAATTAACAGTCAGAATAGCTCTGCATCCTGTCCCTGGTTCCTCCTGCTGTTACATGCATTACATTCACATTACACTTGTTTACCTCCAGCATGCTCAGTCTCTTTTTTGGCCACCATCTGTTTTCAGAAGAGGGTTTGCAAGCTCTCTGCAAATTATGAATAAGTAATTAAAACACCAAAACCAACCAGCCCATCAGCACATTAAAGAGACACCCAAGATAAATTATCCTTACTTTTATCTTCCCCCTAATTAAGCTTTAAAATATCACTAATCCATCATAGTTGGTTAAAAAGAAAAAAAGGCCCTTTTCCAGAGCATTATGTTTTGATAATCAGCTGATCTGTTTGCTCTCCATCTTCAGGGTGTATCAAGTGCAAAGTTGTTGTTCAGGAACATTGTTTTCTTCACATAGACCGTGTGCCAGGCTTCCCAAAGTGCCATGTGTAATCTGACATTAGATCTGAGATGGGTATTTATAATTTGACAGCCTCCTTAGGGACCACCGTCATAAATGAGGTGTCACATCTCAGTAGTTTTATCCAGTACTCAAAACTTAATATATTTATTATTAGCAAATGTATTAATGCCATTAGTGCTTGAGAGAGAGGGGGAGACCTCAAGATATGAAGATGGCTTAATTACAAATAAATCACTTTTGATGGATGGTAACATGCAGCCTGCACTTTAAAACCAAGTAGGCAACTTGACCTGGAGGCTGTCATTTACAGTGGAGTTTTTTTTCCTTTGCCACAGCAATCTTGTATGGATTATATCACTTTGCTCAAATGTGCTCGTTATCCCCCATCTTCTGTATCCCATGAAACCTTCCCACTAATCAGAGGTTTTATAGGAAAATGAAAGATGCTTCCAGCCTACCATTCCTCCAGTACATTACTGTCAGCATTGAAATTCACCATTGAGTAAGCAGTAAGCATGAGGCCCCAACACTACTTAAATCCTATTTGAAGGGATTAACTGGGATTTAAGGCTAAGGTTTTCATGGGAGTCTAAGGTTGTGACTACTCTGCAGTCACTGCTGGGGCTGCAGCATAGATCAGCTGTATCAAAGCTAGCTTTAAACTAGCTGCCGTGGGTACCAGCAGTAACAGAGATCAGCTTGGGCTGCGAGCCCTGCCTGAGAAGTAGGGTAAATATGTGCACTGCGATTCATGTTGCTACAGCTATACTGTTATTGTACCCAAGCCAGCTGGCAACCACGTTGGCTCTGGTATAGATGTACCCTATATTGATTACATTCCTGAAATGCATGGACTGTTGTTGAAATTGGATGTCTAACTCTGGTAGGGCCTTTAAAGGACTCAGCCAACATGGCACCTTGGCTTTCTGCTGGTTTGGCTGCATTGCAATCCAACAAGTCCTTTGAGATGCTTCATGCAATACAATTAGCCCCCTGGTCCAACACAACATATTAATGACACCAACCTTTTGGAAGAGTATACATCACCGACAGCACAAACACTCAGGATTATCCAGGCATATGGACCTCCTTGCACAGGTTTGTTCCCTTTCTGCAAACCTCTGTGACTGTGCAAGCAAGGCTGACTGATCATACCCCCAGGATGCATTTCCCCATAGCAGACTCATCTGGCATAATGAAGGACAGTGGGACATAGTTCTCTTTTTCCTTCTCTGGTGTTAAGGTTACACATTTTTGCTCAGGTTTACATTGTGGCTCTTTGAGCGGGCAAAGCCCAGTGGACTTACTTGGACCCTGGGAATATGCTTAGGTTCCCAGATTACTGGTATCTTGAGCTCTAATTCAACAGAAAATCCAGCATGCATGTAAGTGTTCTACCAAATCATTCACTAAGTGCTGTAGCCAGCAGGCCTCACATCCTCATCCTTCTTAGAGGAACACTGCATGTGATTTCATATTTATTGATTTATTATACTCTACACACATTTGTTGGTACAGGCAGGACAAAGCAGCATGCTTTGCACTTGGATTGAAAAGTGGCTATTGTTAGACCATTATGACCATATATTTCAACACTGCATATCAATATACTGTGTTCTAGAGGAACAGGCGCAGTTATTTTCTGGAAAGGTATATCATGGCAGTTCCTTTTGGAGTGTTACTAACTGTGACTTTGTGGCTTTTTTCCATATCAATTTTAACTTTAAAAGGAGAAGAAAAAAACCCATTCAAACATTCACTCATTTTTGAAACATAAAACTCATTGTGGTCTATGCTATCATGGACTAATGCAGACCCTGAAAAGTTGCTACCTTTGAAAACTGATCACCCAAACTTAAAGTGCATCTGAGAACTAACAAACAGGGTGCATCACAGGAGATTTGTTACTGCACATTAGCACAGGTTAGTGCATGTCTAAATGGGATTAGTTACTGCACAGTAGTGCATGTGTAGATGTGACCTGGGAGCAAATTTGTTTTTGCTCTCTCAGCTATAAAAGCCTGAGGACATTCTGTGCCCTGGAGCACACATCACAGACAGCCTTAGGGCACTGCAGGCCATGTGTATCCCTTTGAACAGGACAAAGTCTATCTGTGCCTGCCTGCCAGCACCCCAGCGCTGCTGCTTGGCACTGCACTGCTGATGATAGCTGTCTACAAGTACATAAGGGGGAGCATGTGGGGTGGCCTACCCCTGGGGCAGGGTAGGCAGGCCTGCCCAGGAGAGCATGCAGGGATGGGGACAATGCAGCCGGGAACAGTTCAAGTCACCTCATGAAGGACTACAAGGCTCTGGGGGCCAAGCTGAAGGAGACGGGCACATGTGGTCTTCTCATCTGTTCTCCCAGTGATCAAATGTGGACAATGCCATGAGACCTGCATTAGGGTGGTCAACTTGTGGCTCCGGAGCTGGTGTTATGAGGTAGGCTTTGGATCACGACCCATACTTCCAAACAAGAGACATGCTCGGGTGGGATGGGCTTCATCGCTCCCCCAAAGGTAAGCGTGTGTTCTTTTTCAGGTTGGCTGATCTCCTCCAGTGGGCTTTAAACTAGGTTTGTCGGGGGAAGGGGCGGCCGAGGATGGAGAGATCTATGAAACACTGAACCTTGAGATACCCACAAGATCAGCCCAGGTAAATCTCAAAGAACCTATTAGACAGCAGTATAAAGGGGTTCAAGGGGGCAGCCACCAGGGGAATTAAGTGTATATATACAAATGCCAGGAGCATGGGAAACAAGCAGGAGGAACTCAAACTCTTTCTTGTGAGCAATAACTTTGATCTAGTGGGACTAACTGAAACCTGGTGTGACTCTACTCATGACTGGGTGGTAGGAATAGAGGGTATAGGTTGTATAGGAGAGATAGAGGAGGGAAAAAAGGTGGGGGGAGTTGCTTTCTATGTCAGAGAGCAGTACACATCTTCCCTAATCAAATTGGGATCAGAGGATGGACAAGCAGAGACTCTGTGGGTTAGGATCCAAGTGGTGTGGGGGGAAAGGAACCTGGTGGTGGGAGTCTACTACAGGCCTCTGAACCAGGAGACGAGCTAGACTGGGTATTTTCCAGGCAGCTTTCACAGGCTGTGTGGTCTAGAGATATGGTAGTCATGGGGGACCTTAATTACCTAGACATATGCTTGGAGGAACAGTCAGCTAGATCTAACTGCTCTCGCAGGTTCTTAACCCGTATCCAGGACCTCCACCTAACACAGGATGTAAGGAGTCCCACCAGGGGTAACACCTTGCTTGACTTGGTGTTGGCCACAGGGGATGACCTGGTGGGGGACCTGCAGATTCAAGGCAACATAGGGGACAGTGATCACTAAATGATAAAATTCACTATCCAGAGAAGGGCAGGCATTATGCCCAGCAGGACACAGGTACTAAACTTTAAAAAGGCTGACTTTAATAGGCTCAGGGGACTGGTTAGCAGGGTACTAGGAACCAAAAGCCTAGATGTTTGGGGGTCCAGGATGCGTGGTCATTCCTCAAGGAAATCATCCTTTGGGCTCAGACTGAGACAATCCCATGGCAGAGGAAAGGAGGCCAGGAAGCCCCTTTGGCTAACCAGGGTCATCCAGGATACCTTAAGGGAAAAAAAAGAAGCATGCAGGAAATGGAAGAAGGGGGTAGCTAGCAAGGAGGAGTATACTTCTTTGGCCTGTGCCTGCAGGGAGTCAGTCAGGAAGGCCAAGGCAACTCTAGAACTCAGGCTAGTGGCAGGGATTAAGGACAATAAAAAGTCCTTCTTTAGGTACGCTGGGAGCAAAAAGAGGGTGCAGGGTAGCATAGGATCCCTACAGGATGGGCAGGGGGGCTTAGTGATGGATAGCAAGGACAAGGCAGAGCTCTTCAATGAGTTTTTTGCCTCTGTCTTCTTAAACAGGAACCTAGACGAATCCTCAATATGCATCACGGACACCAACAAGGGGAACATCAGCTGCCCAACTGTCAGTGCCAACACAGTAAAAAGATACTTGGAGGGACTGGACATGTTCAAATCACTGGGACCAGAGGGACTCCACCCACGGGTATTGAAGGAAATAGTGAATGTCATAGCTGAACCACTGGCAAGGATATATGAGTACTCACGATGCTCAGGTCAGGTCCTGGAGGATTAGAAGAGGGCCAATGTCACCCCAATCTTTAAGAAGGGGAGGAAGGAGGATCTGGGGAACTATAGACCAGTTAGCCTTACTTCTATCCCTGGGAAAATCATAGAAAAAATTATCAAGGAACTCTGTGGGAGTCTAATGTGATGTGGAGGGGTAAACAACATGGGTTTATAGCAGGCAGGTCCTGCCTGACTAACGTAGTTTCCTTTTACAACAAGGCCACCAAATGTTTAGATGCAGGAGTTGAGGTGGATGTTATCTATCTGGACTTCAGGAAGGCCTTTGACATGGTATCCCATACCATCCTTATAAATAAACTGAGGAGATTTGCCTTGGATGATTGTATGATAGACTGGGTAGCAAACTGGCTCAAGGGTCGCACTCAGAGAGTTGTAGTGGATGGGTCGGTGTCAACATGGAAAGATGTGTGCAGTGGAGTCCCTCAGGGCTCAGTTCTGGGGCCGGAGCTGTTCAACATCTTCATCAGTGATCTGGATGAGGGGCTGGGAAGCACCCTGTCCAAATTCATGGATGACACGAAAATATGGGGTGAAGCTAACACCCTGGAGAGGAGGAACCAGAGCCATGCTGACCTAGACAGGTTGGGCAAGTGGACAGAGAGCAACAAGATGCAATTCAATAAGGAGTTATTGCTGGGAGGAGTTATTGCTGCTCCAATTCAATAAGGAGTTATTCAATAAGGAGTCCTGCTGGGTATAATGAGTTGTCCAAGTTTGCCAATGACACCAAGATGTGGGGAGAGGTAGGCACGCTCGAAGGGAGAGAGAGGCTGCAATTAGACTTAGACAGACTACAGAAGTGGGTGGATGGTAATGGAATGGGCTTCAATGCAGACAAATGTAGGGTACTGCACCTGGGGAGAAAGAATCCACAGCATGCATACAAGCTGGGGAGCTCCCCCCTTGTGAGCACAGAGGAGGAAAGGGATCTTGGAGTCATTATTGACTCCAAGATGAACATGAATCACCAATGCCAGATCACAGCTAGCACCTTGTCATGAATCCAAAGATGCATCTCAAGCCGGTCCAGAGAGATGATACCCCCCCTCTATGCGACATTGGTCTGGCCTCAATTGGAGTACTGTGTCCAGTTATGGGCACTGCACTTTAAGAAGGATGTGGCCTGCCTTGAGAGGGTTCAGAGGAGGGCCACCCGCTTGGTTGGAGGGCAACAGGGCAGGCCCTATGAGGAGAGGCTGAGGGACCTGAACCTGTTCAGCCTAAGCAAGTGGAGGCTGAGGGTGGATTTGGTGGCTGCCTACAAACTCGTTAGGGGAGATCAGCAGCAAATAGGAAAGTTCCTATTCCTCCCAGCAGCACCTGGGGTGGTGAGGAACAGTGGCCAGAAGCTGCTGGAGAATAGGTTCAGCTTAGAGATTAGGAGGCACAGTTTCACTGTCAGGGTAGCTAGGATCTGGAACCAACTTCCTAGGAAAGTGGTCCTCACTCCTACTTTGGGTAAATTCAAAAAGAGGTTGGATGAACACCTGTCTGGGGTTGTGTGATCCC
The DNA here is from genome assembly GCF_052110815.1 of Crocodylus siamensis. Taxonomy (NCBI): domain Eukaryota; kingdom Metazoa; phylum Chordata; order Crocodylia; family Crocodylidae; genus Crocodylus; species Crocodylus siamensis. The sequence goes on from NC_143406.1 coordinate 15,412,235, forward strand.
AGCGTGTGCTCCAACCAGTGGCGGGGGGTGAGACTAGATGTTCTATTCAGGTCCCTTCTGACCCCTAGCTACTATGAAACTATGAAACTATGAAGGACAGTGCAAGATGCTGCATCTGGGGAGAAAGAACTGCCATCGTACCTAAAGGCTGGGGGGCAACCTTCTCAGCACCACTGAGGCAGAAAGAGATCTTGGAGTCATTGTTGACTCCAGGATGAACATGAGTCATCACTGTGATGAAGTAGTCAGCAGAGCCAAATGCACTTTGTTGCGCATCTGTAGGTGCTTCACAAACAAGTCCAGGGAGGTGATTCTCCCTCTTTACGTGGCACTGGTCAGGCCGCAGCTGGAGTACTGTGTCCAGTTCTGGATGCCACAGTTCAAGCGGGATGCGGACAACCTGGAGAGGGTCCAAAGATGAGCCACTTGTCTGATTAAGGCCTGCAGGGAAGGCCCTACAAGGAAAGCCTAAGGGACCTCAACCTTTTCAGCCTCTCCAAGAGAAGACTGAGGGGGCATACAAATTCATAAGGGGAGAGCAACATGAAGTAGGCAATGATCTGTTTACCAGGGCATCCCCTGGAACAACAAGGAACAATGGCCATAAGCTACTGGAGAGAAGGTTTAGACGGGACATTAGAAAAAAGTTCTTCATGGTCAGGGTTGCCAGGATCTTGAATGGGCTTCCAAAGGAGGTGGTGCTTGCTCCATCCTTGGGGGTCTTCAAGAGGAGACTGGACAGGCACCTGGCTGGGATCACATGACTCCAGGTTTAGTGACTCTTTTCTTGCCTGCCAGGGGAAGGGGGTTGGACTAGATGGCCCACTGAGGTCCCTTCAGACCCTAGATCTATGAATCTATAACACTCCAATTCTAGGCCAGGCAGTGCACAGCTTCTGGCACAGAGCATCTTATTTCTGAAATGTTGTAAACTTTCACAAAAAAGTTTGTTTCCCATGGCTCTGCAGTGCTTATACCTGGATGCAGAGGAGAGACCACAGTTGGCAGCAGGGATGCCAGGTTATTCACCACCACCCACTGCTGGGGCCCTGAGCATATGTTGGCTCTGCCAGTAGTGCATGATGGACTGCACCCTCCTCCTCCAGCAGCTAGTTGTGGTCATGGAGGAGTGCAAGATGGCCACACAAGCCTGGCGGGTTGAAGATGCTGCCCAGGAGGAGGCCTGGGACTGGGCTGTCCAGGAATTGTGGGCCAAGCTCCTAGCCCTGGAGAAAGAGTGAATCCTGGTCCTACAGGAGCAAAACAGCATCCTGGGCTGGGCAGTGAAGGCCATGGATGACAAGCATTGGGTGCTGGACACTGTTCAGGGCCTGCTGGTTTTGTTCATGTTTGCTGCTGTCCAGCTCTCATCCCTAGCCCTGCAAGCCCCTGGCAGCCACCCACTGCCCTGCAACAGGCCCCCACTTGGGCCTGGGAGGAGGTCCTGAGGTGTCTGTAGCTGGCAGGACCCCCTGGCCCAGCCCCTGACCTGAGTCCAGTGTTACCCAGCCCCCCTGCCTGGGCCCACATCTGCCACTTGCCCTGGCTCCACGTGGGTATAGAGCCGGAGCTGCCAGCAGTGGGGCCAGGACCATACGTTGGCCCTGCTGGCTGTGAAAAGTACCTGGTGGAGGGGTATCTGTCTGCACCTGGGGACCAGTAGCTGTGGTCACCCTGGGCAAGCCCCTCACCTGCTGTATTCACTGCATTGCCTGGACCTGCAGGGGAATGGCCAGAGGCCAGGGTTTTGACCACCTGCTCCCAGGCTCTGCCCCCTAGGCACCCGCACCCCAAAGCCCCCTGCCCTCCCACCTCTAGGACACCAGAAAAAATACTTTGTAAATAGCTTGCACAGGGAAGGGGGGTTGGGTTGTTGGTGGGTGGGGAGGGTCGTGTGGGGGCTCTGTGTGTTGGGAAGGGAGAGGGGATCTATGTGTGTTGGGGAAGGGTGGGGAGGAGGGGTCTGTTTCATATGAGGGAAATAAAGACTTGTTCTTCTGACCTGTGTGCAGTGAGCTTGGTGGTGGGGGCAGGTGGGGGGGTGGAGGGTTCTGTGGGTTGCAGGGTAGGTGAACTAGAGCAGGGAGTGCTGGAGGAGGTGGTCAGCTACAGTCTCCTGCACCCAGTGCCCTAGCCCCTGCTGGTGGGTGTGCCTTCCTGGGCCTCCAGGTGCACTGGTGGGGGGTCCTGCCACTGTCACTGTTGCCACAGATGGTGCTTCTGCCACTAGACATCCTCCACATGCTGTACCTCCTCCACCCAGGCCTTGTGGAAGAGCTCCCCTTGGGCCTCACAGATGTTATGAAGTACACAGGCTGTGACAATGACCTGGAGGAGGTTGTCTTTGGTGACCTTGAGGAGGGCAGAGAGGGCATGCCAGTGGCCTCTGAGGTGGCTGAAAGTGCATTCCACCAGGGCATAGGTCCAGCCCAGGCACCAGTTAAAGTGGGTCTGGCAGGTGTCCAGGTGGTTGGTGTAGAGCTGCATGAGCCAGGGCAGGAGTGGGTAGGCAGGGTCCTCAATGTGCAGGGGTGGGACCATGATGGTGCTTAGCTGCAGGTCCAGCACCCATTCTTCATCAGTCCCACCAGGCCAGAGTTCCTAAACATGTGGGCATTGTGCAAGCTGCCCACCCATTTGGTACTTATATGTCTGAATGTGCCTCAGTTGTCCACAATGGTTTGCAGGACTACTGAGTGAAATCCCCTGCGGCTGTAGTAGGGGCAGTCCCCATGGGGTGGGCAGGTGACAGGGATGGGGGTCCTGTCCAGGCCCCTGATGCACTGAAGGAATCCTATGGCATGGAACCCCACCACCACTGCCAGGGGGTCATGGATGTGGAGCACCATGCCCCAGAACATCCTGAAGGGCCCCGCACACCTCCAGGATGGTCTCCCCAGTTGTGGCCTTGCCCATGCCAAACAGGTGTCTGACGTACCAGAGGCTGGTGGGTGTCCAGCGTCAGCGCAGCAAGGGCCAGCCAAGTCTCCACAAGGAGGGCTGAGTGCATGCTGGTGCCACTTCAGGTGGGGCTGGAGCTGCTGGAGCAGATCCTAGAAGGTGGCCCGAGTCATGTGGAAGCCATCCAGCCACTGCTCCTTGTCCCAGTATGCTGGATGACATACAGCCATCAGTCCTTGCTGATGCAGCAGGCCCAGAGGTGGTGAGTCTGGAGGCCCAGGAAGGCAACGGCAGCTGCAGTGATGGTGCTGTGGAGCCTCTCATTGGTGTCCCTGGTGGTAGCAGCACTGGCACTGGGACGGAGGTTGGCGGCTGAGCAAGCAGTTGTTGGTCATAAGGAGTGCTGGGTGGGGCGAGACAGCTGTGGGCTAGGCGGTGGTTGGTGCAGCGGGCCAACAGAGTGATCACAGCAGTCAGCAGGAGCCTGGGGCACTGGTCGCCACTGCCAGGGTGAGGGGCTGGAGCGGCCATAGTGCAGGGAGGCAGAGTGGCCATGGAGAGAGCTGCTGTGTGGTGTCTCTGCACTGGACACACTGCTCCTGGGCAAAGAAGAAGCTGGCCAGAGAGCAGCAAGTGGGCCTGTCTTTTTAGATTGGCTGGCAGCTGCAATTGGAGCCTAGAGCTCCCTCCGGTGGCTGCAGGGAACGGGATGCAAAACTGCTCCCTAATCCCTGCATGTGTAGATGCCCTCCTGAAAACCCTTACTCTGGCTTAGTTTACACCAGAGTAAATCGAGGTGAGACTAAATCCATGTGTAGACGTGCCCTCAAAAGAACCCTTCTTCATTGTCATCTTTAAGTTTTGCATGTTTCGCTCTTTATTTTTCTATTAAAAAAAAATCAGATATGTTTCTTACTTTTCTCTGTTAGCAGAAAATATGAAATAAAACTTACAAAACATTTAATTTACTTTTAGTCTGATGTTCCGTATCTGATGTAATCTGTAATTGTTCATGTCTAGAATCTAGCTGGTTTCCCCAATATAACTTAGAAATGGACTCCAAGTATCATCAGTTTCTTCCATTTTATGTTCAGAACTATAAATCACTTTCTCTTAGACTGGCCTATCTGTAGCTTGCTCTGGCCCTGATGTGCCAGCCAGCTTTTCAGTATTTGGCTGTAATCTATTTTGCTCCCATCTTACTGAAGTAACCTGTTTAGTTTTTTCATGAGAGAGACATTTATTGGTTTCAACAGAAATATTCCAGAATCACTTTAGCCTCCCCAAAGCACATCTTAGACTCCTGTAGATATCTAGCATCTCCTGCACAGATTCTTAAAATCAGTATATTCCATAATAGTATGGTTTCCTGTATTATTTTATTCAGATGAGATTTAATCCAAGACCCTTTTCCCATATGTGCTTTTAAGTATACATGGCTGGGTTTCTAACTTCTGTGGATTGGCATTACCTCATGGACCTCAAGGTACAGGACTGATTTCCCCTAGTAGAGCATCTGGCTCAATAAGGCCTAAAAACCCACTCCTAGAGGTTATAAATAGGACTATGCATGCACTTCATATTCTTCTCCATCAAATAGGTGGAGTCTATAGCATTTTCTCTAGATATTTACTTCAAAAGTCCTTAAGAAAACACCAGGGCTGGGGACAGACATTCAAAAAGCCTGAGTCTGAATTGATTCAATCTTTGCAGGTTACTGTAACCTGGCTAGGCTAAACTGGTTTTTAACTGTACAGACATCCCAGAAATGCAGGCACATGCCTGCAGTGGCTCGGGCTAGAAGCTGTGATGTGCTAGACCAGCCCTCCCTTTCCTTCCAAGATGCTGACCTGAGGGGGGTGTGGTCAGGAGTTAGGGAGGGGTTCCCTGCCAGCAGTCCAACAGGCAGTTGATAACACAGTGTTGACCACTGCATTAAGAAAGCAAAAGCTTCTCTAGTTAGTTCAAGCTCTTCCTAAACAACTTTTTCAAAGGAAGGAATGGAGGGACATTACCAGCTACCTATTGATTAGCTCCAAAAAGCCCTAAGTGGACACAGTCCTGTCTGCCTTTGTCTCGTCTCCCACAGCACAGACTGTACCCAGCATGTGGTATGCTAATGCTGAGATGTCTGTGTAAGGCAGAGGGGAGGGGGATCCCTGCTTAGTAAAGGGAGGGGGGAGGAGAGGGAAGCCAGGCAGATGGCCTGCAGTCTCTGCCGGAGGTCCAGCCAGGGAGCAGAGGGGAGGGGCCAACTCTGCTGTGAAGCAGAGAGCCCAGCCCAGAGAGTATACTGGGCTGCTGGGGGAGCCTGGTTTAACTTAAACCAGGAAGGGGTCTGAGACAGACATTGCAAAAACTGGTGTGACCCAAATCAGTTAAGTCTGATACTATGTTCAACCAGGTTTATCTCAAACTGGTGTCAGCCATTTTCAAACTGGTTTATGTGCACTGAACATCTGTTCTATTACAGATTTAAACCAGTTTATGATCACTTAAACTGGTTTATGTGTAATGTCTGCCCCTAGCCCATGTGCACAGTAGAAATAAATCTGCTTTTGAATTAATCACAAATCGCTTTTGCTGGTGGAAAAATTGTTGAACGGAGAATTTAGTGAAATTTTGCTGGGGTTAATTTTGCATTTACAGAACATGTTAGGCAAAACTGACAGTGAACCTGTGATTTTTGGAGCAGGCTAGTGTAATTCTGGAAATGGGAAGGATGCCGAATGCCAGGTTAAGGTTCTGGCCGCTGACATTCTGCACTGCTCTGCAATCAAACATGAGCTATATTTTATTTCTAAGGGAAGAACAAGCCAGATATTAATTTTTACCAGGAACAGTTTTGCATCTGAGTTAGCAGAGCATAAAAACATTTGTAAAATGGCTGTTTTTGGAACATATTTTGGCCCAGATCCCTCATCAGGAGCTAACAGGTGTAGTTCCATGGAAGCTGATGGAGCTGTGTTGAATGATACTGGATAAGGATATGTCCCTCTTTCTCCACAGCTTCTCTTGGTCTCCTGCACACCCACCATTCCCCACCACCACGCTCATTCACAACAAAATGCCCCCTCCACCGCATAAGAGTTTGCTGTTAGGTGGAGCCTTTTGTGCAGCATATCTTCCCATCTTCCAGGAAGTTAGATCTTCTCCATGTTACAGGAGATGGATCATATACATTGCTACCAGGTCATATATGTTAACATTTACTCCAATTACATCATTCAGTCTGAGCACAGTAGATCTCAACCAGTTGAAAGATTGGCTTAGTCAGCGGTCAGCTGAGGTTAATGCCCACTGTGCTAATATACTCGCTTTATAGTCAGCTACACACTTCATTTTTTACATTCTGTCCCCTCTTGGGATTTTTGTAACCTGAACTGAGAGAGAGACTGACTTTATCAGCCTACTTATTCAGTGCCTAGCAAAATATGACCCTGGTCCCCGATTGAATCTCATGCAACTTACTGAATTATAAAAAAGAGCAACAATGGATAATAATGAAAATAAGAAAGCAGAGAATACCACCCCAGTAATCACAATACCAGCCTCTTCTTTAAACTTTCATGGTTTCTTTACAGAAAGGATTAAAATTCTAACAAACCGCCTGATATAATCCCTGCACATCTCTCCCTGCCCCCTTGGCTTTGACATCTTTGAGGTCTTATTGCACTTTAATAGACATTGATAATTGTCTGATATATGAGAAATACAGGCATAAGAACCCCAGGAAATCTTTGACTATACGGAGAATAGAGATTCTTTGTCCTCGAGAAAATGGCAGCTGCTCCCACAGATGGTTTTTGCTTCTCCCAGTATGGCTCCCTGGCTATTCTGATAGGTAGACATGAAATGAGACATATGCAGAGAGCAGCAGTATCACGCACTGGCTTGGAGCAGCTCCCTGAGATCTGCCATTAGGAAGCCTAAGGGAGAAGGTTTTTTCTCAGGAAACTTGGTGCAGCTGTTTACATTGTTTGCTATTACAAGCTTGTTTGGAACTCATATTTGAAAGCACAGATGCTAGTATTGCTACTGCAAAAGAGTTGGCAAGTAGGGAAGTGACTGTAAAAAAAAGCAAACAAACAAACAAACAAAAAAAACAAATCCAAAAAAACCCCAGGTGGTCAAGCAATCAGGAGCCTGTCTTCCTGCCACTCAGCTGTTAAATGAGTGCAATTTCTCCAGGGGTGCCTTTGGCTTGCATATTAAAGCCAGTGTGCATCTTCTGTATAACCCAGGCATGATCAAAGTTTCCATATGTGTCTGGGGCATCTCTGGCAGTTGGCAACATGTTAGGTAGCTCAGATATTTGGAGGTATATAGACCCAGAAATGACTATAAAGCACAGCGAGCAGAACCAATTAAAGACATCTAGCAAATCTGTGACTGCCTGGGTTTTGCTACACTACACACCATGGCTCCCTCTACCTAAAAAGCAAAGGTGGGGTTAAAGCTCAAATCAATGTAAACCCTGGGTGAAGGAGGATCTCTTCTCCTTCACTGTTTTTTGTACTGTTTTTATTTTTCCTGTGTGGAGGCTATGGATGAGTGCTGCTCAAATTAGTCATTGCAAATAATTTACCCAATGACATTTAGTCATTTTTTTTTGGTAAATAAAAGGTATGCATGCATAGTTTTCCACCAAATACTGAATGATTTGTTCACAAATAATTGCTTTTCCATTCTTGGGCCTGACACAGAGGGGAGCAGATTTCTGCTTCCTCCTAGAAGAGACTGGTCACAGGCACACACATTAGCCAGTCTGTCACAGCAGGGCATATGTTTTTTGGCTAATAAACTCCACAGACATCTTCACTGGTTACGATCACCAGCTGTTATCTTTTAGGAGTGGAAAGGACAGTGAATTTTCTTTGAGAGAAGGTAGTGTTGACAGCTAATGGTTCTTTTAAGACTACCCTAGTCGGCTACTTGAGTCTGGAGACAAAAGGCGATCTAAGTTAAAAAAGACAAACCCACTTTAAATACAATTTTCAGGCTTTATTGAAGGTGGCTAACTAAAGAACCAACCTCAGCAAATGGCCTTGTCACATTTATTTTTTATTAAAAAAAAAAGTTTGAAATCTGTAATTACTGCTTATGAAATACCCAAGTAAAACCCTGATCTGTGTACACTGCTGGTTGTATGTGCTCAGGCTGGCGTGACTGGAATTGCCTTTTTGAAAGCCTACTCTTGGGAGCAGACTCTTCAGAGCAGACATGATCAAGTGCTACATTAGATTTAGGTTTTGCAGAGCCAAAGGTTGACTTGGAATTGGTGATAATTTGAATTAATTATGCCATTAATAACTGCTCTTGAAGGGTCTCAAAGAGCAGAACCCTCGGCTTCAGTAATTACATTTGCAACTGCTGAGAAGCAAAATACTGTAGCAAATTCTTTGAATATCTTATGTCCATTTTCAGAGAGTTTGCAAAAATGTTCACAGCTTTAATTCTAACCAAGTGCTGATGTCAGATCAGGAAAAAAGACAACTGAAATGACATGTTACAGGCAGCAAAGACAGAACTGAATAGTTAACACTGGAAACACGGGTAATGCACTGAGCCAGTCCAGGAGCAAAGTGATTGTACATCAAGGAAATGACAGAATGGAACTGTGGTTCGGTACTGTGTTGGTAGACATGGTGAAGTCCTTTGTCAGAGATGTTTTCTACCTCCTGAGCCTCGTTGTTCTGGTGAAATCCTTTCGCTTGCACCTTCCAGAAGAGCCCCATCAAAGTGCTATGCCTTCATATGAAAGGGAAAATCCATGTGGTTATAAACTGGCATAACTTCCTCAACTTCAGTGGGGATCCAGCACATGCTCCAACTCTTACGATACCCATCGGAGTTAGTCAAGTAACATTTGTGTCTGTATTACAGACAGGTAAGTGGAAATCCGAGAGAAGGACTTAGGATCATACAACTAAGTCAGTGACAGAATCACGAACAAGTGAACCAGGAGCTCTGACGCCCAGTGCCCTGCTTTACCTAACAGCACTCCATTCTTGTCAGTCTATAACCAGAAATAGAGTTAACTGCAGTAAGGCTGGTGCAGCTTATTGCATGGTCCTTGTCAATGAGCAGTCAAATGTTCTCCCTATATATCCTTGTTACAGGAATGTGGGGACTTCCCACTCTTTGCAATTCCTGTGTGACAGTCTCTACTTTTATATTATTCTTCCAGTCAATAGACACCCCCGTTAGAGAACTGGGTGCGGCTTGCCAGAACTCCTCTCCAGTTAATATCATTTCTTATCATGCTATCTACTCAGGTCTCCCTGGATTTTGCTCCAAATTTTGGGGATGCACAGACCTGACAAAGAATGCTTTGCATTCAAAGCCCATATAAGACTATCCCAACCATGCAGCTGGTCCAATAAAAGATATCACCTACAGCAATACTTGCCTCTTGGAAATGCACTAGTATTTTATTGATTAGTTTCCCAAGGCAGTATGCTTTTCATGGCATATTTGCCTTGGTTCTTACCTCTTGTTGAAAACAAATGCAGATGTAAAAATAAACCTGGGGTACTCTAAAAATAAGAGACATTGGTGTTTCTTCTGAGCACCATGTACGTGACGGCTCCTCTCCCTGTAGAAATTCAAGCAATTGTCTCAGCTGTAATTGGAGAACTTTCCAATGAGCCTCCAAAGTATTAAGATTCAAGTGTATTATCATAGAAACTTGCCAATGAAAGTAATATATTTCTCTGCACTCCTAAAGTATTACCAGGAGCTGGCAGAATTATAACAGTATTCTTGAAAGTCCATGGGAATAAAAACAGATGATCTTTCTCATCAAAATTTACCTCATTGCAAAGCTAAGCAGTTCATGAATAAACCTCTGATCTTCACCTCAGTCTAACTCAAATCACTTTCCTGTACCTTGCTTCAGAGTGCATTGGGTCCCACAGTGAGATATATGATGGAATATTCCTAGAAAAGTCACATTATTTCTCACTCGGGTTTAATACACACTCTTATAGGCTATCTGAAAATAGACTGAGGTGTTTCTTTAGGGACAAATCTGATCTTTTTGTGCTCGTATGCTTGTCACAGTTAATTTTTTCAATGCCTTTCTGATGAAGTGAGCTTGGACTCACGAAAGCTTCTTCTGCATATACACGGATATGGATATTTGTGTGTTTATGTACACACAGACACACACGTACATATACATGCATATAATTTAGACTATAAGGTGCAACTCTACCTTGCCTCCTGCCTTCCCTTGAGTATATCAACTCAATGTTATTTTTCCTGCTTGGTGCAGGGGGCTGGACCCGATGATCTTCCAAGGTCTCTTCCAGCCCCTTACAATCTATGAATGTAGACCCACTATGGCCCAGATTAAATTCTTGATCTTGCCTCTGAGATCTTCACTCTCCTTGGCACTGTGCCTGAGGAAATCACCTTCATTTTCACCTTCACTCAGGCCTCTGATCTGGGAAGGCTTTTTGATGTCTCCTTCTTGGACTGTGTTTCTTGTGTTTGAATGGAGCTTGGCATGGTTGGGGCACTGCCATATCAATACAACAATGGCACAAGAAGTGAGGAAGTAGTTTGTTCTCTCAGTGCTCCTTTTCTTACCGGGCTTGCCAGCCATTCTTAAAACGCAGGGTAGGAAGTCTGAGATCTTGCTGCTTCATAACCCTGTAGCCCAGCTAACATTTCTCCTGACAAGTGTGGCAGATGAGACCTCTTTAGAGACAGGCTTTAAAGAGAGTCATAAGGTAATTTTGCCATTAACTTTGATGGAGCCAGGGTCGACCTCTAGGCCTTTTCTCAGTAGAAGCACAGCAGCATTGTCTACGACCCTGAGAAGGGAAATGACTTGCTCAAAAAGGACTCAGGAAGCCAGAGGTGGGAAACCTAACATTCCTGGCACATTGTTTTTGAACAATTAACCTCTCTCCCTCCCATTTGCTACCAACACACATTTCAGGAATGGGCAGGTCAGGATCTCTGAGGTAAAAGAAAAAAAAAGCTGATTCTACGGAGGGTCTTTTGGTACATTCCTCTGAAAAGACCAGCTAGTTGCACATATTCCAGGGGTAGACTGAAAGGGGGCTTACAGGTGTAAATAAGACTGGAAATCTGTACAGTGGAAGGATGATTTCTGATCCACCATTGGTGTGTGGAATGGCCTGGGTAGGCTGGCATGTTTTAAGGTGATATGGATGCTCTGAATGACATGTTTATTAGGGGTGTGCAAAACAGGCCATATTTGATTTGGATTCAGCCTGAATCAGAGACAGTGATTCAATTCGTTAACTCAGATCACTGTCCCCGATTTGGCTGAATCTGAATCCAAAGATTCAATGCTGATTTGGAGAATCGGCGATTTGGCCATAGACACAACTTTAAATGCTTTTTCTACATACCTCGAGGTACCGAGTGCAGCTTGGGAATGCTGCAGTGCTGGGGTGGATGGAGCATCCCATGTGCTCGGTGGCGGACTGGAAGTGCATCTGGTCCACTCCCAGGTCTGCTGCCAAGTGCACTGGGGAGCCCCCCGTGTTCCTGTAGGATGCTTCATCTGCCCCAGCATCGCAGCACTCACAAGCTACTTACTACCTTGAGGTATGCAGAAAAAACATTTAAAGCTGTATCTATAGCTGAATTGCAGAATCGCTCTGAGTCTCTCAGGATCAATTCTGAGGGTTTCAAGTCGATTTGGAGAGATTAAAGAGTCTCCCGATTCGATTCGGAGATTCAGCCACTGAATCAGGCCGAATCTCTACCGAATCAATTCAGGGACCAAAGCTTCACACAGCCCTAATGTTCATTATTTTAGGCATTAGCCTTGCTTGGCTGATCCTGACATCAGTGCCTGGTTATCTTATTGAATTACTAATTGTTACCAGATTTGCCCGCTACTTTGGGGTGTGCTCATTTATTAGGACTAGGGTCTTGGTGATTCTATCAATGTGCTGCTTGTGTTACTTGTGTTTCTGTATGGAGCTGTATCTCTCCCTTCTGCAAGCCCTCACCCCCCAATGGAGCTATCTTGCAGGACTCAGTTCAATGGGGCTGGGTTCCTCCAGTCCCCAAATCAGTCATACACACAAACACACACAGATTAACTTGACACGCCTGACCTGGCCGGGTTGATCAGCATCGACAGGCTGACACCCTTATGTGCCAAGAATCAGTTCATCAGAGCAATAATAACCACAGTCAGACACAAGCACACAATTAAACAGAATACCTCTGAATCTGGCTGGGTGTCCAGATGACACCCTCATGGGCCAGCATTCAGTTCATTAGGGCATGTCTGAGCCAAACTGGGTCAATCAGCCTGTACAAGCTGATCCCCTTATGTGTTTCGAACTCAGCATGTCCCAATCTTCTAGTCTCTTGATGAGCAGACCCCACAGTTTTTCTAGGCTTCACAGGGATCTTTAGCTTAGGTAAGAGGGGCATTGCTACAGAGCAAGTGGGGAAGAGAAGTAAAGAAGGTAAAATATACCCAGTTACCACCAGTTTGACTATAAAAGTTATTTATTATTGACACTAGTAGTGATAGACATGCAAAGGAAAAACAAACACAAACAGTCACAGTATACCCTGGTTTCACTAAGTATTTGGGGAAACTTAGCTCAAGCTTAACTAATACAGTTCGAGTTCAGAAATCTCTGCTTAGAGAGAGAGAAGAGAAAAGAGAGAGAGCTGGGATCTCCCCAGTCCAAGGCACTAGGGCTGCAAACCTGACAGGTCAAAGTTCTCAGCACGATCCTTGAAGGGAGATGATCTTCCTCCTGCAGCCTCTCCAGAAGAAAGCGAGTCGTGTCAGCCCACACACTGCTGCTTCTTTTACAGATTTTTATACCCTCAGTTCAGTTTCTTTCAAGCATTCTCAATATTGTAAATCAAATTGTCTTTTCTATTGACAAGGGGTTATCTGGGTGGAACATCTCAGGAACTTGATTGATACTCAGGAAACATCTACCTGGAGCCAGCTTGATAGCAGATATACTTGATGGGATCTCTCTTGGTGTCTTCAGAAACAATAGATTGCAGCATCAGGGTTTTTGGATTTTTACTTGCTGTGAACAAGCCTCAGCTTAGCACGACTTTTCCAGATCTTACTATAGTCTTTTAACAGACTTAAGGCAATTTTTAGAGTGTTCATAACCTGTTGCAGAGAGGACTTCCACCAGTTGTCTCGGGGAAAAGTATGACAACACTTGTGGTCAGGGCTCCAACGGGCTGGACGCTGTGATGAACCCTGTACCATTGTTCAAATGTTGCCCATACCCCCTCTGACTCGGTCTATTGCCTCAGCATTCCCTAACCCGGCAACCGAGTTGTAGCCAATTAAGTTTACATCGGCCTCTCATAGTGGGACCGGGGAATGTACGGCCCGAGATGCCTAATAAACTTACTTTTGCTTGGGGGGGGGGGGGGAAGGAAAAGTCCTTTGTAAATCCAGATTAGAACTGGTCTGATAAGTGCTGAGCTGGGTGTGGGGATCGATTAGCATTTGGAGCACAGCTTCCCCATCATGCCGTGCTTCCCTGCTTTGCTGATCCCAGAATTCACTGCAGTCTCTGCGTCAGGCTTTCCGTTCTCCATCTCTCATGTAAATGAATGGTCATCTGTTCCCATCTCAGATGCAAATGAGACCTAGGGCACTTGTTGCACTCCTGTCACCCTTATCTGGAGGGTTTTAGGTGTGTCTCTCACTGCATCTTAATCAGTTTCTGTTTGGGGGCAGGGGGATGGCGATTCTTTGTGAGTCAGACAGTCTGTGTCCTGTGTCAGGGTTCCCCAAGAACACGGAGCTGACAGGTAACATAGTATTGGAGCAGAGACTGGGCTGATAAGTCTTTTCAAATACTGGGGAAAGGGAGGGGAAGAGAAAGAGAGAAAACAAGCACACGCTTAGGCGCAGAAATAAAACCATAGGCCGTCATTTTGAGGCATAAAACTAAGCTGGCATTTCCCTTCATTATGAAATCATGCCGCATGCAGTACCAATTACACAAGTCATTGTCTGTGGGAAAAAGCAAACAAGGTAATCATGGTTTAATAGAAATTAAAATAGTTTATTTTCATCAAATCATTAATTTACTATATAGTCAAAAATGACTGTTTCTGGCATCTTCCCAGCCCTGATTTAACTGTCAAGCCCTGAATGTGGCAGTGATATTTTAATATGAATTATATGTGTACAGCTGCAGGTAGGCATAGGCAGAGGGAGAAAATATTATTGCGGGGGAAGCGTGTGTGCAACTGTGCATGCACCCCCCCTTTCCCAAGCAGGTATGTCTGTTGTGGGGAAGCAGTGGGGTGGGGGGCAGATTGAGGCCCCCATGGTGAGGGCCGGAGTGGAGTAGAGGCAGGGGTAGGGGTAGGGGTGGGGTGAATGGACCTGCAGGACTGGGGCGGGTTGTGGTACATTTGGAGTCTGGGCCGCTTGTCCAGGGGCATGGGGAGGCTGCCACTGTGCACACCCCAGGGGAGACCTGGGGGAGTCCCCCCGCCCCCCCAGTTCTGTGCTTGGGGTGGAGGCTGGCTGCAAATATGGGCTGGACTCTGCACCCTGCTGCCATTGCCCCAGAGCAGCATAACGCCATGTGCCTGTTGTGTGCAGGGCACAGAGTCCCATGACCTGCCTTGGCCCCAGGGTCCCATTCACCACAGCCCCTCCCCACTCCCTCCCCACTGTGGGGGCCTCACTCTGGCCCCTCATGCCACTTTCCCATGACAGACTTACCTGCTGTGCTAGGCAGTGCTCTGCATACTGCCGGGCTACTGCAGGCTCCAGCTGTGTGTCGGTGTGCACCGCTCTTCCTCCCCACCCATGCATTTGCTCAGAGCCCACTCCTGGGCTGCCCTGTGGGCCTACCTGCTGCCACCAAAGCCCCATGTTTGTGGGGGGGGGGGGGGGCGGGCTAAGCCTCATTAGCCTGGCCTTCCACTGCCTATGGCAGTAGGATTTCATCTACTACAAACTATCAAACTGCAAAAGCTTAAAAACAGAATCCTTTAACATAATTAACCAATTCAGAGAATGACCTTGGACTTGAGAAATCCGTAGTGGTTAAAACAAAGAGCTTGAAAACAGAAAGAGTCTAGACAGCTGAAAATACTATTGAACACATCTTTGGACAGTTCCTCAAGCTCATTAGAGATGGGAACTATAAATTATTTGTTATTCCTCTTTGCTAGAGTAAACTCTCACCTGCCAGGTGTTTTAGTTTCTATATGAGAGAGCCCTTTCGTATCCAAGGCAAAAGAACCTGTGTCTGCACAGCTCTCTTTGCCAAGGAAACTACTGCTTGTGTAACTACACACAGCTGTCTCAGATGGAAGGTGCAAGTCAGACAGTCTAGCTCATCCTGTGCTGCATCAGACTTCTTTGCAATACCACTAACAAGTGTGTACATGTGCATAGGTGATGTGTAAGGGGGGTACAGGAGGGCATGCGCCCTGCCTCCGAGATTGGCCACTGCTGAAGCCACCACCAGCTTCTGCAGGCAGTAGCTGCCCTCCGCACCCCCTCACGGCCAACATAGTTGCTGGCGACTGCAGGCAGTCCTCTCTCGCTGCTGGTGACAGTTCGGATGGCGGCTGCGGGCAGTCCCCACTCACCATCGCTGACAGCACGGCCGGCCGCTCTGGGCTGTTCTTGCTTGCTGACCACTGCTTGCCACCCTCCCCCCCACCGCACTTGCCACCAACACTGCTGTGGCTGCCCATGGGCAGTCCCTGATTGCTGCCGCCATGCCTGCCACCTGTGGGCGGTTGCCGTGCCCCTCCAGCCTTGGGAGGCAAGCGTCGTTCATGTACACGTGCATGCATGCATGCATGCATGCAGGAACAAGTAAAACATATGCCCAATGGTCAAACTGGGTGCCTGGAAGCCAGGACACTTGGATTCTTTTCTCAGCTCTGCACAGATTTGCAAAATGCAACAATTCCTTTTATCTTTGTGTTGCTTACATTGGCGAGCGAGATCATAAAACATAATTGAGTCTAAATAAAACTTTCTATTTGTCTACAAGGATGTGGTTAAACATATATTATGGAGGAGACTTGCTTGTTTGGAGTCTATGTCTTGGCGTGTCTGTCTGAAGAAAAACTGAGGGGAAAAATAATATGACAATTCTGTTGTCTTAATTTGCTCTTGTATTAGGATCAACGAGTTCCAAAGCACAGACTGAGAATACCAACAAGTCCAGCAGGCCCAGACTCATTTTTATTATTTGTTTTAATGTCTCATTAATGCCATCCTCAATGTGGAATGGCACAGTTGACAGAATAGCTGTCTTTGGTATACAGCGGATCACAGTGGTGACTCAGTTGATGCAGGCAGCACAGCACTAACTTGACAGTAGCAGGACAACTCTTTATGTCCTTTGGGTTTTAGAAGAGAAGAGAAGGCACCAAAATTTAACAAGCTGAAGCCTGCTGCACTGGGAATTAAATTGGTCTAACAGAGCCCTTCCTTTGCAGGTCCCAGGCATGCAGTGTGAGTTTTCCCTTGGAGACAAACTGCATTTCAACTATGTTGCATTCTAATAAAGTGAGGATTGTACTCTAACTCAGGGGTTCTCAACTTTTCCAATATTTAGATCTTGTTTGTATTTCTGTGGACACATGGGGAAGGCAGGGTGGGCACTGATGTCCCCAGAACTGAGATTTGTGTGTTAAGTAATGCCAGGTGCAAGCCCAATCAATGTGATGGGGGCTAGAACAGAGGATAGCTGTCACATATCCAGGCCATGTTGGTTCCAGAAGAGACAAAACAAGGACATTAAGATCAATTGGATGGTAATCTATGCAAATGACTGCGAGCTAAAATAATGCGTTTATCTGAAGTTCTTTCAAATGAAAGACAGGATTCCCATAAATGCACTAAACAGACTTCTAAAAATGAATAATTCAGATACACATAACAGTCAGCAGTTGGAAGCAGGGTACTGACTAAAGCTTGTCTTATTTGGTGTGGACAGGAGACCACTCAGGAAAGTCCCAAGGACAAGAGTGGAGAACCACTGCCCAGTGCAGGCCTCTTGCTTTCACTTGGAGGTAAGGGTCAAAGGCTCCACAGCAAAATTCGAGACATCTTAGAGCAATGGGAATGGCCCATTTAAATAGCCTCAGCACATTCTGATCATCTGAAAAAAACAAGGCACTGCCAAATACCTTTGAGTCAGACTCAAATCTAAGGCAGGAGACTATCCCTAGGCTGAAAAGCAAGTCACCCACTCTTCCATATGCACACATATGGTCACTGGGCCAAGAAGGGTCTCAAAACTCAGCCAAGCAAATCTTCTGGGTATCTGATTGCTACAGACATAATTCTACACTGGTTTACAAACAGGCGAAGTGGTGCTCTGCTCCCCAAGGGCATCCACTCGAGTGCTCTTTTCTCGTTTCGATGCTTCAGGACTGTGAAATTCCCTTTTTTTCTTGTTGCTTTTCTCATTTCTTTCAAGCGGCTTTACTCCCAAATCTCTGAGCAGAGGTCTCTCCAGGTCAGTTGGCATCTAGCAGCTTTGCCCAGCAGAAAGAGCAAGACAAGGCCTGTGACCTATAAGGCATTTGCAAAGGAGCTAATGTTGCCTATCCAAAAGGTTCATTCAGGCAGAGAGAAGAAAGGCAGCTCTCCTAAGGGAACCTGGGCCCTGATAAGGAAAGAGAAGCTGGGAGAGAAAACAAAGGGGAGAGCAAAGCACCAAACATAACTCAGGAATTGTGCTCGACGTATCCCTTCTTTCTTAGACAGAGCTTAGCTACTAGCATAGGTGGATGGTGCTGTTTCTTCCTGCAGAGGTGGCTTCATTGTAGCACTGTTGCAGCAGTTGTTAATGAAACAGTAACTAAACTGTGTGGCTGCAGGGCAGCTTTAGAGGCAGAAAGTGACAGGCTGCATGATGAGATGTTACAAAGACTCATAGATGCAGAAATCTTTATAAACAAACCAGATCTCAGCTGCAGAGAGAGAGGTTCTCATGGAAATTTTCAGAGAGTGAAAAGCCTAGAGCAAAATGAATCTGAAATGGGCACTTGAAAAGCCATTTTGATGAAGAACAATTTAAAGTTGATAAACATGAGCCTGGCAAAACGCTCTCATTTTGTAGTAAGCTGTGTTTTGGTGCTAGTTCATAACAGGTTACTTTATTAGGTGCCAGAAGCATACTGAATTTCCTAATGAGTTATAATTCAGACTTTGGGATGTGATGGTCTGGATGACATTATAGATAGGCTCTGAAAGGCTGGCACCAGTTATCAGAATTTGTCTCCCTAGACATTCCCTTCGCCTTAAGTTGCATGAAATTGTTCCTAGACTCAGCTCTTGCATGGGGTTGCTTTGGTTTGTTAGCAGCTGTTGCATATCATCCCTGAAGCAGCTGACCTTTTGTGGTAGGTGAAATAATTCTTCTACATGCTTTGATGAAGGGAACTAAGATCCTTTTGGGTTGAGTGGAAATATGTCCTTGTGTAACTGCTATTGCAGTAGCACCTGGTAGCTGTATCAGGTCCCATATTAACAACAAAGATAGTGCCTGCCCTAGGAAACTCATAATCTAATTGAGTAACAAAGGTATCACACAGTGACCTGGAATAACTACAGACAGTCAAAAAGCCCAAGGCTAAATCGATTCAGTCTTTGCAAGTTAGTTTAAACTGCAGAGATTAAGCTGAGAAACAATTGGATACACATTTCCTTTTGATTCAGGAAATGCAGCCACATACCGGTAGTGGCTCAAGGCAGAAGCCAGGGGTGGGTAGTTGCCCCTGAAGTCTTTGGGATTTGCAGTCCAGCATCACAGTAGTAGGACTCTGCAAGATTGCTCATCACTTCCTCTTCCTGCTTCCAGGTGCCTCTGGGATTCGTAGTTCACAGTCGCAGCCAGCAGTAAATTTCAGTAAGTTTTGTAGGACAGCTCTATACTTGGGGGAAGATGGGTTTAACCCCCCTCCCTGGCTCCAGACCATAGCCAGGGTTTGCCGGGGGGGGGGGGGGGGAAGTGCAGTTCCTGCCTAGCCCTCTGCCCCCTTCTCCCCCCCAAAACTTTCTCTGCTGGAGCAAACAGCACAGCCCAGCCCAGGGCTGGAAAGCATGCTGGGGTGCTCAGGGGATTGTGATTTATCTTGAACCAGGAAGCGGTCTAGGACAGAAGTTTCATAAACTGGTTTGACCCAAATCAGTTAAGTCTGATTCAACCAGATTTATCTTAAATTAGTTTCAGCCATTCTGAAACTGGTTTATGTGCACCAAGCTTCTATTCTGTTACAGGTTTAAACCAGTTTCTTATCACTTAAACCAGTTTATGTGTGACTTCTGTCCCTAGCCTTGGAGCGGGAGTGGAAGGCAGCATTGGTGATGTGTAGAGGGTGCATGCAGGTGCATCCCCTGGAAGTGCCAGCTGGGAGACCCCCCCAGTCAGCGATCTGCCATGGGGGACCTCCCTGGTTGGTGATCAGCCACTGGGGGACCACCCCCCCCTTGGCAATCTGGTGCCCCCCAGACTTAGGAGGCACCAGTCACCCGTGGAAGGCAGGGTGAGATTTTCTAAGAACCCTCAAAGCCCTGCGCCCTTTACTCCCACAAAGGTTTGACAGAGCCCTGGCATGAAGAGCCTCCCCAGCCCAGTTCCTAGGTTAATGAACTGGCTGAAGGGTGAATCTCTCATGGAAACATATTTCTGGAAAGCTAAAGCCTGCAGGGCTGGCTCATCTCAGAAAATGAACTGGATTCCTATGGAGTAATGAGCAGGGGTCTCACCTGACTAGGTCTGAACACAACATGACTCTCCCCAAACAAGGCAAACCCCACTGTAAGATCTGGCTCCTGAAGTGCTGCATGAGTTGGGTTTTTTTGGTCCTGTGACAACCCTTAGCCCAACCACTTTCACCTGTGTGTGTGTATGTGAGGCTGCCAGAGGTGGCTACAAGACATTAACTCTGCAGCTGCCATGTTATTTATGAGGGTGCTTATATCTCTGGCCACATGAACTGCTCCTCAGTCAGGTATTTTCATTGTTCCTGGAGACAGCCTTCTTGCTTACAGGACCTATGCAGTAAAGATGAACTTATGAATGGGGCTGATATTTCCCCTTGGTTAGGGGTACTGCTAATGCCAGTTAGAGCTAAGCTGGAAGTAAGATGCCACCCCATTTTACAGGATGATTTTCAGTCACATGCAGGGAACCCCCAAAGCATTCCAGCCCATCTTCCCTAGATTGCATAATGGGTGCTTTTTGCCTAGACACATTCCCATTATGATGAGGAAATGAATAGATGCTAAGAGTCAGGCAGCTTCTTTGCCCCTGGAAGCTGAGCTGAGCTCTTCAGCTGTTCCTGCTCCTGAATTATAAGGACAGGAGGCAAAGAAGAATGTCACCTGTCAGGAATATATCTTTCCCCTCTACACTGGGGGATGCAGCCTCCAGTGGGGTTCAAGGCCTGTCTAGTACAGCAAGATTTCATTAATGGGTACGTCTATTAGCCTATTTTAATGTGCATTAAATCATCACAAAAAACCCATGTGCTTTTGGTAATATGAATCAGAATAGGTGACTGTACCTTTTTGTAGTACCTCATAATGGAGGTACTAAATTTAATGTGCACTAGCAAATGCACATTAACGAACACGTAGACACGCCCAATAGGCCAGTGTGAAGTGGCTAGTATTCGCTTCGGATCTGGATTTGGCTGATTCAGGGGACGGTGATTTGATGTGGTGATTTGAATCACTGTCCCAAATTGATTCAGCCAAATCTGATTTGGAGATTTGGCCATGGCTGAATCGCCAGAGTCTTTGACTCAGCCCCATCCTCTGCCTGGTCTCGCAGCACCATCAATGGCTGCCTCACCTGGCCCCAGCTCCCGGCTCTTGGAAAAAAAATCTGCGCTCACCGGCTGCTGCCCAGTGGGGTGCGATCCCCACTGCCCCAAGCTACATGGGAAGGGCTCTGTCGTGAGTCCCTTTCCTCTGCCCACTTTCCTGGCCCCAGCTCCTGGCTCTTAAAAAAAAGAAAAAAAGCCCCCACTCACCAGCTGCTGCCAGACAGGGGACAATCCCTGCTGTCCCCCACTGCCCCACGCTGCATGGGGGGCTCTGTCATGAGCCCCCAGAAGCCCTGAGGCTGCTGCAGCAGTCAGTGAGTGGGGGCTTTTTTTTTTCCTTAAAGAACTGGGAGCTGGGGTAGGCAAGGCAACTATGGGGGGGGGGTGCTGGGAAAGCAGGTGGAGGTCAGGGGATCATGGCAGAGCCCCCCACACAGTGTGGGGAGTGTGGAGCAGCAGGGATCCCAGCCCCTGCCAACCTGGCAGCAGCTGGTGAGTAAGGTTTTTTTTTTTAAAGAGCCAAGGAGCTAGGGCCAGGCAGGACAGCTAATGCACTGGAGTGGCCGGGGGGGACTGGGAGAGTGGGCATGGGTTAGGGGGCGCTCAGGGGAACTGGAGGAGAAGGCAGGGGATGGGGCCTGGCAGGGGTCCCCCCATGGTCCCCTCTCCATCCTCCAGCTCTCCCTCCCTTGCCCCCTACTTACCAGCATGAAGTCTGGGTCCAGCTCCCTGCGGCAGCCAGTGGAGACTGCATGAATCTCCAAAGCTGTCCAAATCTTTTCTGAATTGATTCAGAAAGCTTTGAATTGATCCAGAACTTTTAATTGGTCTCCTAATTCGATTTGGATTCGGAGATTTGACAACCGAATCGGGCCAAATCTTCACCGAATTGAATCAGCACCCGAAGCTTCGCACAGTCCTAATGCCCAATGAGTGCATCTACATGAGATCTTTTACTGTGCATTAGATTAATGCACAGCAATTACTATGCAGTAGATTAGTCTAATGCACTGTTTTCTAGTACCTATGAAACAGGTGCTAGAAATTGGTTCATTAAACTAATGTGCTGAAGCAAATTGTCCCAGTCAGCCTAAGCAGCAGGGGGCCACAGGGGGTGGGTAGAGCTGTTCTGGCTTTGCAGGATGCTGCCTCTCTTCTCCATGGAGATCAGGACAGCTCCTGATCTCCATGTGGCTGGAGGGCAGCTGGGACAGTTATCTGAGTCCCATGGAGATTGGGGTGGGTCCTGATCTCTATGGAGCTGGAAAGCAGCTACCTGGTGGCCAGGACAGCTCTCCTCCACCCTTGAGACATCAGGACCAGTCCTGGTGCCCCCTGCCAGCTTGGGGCTGGCACCTGGAGGAGTGTAGAGCTTCCTCTGGCTGCTGCAGGGGACAGAGAGAGCAGGAGCAGTCCTAGACTGAACTTCTGATAGATGCATGTTCGGATGTGTGTGGGGGCACAGTTTAATGTGCCTGAATTTTCTGCCCAGCAAATTCAGGCATATTAATTGCACATGTAGATGCACTCAATATTCACAGGAGATAACTTGTACCTAGGATGCCACCTCTTCTTCTGTTTTCACACACTTGCAGCATTGTCAGTTCTTTTTTGCTCTTTGAAATGATTTGATACAGACATTTTCATCTCTTCCCTCTGGTATGCCTCCCTTGGAAAGAGCTCATTGCGTATGTTCGGGATTCACATAGCTTTACCTGTAACTACTCCCATTGGAAACCAGTGAAGATGAAAGGAATACTGGACTCTTAATCTTGGGTGAGTTCACGAGCTCTCTGCCTGTAACTGATGACAAAGTGGGGGCTAAGCACATTTCAGGTGAAAAGAATTGCTAATATACATTATACATTTTACTCTGAAGTGATTAAATGTATTTTACTCCCTTTCTTTGCCTTGCAGGAGAAAGGGAAATAAAGTCTCTGTGGTAGAAAACTAAACACATCATTGCAGGAGATTAAATGGTCTGAAGCTTATTACATTACAGGCAGCATGTTTGTGGCATAGAAGGACTAAGCTGCATTGAGAAATGTCAGTAAAATAAGTTGCACTGAGAATAAATCCTGTAATACTTCCTCTGAGCTCCCTCTAGTATCATACATGTGTCTCTCCCACATGTGTACCTGTCTTTAATTGCTTGCTCTCACCTGGGACCTGAGGATGTGGATGAAGTCTTCCCCAGTGTCAGCCAAACAATGAGACCACTAGGTCTGCGTGTGGCTTCGGTGCCAACAAGCGCTGCTGTGCTGAATCTGGTCCAAAGGGAGCTGTTCTCAGCATTGTTTCCTTCAAAACCTCCTGGTAACACTCAATAAATCTTGGGTGTCACCGAAGACATTTCACTATCTCATGTTGTCTGGGTGAGCACAGGAAAGCTGTACTCTTCATCCTATTCCTCAACCATTCTGCTTCAGTCTGGTGATGTCTGTAGCACGCAGCCAGGAAACTCAATTTGGTTTGGTGGCAGAAATGGAAAGTTTGTGTTTCAGGTCCAAAAAAATGTTTGATTTTAGGGTTTCATTTTGGTACCAAAGTATCGCTTCAGATTAAAAAAACTCAAATGTTTGGTTCACAAATGTCTCCACAAAACGCTTTGTCTTTTTAAAAAATTTTGACCAGGTTTTTTTCCTTGGACTGATTACAAGTCAATTAATTCAACACAAATTCACAAATTATTTTGGGCAAGCCTGAGACTGAAGAAAAAACCCCCAAACAAAGAGATTTGACCTAGAGATTCCCAGAGCTATGTCAGTGAAGCATTCCAAAGCAGTTCAAATGCAAATTATTTGCTGCCTCTAGGGCTGCTGTATTTTCTGTAAGCATTCGGCTATAAACTACAAGATCCCCTGCGAAGGTAAACTGCTGTGGTTTGCACCTGGGGATACATATGTACACAGTATCAGTGGCTTGCTTGTCAGTGGATAAGTGGTTCCTTTTTCTGAATGAAATAATTTGTATGGCAGCTAGTCTACATAGACAGAAGAATCATAAAACTGTAAATGGTTTTATAGACAAGGCTTCTTTAGCTTTTTATATGAGCCTAATGAGTTTAATAGGGCATTTTGGGGTGATGAAGAACAGCCATAAACAGAAGGTAGAAGAAGGGAAATTTGCTATGGCCTTTAAGGAAAAAACATACATATAATCCCCAGAGGAGCTGGAGGGAGGGAAGCGGGTGTTTAAGAACAGAAATTGCAATGGGAGATCTATACATAAATGAGAAGTACTAAGCCTTTTACATAAAATGTCAGAGGGGAGCAAATGCAGAGGGTGGTTCTGAAGCTAGAGCTCCTTCCTTCTCACATGCAGCCTCCATATTTCCTGTGGGCAGATTGCTAATGTGGTTTTTTCCTCCAGGTGTATCTGTTACAAAAGGAACAGCATCTTCTGGGTTATGGGATGGTAGTGGAACCAAGTGCAAGGAAGATAAAGTCCCAGGCCCTGGCTGTTTCTACACATATGATCAGCTCTTCTTGGTAGTTGTTCCCTCTTTGATCCCTGAATCTAATTTATTTATAGATCACTTGCTCCCTGCAAGGAGGCCCAGCTAGTGTTGGTGTATGCATTCGTGAGCAGCTGATGTCAGAGAAAATCCTGGCGCACAAGCCAGAAAATTTGCAGATAGTAGTCCTGTCAGTGAGGATTTGCCTGTGTTTAGTACCTCCTCCACCAGTCGCAGCATAGCAGATTGTGCGCCACCGTATGAAAACACACCCTGCGAACAAGCTACTTGCAGTCCACAGGATATCCCCTGCATGAAAAGCTTCACAATAAAATAACTCTGTTTATCTTGCACCAAGCGTATCATTAGTCCACCCACAGCAGTCAAGCCACCACACACCTCTGCTGCTTTTAGTCCCAGATTATTAACAGGAGCTGTATATATATATTTTCCCCCTCAAGTGAAGTTTCTCAAGTGGAGGTGCTATGTAGAGCACAATACAGTGAATACCTTTGGGCATGAGTAATCGGCATCGTTTCAAACATTTATAGAAAAAGACCAAGCATTAATAATTTAGGAGCATTTAGGCAGCAGCACTTTGAATCTCAAAGGAGGAAGAAAACCCTGACTCCCTACCATCAGTGATATGAGAACATCTTATAGCAGCTACTTAACAGCATGCAACACCACAATGCTGCAGTTTAGGACAGGAAATAAAGAATAATGCTATAATCAGTTGAATCTAGCCAAAATTTAGGTAGGAAGAATGTTCCTGGAATTTGTCCAAAAACAATGGTATAAGTGGATATACTGAATGGATTACAAAGCAGCTGAAAAACAAGACAATAAGAGTAGGGGAAAACAGTCAGCATTTCCTATGCCAAAAGATTAGCAGTGGGAGAAATTATGTTGTTTAATTTATTTCTAATTATTTGGAAAACGTGGTGAGCAATGAAAGGGCTGAGTATGCATGTGACACAAAAGTCAAGTCTGGAGAACACCATGAAGAACTTTTAAATGAGCCAGCACAGTTAAATGAATGGGCAGCATGAAGGCAAGTCTGGCATCTGAACTCTCCACCAATATTGTCTAAATTCATAGGAACCACTCAGAAAAAAATCCCTGGGCTTCACTGTGGGGAGCTTAGTAGAAACAGCTGTTTTGGGCACAGTGAACAAAATGTTAGGTAATTTAAACAGCGGAATAGAAAATGATATTGAGAATACTCAAATGCCATTATATAAATCCATGGACCATGCCCTGCTAAATCTGGTGAAGGAAAGCTGGCAATAGCCAACAATTTAGTAGCTATGCAAGCAAGAGATTAGCATAGAGGGAATTAAATCTGTTCACAAAATGGGAAATGAATCCTATGAAGGTGATAAAATCACTGAAGTACTAAATGAAAGGATTCTACAAGGTACATAGTAGGAAGGGTAGTATTACAAAATAAGCCAGGTGACCCTGTGTAAACTCAGATGGTGCACCTGCTGTGCCTAATATATGTCTATCTGTAGGGAGTGGACATTGTGGTCAAGCTGACATAGAGAAAATGCTGCTCATATCCTCCATGGTTATTGGTAGGCTACGGGCTGCATGTAGGGAAAATACATTTTTATGATGCTCAGCCAGTAGGCTGCAGAGACAGAAGCATTTCTTCTTTCTTGGACTTGTCGATAAGGAATAGTGCAAACGGGTAGGGTGATCTCTAAATACAGGAGGCAACTCGTCACTCAGGGGCTGGGGTAGCGATGACATGTTTGCACAGAGCTCAGTGGCCTGTGATCCAACCTGGCTGTGGTGTTCAGATGTTACGATTATGTGTGTTAAACACTACTAAGGGTGAACAGTGACAAGTCGCCCCCGGGGGTTACAAGAAATAATGGCCACAAGCTAGAAGACAGCAGGTTTAGATTGGATATTAGGAGGAACTTCTTCACAGTTCGAGTGGCCAAGGTCTGGAACGGGGTCCCAAGGGAGGTGGTGCTCTCCCCTACCCTGGGGGTCTTCAAGCGAAGGTTGGATGTGTATCTAGCTGGGGTAATGTAGGCCCAGCACTCTTTCCTGCTTATGCAGGGGGTCGGACTCGATGATCTATTGAGGTCCCTTCCGACCCTAGCATCTATGAATCTATGAATAAGTCTCGTGATCCCGTCACATGGTGGGTTAGTGCTCCTGCATGGGGCTACATTGCAGTTTGTCTCTATATTCCTTGTCAGGCATTAGATCTGCTTACTGAAAAAATTATG
The DNA here is from genome assembly GCF_052110815.1 of Crocodylus siamensis. Taxonomy (NCBI): domain Eukaryota; kingdom Metazoa; phylum Chordata; order Crocodylia; family Crocodylidae; genus Crocodylus; species Crocodylus siamensis. The sequence goes on from NC_143406.1 coordinate 15,438,656, forward strand.
AAGCTGTGTCAGTGTGTATGGGCCATGGATTGTTATTCAAATAGAGATCTGAACCTTTATATTGAGTGTTTTTGGGCAGGACAAGGGTGATGTTCCAACAGCCCTTCTGTTTGGCTGCTCTCATCTGCGAACGTGGGATTTGCTATTCTAGGGTACTCCTGTATGGCAGAAAACAGTTCTGCAGAGGTACCTCAAACTAGCTCCGAGTGTGTTAGCTTCTGCTAGTGCAGCTCTATGGCTTCCGGTTCCCAAGTCAGCTTGCTCTGGCCTAGCTTGGCGGATCTCTGCACAACACTGCCTTATGCCAAGTAGAAATTAAAGACTCCCCCACCCCCAAAATGTTCCTGGCCAACCAGATAATTCTGATCCTTGGAGCAAATTTGCTCCCTGGCACCTGAAGCTTTGACATCTGTGGTTTGAATATTAAATATTCCTATCCTTTGTAGTCACTGAGTAACCCACATGGTCATGAATTCCTCAGGCTAACTGAAAAGGACAAAAAGAAGTGCTCTTCACACTGTCTACCTTCATTCCCATCCCTTCTGCACATTTGCTAACCTGTAGTTTGCCTTGGGCCAGATTCAGTCCTGGTGGAGCATTGCTGTTAATGCAATTCTACTTGATCTGGGACAGCCTAAATCATAGCACTATTTTAAGCTTAAGCACACATTTATTCTTGCTCCGATTTTTCAGCACAGCCTTTGATGATGCAGAGAATACATACTCTGCTGCCAGATTTTTGTTGTAAATCCTCAAATCATTTAGCAAGTTAGAGCCAATTAGCTCCATTTGAATTGTTCGAATCTGACAGCTGGAAGGCCAGAGAGGCCTTCTGATATTTATCTGGCCTAAATAAATGCATATTCTTATGCCTGTTTCTCTCCTTCTCCCATCCTCCATCCTTTTTATTACATCCACTTGTGTCCTTTTTTAATTAGATTAAAAGCTCTTTGGAGCACATTCTGTTTTTTACGCTGCATTCACACTGATTGCAGTGGAACTCCACATTTCTGATTGCAAGCTGTACTGTACAACAAATAAATAATCATGTTCAGCATGTAGCAATGTAGGCAGTAACAGCCATAAGAAATAGAAGCTTATTTTCCATGAGCCGGATCAACTTCAAGGTGTGTGGTCATTGTCCTCAAACATTTGTGACAAATGCCTCTCTGGTATTATATTCTTTAATGCATTGTGTTTTTGCTAACAATGTGCCATCCTTTAATATGGAAATGTGACTTTGGCTCTGTTTTGGAGATGAAAAAGAGATATGAGGAGGAATGAGCCCTTTGCCCTCTTAACTCTTTGGTTTTTTTTTTCTGTTGCGAAGGAGGTTATGGTTGGGTTGATAAAAGGCAGAATACAGAACATTCTTTCCATTTCCTACAAGCTTTTGATCCATTTCCACTTGGCAGCTTTTGCTTCAGTCAGAAAGGCAGAGAGGGGGCACAGGAGTGGGCGAAATACAGTTACAAAAAATGAGGAACAAGAAGCAGCATCACATTTGTGCAGCTTTTCAGGGCGGATCTACAGAAATGATACTGAGTTGCTTTCTATTCCATGTGAATTCTTTAGTGGGACAGATAATTTAGAGTGATCTAAACGCTGTTGACAAAATATAAACTTGGGAAAAGAAAATAGATGCAGGATAAACAGCCATTAGTGTTCAGAATGATTTGTCCCCACAATGCCGCTTGTTGGGATGATACACAGCACGTGGGAATAAACAATGACAAATGTAAAGTGTTTTATAATAGTCCCGGTCCCTTTGATGTGCTTGTACTGCTATTTATGCTGTGATGCTGGTGCAAAGGTGTCCTTCTGCTGGTTTAGCCTGATTCATTGAAAGTCTTTAAGTTGCATCAGCAACCTGCTGGATAAAATCAGATTCAGGTCCAGTCTCTAAGAGTCCATCAGATCCAACTAGGCACCTGCAGGGACCCATCACTACCACTAAGCTATAACTGCTGCTTGGAGGGGTACATTGTGTATCTAAGAGCTATGCCGCCTGCTGTCCGCTTCCCCAGGTGTCTTCACATCCCAGCAACCTAACCTACTGAGGCCTTCTTGGGGTAACTGGAAAGCGGCATAATTCAGAAACCTCCTCTGCCCTTTTGGGAGTTTTGGATTTTTTTCCCTTAATTTTTCACTTTGCTGGTGTGAGTGATGAGTAGTAGAGAGACAGGTGGACAGGCTGAGATCCTAGCTCCATTAGTTTCATCACCTGGCAAAGATCCTCTTTTCTGACAGCTTTTCAGAGTGGATGGCTCTACCAGCATGGGTCCAATCAGCTGACAACCCACGCTATTATGATACAGCAGATCAGGTGATAGGTAAAGAGGATGAAGTGGTATTTCATGTGAAATTCTCTGAGTATCCTGGGATCCAGATGTATGCAGTGCAAACTGGCCATGTTCCCTGGACTGCATGTTTCCTTAGCTTTTTAATACTACATCACCTGAATCAAAGCAAACTGACCTGACTATCAGTGAAGTGCTGGAGATGGCTATGAAATCTGCCTGAGTGTTTTCAGAAAGAGCTGGCTTCCTAGGACCAAGGAGCATTACACACATTGAACAGTTGTTACCACATGGCAAAGTTGTGACAACTGAAACCCTCCCTGCAGGAGTAAAAATCATCAAGATTCATCACCATGATGCCTCCCTCATTGGGAGAAAATAGTGTGGAGCAGGAGATATGTGGGTGTTAGATTACACACTTTGACTAGCAGGTGCCAAGAAAGTACCTAGCAAACAATTTGCTGCTTCCTAAGAAGGGAAGCCTGTTGTGGGTGATGGATCAACTTGGCAAGACAGGGTTTTGGGGAATGCTATCGGAGGCCCTGTGGAGGGAGTGAGAGGTAGTGGGGTAGTTTATGATGCAATGGTGTTGGGGAGAAATGTTGTCACAGGCATCCTGCAGTTCTTTTCTGGGTCCTGCCTCTTGGTTGACCTTGAACAAGCCATTTCCCTTTGAAAGCAGCCAGTGAAAGAGGGAGATAAGAGCTAGTTACTGTTGTTGATCAACTTTCCTTATTGTGTTGCCCACCCAGGGAGCTCTGCACTCAAGGAGAGCCTTCTTGCTAAGGAAATTTGGAGGCTAAGTAAGTAAACAACAACATCAGAACTGTGTATGTAAACCGCACGCTGATATGGATCAATGTTAATAACAGATCTACAGTTTTAGACCGTGCCAGATAATGAAGCAAAACTGCATGAAAGGAAACTAAAGAAGATTAAATAGCAGACAGAACTCATATGGCATATTCATATTTTTTTACCTTCTAAATACGATGATAAAGGTACAAAAACGGTGACTACATAAACAGAAGAGCTGGAGCTCACAGCAGGGTCATTCAGGACACGATTAGATACCATCCGAAGGGAAATGAATTACTGAACAGGGACAGGCCCCGGTACAAAGAGTGTCCTTTAATTGTTCATGAGAAGCTGTTCTATTCCTGTACATCTGTGACAGAGGTCAGTGCACACTGAAAGGACTGAATGATCAAAGCCCACAATCCTTAGCAAAGCAAAGCAAAGCAAAGCAAAGCAAAGCAAAGCAAAGTATTACTATTAATAAGTAATGTATTTGTAACCCGGGAGCACCCAAGTTACTGTGCTCCCCTCTCCAATAGAAGGGATGGGTGGCAAGCAAGAGTGCTGTGAGAGGGATCTGCAATATGTAGGCCAGATCCCTCTACTCCCTATAGAGTCAGGCCAGGACAAGAGATACTTAACTATATACAGATTTATTAATATATACAAGAATTAAGAGAATTGCTATTAATAAACAGACATATATCATATCTATTCTATGTTTATATCATAGCAGTTATCATATAATACTATGTCCTACAGATAAAGGCTGAAAGATTACATCCCTCAAGGTAGCCCCAAACAATGTGTTGATGAACAATGTATTTAGAATAGACAAACAACAGGTAAATACAGGTGAGCATGTATAAATACAATTAAATAGCAGTCAAAACAAAAATATTCCTGGGTAAATATATATAACCATCAGGGAAAGGGTCCCAGCAGTGCCCCTTAAGAAGTTTAAACTTAACAGTCTATTAAATTACTAAGATACAAAGTTAAAATATCCACAAAATATAAGGCGCAGTGTCACAGCCTAGGGGGCACTCTCCCACAAAATATAAGGCGCCTCAACAACCAATTAGCTCAAGCTTCCCCAGGGATAAAGTGCCCCACAGCTAGGATAGCTCCCTTCCCCTGTGGAAATCCCTTCCCCAACAACTCATGACTCCAGGGCCTGAATAAGTGGTTCCCATTAGGCCTGTGTGAGTAGGTAGCTATTCAACCTGGCTTCCTATCTGGCTGCTTCAGATGCCAGCGATCCGATCTTGAGCTCTGGACCAGGTTCCTGCTTTGATCCAGCCAAAGCGGCTCTGAGGCTCCGGAGCCGCCTTGGAGATGCGAGCATAGGGTATAATGGGGAACCAATGAAATATCTATAACTTTGTTATTTTTTGTTTGATTTGGATGAAACTTGCAGAGATGGTAGCATCTGCTGAGAGCATGAAGCCTGCTAAACTTCAATATCAGCGCAGGGGATTGGGGGGAACTGCACCCTACATTCATGAAAGCAAAACTCATGTCAGGTGTATGTGTTACACCACAGGCGGGGTATGGTAGGCCCTGGTGAGGCCACAAAGCCTGCCAAGTTTCAAGGAGATCGGTGCAGGGGTTTGGGGGGAACTGCACCTCAAGCTGCTGACAGGCAAAACCTGTGTCATAGGTGACCCATTATGTGTTAAGGCACAGTGGGCTGAAAACTGCAGGGATGGTAGCCCCTGCTGAGGCCATGAAGCCTGCCAAGTTTCAAGGAGATAGGTGCAGGGGTTTGGGGGGAACTGCACCTGAAGCTGCAGACAAGCAAACTTGTGACATGGGTGACACTGTGTATGTTAAGGCACAGCAGGGTGAAAGCTGCAGGCTTGCTAGGCCCTGCTGCAGCCATGAAGCCTGCCAGCTGTCAAGGAGATAGGTGCAGGGGGGTTCTGGTTTCTGGGGCCCCCCATCCATGGGAATGTGATGGGCCCATGGGGCCCTGCACCTCTAGCTGCTGACAGGCAAAACTCAAAACATGGGTGCTTGTGCAACTGACTGTCTCTGTCTTGGGGCAGTTGATTGTCTGTATTGATTATTTCCGCTCTTTAGTCTGTGGTGTTGTAAGTGTTAATACTTGCTAATTAAATTGTTAACACCTAATTAACACCTACAGTCTGGACTCTGTGCACCAAGTTGTGCACCGACACGGCGTTCCCTGCGGTGGACCTGGGGATGCAGCTGCTAGCCACTCCCTCTCACAAAGGGGTGACTTTGGGCTGTTTAGGGTGCTGGTTCTGCCTGCTGGCCAGCTCACACCAGCTCCTTTTAGCCCGTCCTCTTCTCTGTCCCTCAATGCATCTCTCTTGCTCTGGGCACACGGCGCCTTTTATTCATTCTGGATGCTCTGCCCTGGAGTGTTGTCAGAGCTGCAAAGAGCAGGCTACAACCAAGTCCAGGGTTCTCCTCTCCTCCCAACCCCCCCTCCCCCGGGCATGGGTGGGGCCAGCCGCTTCCCAGCATTACCTGATTGGTGGACAGGCTCCACCAATCACAATGAAGATTCTTCAAGACTGGGCTGCTGGGCTGTATCGTTAAGTCCACTACATATTAATAGATTAGTGAGTATAGATGTAATAGTAAATACCTTGGTTGCATGGGGCTGGAGGGGGGCAGCCAGGATGGCCAGGGTGGAGATGGAACTGGGACTAGCTACCTGGATCAAGGACAACAAGAAGTCCTTTTTTAAATACACAGAAGGCAAAAAGAAGGTACAGGTAACGTGGGGCCCCTGCAAGATATGCTAGGAAATCTGGTCATCACACCAGATGACAAAGCTAACCTATTTAACAATTTCTTTGCCTCCATTTTCCTGAGCAGGGACCGGATCAGGCCCCCCCCCAGGACCCCCTTAGGTCCCAAGGTCATTGCAGGACCCCTGGCATGGCTTTACGAGCACTCGTGGTGCTCTGGTGTGGTGCCAGAGGACTGGAAGAGGGCCAACATATTTCCCATCTTCAAAAAAGGGAGGAAGGAGGACCCAGGAAACTATAGGTCAGATAGTCTTACCTCGATCATGGGTAAGTTTTTTGAGAGAATTATCCTGGCACATGTCCATGAGGGGCCAGTGGGGGAGATTATGCTTAGGGGCAACCAACACAGGTTCACTAGAGGCAGGTCCTGTCAGACCAACCTGGTGGCCTTCTATGACCAGGTCACCAAATCCTTAGATGCAGGGGTAGCAGTGAACGTAGTCTTTCTGGACTTTAGGAAAGCCTTTGACACTGTCTCTCACCCCATTCTCATTAAAACACTGACGGACTGTGGCGTCGACACCTACACTGTCAAATGAGTTGTTAACTGGCTGGAGGGCCGCACCCAGAGAGTGGTGGTGGATGGGTCATTTTCGACCTGGAGGGATGTTGGCAGTGCGGTCCCCCAGGGCTTGGTCCTTGGCCACTCACTGTTCAACATCTTCATTGGTGATTTGGATGAGGGGGTAAAAAGCACCCTGTTCAAATTTGCTGGTGACACTAAGATGTGGGGAGATGTGGGCATGCTAGAAGGGAGAAATAGGCTGCAATCAGACCTCCCAGGTTACAGGGGTGGGTGGATGAGAACAGGATGGGATTCAACACTGACAAGTGCAAGGTGCTGCACCTGGGGAGGAAGAACCAGCACCAGACCTACAGGCTGGGGAACTCCCTTCTCATCAGTGCAGTGGCAGGAAAGGATCTTGGAGTCATCAGTGATGCCAAGATGAACATGGGCCGGCAGTGTGGGGATGCAGTCAGGAAGGCCAACCGCACCTTGTCATGCATCCACAGATGCATCTCGAGCAGGTCCAAGGAGGTGATCCTCCCCCTCTATGCGGCACTGGTCAGGCTGCAGCTGGAGTACTGCGTCCAGTTCTGGGTGCCGCATTTCAAGAGGGATGCGGACAACATGGAGAGGGTCCAGAGCAGGCCACACGTATCATCAGGGAGCAGCAGGGCAGGCCCTACAAGGAGAGGCTACGGGACCTGAACCTGTTCAGCCTCCACAAGAGAAGGCTGAGGGGGGATCTAGTGGCCTGTTACAAACTAGTCAGGGGGGACCAGCAGGCACTGGGGGAGTCCCTGTTCCTCCTGAGCACTACCAGGGGTGACCAGGAATAACGGTCACAAGCTGGCAGAGGGTAGATATCAGGAGGCGCTACTTCACTGTCAGGGTGGCTAGGGTCTGGAACCAACTTCCAAGCAAAGTGGTGCTGGCTCCTACCCTGGGGGTCTTTAAGACGAGGTTAGATGAACACCTTGCTGTGGTTGTTTGACCCCAGTACTTTTTCCTGCCATGGCAGGGGGTCAGACTCAATGATCTGCTCAGGTCCCTTCCGACCCTACCAGCTATGAAACTATGAAACATAAGTAAGACATTAATATAGTAGTATATAAGAAGGGATGTTGCCATATAAGACACTGCAAATTTGGAGCATGGTAATATAGCAAAAGTACAAATTGAGGGAGTTTATATGCCACATATATACTTCTACAAACTTCTTTTTGTACCTTTCAGCCAAGGCGAAACACAGAAGTTCAAATTAGTTTCAACACTTTTTTAAAAGCTGCTATGATTCTGGCACATAGTTTAAAACAGAAACATAACTATGCTCATTTCCCTTCTATAGCACCAGGAAATGATGTTACAGAGAACAAAAGAAAAATCCCCCTTAAAATCCAAAGTTTTGAGCTCTTTAACTTTGGATCACAAATGAAAAGAGGACCAGGAACCTTTCTTGCTGTAAATCAACACCTCGGCCTCAGCTGGGAATCTATCCCTCAGCTGGGGGTCTATCTGGGTATTTAAATTAATTGAGCTTTCAATTTTGGAAGAAATGGCATATTCCCTTGACCTCTCACCTAGAAAACAACAGACCTTTTGACAGTCTTCGCTAAAAATTTAACCACTGACCATTAAATAAAAAGCACACTGGATTACTGGAGCAGATCTCTTTTGTACTCATCCTCCCAGCTGTGTGGATAATACTGTACAGGCTTTTACGGTATCAGAAACAGAACTCAAATTGAAACAGAAGATTTTTTTTAATGGATCCCTCCTGCATAGACCATTACCTGTCCAGGACAACTTGTTTAGGAAGGACCCAGTCAGTGCTGAAAGGCATAGTAGCCCTTGCAAAGGGATTTTGTGGCTTCAGGTTTCTGGGTTCTCAACAGGTCTGTGAGGGGTCTAGTTTTGTGAAAGTGATGAGCACCCCCACATTAAGAGCCAGGCCCCACTCAGGTGCTTTAATCTGGACCCCTGCAACTAAGATCTTCAAAACTGATGGTTTATGGAAACTCTTGGCTATAGTGCTTAGACAGACTTCAGTGACAAAAATACACAAGGGACCACACAGGGCCAGCCTTAGGGAAAATGTTGCCTTGGGCGAACTTGCATTTTGGTACCCTTTCTACCACCTACCCCACAAGCCAGTGGTGCTGCTGCAGGCAGAGGCAGGCAGGGGCATGGGCCACAGTCCAGTGGCAGGGGAGGAACAGCTTGGTGCACTGGGCAGGTGGGCAGGCAGGCACCACTGCTGCTGTACAGGAGCAAGGTGGGTGGACTGAAGCAGGAGCCACCCTGCCCGAATGTGCCTGGTCGGGCTCCTCCCCAGCAGTGGCTGGAGGCAGGTGGCGGGCGGCAGGTGGGGAGGGGCTGGGCTGGGCACTACTCCTCCTGCCTGCAGTGGGGATTGGCTGGGGTGGGGAAGGGCAGGGCAGGGGAAGAGCTCTATTGTGACTGTAGGCTGCTCACATATGCATGTGTGTCTGCACATGTGCGTGTGGCACCCCCTCAGCATGGTGCCCTGGGCACTTGCCCATGTTGCCCACCTGTAAGGCTAGCCCTGGGGCCGCAGATGCTGTGCACAGTACTGACCCCAGAGTGGCAAACCTTAAAGTTAGGTATATAGCTGGCTTCCGAGTCAGATTTTTGGTCCTGTTGGGAGGCACAATGGTGTGCCCATTCTGAATCCTTAAACCCACTGCTGACTGTGCACATCAGAGGATAGTGGCTTATTAATGGTCCTTGTGGCCTAATTTGTAGGTATGGAAACAAGGTCCACTAACACACTTGAAAGGCAGTCCTTGCAAGCGCCAGGTGCTGGGTACCTTGAAGTACTGCTGAAATGCTGTCAGGGAAATTATCTTTATATACCACCAGCATATTGTGTATGGAAAGCACTGTGAGTTTCTTGTCTGAAAAGCACTGGCAGTGCACATTATTATCAAGCTCATTCTAGCTCACAGCCACTGCACACATCTCCTTTGCCCATACGCCAAGACAAGGAAATTCTGACAAGGCAATTCAGTTGGAAATACATGGACTTTATGGGGAGAGCTACACTGTGCTGGATGTGCAGTCAAGCAGCGAATGTGCTGCAGCACGTTTCAGAGGGGCAAGGGACTCCTGTTTGGAAACCAGATCTTTCCAAATTGTCTTTGGCAATTCCTATTTTATGCACTGAACAATGTATGTTTTTGTATCTTGATGCAGAACAAGCCCAACTTGTACATGTTTTCAGCTGCTGTCAGGTCCGCATAAGCCTAAACTTATTGTGGTTTTTAAAAAGTCAGTGCTAAAGCAATAGTGATTCTTTTCTTCTGTGATGACAATGAACTCCTCTGACATGCTACACTCATTGGAGGCTTGGCTCATGTCAAAGGAGGACATGTTGGCTCTTTGGAGAGTCATCTGTTACTGGCAAATGGCATCTGCATTGTGTAGTCTGGAGTGAAGTCAGTCAGGCCATCTGAGATAGTATATCCAGGGACTGTGTTTCTAACTGAGCAAGAATGATTACAGAAATAAAGATAAATAAAAGATGAAATACAGTAAATAAGGGAAATAAAGGCTGAAGAAGTAGCAGCATGAAAGGAACTGAACGGATGCAAGACAGCTCCCAGCTCTGGGAAGAAACAGTGATGGGACCCCCTGTGGTTTATTTTATTTTCTTCCATGAGACCAGCTGTAAAGGACTCCCATCCTGACGACTGCCCCTCCAGCGAGTGATAGAGATAGGCTCCTCTGCAATTGTTACTTCAGGTCATCCTGTGACCAACAGCACTGGGGCAGCAGTGCCATAGTGTGCAATGTGCAGTTCACCAAGGCTGGGTTATGAGGGGCATCAGCATCCTCCAAAACTTGTTCCATGTGAAATATGAGATGACAGAGCCTTCCAGCTCAGGCTGCTAAGGAGGTTCTGGATACTTGTGTCTTTATGGTTACTGTTATTGGACACATGACCCCAGCTGACATGGCACCAATGTCAGTTTAGTACGTTGGGCTAGAATCAGCAATGCAGGGACAGATCCATCATTGGCCTTTTCCACCACTAGTGACTGCACTGTAGTTAAGCCTCCCAAGCAGGCTGTGATAACAAATATTAGCTAGGTAAGGAAGGCCCTTATTATACTTGATGGGAAACAGTGATGAGACACCCTTTACCAAAGCAAATATACAAAGAGAAGAGAGGAACTATGCTCCTTGCAAGGCTGATGCTAAGACAATATTAGAGACACTAATATCTTTCAAAAAGCAAACAAGCTTTTGTCAGGGATTTGTCTGAAGGAGACTTCCAAGCACAAAACCAGGTTTTTATCAGGAACACAAGCCATCCATCACTAAGGATGTAGTCAGGCTCGGATAGCGCGTGGGAATCATTGTGGCTCTGAATGAGTGATGTTTGAATGCTGACTTCTTCCCAGCCCTCTACTGGGTACAAAAGTGCCCAGGGAGGAAGTTCAGGGAGCAGGGACCAGTAATGTTGAGACGTGATCTGAAAAGCTCTGGTAAATAAACAGATGTGCCTACCTGAACCCTGTGCATGCTTGCAAATCCTCAGGGGACTGTGATGAAAGAGTGCCTCCATAACCTCAACTGGACAAACGCCTTCTGTAAGGAAAGAGAAACCATCTTGATCTCTGGAAATCCTCCTCCTTTCCCAGAACAGAATCTGAAAAAAACACAGGCTGGGCTTCTCAAAGGAATTTCCAAATGTCTATCAAAGTCCAGTGAGCTCTGAGTAACCCAGCAATGTCACACTCCCTTGAAAATACCAGACCAGTCAGCATCTTGAATGGGGGAACATAATGTGCTTCAGTGATGAGGCAAGACAGGTGAAACCAATTCATTCTGCTTACAAGACACTGGTCGCTCCATTTGGCCATTAACACAGCCTGCCATAATACATTAGCCAGCCATTATCACAGATGACTTTATTTAGTGAACAAAGCACACAAATTCAGGCTGTGCCAATTCATGTTTAGTGGAATTTATTATTAAAAACAGAAGTTACAGACCCAAACTTTAAATCCTCTTCCTTTGGGTTTTTTTTCCTTCCCTCCCTTCATGGCTTTCTTTGTTTTTCTCCTTCCCATTTGCTCCTTTTCTAACTTTTCTGATGTGTCTCCTTTTAAACAGGCTGGGCCAAAGTAGAGGCAGTGTCAGTATTCTCGCCAGGCTGCTGTGGAACATGCTGTGGTCTTAATATGGTGTAGGCAGCCGCTCCCACTGGGACTGAGATATTTCTGGTCAGTAGGTCAGGCAACATTAAGGCTGCTTTCTTTGTATTCAGCAAGTTTTCGGAGCAGCTACAAGCAAGCAGAAAAGTGAAAAGAGAAATACCACATTTTCTTCTTCAGCGAACATGCTGGATCCTGGATCCCTGATGCAGAAGGGAAGGCAGGGAGAAAGTCACATTTTCAAGGCAGGGAGAAAGTCACATTTTCATTAGGTCTCTTGTATTGGGCTCTCGCACGTGAACACAAAATCAATATCTACATCTACATTTAACTAAAAGCTTATATGAATACTGTTTGAAATGGCCAGTCTTGTGCCAGTCACTGTGAGGTAGACTAGAGAGTCCCAACTTTGACTGTAAGGTGCAAGGTCCCAGAGGAGGAGCTACAGCCAGCCCTTCTGGAGACAGCAGAGCTGCTGTATTTTCAGAACACAACAAGGACTCAGTGTGAATAGTCAAATCGTAACGTCAATAGAAAAGAAAAACTTTATTTTGAGTGTAAAGTTTTCAGTCAGTATCTGCCAACTGATAAGAATTTGTCCACCTTATGCTACCCAAATTATAACAAAAGTGACACAGTAAAGCAGAATGGAGAAACTGCACTCAAACTGAGAGTGGGAAGAACAATGTAGCTCATTGTAAACATTATATACCCTAATTGGAGGCTTTGTTTAGTGTGTCTTGGAAATTAAATTCCTGTTTCTTTTTTTAAATAGCTGTTATTTTCTTAATTCCATGCCTGAATAAGGGCATTTATGTGGCCAAATGAATCCAGGTTTTAGCATGTTATGAACTTGCTAAGCAAGGTAGCTATTGTCTTCTTTTGAGAAGGCTGGCTTTTGTCAAGCCATGTTTTGCCTTTCTGTTTTTCTTAATGTTGATGCATATTCCCCATTTGCTTTCACCATAGTCTTATAATTATTGTATTAATTAAAGGGTGAGGCATTTATTTTACTTTTCTGTTCTTTGCAAGCCCTTTGAGAATTCCTGCTGTTTCTGGATTGGCTTTCTGTTCTTGCATGTATAAGCAGAACATTTAGAAGTGGAGGATTTCATAGTCTCATTGATTTTAAGATAAAAAAGGGACCACTGTGATTATCTTGTAGGAACCCACAAGACTTCTATTAATTAACCGTTGTGTTGTCTCCAATAGATGCAGTTGAACTAGAGCATATCTTGTAGGAAAAAAAAAATCCATTTTTAGTATAAAGATTTCTAGTGTGGAAAACACATCGCTGTTCTTGTCAGCTGTTGCAATGGTGATTTGCCCTCGTTGTTAATAACCCAAGGGACAATGATGCAAAATGAATTCAGCAGAACAGTGTATACAGGGACGGGGTAGCAGCCTTGTTCTGCTCACATGCATTTTGAGAACTTTCTATCAAGAGGAATGCCCCTCACAAAACACAGCTAACTGGGCACATCTACACATGAGTTTTACTCTACATTAGACTAATTTAATGTGCAATAACTCATGCCACTATCTACACATGCACCGGAATTAATGTGCAGTAGATTAATGTACTCAAGTGTAGGATAGTCCCATCAGACACACGTACTGTCCTTTGCTGAAGTAAATTACCGTACTTAAAAACACATATAGATGGTAGCATTGGGCTTAGTTGGCTCAAATTGAGCCAGAGTATATTCAGTCTCATTAATTACACATGCAGACATGCCCACTGGGAAACACACATTTGCATTTTAACGGTAAAACTTAGTAAAGTGCAGGATGTCACCGAATGCATCACATGGCACGGTTTTTGGAGATGCTGAGGCTCTCAGGACTTGGCATCCATGCTAGAAGTGTTGGATAAGGCCCTTAGAATATAAAGTCTTGTCCCTTGAACAAGGTTAGGTACCTTGATGGCAGGTTGCTCAGTCAACACTATTTATAATGCTTCAAACATAGGCCTTCCTACTGTAATATTATAGCAACTTGAGGGTCTTAAGGGGTCATTTCACCATTATGTTCCAGCCTAAAACAACTCAGTCCACACAATTAATTTAATTCTGTTTTTGTGCTTGGTTCTGCCAATAGGACAATGTGCAATATGCATAGATCATGATGTCCACTTTTACCCTCTTTGACTCAACAAGGTTTTTTAACATCTCAGCAGCTTTGTGGTAAAAAACTTGGAATCTTCTATTTCTGCCCAGTTACATCTTGGCAGTACTAAAATATACAGGCTCACTCAGGTGCATATCTGTGAATTTAGGGGCTTAATTTTAACCACTCTAGCTTGAAAAAATAGTTCAAATCCACTGAAATTTAAATGCCACTCATTTAATTAATCTCACCTGAATTTATGTGTGAGTCTAAAATGCCTGAAGGTAACAAAGAAATTGCTTGGGCTTGGGGGTTGTGGAGCTGCTTACATGAGGTTCTTTGTAGGAGAGAGAGAGATAATAAAACATGTTTGGACAAGTTTCCAGTGAGGCAAAACTGCTGCAATTGTTTGAAACAGTCTGAAAAATTGATCCCATTATGTCTCTGCTGTACCAGCAAAGCATGAAAATCAAGCTCTAATTGTTTCAATGATGTGAGAGAAATGCACTATGGGAATGTTTTGTTCTCAAAAAATAAGAGATGTGTGTGAGACTGACACCACTAGAAAGGGACATGGCCCTTCCCTGGTAGCTGATAACAAATGGCTGTGGTCTCCAGAGTTTCACGAGAGAGGATCCTTCTGCTTTCTATTACTTCTATCCTGCTCCCACCCCTCCAAAATTACCTCCAGTTTCATAAATAATAAACATTAAAATGTTTTAAATAGACTCTGCATGAGCTTTGATCCACACACACTGACACCAGGGTTGGCTGTCATGGTCCAGGGGGAGTTGACAGGACTGTGCACCGGTGCAGGGCCCGTGCTAGCAGATGCTCATGTCTTGAACTGTAAAACAGAAGACAACCCTGAGGAACTTCACTGCCTTGTTCCATAATCCTTGTCCTGCCTCTCCTTCAGTCATTCATTCCCAACACAGGTTACACCTTGTCTGAACCCTGGGCTATAAGCTTTTTGTGGCAGCAATACTGTCTTTTATTTTTTTATTGGGCTGTATAGTACACAGACATCTTTTGGGGATTGCAAATAATACAAAATAATAACTACTTTAGTTTAGGCAGCATTGTCAGGTCAAGCTCCCCCCCGCCTTGCCCCAAATATCATCAATTTGGCTTAACATTCATTTAATTAAAAAAAAAAAAAAGATTATGCATTGTTGCTTTTAAAAAAAAGAAGTTTAATGTAGGGCTTTCAAAATATTAGGGCTCGTTTACCAACTTTTCGTTGCAATCAGGGATAAAAATATAGGGTTTTCTCTTCTTTTAAATGAAAGCGGAGGTGTTCACATGAGTCCAGCAACTAGGGGTTTAAAAAGCCAACCAAATAGTGTGGAACTTGTACTAAATTGTGAGGGCTGCCAGTGTGACAGCAGTCAAAATCCATCCTCCTTAACCCTGTGTGACTGCTCTCCTAGCCCATTCGTGCCCAATATCCCTACCCAACCAATATGGGCGTGCTGCTTTTCCTTCTTTATCCTATATAACCTTGCAAGAACAATAGACAAGATCCATCATCACCATCATCATTATTGCTGCTACTATCATTATTATTGACAAACAGAACTAGAACATGATCACATTTACACTGATGTAACTTAAGGGTAACTCTGCATGAAGTATATGTATTGCTCATATTCTCCAAGAACTTGCGTTCTCCCAATTGTTTAAGAAAGGATGACTTATTGCCTCTGAGAGCTACAATATGTCTCTTTCCTTTTCCAAATTAACTCTAATAAATGGCGGCAAATCAGTGCTCCACAAAGGGAGGCAAGGGAATTATTTAGCTCATTTTCCTTATTATTAGTAAGGGATATATTTTCACCCAAGCTGAAATTCTGTGCCTGCAAAACTGGTACTGTTATTAATCTGTTTCCCAATGAACTGCCAATTCTGGATATGAATTGCAAAACAGGTTTTACCAATATATGTAGCAGTTCATGTTACAAATATTATTCAAATCACTGTAGTGTAACTTATTTGCAGAAATGTAATAGAATGAAAACAGCAACATAATGAAAGTATTACATAAGGACTTCAAAGTTGAGCCAACAAGATCAATCATACACTTTCAAAATATTGAGAACTTTATCTCCAATCAGTTAGCTTTTATCTATTTAAGAACAAACAAGTTTGAGGAAACTTGTGGTGCATCATAAATAAGCTGGAAACTGGCTGTTCTGCTGGAAGTAAATAATTGATTTTAGGGAAAAAAAAATCCGTTTATGCATAGCTATTTCAATTACCTGGATGATGACAAGGAACACGGGGAGAGGTTAATGGTTGTAAAATATTTAAAGAAAAGATATTTGTCTGTGCACGCTATATTTTCTCTTTCATTTAGCCACTAGAGGGAAATTATTGGTGAAACTAAATGATTGGTATGTATGACTGTTTAAGCCCTAGATATATGCAAGCTACTCAAAGTGCGATTTAGACAAATGATTTGTTCATTAGCAAGACAGCATGGGGCTTCTAGCTATAGGAATGGAAATTAAGGGGTTCTTCCTCGGATGCCATCAAGGCGGAAATGTACACAGGCAATGGAAGAACTGGTTGAACTGCAAAGCACACAGCTGGGTTGAGGAGCAGAGGGTCAGCAAAAAGTAGATGTACAATATGAGTTACCCCTGAGCCTGGAGATTTCCAGTTTCACAGACCTATGTTTGTCTTTTGCAGGGCAGGTGCATTTTGCACTCTTTGAGCCTCCATGTTCTGTCTACACTGCTTCTATGCCAAGCCTGGGCCTGCCTCTAGGAAACAGGCCTGGTACACTCTCCCATTCAGCAAGTACCAGAACCCAGTTGATTATACACTGTAGCAGAAGCCCTTGTGCCCAGGGCTGCTCTCAGATTTTCTGTCTCGGCTGTGCTTCTTGGTGCATGCTCAGGTCCACTCAAAGCTGGCTACACTGTGTCATTCCTGTGCTCTGGCCCCTGGCAAATGAGAGAAAGTAGGTGGGACGTGCACTTGGTGGTGGTGCCAGCAGAAAAGGATGGTGTCCATGGAGAGCATTGGTCAGGCTCTGACCCTGATTTCAGTACTGGGTAGAAGGACTGGAGCAATATAAAGGGCCCCTAAAAGCACAGCACTCAGCTGAAGAAGGATTCCCTCAGGTTGGCATTGTGGAGGACAGCTATAAGCCTTTGCAAGGAGGCACTTTCTGGAAGGAGGTGCATGTAGATAGAACGGTACAGCATGCATTGTTGGGCAGCTTGGATAATTATAGGGGAGCCTAAGGATGCTGCTACCATGGAGATATGCAGAACTGGCACCTGAACTCATTGCTCCTGAGTCCTAGTCCAGTGCCTTAGCCAGTGAACCCTCCACCTGCCTTCCCCAGATGCTAGAAGAACAGCAGTCTTCCTTTGAATATCTCCTTTGGCCTTCTAGCTCCCTTGATTTTCCTTTTGCTTCCCTTCCTCCAGGCTGCATCTGAGCTCAGTGAATTGAGCACATGCTGGATAATATTAATCTAAATCACTTTGCCCAGTGAATTCTCACCTCCATGTGGGAATGGGAAATGATATTCTTCTTTCCTGCCTGTGTTTATTTTTCTGAGGTGATCCATTTGGCTGCATCAATGTTTAACATGAGAACTGAGACTTATTATTATTATTATTTTATGCGCAGAGGTAGTTGAGCCTTTTGTGTTTGATTAATTCACATCTGATGTTCTTTCTGTTTGTGTTGTGCTTCCACAAAATAATTTAGCCTCCAAATGCATCATGTTGTGTTCATTGTTTTCCTGTCTCTTTGGAAGTTGTTCTGAAATTGATATCACATGTGTACAAACTGACAATACATTTGGGACACAGTATTGCTAGGCTGGCTTTCTGCATTTATTTTAGCTGCCCTGCAGTCCTAAGAAACCAGGTGGAGGGGCATCCTCCAGTGTCCTCTGATGCAGGCTGTTTCACTGTGTTGTGGTAGCAATGCATGTCTGCAGTGCCACCTTAATTGTGAGGCTTCACTTAATTACTAATTCTTTAAAGAGTGGTGCAAGATGGAAGCCCTGTAGTCAGTCATAACCCATACCAGAGGCAACACAAGATGCTGTGCTATTGATTTCTCCATAGCTAGTTATGAATTTGAAGGACCTTTGGGTGATGTCACTGGTCTTTGTGGTTCATTTGGTTTTTCACGGATGTCCGTGGACCATTTATCCTGGTGATTTTGTGTTATTGATTCTCAGCCATTAGGAACTACATTGAACCTCCAGCTTCCAAGAATTTCCCCATCACCTGCTAATGGATTATGGTTACTACTATGTTCAAACCAATGAAAAGCCTGTAACACATTAATACTTACCTGAGCCAGCTACTTCCCATAATAGGTACTTTATGCAGAAAGTACCATTAAAAAAACTGCTTCACGGGGACTGTCAGTGGCAATTAAAAAAATAATAATTAAAAATATATTCCTGTTGTCTAGCAAAATTACTGCTGCTGATCTCAACTGATTATGCAAGCCTTAACTAGGACTTCCCTGGGTTCCCAGAGTGCATTAGAGCTCTGATCTTTTCTCTTGAATTTATCTCTAATGTAACAAAAGTGAGATGCTTCTTGGAACTGGTTAGATGAAAGACATAAAAAGAAATTACTGTAAATGAGTAGTGGCTGTGGAATTGCCTAGGGATGTTTAGAACCTGGGCATTTATTTTAATGCCGTTATCTCTCTCACTTACTTGAAAGAAGCATCATCTGAAATTGAGATTCATACTACCCAAGAACTGCCCAGCAGATGGAAATTGGTGTGTGTGTGTGTGTGTGCGTGCGTGCAGGTAAGAACTTGGGTTAGGATCATAGAAACACAAAAAAACTTGTTGGAAGGGACCTCAGTAAATCATCCAGTTTGACCCCCTTCTCAGGACAGGCTAATCTCTTTCTACACCATGCCATCCAAGCTGTCCATGTTAGGGCACTAACTTCTGTATATGGATGCTCAGCCAGCCCATTGGCAATATCTAAATGTCTAGGTACCAATTTGATCTCCCTTGCAATTGGCACAGCTATTTTAGCACTGTAAGATGCCTATGCCTCAATGCTGAGCTCACAGGATCATTTGCATGGTGGGAAGGTGGGGTCCTTGGTAGTACAAAAGAATTCAGCCCTGCTCTAAGGAGACAAGATGAAAGATTGACCAGAGCCATTTGTTTACAAGGCAGAGAGTTGTACCTCAGATAAACAATGCTTTGCTAGTCCTACCAATGGGTGAGAACATGGAGACTGCTGCTTCAGTCCCTGCTATGCCAAAGGGCCGCTGAGACTTAATAGCTTTTATGACCAATGTTATATAGAAAGTTAGACTGATTGACCCTAACACTCACTTTTGGCCTTAAAAGGTACCATAGTTTCATAGTTTCTAGGGTCGGAAGGGACCTGAGCAGATCATCTAGTCCGACCCCCTGCCATGGCAGGAAAGAGTCCTGAGGTCAAATGACCCCAGCAAGGTGTACATCTAACCTCCTCTTAACCCCAGGGTAGGAGCCAGCACCACTTCTCTTGGAAGTTGGTTCCAGACCCTAGCCGTCCTGACTGTGAAGTTGCGCCTCCTGATATCTAACCTAAATCTACCCTCTGCCAGCTTGTGACTGTTATTCCTGGTCACTCCTGACAGTGCTCAGGGGAACAGGGACTTCCCCAGTGCCTGCTGATCCCCCCTGACTAGTTTATAACAGGCCACAAGATCCCCCATGCAAGGGATCTGGTATGTTCCTGGAATGCCTGAAGGGTTAAACAGAGAAGTACATTGATTAAACATTGGGGGTTACGAGCAGTTTGTTCTGAAAGGGCTCAACTAATCCAGCTTCTGACTGTACTAAGTCCCGAACTGTGATGTCCCATTGCTCTGCATAGTATAAAAGTTACTGTGTTGTAACCCTAGGCTCAGTTGAATTGCACTGGAGGGTCAAGATGTTCCTATGGACTGTTACTGAGGAACTCTGGGACAGGACGTGCTCGGTGGATATAAGTGCCTTGCAGCATTCCCCCAGTTCCTTAGCACTCCAGGGCAACCCATCTAGCGGTGCATCTAATGTAGCTCAGGTCACTCTGTTTGCAAGGCTGTACAAATGCATTTGTATTGATTACCAAGGTGGATGTGAAGATACCTCCTTTTCTGTAACAGGTTCTGATTTGAGGGCTCTTTGATCATTCTGCCTCAGCTGGGGAAATGTGATGGTTCTCTTTGTTTCACTTAATGTCCCTCTTTTACTTTTATCCTGTTAAATAATTTATTCTTGTTTTTTTTTTTCTATTTGCTTTTATATTCCTGCTCTACTTCCCTATTAAAATTCTGCCTTGGCAGCTCCTGATTAAACTTTGAAGATGTTCCTCCTTGTCCTCAACCTTTCTGCAGAAGCCAGCTGCTCTCCTTTGCAGCTGGGGGTGGAGGTAGGAGGAGAATACATTTAACTCCATTGCTGCTATGGGCCGCTCCATTGACCTTCTTTTTTCCTGGCAACCCCAGCAAAGCACGCTGTAGTCAATGCACAGCAATCATAATTTACACTCCACTTTCAGTGATAACAGTCAGAACGTGGTAGTAATAAGCCATTCAGCCAAAACTGAGTGAAAACAGCCTTCACTTAATACTCTCAATTTCTTTCCATGATTTAAAAATAAAAAGCCAGGCTAAACTTGAGACAAAAGTAACTAACTGGGGGGAAATCTGCTCATTTTTACAGGTTTGTCATCTGATTTCTTCAAAGTCCCTCATCAAACCTCATGGCCAGGACCTGTGAGAGTTCAGCAGGTTGTTGTGCTGAGGCTGAAATTCCCTCCTCCACAGCCGTGAAGCTTTTCCACCACATGTGTGCCCGCTTAGTTGCGGCGGTGTGTGCTCTCTGGCCTCACATAGGGAGAGCAGAACCCAAAACAGCATTGACCACATCCTCTCAGAAGGGCTCATTTACCCAACTCAATTACTTTGCTTGAGACAAGCAAATATCGCCTGATATTATCCTTTGGTGTAGGTGAGAATCCCAGACAGAGTATTGTTCCTCCATCACTAGTGAAATGAATAGAAGGACTTGATTTGTCACTGCCAAACAAAGAAATAGCAACACTCTTATCTGTACAGTGCCTGATCTAGCATGAGAAAGAATTGATTATGGGCTGCTTTCTTCCAAAGAGGAGATTGAAGATTCAGAGGATTGGTGAAATATGCCTCCTTTTTTGGATGAGAAATAATAACAACAACAACATAAAAAAAGCAGAAAAGAGGACAGCCACTTCTACATGTTTCCCACCTCCTGCCCCTCCACCCCATGTCCTTTCAACATCTATGAGTGGCCAGTGCTGCCTTGTTCTGTATGTTCCCATGGAAAGGACCCTAAAGCCACTCTCCATAAGGAGAAATTAGCCAAATTTTCAGCCAGTTTTCTCCCTTTATAAACCAGATTGGATTGCACTTAGTTCTCACAACTTAGCACAGCTTCATAGAATCATAGAAAATTAGGGTTGGAAAGTAGGGCTGTGCGAAACTTTGGATGGTGATTCAATTTAGAGGCGGTTTGGCCAGATTCGGTGGCTGAATCTCCGAATCTGAATCAAATCGGGACCAATTTAAAGGTCTAAGTTGATTCAAAGCTCTCTGAATCTTTGGAAAAGATTTGGAGAGCTTTGATGATTTGGGCAGTCCCTGGTGGCTGCAGCTGGTAGCTGCAGCCGACTCTGACCTGGTAAATGGGGGTGACTTATCCCCCCGTCAGCCCTCCCCCCCCCAACCCCCCCAGCCTCCCCCATGGCAGCCCCCACCCACCCCAGCTCCTGGCCTTTTAAAAAAAAGCCTCAGTGCTCACTGGGTGCTGCCGGGGGGAGGGGGTATTCCCTGCTTCCCCCCAGTGCCCCATGCTATGTGGGGGGCTCTGCATGATACCCCTGACCCCCCCACTCCTCCAGCCCCCCATGGGTGCCCTGCCTGGGCCAGCTCCAACCCTTTAAGAAAAAACCCTGCCAAGAAAAGCCCTGGGACTCACCTCTTCTGCAGCAGCCTTGGGGCTTCAGGGGCTTGTGCAGAGCACCCCACATGGCATGGGGCAGTGTGGACCGCCCCCTGTTGGCAGGAGCGGTGAGTGCAGGGTTTTTTCATTTTTTTTCCCCAAGTGCCAGGAGCTGGGGCAGGCGGGGCAGCAATTGCTGGGCTGGGAGAGCGGGTGGGAGATGAGCCTGGCCTGGCTGATTCAGAGATTCGGCAGCAGCCGAATCTCTGAATAACATTCAGCTGAATCAAATTGGGACAGTGGTCTGAATCACCGAATCGAATCACTGTCCCCTGAATTGGCTGAATCCAAATCCAGAGTGAATACTAGCCACTTCACACAGGCCCATTGGAAGGGACCTCAGGAGGTCATCTCATCCAACCCCCTGCTTAAAGCAGGCCATCCCCAACTAGACCATCCCAGGCAAAGCTTTGCCTAGACAGATCTTAAAAACCTTCAACGATGGAGATTCCACCACCGCTCTGGGTAACTTTAATGCCCTCCTAGGGAGAACATGCTTCCTAATACCTAACCTACACGTCCCTTGCTACAATTTGAGACCATTGCTCCTTGTTCTGTCATCTTTCACCCCTGAGAACAGTCTAGATCCATCCTGTTTCTAACCCCCCTTCAGGTAGTTGAAGACTGCTATTAAATCCCACCTCAGTCTTCTCTTCTCTAGACTAAATACGCCTAGTTCCCTCAACCTGTCCTCAGAAGTCATGTCCCCCAGCCCCCTTACCATTTTTGTTGCCCTCCACTGGACTCTAATTTGCTTACATCCTTTTAATACTGGTGGGAGGGCAAAACTGGCCACAGTACTGCAGATGTGGTCTCACCAGTACCAAATAAAGGGGAATAATCACTTCCCTTGACCTACTGGCAACACAGATACCAATGCAGCCCAGTATGCTGTTAGCCTTCTTGGCAACAAAGGCACACTGCTGGCTCATATTCAGATTATTGTCCACTGTAACCCCCAGGTCCTTTTCTGCAAAGCTGCTGCTCAGCCAGTCAGTCTCCAGCCTGTACTGGTGCATGGGATTGTTTCATCCTAAGTGCAGGACTTTGCAGTTATCCTTGTTGAACCCCATGAGATTCCTTTTGGCTGAATCTTCCAATTTATCTAGGTCCCTCTGAATCCCAGCCCTACCCTCCATTGTATCTACTACTACCACCAGGTTGGTGTCATCTGCAAACTTGCTGAGGGTGCACTTTCAGGCAACTTTCAGGTCGTTGATGAAGACATTGAACAAAACTGTCCCCAGGACCAATCCCAAAGGCACTCCACTTGATACCGGCTGCCAACTAGACATCAAGCCATTAGTTACTACTCTCTGACCCGGATGCTCCAGCCAATTTTCTATCCACCTTACAGTCCATTCATCCAACCCGTACTTCCTCAGTTTGCTTGCCAGAATGCTGTGGGAAACCGCATCTAAAGCCTTGCTAAAGCCAAGGTATATCACATTCCCCACATCCACAGAGCCAGTCACCTTATCATAGAAGGCAATCAGGTTGGTCAGGCATGACCTGCCCCTGGTGAATCCATGCTGACTGCTCCTAATCACCTGCTTCTCCTCCAAGTATTTAGAAGTGGATTTCTTGAGGACCTTCTCCATGGTTTTTCCAGGGACTGGGGTGAGGATGACTGGTCTGTAGTTTCCTGGATCCTCCTCTTCCCCTTCTTAAATATGGATACTATGTTTGCCCTTTTCCAATCATCTGGGACCTCTCCTGATTGCCGTGAGTTTTCAAAGATGATGGCCAGCGGCTCTGCAATCACATCAGCCAATTCCCTCAGAACCCCTGGGGTGCATCCTATCTGGTCTCATGGATTTGTACACACCCAGATTTTCTAAATAGGCCCTAACTTGCTCTTTCACCACTGAGGGCTGCTCATCTCCACCCCAAACTGTGCTGCCTGGTGCAGTAGTCTGGGTGCTGACCTTGCCTGTGAAGACTGAGGCAAAAAAGGCATTGAGCACTTCAGCCTTTTCTGCATCCTCTGTCACAAGGCTGCATTTCCATATTCAGTAAGGGACCCACACTTCCCCTGATTGTCCTCTTGCTACTGACATACTTGTTACCCTTCATATCCCTTCCTAGCTGTAACTCCAATTGTGCTTTGGCCTTTATGACTTCATCCCCGTGTGCCTGAGCAATGCTCTTACATTCCTCTCTAATTTTTTGTCCAAGTTTCCACTTCTTACAAGCTTCCTTTCTGTGATTTAGTTTAGCGAAGAGCTCCCTGCTAAGCCAAGCTGGTCTTCTGCCGTACTTGCTAGTTTTGCACACCAGGATGGTTTGTGCCTGCACTCTCGGTAAGGTTTCTTTAAAGTACAGCCAGCTCTCCTGGACTCCTTGTCCCCTCAGATTGGCCTCCCAGGGGATCCTGCCCATGAGTTCCCATAGTGAGTTGAAGTCTGCTTTTCTGAAACCTAGGGCCCTGCTCCCCATCCCTCCTTTCCTCAGGATCCTGAACTCAATCACCTCGTGGTCACTGCTGCCCAAGTTGCCATCAGCTACTACATTCCCCACCAATTTTTCCCTGTTTGTGAGCAGCAGGTCATGAAAAGCATGGCCCCTAGTTGGC
Source organism: Crocodylus siamensis (assembly GCF_052110815.1). Classification (NCBI taxonomy): domain Eukaryota; kingdom Metazoa; phylum Chordata; order Crocodylia; family Crocodylidae; genus Crocodylus; species Crocodylus siamensis. The sequence goes on from NC_143406.1 coordinate 15,462,932, forward strand.
CATTCCAGCACTTGCACCTGGAAGTTGTCTCTAATGCTCTCCAAAAACTTGCTGGATTGCCTGCCCACTGCTGTATTGCCCTCCCAGCAGATGTCAGGGTGATTGAAGTCCCCCATGAGAACCAGGGCCTGTGATCGGGAAACTTGCACTAGCTGTTTGAAGAAAGCCTCATCCACCACTTCCTCCGGTTCTGGTGGTCTAAAGAAGACCCCACCATGACATCACCCTTGTTGCTCTCCCCTCATTTGCCTACACAGCAAATCATTAGCCTTCATTGGTCTGATGGCCTGCCAGAGTGCTTTGCATTTGTGTCTGCCCTGTGAAATACAAAAGTTCTAGTGTAGCCTAATCTGCAAAATCATGACAGTGCTAAATTCACCTGAGTTAATTTGATAAAGATGACAAAAGGAAAATGGAAAATGTGAGGTCTACCTGTTCACCCAAAGAGGGGCACTTGGAGAATGAGTACGTTGGCATCACGGAACCCCCTGGAAGGAATATACTTCCTGAATGGAGAGCATTTCTGTATGTATAAAGGCATTCACATAATAAAGAATGATGTATGATATATTAAGTAGAAGGAAGACTTGGTGGAGAAGCAGACCATGAAACTAAAATGGTTTTTGGAACTAAAACATGCTCCTCCGACAGGCTGTGTTAATAAAAGCCTTTTCCAAGAAGGGGCTCTTTCTCTGATGTTACAAAGATTTTAAATTTTCAAAGTGGAGCAAAGATTCAGTGGAAAAAAAAATACTCTTCCACAATGGAGCTGAAAAGGGCTTTCAAAACAGCGGTATTTCTTGTCCCCTGTCTTAACAATGGAGTTCTTTAGCTGGTGTTTCATTTCCTTTTTATATGTGGCAGCTTCTTTACTTGCTCACTTCTTTGAAGAAATGGATTTTTCCCCTTTTGTTCTCAAGCCTTTTTTTTTTCTTTTGGAAGAGATATTTCAGTCTGCAAGATTTATTTTATTGTATTTTAACTTGAATATGAATCTTCCAAATAGAAATCAGGAGGAACAAATGCCATTTTCTATCATGTACCTTGTATGTATGCAGTTGTTTCTGGTTTTATTAGACTCCAATTCTATTACTGCTAATGTTGCTTTGTTAGAAATCTGTGGTGGTGCAGACACATTTTCCTGCTGTGCCAGTACAAGCTTCATTCTGCAGCCATTTCACTCTCCCACTGAATCAAGAGGTGTTCTCTGTAGAGAGATACAAACCCATTCCCTTTGTAACCTGAAGGCTGACCCTCATCCTGTCATGATGGCTGGTGAGAGTGCCAGGGTGACAGGGGTATGATCTTTCGACAAAATGTTCCTTTCCCATGGGGCTGTGTTTGTAAAGCTGGGATAACCTGATGAAAGCCAAATAACCTGAAGGCTGGGTCCAGCTGCCGTTTGCTGACAGACACCAAGAACACAGCGGCAACCTGTGTGTGATGGGAGAGGAGGGACTGTTTGCCATTACAGATAAGCAGATCATTTGCTGCCTATTACAAGAATCAAGCAGGTAATTACTTGGACACAAAGTTAAATGCCTTCAGATTAGCCTGTAGCAGTTGTTTGGAGGTAGTAGGTGATGTTGTTGCCATTATCATTATTATTACACCAGCACCCAAAGGCTCCCTATGCTAGGCATGGTTCAGTACAGAGGCAGACATCACTGTTTGCCTTGAAGTGCTCAGTCTCTCTCCGCTCATCTGGTTATCATCAGTATTTATAAGCATATTGCAAGAAACCATTTGTGCTTCTCCAGTTTATGGAGGCACACTCTGCATGGCACCGCAAGCTACACAGGACAATAAAATTGCAATTAATTGACATTGGTGTTCATTTCAACAATGGTGTGTACCCTGGAGGATCTCAAAGCACTTTGTAAACCAATGGCCTCATATTGTAGCTCTTATTTGTGGAAGCCAAAGGAAAGTCAGCTGAGTGCAGGGCTTGGCCCTACCCTGCTGCCTCCACAGCTTCTCCTTACAGAGGGTTTTGCCTCTCTAGGCATAAGTTAGTACATTCCCTCACAGGTTGTGCATAGTAAGCTAGTAAGATAGAAACAAGAAATGGAAAGAAACTCTCATGTGGCCAAATCTGCTATGTGAGAAATGGCTATCCCTTTTCTTATCCCAGCGTAGGAAGTATGGGGGAGAGGTCATAGTGCTGGGCTGTAGAAGACCTAAGTAGGGACTATACTAGTGCTCAGCCTCCTTAGGATGCAGTGAGGAGAAGCACATTCTGGATTGTGAGATGCTCAAATGCTAGGATGGAGCAGGCTGGGACAGGTAAGCTTCTGAGCTAGACAAATGTCTGCCAGGCAATCTGCCATGACAAGGCTGGTTACAGCAGGCTGCTCAGTATTTGCCTCAGGCTGCTCCCATTGAATGAGAACCCTTGCCCTCAAGCACAGGGCACTTACAGATGTGCAGCCCCCCCCCCCTTCGCAGGAAGTGCCATGAATTACAGGATTCTCCCAACCCAACAGATGTTCCCTGTTGGGTCTGGGGGCTTGGACTCCAGTTTGGAGCAGTTGCATGTCTGCAGCCACTCTCCCCTATCCCTGCCCACCCTCCTCCCCAGCTCTGTTGCTGTCTTCAGAATGGGAGGGGGAGAAGTGAGGGGAGGGAGTTCTGCCTGGGGTTTGCCCAGCCTGCATTGGAGGGTGGGGCGGGTGGATTGGAGCTCTCCCAAGGCCCAGCCCTGCTCCTGGCACTCACTGACACAAGTTAATGAAGGTACTCTGCTTTGGAGTGCCTTACTCTGAAGCTCCATATAATAAGGGTTCAGATTGTTGTGCGGTTGGGCACTTCTAAAGTGCTTTGCAGCTGTGCCCTTCTGTAAGGGCATGGCTGTAGAGTGCTTCAGGGGGCCTACAGTGTGACAAAAAATCACTTGGGTTAGTGCCCACAGTACTGTGCTGCTGCTTTATGGGGGTTGGTGGGTGGATGAGCACTTCTTGGATCAGGCTGGTTAAGGAGACCCAGGAAGAGGATGAACATTCAGGATGGGGGTGGTTGGACTGCCTGTTGTCAGTGGCCCCTACTGAGTTGTTTTTCATGCATTTTGTCATTATGTCTCCTGACAATAAGATATAGCTTTAAAGACTATGTTGCTCTCCTGAATGACCATGTCTAACATGAACTTTTAAACAAGAGGGCTGAGAGAATGACTCAACTGGGCAAATACAGACCATTGCAGCTGACAAGGCTTCCTCATGCAGGAATGGTATCTATGGCAAAGTGGCTACCAGTGGAGAGGGGAAAGCGAAAAGAGTCAGGACCCAGTCCTGAGAGCCTGGGCTCGGAGCCCACCCTTTCCAGAAGTGGCCCCAGGTAATCTTGTGTGCCCCTTCCCAAGCTCTTTGATTCAGGAAATGGGAGTCTTTTCCATGGGGAAGTGGTGCTGGAACCATGATGGAGCTAAGTCCCAGCCTATCTTTGTCCTGGTATCACTGGCTCCATGTTATTGGGTGCATCTACACATGCGCATTTACTGTACAGTAACCGAAACTGTTGCAAAGCATGAGCACATGTCTACTCGTGCATGCCTGTACTGTGCAGTAAATATGGTGGCTTACACTGACTTGAGTGTACATTTGATACCTGCATCATGCAGGTATCAAATTTATGCCCAATTAGTTGCTGTGCAGTTATGCACTTGTAGACGCATTACTGTGCAGTAACCCAGGGGGCCTCCCTGATGGGTCTGCCCAGACATTAGGGTTCTGGCCTGAGCCCAGCTCCAGGGCTCCTGGCTGGCCATGCCTCCTGGCTTCAACTTGGGGCTGAAGTTAGTCATGTGGCTGGGGACTAGAGCTCCCCACCAGTGGCCACAGGGGCACATGGCAGGCTGCTCTGACCTGGAACTAAATTTAGTCCCAGGGCTGGCTGCATGTGTAGATGCTGGCCTATTACCACTTACTGTGCAGTAAATTTAAGCAAGCATAAATGCATGTACAGACATGCCCACTGTTACTTATATTCCAATAATACTTGAAAGTAGGACTGGGAGCAGGACCTCCTGTTCTGAGCAGTGGGCTATCACATAAAGAGACAGTTTCTGCCCTGGAAGAATGTGGGCAGGACAGAAAGGAGGTGGAAGGGGTGACAAAGAAGGGAAGTGGTCTGTCCCAGATTATCAGCAAATTTAGGAATAGAAACCAAGCCATCTGACTCTCAGTTCAAGGTCACTTCACTAGGTCTGCCTACCAGCCCACTTCAGCTGGGATATAAGTGGGGTGACAATTCACTCCATGGCACTCTTTTCCCTTTGTACCAAACCCCACAACCCCAGGAACTGGCACAGGAAGCTGAAAAGGGAAAAGTTCCTGCTTTTATATAGAAGGACTAGGGCTAGGGCTAGTCCTAGGGCTTTGGATCACAAAGCCCTGGGCTAAGAAGAAAGGACCATTAGCATTAACATTAACTAAACATTAACATTAAGGTACATATACTTATAGGAACTATGTAACAAGTAATAAGCAGGAACACTGTGGTAATTCACTCAAGAACAGGTAATAGGTAGTGAGCACTGCCCTTGTGGTACACTGAAGAAAACTTAAACCCTCTCACATCTTTGGAGGTGCTGCCAACTAGCCTCTGGTCCCAAGAGTGCTCATTTGCTCAATTGCTGTCTGCTCACGTTTCCACACCTGAGTCCCCCTGCTACAGTCCTTAGTCCCAGCTCTGTCACTCCTCCAGGGTCTCTGGCCATGTGTTTCCCTCTGCTGCTGCTTCCTCCACTCTGCCACTGCTTCCTACTTCCTCTCCCTTTTTCTCTCTGCCCTCAATGTCTTTGGGGGTTGTGGTCTACATGCAGTCAGCACAGTTCTGCAAGACTTCCTCCTGGGGACTCCCAGGAGTTTTAGTCCAAATCCAGTCAGCAGGCTTGCTCCCCTTGCTGTCACACATTCACATTACGGTGCATTACATTCAGTTCATCAGTACATGTTGTCCAGCAGGACACTACACTGCTGCCTTGGTGGCATCACAGAGCCTGGAGATGATGCCTGCCCTACATTCCCTTCTCTGTCTCCGTTCTCTGTCTTGCCTGGCTTCAGTGTGTTGGGGTTTTCTGCACTCATTACAGTACTTGTCTTCAGAGCCTGCCTGAAAGTTAAGACCTCCATAAAATACTGCCTGGGGCCCATACAGCATCAGCATTTTAATATCCCATGTTTTTGTCAGCCCAGGCATCTATTTCCATCAGGTCAATAAGATAAGATGTGGACTGAACCATAATGCACGTGAGGTGAGGAAGCGGGTGAAGGACAATGGAGGCTGACAGGCCCATTGTCAAAACACTGAATCTGAGAATAAGTCAAGCATCAAGGCCCTGCTCTGATGATTTCCAGCCGGGGGGGGACAGTTGAATTATTCTGCTTGATTCTTACTAGAAATAAGGGAATGAGAGAAGAAGGGGTCACGGGACCATAACATCTAGGTGATAAAGATTTTAACAAGCCCCATAAATGGTGTTTTGCTGCTAATGGCCCTGGTTGCAGTCCCCTCCCAGCTCAGGGTGGCACACAAGCCCACCTGATTCTGCCTTGAATTGTCATGGTTTACTGGGATTCCTCCTCTCTCTGGAAAGGTAAATTCTAACTGCTGCCAAGTAAGAAATCTTTTTATTGTATAAATTACGACTGGGGCAAGCTTATATTTTTGTCTCCAGGGTGGCATATGGTGATTTTCCACATGGAAGACTGATATTTCCTTATGGAGAAATTATATGATGTTCTAATGCACAAAGATCCTGTGCAAGGATCCAACACTGTTTTCCTAGACTATCTCTAAGGCTGACTTTGCAGTTGACATCTCACTGGGCTGTCTTGAAATGTGCAATAAAATTACATATGGTGCTCAAAGCAGATTGTGATGTTGCCTTGAAGTAGAATTGGTTCTCAGCCTTGGTCTGCTCCCTGCCCAAGACAGTGCAGGTTCATAGAGAAGTAGTCAGATAGGCATGAAAAAGAAATTTCCAGACACTTGTTAGGTCTTGGTGTCTGTGAGGGCCTTACACTGTATGTAGAGCTTGTTCTAGCTCTTGTAGCCGGCTTACCTTTTTGGAGCTTGGGTTGAGTCCCAGGATCGAGGGTCTGCTGTTAGATTGGTGGAACCCACCCACCAATATGGTGGCAGCACAAAGGAAGCAATGCCCCGCCATTTTCCGAAGGGAGGGGGCAAGGAGCAGCTGGACCTGAATCGGAACTGCACCAGCCAGGGTTGGAGAACCTCAGGGGTGGAGCACCTGAAGAGTATAAAAGGGGAGCATGCTCAGCAGGCTGGGGAGAGATGACAAGGGACGGCAAGGAGAGAGGAGCTCCAGAGATGGACATCCTTGGGACCCTGCCTGAGCTTCAGCGGTGCACACATCGGCACACGAGGATCAGGCTCTAGGAGCCTCTTGAGGTGGCTCGAGCCTGTGAACCCAGCAAATAGCTGGGCAGTCAATGTGCAGATTGGCACACAGAGAGCTGGCTCTGGGAGCAGCTCAAGGCTGCTTGGGACTGTATGGTGTGCAGGTCAACTCATGGAGAACCACCTTGGAAGCAGCTCATGGCTGATCATGTTAGCCCCAGGCCTTGGCTGAGTGGCTGGAGCCCTGCAGTGTGGCTCCACTTTTAACTAAAAGACCCCCGGTGCCCAGAGCAAGGCCTGGGAAAGGGGAGAACCCCGGTGTGATACTGGGGAGTCAGAGCCTGCAAGGGCTTGGCTCCTGCAAGACAGAGAGAGAGCCCTGGGTGCCCAGTGCAGGGTGCCAGGCCATCAAGGAGAGCCGAAGTCACTGTTGGAGAGAGGCTCTTGTCAGATTGGCCATGAGCCTTGACTTCTCAAGAAAGGAAGCGTGAGTTACTGGGGAAGCGGGCCCCACAGTGGAGGCTGACACGGGTGAGGAGGGTCTGCCGCCTCCACCCTCCGTTGCAGGAGGGGTGTGTCCACATCCCAGGGCCCTAAAGGGGAGGGGCTTCAGGGAAACCCTTTGCGGAGGTGCTGAGTGCACGCTCTATTTTGAGGTTCTCATGTTAAGGGCTATATAGCTAGGGGTATTCTTTAAGGGGGTTTATATGGTTTGTGTGTTTTAATGTCTCAACATGTATATTGGTATTGTTATTTGTGAAGGTTTAAAGAAATATTATGGTTAAGTTACTTGGGTTATACAGGTTAATATCCCTATGTGTTAATTGTGTTGTATAGGTTGTAAGTTATTTGGTTCATATTTGGGTATTATATGTGAATTGTGGAATAATATATATAGTATATGTTAAGCCTTGTAAATATTCTATGTTTTATATTGAGTGTCTGTATTTATTCTTGTAATAAATTATACATAGTTAAGTATTTGGTTTCAACCTAGCTCTATAGAGAGGGGAGGAAACCACTTTAGTAACCGATCCCTTTCTCAGCACCCTACCTGAGCACCAGCACTGTCATCGGAGGACAGGGACACCCCCGGGTGTACCTGGGCTACACTCTTGTTAAAGCAAGTGGTCAAATTCATATTGGCTGCAATGGGGGTAAGACCTGATCTACAATGTATGTTTGTTACAGTTGTTTGCTCCACTGTTTGAGTCATGATCTTATCATGCCTCTTGTTGCTTTGGAACTTAAACCCAATTTTAGTGTGGCTGGATGGAAAACTCCTCTGGGAGTTTGGAGTTACTCATCGGGTGCATCTACATGAGATACTTTACTGCACATTAAGACTAATCTAATGCACAGTAAAGCATCACCCTCTACATGTGTGCAGCAACTACTGAGCAGTAGATTAGATGCAGGTACTAGAAATCGGCACATTAAACTAATGTGTTGAAATACATGTGTAGACACTGACCAGAAGCAAATTGCTCCTGTTTAGCCTAGGCAACAGGAGGCCACTGGGGGTGGGTAGAGTTGTCCTGGCTCAGTGCCAGGCAGCTGCCTGCAGCCAGGACAGCTCTCTCTCACCCCACAGAGATTGGGACCAGATTTTATATGGATAAAATCTGTCCTGGTCAAGGGGCCAGCACAGGGCTATGGCACAATTTTAAGTGCATGTCATCCTTATCTTAAAGAGTTAAAACAGTACTGGTCCTGTGACTTTTATCTACCTGTGGCAGGTGAAGAGACCCCTTTGAACATGTGTGGCAGAGATGACTTCCTAGTTTTTTGAGTACAGGTTTCCCTCGCTTTATGCGGGTTCTGTGTGAATTTGCTCTTATGTGATGGCCCTTTTTATACCAAAAAATTGTTATATGTCAGGTAAATTCACTCTTATGCAATCGGTGTGGTGGAAGCCCATAGTTAGGTGCTTTGTGCAGTGCACTGTGGGAGTGACGCACACCAAAATATAGTCTCCTGTGTGGATCTGTGCTTGTGGCTTGTTGTCTGCGACACGTGTTTCTGTAGTTGTCATTTCCATTATGGTTTGTAAGCATCCCGCTAGCTTATCTCCTACCCTGCTCTCTGGTCCATTGATGAAGCCTTCACCACCCTCTCTTCACACCAACTAAACATTCACTACTACCATGTGCTTGTGCGTACTGTCTGCTGTCAGTGAGTACCAAAATTGTCTTGTGAAAGTGGTAGACGTGGGACTGGGGGTCAGTACAGTTGAGGTCTTGGAACATAACTCTATTTGATACATTGTAAAGTGGGTTCCCTTTATGGAAATTAAAGTTACGTACTGTCTTTCAGGAACACATGTATAGCATAAAGTGAGGGAAACCTGTAGTTTGGTTAGTTTCTAAAAGCTGAAACATCCTGTACCATTGGAAACAGGGTTGCTAATTGCTCTTCCCCAGAGAAGCTGTATTTGTGTAGCTGGAGCAGATTGGAGGTGGAGCTTTTGCTTCTGGTCCACAGGAGAGCTGGCATGTGCAGGATTAAGGGAGGAAAGTTCTTTTTTTTTTCAAAAGGATGTTAAATCAAATGCCAAAATAGAACACGGCTCCTTCTTGAGAGGTATTTCTCTGTAGACATGCTGCTTCAGTGATGCTGTTTAACCAGGATAAACATCTGCATGTTTAGACTTGAGCTGAAAAGAAAAGCCTTGTGAAGGACATTGGGCTTTGTTTGTACACATCCCAAATGTTAATTTGGAGAGGACATTTTAATTGCGCAATTAATAACTGGAGCAGAGGTGCTTCACAGCAGGTAGCCTGTTTGATTCCACCCCATGTTTCTGGGCTTTGCTTAAAAGCTAAAGCCAATTGTTGGGAACAATTGAATATTTTCTCCCTGGTGCTTCAGACTTTTCACTTCTGAAGTGATCAAGTATAAGTCACTTCCATAGTGATGTTCAAAGGAGCACTTGATGTGCATTAATTAACAATGCCTCCTGACTACCCCTGCTGTATAGATGAAGAAACCAAGGCATAGATGGGCCAGGGAATTGGTCCAGACTGTGTAGTGCTTAGTAGGACTCTGGCTGAAGTAAGTAGAGCAGACTTAGATCAAAGTGTGAATTTGACCTTCTGTGCTTAGAAGGGATACAAAGCTGGAAGCATCACTGTAGGCTGCAGAGCTGTAGAATCAGCTGTAGAGTTGGGCAATCTCCTTCACTGGAGCTTCTTAAGAAGAGGCTGGATGAATATTTGACAGTGATGAGTAGGATCAAGGTATTTGGACAAAGGGTTGGACTAGATTAGTGACTCTCAAACTTTTCTGTACCAGGACCCATTTGTAAACATCAGTGGCCAGTCTCGACCCAGTCGCCCTCACTCCCAATCCTGCTGCCCCCAGACCCTAGCCCCCAAATGTGTGTGGGGCAGGGGGCCCCAAGCAGCCCCTTGCAGGCTGTAACTCTAATAGCCTACAAGGGAAAATCCATGCTTTCCCATGCTTTTCTTCTTTAAAGGAGAATCCATTTTTAAAGTTTTTGGATCCAGTTTTAAAGTTTGCTTGTGACCCTTTCATATATTCTTGCAACCCACTTTTGAGTCATGACCCATGGGTTCAGAAATGCTGGACTGGATGACCTGAGAAGTTTCTCCTCTGTACTGCCCCCTGTTATGCTAACAGTGCTTCTGCTTTCCCTTCCTTTTTCCATACAATGAACCTGTGTAAGTATCCAACACTGTTTGCTTAGACTACCTCCCAGGCTTACTTTGCAGGTCGCTCCCACTGGGCTATCTTGAAAAGTGCATTAAAATTAAACATGTTGCTCAAAGCAGATTGTGATGTTGCCTTGACATAGAATCAGCCCTCAGCCTTGGTTTGCTCCCTGCCCGAGACAGTGCAGGTTCATAGAGAGAGACTCAGATGGGCATGAACATTTTTTTCCAGACACTTGTTAGGTTTTGTGCGTCTGTGAGCATCTTACATTGTATGTACAGCCTGCTCTAGCTTTCATTAAAGCAAGTGGCCAAATTCATATTACCTGCAATGGTGGTAAAACCTGATCCACAATGTGGGTTGTTACAGTTGTTTGGTCCACTATTTGAGCCATGATCTTATCACACCTCTTGAGTGATGGGCTTGGATGGGAGAACTGCCAGGAAAACCTGGAGTGTTGCAGGAAATGATATCAGTGAATGACCTGGTTACATTCTTTCCTGAGAGTCAACAGCTAACTGATATCCTAGAGCAGTGATTTTCAACCTGTGACCTGTGGACCCCTGGGTGTCCTCAGACTATTTTAAAGGGGTCCACAAAAGACGACTACAATTATTCAAAAATATGTGACTACCTACCCTTACAATTTAAAGGGGTCTGCACCTCCATTCAAATATTTTTAGGGGAACACAAACGAAAAAAAGTTTGAAAACCACTGTCTCAGGGTGTGCCTATACAGATAACTTAGGCTTTAAGCTCTTTGGAGTAAGGTATATGTAAATAGTTAACAGATCATGTGGCAGTTATTGGTGACCAAGAACACGTAACCTAGTTCCGGGGTTTTGTAGGCACAGTATAAAGTGCTGTTGTGTTAAGTGGCTTCTTCTGTGCAGCTTGTTATATCAGGTGTTAATAGGGACCATCTTCTGTGGATGTACGTGTGTACACAGTGCTTAGCACTGTAGATCACAGAGCCCCAGTTGTGACTTCTATACCACTCTGTGATAGCATCCATCCTGCTGAGTATCTGGGGTCCCTGGAGAGGAAGTGTGGGGCATGCATATGAGCTATTCTTGTTTAGAAGTTGGTGTAGGGGTCTTGCTGTGGGATCCTCACTGAAGCCTGCATGTTTTACCATGTTTCTACAGGATATCATAGTATCATAGTATCATAGTGCTTAGGGTCAGAAGGGATCTAAACAGATCATCAGGTCTGACCCCCTGCCCTGGGCAGGAACAGGTGCCAGATATGAGCCCCACTTGTAAAAAGGCATATACATTTGTAGGGAAATTTCATATCTATGGCTCTTGAAGCACATGTAATTCAAGCTCAAGGGCTTAGAGCAATAATAACCCTTAGATTTTTTTTTCTTCTTTACACCTTTGGTATTTGTAACATCCAGAAAACAGCCAAGCTGAGGATCCCACCTTAACCAACATGCATTATGTCACTTCGCACCATGTTACTCTCCCTGCATATTTTTCATAGTAATCGGATTTGACTTGTTCCTTGTAAATTCACAGAGCACAAAGGAGACAGCGGAGCTTGCAGATGGGTGCATAGGCAGCAACAACTCTTTGAATTAAAAATAGTCCTGCATGTCAGGATGCCCCTGTGATAAATCACCACCCCGAAGGAACCTTTGATCTACTCAAATACAAAACATAATCATTTGCCACCCACACCCTGCACTTTCATTTAACACATATGTGTGTGTGTGTACACATATACTGGCTTCAGCATATCTATTTATCTGTCTACACTTAAGTATCAAACCCAAACGTTACAAAAAAGCTCTTGTGTTTTGTATATTTGTGTAGATGAGAGGAAGGACGCAAGGAACCAAGGTAGAAATATTGTGCAAAATTGGCCCAAGCTGTCTGATAAACATCCCTAAGCCTTTCCTCCTAAGGCACCTGCAGAGTTGAAAATCTCCTTTTGCACCTTGTTTACAGATACATTTTCAAGGCAACTAAAAAGGTAAGGAGTGGAACAGCAGGGAGCTGCTCAGTTGGCTTGACATCCCCGCTCTCCAGTCTGAAGGAGGCTGACATTGAGGGGGTAGATTTGAACTTTGCTTTGTGGCTACTGTGAAGTGAGCTGGGGAGAAAGTTTCACCCACATTGTACCTGATCCCCAGCAGTACAGGGTATCCTGGCTGACAATCTTGGTAGGAAGCAGAAAGTGTAAGGAGACTGAGATACCTTCTTATTCTACAGAGGCAAGATTTCTGTTCCCAGGGGTACAAAATCAGCAGTCAACTCACTTTAAACAGACAAGGCAGTTGTGGTGGCCCCTTCATTAACCAAGTCAGTAATCTGTCAGGCAGATTCCCTTCCCCTGAAAGCTGGAATTCAGCTCTTCGAGGACACATTCATTTTCTCTGAAAGCCTTTGATCAATGTAGATCATTTGTGTCTTTTGTTTAGCTCTTCAGATTAATGCCCCCTTTCAGAAAGGCCGACCCTCTCTTTGGGCTGTCTTCTGCCCTCTAATTAAACACATCTCTTTTGTTAGCTGTCTCACTGGAAATCAAAGCTCATTTCCTGCATGTTTAGATAAATCATGCTCAGAAGAGCTGGCACATCTCTAGCTCCTGGATGGGACCCCCAAACTCCTTTCTGTCCCATGTCAACTGCTCAGCCCACTCCAGCAGTTCTTATATAGGTACCTAAGGCATTTTGGTTGGTCATTTAAATGGAAAGCAAAGAAGAGTTAGAAGTTGTTTGATAGCCAAATATAGCATGCAATACTCTGTCCATTGCTTTTTGGGACAAAGCAAACTATTCCCCATTATTTGGGAGAGGGAAGTGCTGCAACAAGCCACACAGGAGATCCTTCCCCAGGAAAAAATTGATTTTATTTGCTCTCCCAGAGACACAGGTTTGTTTCACATGCACAGTCCCTTGGGGGCCTGCAGCCTATGATGGGGTGTTTCCCTCCAGCAGCCAGTATACAAGAGTGACACAGGCCATCTAAGCACAAAGATAAATGGACAGTGAGACAAAGGCCAACTAGATCTAAAAATGATGTCAAGCGAATGCTTGTGAACAGAGTTAAGGGAGAGCTTGTATTTATGCTAGAGTCCGGAAATAAGGCCAAGATGCTGCTGGTAATATACTATATATCATCTCAGGATTTTGAATAAGTCAGGTCTCGGGTGAGGAGGACATTCAAATTACCGGTACATAAGATCAACTGAAACACTGCAGGTTTCAGGTCACTGTTACAGCTCTGCTGTACATCTTGATGAGAGCACTCACTACTTGCTTTGGAGACTCCTGTGTTCTCACTCTCTTTTTTGTAAGGGGCAGTTTTCTAGCTGTCACTCAGAAACAAACACCTTTTGCTTTCCAAGTTTCCAGATCTCTCAGTGGCTGATGCAGGAAAATATGCCCTGGACACAGTTCTGATTAAAAAAAAAATTGAAAAAAAAATCCTTGTAGGTTCTCAAAGGAAGCAAAAGTTAAGAAAATAGAAGCATTTTACTTCTGAAGGACATGAGTTGGCTAAATGTGCATAAGACATCCCAAATAATTAAAAGGAGATGAAGTTTTACGCGGCACTTCTATGGGAGGCAAATGGGAATAGCATAGCAGATGATGAGTGATAATGGGAGATGAAGCAGTGTTGTTATAAATCAGATAAATTTAACAAACTGACTTGGCATTATGACTCCGTTTAAGCCAAACCTTAGCTATTAGTTACATTCTCCAAACTCCTTTTAAAAGCTGGACATTTTATGCAGCACTCCTACTCATGACAGGTTACCTGCAGCTGAACTCTGATTCATTTTTGTACCTATTCACTTTTCCCTCTCTCCTGTGATTTCCTTCTTCCATTTTCCAGCACAGTAACCTCCATCCCTGCCCACCCATTCTTCTCCCTACTCTGATTTTACTGAAGATTAAGGAAGCCTTGGCCTCAAGACATTTTTTCCTATAGCAAATGGTTGGATGGTTAGAATGGAGCATTTGGCAAAGCCCCTACACAGAACTGTGATTCTCCATATGATGCACCATTCATTGGCCACTGAAGTGGCAGTTCTTATATTAATGTATTTCCCTAGTGTTCTGCTTGTGAATAAAATTGTTCTGTCCAGTTACAGAGAGGACTGGTTGTCCTGGTCCTGCTGGACTGGAACTTAAGGGTTCTGGGCTCAGTCTCTGGCTCTATTGCAATTCTGTGACAAAGGAAAATGTCCTCTTCATGCTCAGTTCTACAGAAATATTAAAATGGCCTCTCCCCCACCCCGTCTTGAACAGTGCCTAGCACGTAGAGGCCTCTCTGCACTTTTGTCAGGACACTATTTATACTGCACTGACCTATGTGGCATCAGACCACCTTCAACATTTTAAAAGAATCATAGGGTGTTCACAAGTTTCTTTCATGGCATTCATGGATGGAGGAATTGTTCTCTCCTTTTCTGGGGTGTGAAAGCAGTAAGCAGTGATATCACTTACAAGTAATTGGAGGGATCTCTAAAAGTGCAGCTGCTGTTCTGTTATAGTGTGAGCTCATCTTGCTGTGCAGTGAGTGGTAACTGGCAGATTTGGAAATTACTTTGGAATTGTCACAAGAGGTGAAAATTAATTATTGCTCATTGTAAAGAGAAGTTAGCAGACAGACGCCAGGCACAGTGTGTTGACAGGTCAGTGTCAGCTCATTATCTCTGGCAAATTTGTTGAGCAATGGGTTATTAAAAGGTCTACTCAGTTCGGCCAAGTTTTGCACTTGGAGAATGGCATTTTAAGTGTCTCTGCCTTGGAGAAAGGAGGCACAGACTTAAACTGTAGCCCTTAGGGAGGACTCCTCTTTTGGATGTCACCAAGAGTTTGGATTTGTAACTTTGATGGGCCTTTGTTGGGCACATTTCCACATGGCTCCAAGATGGAGAAAGAACTGATTTATTGACCTGTAGGTCAGATGCAGCACGGCATGACCAGCTGCAGTGCAAACAAGAGCAAGACTTCCTGCCAGTTACAGTTCCAGCCACGGTCTGATCACATTTCCATTGATGTTCTTTGAGCAATCCTGCTTTATGTGGGTCCTGGGTGTAAAGGCTCCAGTCTGGGATTCTGCATAGACACAGGACTCACAAGATTAGGGAACTGGCACTGGGATGTCATTGGTACAGCAAAATAGGCATGAGGAAGATTTTCCTGGACACATACAAAACAGGCGGAGAACAAACTGAAGCTGAAGAAAATGCAGATTAAACAAGAATGCCAGACATTGCCTACATGCTTCCCAGTGGAGATTGCCACTACACTTGGAAGAAGCAGGAGGCAAAAGGGGAGGGAGAAAGTGAAATGTGGTGACAAGAGGGGTGGAAAGGAGAGAATAATAATGAAAATACAAAAAGGAAATGAAATAAATACAAGGAAAAAGTCAGGCTGTGTCTCAAAAGACTTCAGGGTTCAGTGAGTAGATGGGACAAAAAGAAAATTAAAACAGCCTGTTTCCTGAATAATACAAAGATTGGAGGGCAGGTGATAAGAACATGAAGGAAGGTAGGGGGAAAAATAGAATGGAGAAATTACTGAAGGGAGTAAACTGCAGGCGATGTGCTATTTTGCTATGCTAATAAAGAGATGAAAGCAAATGGAATAAGAGCAGAGACTGGCAGAAGCCTTATTTTTTGTTGGAAAGAATAAGAGGATAAACGTTTTTAACATTTATGAAGTAGCAAAATAAAGCAAAGAAAGACTCAGAACATCAAGCTCATAGATGAGAAAATTAAAGTACATAAAATATTTATTCATTTGTGCTTAGTGGCTGTCAGCCATGCATGCACTGTAGAAATGGTATGTTTCTGGGCATAGTTATATTCTTTCTCCTTTTTCTCCTCTCTCCCAGAGATGAACAGGAACAATTTGGTAAATAGAAGTTGAATGTGTAGTTCATTTTCTACATCCCATTAATGTTTCATTTCTTAATACCCTCAAAACAAAATGGGAACTTGCTGTACAGCATTATTCTCTGTTAATAATAAAAAAGAATGTGGTTCCAGGCTAATAATCAAGATTATAAGCAGGCATCTGTATTAAAATGTGAGTTTAGTGCTGGGGAAAGGTGCCAGATTGACAGAAGCCCTGTACTGATTTGCAGAAAAGGTACACCCTGGACAGTGGCAACACAAGGTTTCCTCAAGTCCACTCTGTGTCTTTGTCTCAGTACTAGGAGGGCTAACTTTCAGGGCTGAATATGATCTTTGTGTTGATTGAACACTTCCCCTTTTTGTGCTACTTGCTGCAATGGAAATGGCATCACCGGCTGCCAGAGTGGTTTTGCTAGCACAGGGTTCCTGCCCGCAGGAAAATTCATTGAAACACCTCACAATTCATTTTACAACATACAGAAAGTTGAACAGCCACGTGCTGATGAAGTCCAGGGCTGGAGTCATCACTGGGAGGGGGTGACTGGTGGAATGGGGGCTTTCAGGGACAATGGGATGGGGAATGCTGGGTCAATGGCCATGTTAGATATAAACAGAGCTTTTAAATACTTGCTTGCTTTTCTTGAGCTATCCTCCCGCTTCCCAGGTGTAGGTTGGTCATGTGAAATAACAGCTTAATGCGGTGTCATAAGTAGGATCTCATTGCACTTCCAAGTACTTTTTTGCAAAATGTCAGAAATATTTGGAACTGTTTTTTTAGCATGGGGGATGATAGCATGGTTTCATTTCAGTCTGTGCCTATTAGCTACATAACCACTTACCAGAATTTGTCCACAGACAATGTTTCTTCATATTCTCCTGAGTTAGAGGCCAGCCAATGCCCTGAGTCACCACCATTTTTTCCTTCTGACAGGTTTGGGGAAAGAAATACAGCTACCAGGAGTGAACAAGAGTGAGCCCTTGAATGGAGAGAAAGACCACTCGGTAAAATGGATTAACAGCTCCAGAAACAGAGCTATGCCCCTTTATGAGTGCGTACGAGGGGCCAGACTTGTGGCTTTAATTCTGAATGGGCCAAATTCAAATTGTTGTAGTAAAAATATCCAGCTGTGTAGTCACAGGAAAAAAATATCTGCCACATAATCAGGCTGCTTCCAGCTTTTGACAGAACAGCTAAGTGTTTCAAATGAACCAGCAAGTGAGGGTCTGTATCAGTCAACAGAGGAAAGGCAAATCCGTAGGAGATCAGTTGGACTCGCTGGCTGAGATCCACCCCTCCCAGGCTAGGCATCAGCAGAGTGTTGGCCCATGTAGCTGCTGTGCGTGCAGAATATAGGATTTGTAATACAGACTATAGGATTTGTGACACCAAAAAGATGCAGCCTTATTCAGCTTCCCTCTTGACGGCTGTGGTCAGTCTAGATGGAATTCAGAGCCAAGAGGAGCAGAGCTGCTTCCAAGGCCTAGCTGCCACTATTGAAACAATTTGCTGATCAACAGATCTCCCCACTTACTAAATGAACAGAAGCCTGTGAAGGGGATTTCACTTGTCATCAGCTTATCCTCATCAGATGCAACTGGGTTTTGTCCTGGGCAATGGGCATGTTGCTAGCCTCTAGCCCATTACTAATTTTAATTTTCTTGATAGGGAATTCCACTCACTCCAGTGCCCCAGTTCATGTCACTTGGTATCTATTGAATGTGCTTATTATCCTGTGAGTGGAGTGTAGAGTTTACTAGCTACCATTTGCAAACTGCTGTTCGTTTGCAGTTTACTTCTATTTTTCCCTGTTATCTTAGAAGCAAATATTTTTCCCCTTGCAATTGAACCAGATTGCTTGCTTGCTTTTCTTTTCTGTAGAATATGCAGCACATGACAAATGGGGAGGAACACTATTGCTAATGAACCAAACACCATCTTTTTCACCTTATCCTGCCTTAATAAATGAATTATTCATTCTAAAACTGCAGGTCTTTCAGCACCAGCAAATCTAGGAGGTTTCTAAAGGGCCAGAGGGTCACCCAGAACTGTTGTAGTCTTTAATTCAGCATTGCAGGTTGACAGACCTATTGAGCAACCAGAGCCCTCTATACCTCTGAAATTCAGGTATTTGGTGTTTGTGGCCTACTTGTTTCTCTGCTTGCCTCCTATTTGAAGAGCGAAGCTGAACAGCACAAGGAATTTTGCCAGCTAACTGCGTCCTAAGTCTGGGGGAAAATTTTTGTTAGCTTTGCCAAAAAGATTTCCATATCCAGCTTCTATGTGGGAAGCATAATCTACACCAGGGGTAGACTATGCCAGAGTGCCAGTGTGTGGCACGTAAAGGCATTTTGCTTGGCACATGCACCTCAGGGAAGATGGCAAGGAAGCGGCTGAGGCTGCATTGCCACAACTAAGATCAGGCCCCTGGCAGTTCTCCCACTGTCCACCCCTGGCATGCCAACATTTTACAAGTTGAGGTTGTGGGTGTTTCTTGCACTTTGCCCAAAAACATTGCTCACCCCAATCTACATTATCTAACTAGATCTCAGGCGTGGAGGGAAAGGAATGAAAGAAGCAATTCTGATTTTCCTTCTAATCACTTGTTATATAACATGAAGATAACATCCCTTTCATTAAAATGTTTAATTATGTTATTTACAGGAGACATTAGTGGGAAGCATGGCTTTGGGAAAAGATACACCCCGTCCTCCCCGCCCCTTAATGTTACAAACTGGACCAACCCTGTGGACTGCTGATCTGTTACAGTTGAGAAGCTGCCTCTCAATCTTTGGTCCAGACATTTCTTTCTTTAACAAAAACTGAAGTGTGACCTAGTATGAGGGGAACCAGGAGCAATTGCTAACCATAACAAGGCATTTTCTACTTACCCACGTGCTACAGCTTTCCTCTATATTGGGAAAGGGGTGAGCAATATAACACAGGAATAGAATTCTCTCCAGAAGGAAGGAAAATACAAATGACATTTTTTTTCAGGATCACCAGTGAGAAATCACCCTAAACAGCCTATAATGACATATTATGGAGCACAAATGTCAACTCCCACATCAGTCAGATTACTGTATTTCAGAGCTGCAGGCACTGCATTGTGTGGTATGCATTCTAATTGTAACACAATTTAAAGCCCTCGGTCCATGGAGAACTTGTGTTCAGTCACTCTGCAGAAAAGCATTTTTGATACCTGGCCGATACCAGAACTCTAAGGAAAACCTGACTAGAAGGATAACACTTGTGGATTTAAAGAGTTTAATTAAAGTCAGTATAGATTAACTGTAAAGGCAGAATAGGTTATTATGCTGCAACATATTTTAAAACTTTTTAATAGGTTTTTCTAATTCTTTTCAAAGTATTTATAGGTAAAATCTATGAGGGAAGGATGGAAATGAAGACCTGAAGGAAAACCAAATACCAGAACCCAAATCACTGTTCGGGAGAGAATGGTAAGCTTGACGTTCAAAAAGCCAACAATTCTGGCCTTGGCTAAATATATGTCCTCTGATTGTAGTTGGAACTATACCAGGGCAGAACCTTGCCCAACAAATGAAATAAAAAAATTATAAATACCAAAATAGAGCAGCCTGATCCAAAATTAATTGAGGTCAACGGGCATCCTTCCACTGACTTTAAATTGTCAGGTCCTACTGATGAATGGGATTCTAATTGTCAGATGGACAGATTCCCCATCTATAGGCTGGAAAACACTGTAAGAGAAGGACTACAAAAAATAACATCCTTATTTTCAGAACCAAATACTTAAATTACACATGTACATGGGCCATCTGGGGACCCAAATGTCTCTTTGCCCAGATTCACACCGTCAGCACAGGTCACCAGTTTTGCAAATGTATTTGCTGGCAATTATGTTATTTCCAAGTGTTTGAGACCAGCAGCACAAGCTATCAGGCCCACCCAGACACACAGCTGACCCAACGATAGATGTCTACAGGAGAAAATCCAAGCCTAAGTATGGCTTTGAAGGTCAGCAGTGGACGCTTGTAAATCTGACAGCTTTCAATCATGCACTCTGCTTAGAGAAAAGGAGATACCATGACGGTCCAACCTGGATGTTCCACTTGGAAGGTGTATAATAAAGACCAAGAGTAATCCATACACAGCTGCTTTATGGCCTGAGATGCTACTACTGCATCAAATAGATGCCACACACACCATGGAGTTGCAACGTGTTTGAGGTATATGTGGTTAACATCACTGGCTTCCATTGTATGTCCTCTTTACCTATGAAGCCTATTAAGACAACCAGGCTTACAAGTTTATGTTAATGACCAGGGATAAGCTTGTTCACTCCTATGGAGGGCCTGATTCTCAGGGAGAGCAAAATGTGAGCAGCTCTAGTCTACTTACAGGAGTGTAGCATCTTGCCCAGAGGTTACTTGAGCCCTACCTGGATGTGACAAACTCAGTTTCCTCTGTTAGCCAACCTCTATGCTTAGCATACCATTTCCTTTAGCTGCATCAATAGCTTCTCTGTCTCCCTTCAAAAACTTTCCTTCTGAGAACTCACCACAAAATACCTCTGTCACTTGTTCTCCAGGGATGCTGAGACTTTCAAGAGAGTGGAGAGGAATAAATGATCTTTTTTCTTTAATAAATATCATTTGTAACATTTCCTACCTAAGAACCTGACACCTTGTTTGAGTACTGCGATGCACTGGGAATCAGAGATGCATAGCCTTGGGAGATGTTAGATAGAATCTTTCTCCCGTGATTATTGATAACACATGCTTAGGACATGTAGATTGAAATCCACATAGAGCCTGAGGCCTGGGAAATTTTTTCCCCCCCAGTACTCCAGGGCAAACCAGATTAAAGGACTATTGACAATATATACAAATGCTTAAAGAGGTGCGAAATGTTCAGTGTTCCTGGTATACAGTCTTATTGCTTGGCATGTGTAATAGAAGATAACAGGGGTGTAGGTTGTAGCTGTGTTGGTCTAAGGACACAGGCAGACAGGGTTTTTTAGGTAAATGTGGTATCTTTTATTAGACCAACTCAAATACGTAGTTGGAAAAGTACTTCTTTGCAAACTTTTGGGTATAAATACCCTTCATCAGGCTGAGGAAGCATCTGTAGTTGGTGTGGGCTCTTCCTGGATGGAATGAATAGTAAAGAAGCCAGAGGCTGGGCTCCATGCAAGAAAGCCGCTCAGTGAAGATATAAATTGAGGAGTCAATTTACAAATTGGGGGAACACTAATGTTCCCTCTAGCCCAGTGTCATGGGTCTAACAGTGGCCATTGGCATCAGGGGGTAGTTATAGATGTGCTTTGACAGGTGGGAGGAAAAGGTTGTGGAGAGCCATGCTAATTAAAAGTGCCTGGAGTGTCACGTGTATCAGCATCTCCCGTGCTGAAAAATGGTGGCGGGGCGCTTTGAACTAAAGCTCATCAAATGAACTTTAGTTTAAAGTGCCCCACTGATACACATGACACTGGAGTCTGCTGGAGCGTGGTGATTACTCAATTAACTACTGCTGTAATTATACATGTTAGAGCAGCCTCCCTGCATGTGTATAGGAGCCCCACGGTGAGGTGCAAGAATCATCTGAAGGGGACAGTGATATAGATTCATAGATTGTAAGGCTGAAGGGACCTCGGAAGATCATCGGGTCCAGCCCTCTGCACTAGGCAGGAAAGATAACTGGGGGCCAGGTGATCCCAGCAAGGTGACTGTCCAGTCTCCTCTTGAAGATTTTCAGGGTAGGTGATTGCACCACCTCTGGAGGGTACTTACTGCACAGTCTGGAAACCCTGACTGTGAAGAAGTTTTTCATATAAGTGGCTCACAGGAGAAGTTTCATCTTGTTCTTTTGGCTAAAGGTTGCCTGGAGCCCTGAAGCTTGTTTCTAATGAGAGAACATGTCATAGACAGCACATCCCATTTGCAGAGAGTAAACAGAGACAGCAAACAACAGCACATGAGAGCAAAGAGGTAGGGGTGGCCATGCAAGGGGGACAAATGCCTGGGGCCTCAGGTACTTGAAGCTCCTCTTTACAATCACCAGCTGGAGCAAAAGTGTGCTGTGCCATTCCCTCACCTGCCCTCCTGCTCTGGAGCCAACTGACTGAAAAGAAAGTCTCTAATGTTTTTATTCCCTCATGGCCTCTTTGACTCCCCTGTGGCCTAGAAAGGAAGGCAGAGCAGCAAGCTTTTCTGTGCATTTTCTCTTCACTCTAGGCATTTCCTGTCTCAGCTGGGTGCCTGGAAGTTTAAATGCCACCTACAATTGGGCACTAAATTTGTAGGAGAAACCAAACAACAACTGTGTACCAGAATGAATGCATGCCGAAAATCTACCAAAGACAAAAATACCCAATTACCTGTGGGTGCACACTTCTCACAAGGCAGCCACTCTCTCTCCAATCTCTCAGTTCTAATCCTCAAAAGGAATTTACAAAACACCTTTTGTAGACGAGCCTACAAACTTCACTTCATAATTCTACTGGATACAAAAAATCATGGACTAAATATAGACAGTGGCTTTATGGTAGCCCTTTGTGAAGCAGCTAATACTCACTTCAGATTCAGATTTGGCCAATTCGGGGGACAGTGATTCAATTTGGTGATTTGAATCACTGTCTGGAATTGATTTGGCCGAATCTGATTTGGAGATTCGGCTGCCTCTGATTTGGCCAAATCAATGAATCAAACAGGCTCCATCCCCTGCTCGCTCTCCCAGCCCCATCAGTGGCTGCCCCAGCCCAGCACCAGTGTCCCAGCTCTTAAAAAAAAAGAAGCCCTGCACTCACTGCCTACTACTGGTGGGGTGGTGATCCCCACTTCCCCCCACTGCCCTGCACTGCATGGAGGACTCTGTCATGAGTCCCCACAAGCCCTGACAGCTGCTGCAGCAGCTGGTGAGTTGGGGATTCTTTTTTTAAAGAACCAGGAGCTGGAGCAGGTGAAGCAACTATTGATGGGGCTGGGAGAGCGGGTCGGGGATGGGGGTCATGGCAGACTGGGGACTGCCTGAATCTATGAAGATCTCTGTATCTTTTCTGAATTGATTTGGAGAGTTTTGAATAGATTTGGACCTTTTTATTAGTCTCCCGATTCGGAGATTCAGCCGTTGAATCAGGCCGAATCTCCTCCGAATTGAATCAGCAGCCTAAGCTTCGCACAGCCCTAATTTATGGTGCCTGCCATTTTATAACCCCAGGTAACCTGGGTCTTTAACCCACATTTTACCAGCTACATTTTATCTCCTTCTCCCCTTCCCCGCCACCAACTACCTTCTTATACCTGTTGTCTCTCATTCCCTCTGATCCTCACTGCCACACATTTGTCTTTTCACAGACCTGCATTTTGCATTTTGGCTTCTATTCTACCCAGGAAAGCACACAAACACCAACACACTTTCCCTATGCCTGAAAAAGGGCATTTGTGCCCACAAGCTTGCAAAGAACAATTATCCCAATTATTTAGTTGGTCTAATAAAAGATATCACATCTACCCAAAGAACCTACAAATGTGATACCTGTGCTGGAAGGTCAGGGACAGAATGGGAGGGGAACATCTGCCTCTCTACTACATTAGCTTTCCCCTCCTTCCCTCTTTTGGCATCTGGAAAAGCCTCAGCGCATTGCCACCCTACTGAGCATAGCTCTCAGTGGTGCTTGGGCTTGCCTTTTCTATGTGCACCGCCTTGTCCCCTCACATTCCCATTGGAATCCATCATTTTCAACACCCAAAGTGCAGCACATCAGCTGTTTCCAGTCCCTTCTACTTTCTTCAATCACTGCCTAATTTGATCCTCTTCTATGTTAATACAACTTCCACCCTGTGTTTGGCTCACTTGTAACAGGTGCTCCTGAATTAATTTAATCAATGGCAAAAGAGCTGCCATTTGTTTGGTGAAGCAGAGGTCTAATTCTGTACATGGTGGGAGTGTGTGTAGGCCAAAGAAGAAAGCCATATGCCACTAACTAGGGTGCTATTCATATGGTGTCCCTGTTCCTTTTAAATACATGAATTTCCCTGCGTTGATTATTTATAGCACAGAAATGCCAGAGGGATTAAGTCCCATTAGAGCCCCATTGTGCTAAGTATACACATAGTAACAGCCCCTGCTAGGAAGATTGTTTGTTCTAAGTAGGCAAGAGAGGAAGACGGCAGAAGAGAAGGATAATTTCACAATGGAAAAATTGAAGCAAGGATGAAGTGACTCGGGTCAGGTTAGATAGGGAGTTTATGGCAGAGCTGGGCGCTGAACCCAGATCTCCTGAGTCCCAATTCCATCTTTCCTCTGTGGAATTAGAGTCTTGTTGAGATGCCCTATACTATACATGGTCTTTGAACACTGGGACTTTGTCCTTGGCTTTGGCCTTTGGCTTCATACCTCGTTGCACCAACTAGTATCTCTGACCGAGGAGTACACACTCTGATAGAGCTTATTGCTCAGTTAGGCTGCTCTCTTTTTTGATAAGCATGAGTCCTTCAGCATTTGTTCTGTCTTTAATCAAATTTGTAGAGCCTCAGGCTTTTTATGGAAAAGAAAAGAGACATTCTATCCATAACAGGGGCGCAAATGTGCCTGTCAAGTGGAGCAAATCCTGATAATTATGTTGTCCATTTTGGCTGCATTTTGTACATGTTTCTTAAAAATTCTCTTAACAAAGTCATGATATGCAAGGAATATTTTCCAAGAATTATGAGAAGGCTGATAAATAGCAGCAGGAACTTCCACTTGCAGGGGTTAATATTGAATATACATATCTCTAAATTTCTAAATCAGAGGGCGCATAGAGGAGGAGGAAGAGAGAGTGTTATTTGTTAGGATCTTGGACTAGACTCTTCTTTTTTAATGAAAAAGGAAAATGGGTTTACAGGAAATAAAAAAAATATAGTATTAAGATAGTTCAGATTTATATATTTTTCTGCTTACAAAATGGTTTTCAAAGTACTGGTCTCTGAACTTGCAACTGTCATGAAATTATTAGCACTCATACCAGTGTGACATAAAAGCCTCATTTTGTGACTACCATTAGATTGCAAGTACCACACACACCAGGTGCAGACCTTATAGATGCAGTTATTGAGGCTGCATTTCTGAATATTTACCTTTGTCTCTTCAGGCAACTTTCCCTAGGCAGCCTGGGAGCAGTGACAGAACGTACTGCAAACCTGTTTCCATTCTATTACACTTTCCTTTCTCTAGCCATTTTGCTTTCTGATGCAGCAATTACTCAATAGATTCTTTGTCATCATCCACTGAATCATAAAATAGTGTGTTTAACCAGGATTCCATATCTTGGGTTTTTGCTAATTCAGTTTTCTTCTCCTCTCTGCAATATCTGCTCTTGCTGCTTCCAATGTTCACAATTTTATATTGAGCTTCAGAGGCAGAAGGTTCAAGTTTGATTTTCTCACAAGAGGAGGGAAAATCCCTGACGGAATTCATCCTTTAAAAGTCAGGTCTAGAACAAGGACATTTTTTTTTATCCAAGGTTTCTACGAACCTTGCATTTGTTAAAAAGCTTTAGACAATATCATGCCATTTCCATTTGCTTCTGCATTTCCAGTATATCAGATATTTAATGGAAATGGAGCCTCTGTGCTCAAACCCTTCTTCTCCTTGTGTCTGACCAAAGCAAAAGAGTTCAGGGAATAGGTGCATCTTCAAGACTGACTGCCTGGCATCTCTCAGCAGTAATGCAAAGCACAGGCAGATTGGCTGTGTGGCAAAAGTATGGGCCTGGGACTCCAGAAGTCTGGTTCAATACCTTGCTCTGCAATAAAATGCAGGGAATAACACCTTATCTCCCTGGGCTTCAGGTCTTTTTCTGTACAGCATTTCTCCTTTCTCTCACCCTTGGTCTGTCTTTCCTATTTATATCTTAAGAACTTAAGGGAAGAGATTGTTACTCTGGGTGTGTACAGTACCTGCATAGTAGTGCCCATTGCTGCCATTGTAACACAAATAAGGCAAGTAAATTAGCAGCATATCTGAAAGCACAGTCATCTTAACGAACCCCTGTGAGTTTGTCTCAGGTTCCCTGATAAGTGGCCTCTGCATGGAAGAAACATGAGCATTTTAGTAATCATATATACTTCCTACATAGTGCAGAGGGAGAGAGAAAAATGGACTAGGGAGGTGATGGACAGAAAGAATAAACGAGCTGGGAAGAACGCAGTTTATAGATTAAACAAAGGGAAACACAGCTCGAAAGCACAGATTACTCTTCTTTAAACCTAATGGAAGCAGGGCCTTTGTTTATACAAACATAATGCTTGCCTTAATCCTAGGAAAGCAGAAGTTTGCACAGGCACAGGCTTGGCTGATGGGTGTCTAATTCTGATTAATGGCTGACTAGATTCTGAGGTGTGAAAGATAGACAATGGGTGAATGGGATAGAAATAAAAGTGAAAGGTTCTAACATGAGATTAAAGATATAAATCTTTTCCTGTTACCTTGCTCTCCTCGAGGTGACAAATGAGTGCGTTCCCAGGGGATCTGGCCAGCAGATCAGGGAAGGCAGTGAAGAATATTGTATTCAGCAGAAATGGAAAGGGAAGGGGGAGCTGAGGGGAGCAGAGGGTAATTATTCACACTCAAGTCTGTTCAGTGGATGAGGGTGACACTGACCCTCTTGCAGGCAGTGCCCTGTAGGTCTCCTACTGACTAGAAATGATCAGGACCTTAGCATTATGTTTTATCCCCAAGCAGCCTTGCTAAGAGTCCAGTCAGTTCAGTGTAAGAGGGCACATTAGTGCCTGCTGAACTATTGGATCTCTGTGAGACTCAGGCCAGATGCTAGTCCACTTAACTTGTGACATGTGCCATGACCAGTGGAGGTATATGATATTTAGTCTGTTTGGAGAAGTCTCCTGGTCATGGGTGAGAGCGACGTTGACCTCTGATATGAAGGGGAGATGAAGGGTGTTTGTGGAGACTTCTGCTTCTGGACTCAGCAGCTCCAGGCATCGGACACCTTCATGAGCAAAGGATTCAAAACACCATTGGATCCCTGACTGCAGGATCATGTCATTTTGGGGGGTCTCTTGTTACAAAAGCTTTTCACTACGTCGAGGGCACAGATGTCCTCCCTTCAGAATCTCTTCCAGAGAACAGCACACATCCTGTGAGACCTACAGAGCATCTTCCACTTGATGTTTGCCGTATCGCCTATACTCTTGGAAACCTGTTGAAGCAGCCGAAGGGAAACCAGTGTCCTCTGCACTGCTAGAAAGCTGCCGTACATCCTGTCCCCTGAAGAAAGACTTGCTGGGAATGATATTGCTGTGCAGCAAATCTTCTGGGCTCATGCTGAGTCATTACCCAGAGACAGGAGAGATCAGCAGGGTACCTTGATGGATTGGCTGAGCCCTCATAATTCAGCAGGAAGGAAGATGAATCTGCTGCTCTCCTCTTTCCTGCTCTGTAGGGTAATAGGTCAGGAGAAAGGCTCTGGGAAGCTGGGAGGATGATGGGCAAGGGCTGAGTCACGTGGACAAGGGACCAGTGCTAATGGTGATGTCTTGCTATTTTGGCCGAAAAGCCATGGGCTGAATTGGGGCCACCTGAGCTTGAGCGGAAAGTTGGTTGAAACACTAAAGATGAACATGAAAGAAGAGAAGCAAAGCTGATAATAGATGCAAATAAAGTTGAAATATCTGATACCTTTGAAACAAGGCACACCTTATGCCGCCACATGAGTTTCTGGGGTCAAAACCACTTGTTACGTTAAGAGATGACTGCTGTACAATGGGTCATTCTGGGAAAGACAACAGGCCTGGCAACCCTTTTAGCTGGAGGAAATGGCTCCTTTCTCCAAGATGGTCCATTCATGCAAGTGACTTTCCACTTGTCCTGTGGGGAAACAACTAGTTTCTACAAATGCCTATACTCTCTAAACTTTTCCCTGCTATGTTTTACATAGGCAAAGCAGCAGCTGCTTTGGTGGCTCATCACTTACTGGCCCCCACACCCAGGAGCAGGTTCAGCTCATTAAGCAACTTGCAGTCATGACTGACCATAGCCAACAGATCTTCATTTCAGCTTCCAGCCAGCATGCACAAGGATCCTGCCTTTCCCCCCCACCAAATTGCTAGGTCTTAATGCCCAATTTCCTCTTTCCACTGGAATTGCTGTTATTTTGAGGCACTGCTGCTTTTAGATGTCCAGTCATTCAGATAACTGCTTCCACCTTAGATACTTTCTTCCGCTCAGTTCTTTTCTTCTCCATGCTTGTTTGCTGCAAGGCCTATTTTTGGTGGGTGTGTGGGCACCTAATTGAAGGTCTAATTATTACCATTTGCCTTTATCCATATTTTAAAAGGAGGAAAACTGCAGCCTCCTTTTCTCATTGAGATTTAACTCCCCAGGAAGTTAAGTTCATTTTCAAGTAAACTGCTTTCAGAGTTTTCTCCATTTTTTTCACCCGCAGAGCAAGATGGAATGGTACTTTTTTTATTGCCACCTCCTATCATTTAGAAGTCATGATCTAGGCTACAAACAGAGGGCAAAATATCCTGAGATTGGCTTAAAATAATGAAATTTCAAAAATAGGACATTGTGGGTTCCTTTCTTTTGCTGTCAGTATTTGGACCTTTGCATTCCCATTTCTGGCTTTTATTTTTAGGGCCAGCAACTTACTTCGGAACAATACCAAACCCAAAGATGAAAGTGGTTCTCATGAAATAACAGGATTGCAGGATCTCAGGCCTTAGAGAAAAACATCAAATATCAGGCGACTTACAATAAAATCATGCAACAACACTGCCCTTCCTCTGCAGAACAGATGCAGGGTGCGCACTAACAGGATACTGTGTTTCCCATGGCCCACTCATTACATCATATCATTGGGCCAACCTCTAGGTGAACTTTGCCCACAGAGATTGGATAGTATCTAAAAGGGGGACAGTTAGTGCTGATAAAAATGGGAGAAGCACAAGGGATAAAGAAGAATAGGAAAGGAGGCATGGGTGAAAATCGTACCATTTTTGCCTGCAAATTTTGGTCTCCAAGGAGCCTTTCACCAGCATGAAAAATAAACCTCTATAACACTAATGAGGGCATAAAGCTGAAAAGAAGTTTCATGAAGCACTAGGACAGCTTGCAGAAGGAAACAAGTATGTTTCCTTTTTTTTCATTTCAACAGAGGTCAATTGACTCTCTGTCACCTTGGGACCCATAACAAAATCAACGATACTTCATCCGTAATCTGATTTTTCTATTCGCTGAGGTTAGAAAGTGTTAATGTCACTGAAACTTTACAGCGTTCCACTTGATAACAGGGGAATACCAACTGTAAAGATTATGTGAAATATCAGTGGCAAAATATTATACCTGGGAATGATTTAGAAGAACATTAATGTTTTAGGTGTGCTATAAGACATTTCCTAAATTAGATAATAAAGTGTCTCCTTCTTCAAATAATTACTCACAACCTGAATCACAATGTTCGACTCATAGATTATCGCCCACCAAATTGAATATCCCATTACTGAAGAATGACCTGAAAACATTCCTTCTAAGTCAGGCACCTTTATTGTTCAGGGGATAATCTTGTGTGTCAAAAACCTTGGCTGACTGCAGAAGGAGAGAACTGACTGATGCTGTAAATTTTAGACAGATCAATAATAGAATCTGTGTGGACCTTGGATATTTTCATGTTTAATTCACTGAATAAAATGAAACAGGTAAATCACTCAGAGAAGATATGGCCTGATGTTAATAGGCACATTTGTAGCACTATCTAAAAATGAATCCTGCAATTACTAACTCATAAGATCATTTGTGTCACAGTCACTACAGCATTCCTAATATGAAAAAACCCCACTCCCTCTTGCAATCTGAGTGCAATGTGTACATTTCAGTAGTTAGAGGTATTGGAGTTTCAGTTAGAGCCAAGTTAGAAACAGGATGAAATTAAAATAGAGACCCTGTCAGTTGTCATTATTTACCACATCTGCCACTGTGCATCTAGCTAGATGCCCAGGCCATGGGGAGGCATATGAAAAAGATGCACCAGGCCCCCAACAAGGTCGTTTCATAATAAATCAAGGTCATTGCATAAAACATTACAGGCTGTCAAGTATATGCCTATATTCTTAGCTGCCCAAGTAGGTGACTAAATGCTGATCTGGATGCCTGCTTTGTCCAGCCAGTTTGAAATCTGAGCTCCCAGTCTGAAAACTATTGTTTGCACATTTAATGTTTACATATAGCAGAGAATATATAATGCAGTCCCACGGCTGCTCCAATTCCTATTTATTTGAAGCCAACAAATAGCAAATAAGTCCAAATAATAACTGCAGCTGAGACCAAAATCACACCAGAGCAGAAGTGAAATCAGACCAGAAACTGTTTATCCAGGGCTCAGCCCTGCAAGGACTGGGCAGCCCTGCACCTCTTATTCCCAGTGAGCAGTAAGCTGGTACAGAGGTTGTCTTCTAAGCTTCAGTGGTGAAACCTGCAGCTGAGCTGCCCTGAAGGCCTGTGGCTAGAATAGCCATGATGGAAAAGACATCTAATCTTCTCGAGTCCATCTGTCTGCTAGAACAGGACTGTCCCCAAAACCATGCTGGTTTGTGCCTTCCATAGCCTAGAAATAAATGTCCGAAATGATTGTGTCTCAGTACTGACATTTCTCAGTGTTGTCAGGGCTGACTGATAGTTAGCCTTAATTTATCTTATCTTACTTCATTCTTTTTTCTCTATTGCTAACCTCAGGGACCACCTTCCTCCTCCTTGGTGCATACACCCTTGCTCCATGGTGCAAGCTTCATGTCCTGGTAGCTGAATTCACCAAGCCGATGAGGTGAAGTGTCTGTGTCTACATGTAGCACTGATTCCAGGGCTTGTCTTACTCTCTGTTTCTCTAACTGGAAACCAAAACACAGGAGTGGGGAGGAGGGAATAAGGGAAGAAAGAGAAAGATTCTCAGCTTCTTAGGAAAGTGCCTCATCCCTGTTATTACTGTCTCTTGCTGCAAGTCATTCCACCTTACAGCATTAAAGGTTTCTCTTGCAGTTGGCATGTTTCTGTTTTTTTTGTCAACTAAGAATACCTTGGGAAGGATGTGGCAAAGTTTCTAAGCTGAAGTCTGTGGCCAAGTGCCAGAAAGAGGGGCAAAGTTCTGCTTGACTTCTGCTAATGAAAGCAATGCAATACACCACATCATGAAGAGCTTATACAGATGGTGATGGCTACTGGACTCCCCCAGGATGCCAGAGCCCTGCTTTGTATAGTGCAGTGAGCCAGTGTCATGCTGTGTGGGTGGCCACTTCTTTCTCTGCACTTGCTTTTGCTCCAGGATTTCTTTTAAGCAATAGTTATTTTAGAACTGAAAATATGACATTAATTTCTACGGGGGATCTCCTTCATTGGAGATGTTCCAGAAGAGATTGTGTAGGCATCTAACCAGGAAAGGAACAGTGCATGTAGTGTCTATTGGACTAAATGACTGCTGGGGCCGCGTTCAACCCTATAAGTCTCTAAATCATGATGTGGTTTATGCATGCGAAGCTACATTGTTGCACACATAGGCCTATGTGTGCATATAGGCACAAAGCATACCAAGGAATGCACATGGATACATGCACATGCACAGCCACACACTTCAGCTTTCACATCAAGTTTGCTCCTAAACACATCACTGAACTTGTATTCTGCTGTAGTTTTAGTTAACTGAAGCACAAGTTAATGCTACTGAACGCTTGCCTCTTTAGCACCTTCAGTAACCCTTGCTCCAGAGTATTGCTCAAGAGGAAATACAAAATCCAACCAGGATCAAAATAACCACTTTCATTTCTTCCCACTCTTCTTTCCTGGAGCAGGCTCAGGTACCATGGTTGGTCTGTGCTGGGCTGGGATTCACTCTTGTCATAGTAATGTTAATACAAGGGCTTGGAGTCCGGGGGATGTTTGATAGAATTTAAAAACAAATAAACCAATTTTTGGTTATTTTTTGCCAGGTTCGAAGTCCCCTATGGACGCCTTAGCTAGCTATGGAAGAACAGGGATCCCCTGCCTGCTGCCTCCTCATTGGCTCTGTTTCATGCAGGGCTGGCATACATTTTTCCACGTTGTCCTTCTTCAGTTAAGTAACGGGTGCTTCTGGAAGCCACCGAAAGGGCTGTATGTTAGCAAAGCAAGCACTCAACAGTGGCTGAAACGGACAGGTGGTTGGATAGACAGACCAACTCCAGCAAAGTGGGGCTGAGAATAGCATCTTATTAAAACCTCTGCACCATTCCCAGCAGAGCCTTGCTACTGTTCTGACTGCTGGAACAATCTCATTAGCAGGAAAGCCAGGGTGCAAAGATGATTCCACCTCAGCCTCACAGGAGTCCTTTGACAGGCTGGACAGGATCTCACATTTCAGCTGTAGAAAGCATGACCCCAGACAGTGACATAAGCTTTGCTAAAAAGTCAGGTTATCACCATGGAAAACTCATAGGGGCACTGGGTTATAAAAGCATTGATCCTGGCCCCAGGTTGTGGCAAGAGTTAATCACTCAAATCAGCAGCTTTGCTGTGACTGCCCAGAACAAAACAAATTTCTAAACTTGACAGGGGTTTGTGCATAATCTCATTACACACTGAGCAGTAAAGCACAAGGAAATCTCAGGATAACAATAACAGGCTCAATAAATGCACAAAGCAATTAGGGTGAAACTTCTGGAGGGCTTAGGCACCAGCCCTTTTTCATCAGAGGCACTGGGCGGTTCAGGGACCCTCTTAAAACTGGGTCAGATAAGCAGAAGCTGCTGGTGCGATGTAGCAAAGTCTGGCTGTAAAGTGTGGCATATATGTGTGGGGCTGTTTCTTCTTTCTCTGCAGGTAATGGTGAGACTCTTGCCGCCTCTCCAAACACGTGCAGATAGCAGAGAACTGCACTGCTGCCATGCTTCCTGACTATAGCCTTGATTTGCCATTGCATTGGGATGAAGGGACTGCTCCCTAGCAGCATCCTATTGAAGTAAGGGTCTACTTGCATGGGCCCGAATGAGGACTAAAGGGCATTTGTAACAAAAGCTTGGTGGTTTAACGCCCTTCCAATTTCAGGGCCCAGCTATCTTTGACTCCTGTTCTTTGATCTTCATCTTGGTGGGGATCTCTTACTCTGAAATTGCCTGGCCTTTTAGGATAGTGTTGAATGAAGGTTCAGCTATTGGGGTTTAGCTTTCATTTACCATGGGGCGAGAGGGTCAGATGGACAGTGACTACAGAGCAGCTGCCTGGCAGTAAAATGGGGGAAGGGACTTTCTGTAGTCTGGTCATTTATCCCTACTTTAAAATAGAGGAGAGAGACCACATTCTTGGCCCCATGTTTTCTGGGTCTTAATTTTCAAAACTACCTCGCTTGATGTTTGGGGTCATCCTATGAGAGACATGATATGGGGACTTGATTTTCTGAAAGTGGCTTCTCAACGCCTTCTGAGATTCAGGATCTTGTTCTGCGCGTGTGCATGTGTGTGTGTACACTGAAGACATTCATTAGCTTAGTTACAGGTTTAAATGTTAAGACGATGAAGTTTCAATCTGTTTTAATACAATCCAATCCGGTATCATTAGATCCCAGATCCCAAGCACCTCAGAGACGTGTGCACAATGGTAACAGTGTAAGAGGTAAATACACGTACCTCTGAAAATTATTCTGACATAAGCAAAGTACTTTTACCTGGAACAGACAATCTCTAGACTTTATTAAGTAGGATAAATTAGCTGTTTATTGCAAAAAAAAGAACATTAAGGACACAGTGCCTGTGCAACTTGATTCTAGCAAAAGCAATTATTCAAAAGAGAGGAATTACACGGGGATTAGAGATGCATGTGGGTATGAAGATATTATCTGACATCTCAAACAGCCCTTGGGTAGGTTTGAATTACTTGATTCATGTTGGTATCCAATCCTCTTTGAGCCAAAAGATACGGGTACTCTGTTCCTTTAATTCTCTAGCTTGACAGGTGTGTTTGCTTCTGGCTACTGTACATTATTATGTTGCTTTTTTCTTTGTCTGGAAGATTTAAAGAAACATTCCTCATTCCTCTCACAGAAAGTCCAGAGCAGAGTGTCATGAGTGAGTAGGGAAACTGCAGAGTGATCTGGCTTCCTTTTTTACCTGCCTTTAAACCTTGGCTAATTTGTGTAAGCTGGGGAAAAAGTTTTTAATATCAATGGAGAGTGCAAAGGAATGACACAGCTAGATTTACGTTTAAAAGTATTTTCTGCTTCTCAGAAGCATCCCAGGAGAAGGCAGGAGAGCCTGAGGCCTGCCAGCAACCAGTTGCAACAGCTCTGAGTCTAGGGATATCATATACACGGATTGGGAAACACATTTGGATAAAATGGTAATTCCCCAGTGCTCTGCCTGAAACCCAAGATGGGCTCATGCATTTCCATCACTTTTCATGTCCATGCAGCCTTTCCTCTGTCAACATCCGAGCTGTTTGCATGACCTTTCTCACCCTAGCAGGAGACCTTGCTTCCTGCTGAATGCTGCCATCCTAAGAGGTCTGGGAGAAGATCCATAGCTCCACTACTGACTGACGGTGCCATTGGACAAGTCTCATAGCACCACTGTCCTCAGTTATGCTTGAGGTAACTCCAGTGACAGAGAATGTAGTATCTAACTAACCCTCTCAACAACCCTAAGAAGTGGGGCCAGTGTTTGCATTAATAGTATGAGAGTATGTTACAAACAATAATACTTTAAGAATATGTTAAGTATAATGTTAACAGTAGTAACCTGAAATGCATTCAAAGTCTAACCCTTTTAGCACCATACAGAACAAGGATGATTTGTCACAGAAAGTGGTAAAATATATTTATGGATTGTCGTGCAGGCCATAATGGAAATGGCATTAGAGTGCTGCCATTTTTTAAATCTTAACCATTTCCAAATCTTTTAATAGTGTTTTAAACTGTAACTTAGCATTTTAAAAGTTTATCACACACTAATTCATTCAGCTCATTCATTTACATTCTGCTGACAGGGTACAAAGCCACCTCTCTTCCATCCCAGAAAGATCTAACTCCCACGATTTATGGTGCCTTTCAGCCTTCATTGGAATATTTCTTAAACTACACATTAATACGGAGGCTTTTGTCAAAAAATACCTAAAAAAGAGAGTGGAGGTTATCTATGCTGTGAGCACATACAATTGAAGGTGACTTATTATAGATACTTCAAAATTTGTGCATGTTAGAATAAAGATTAAATTAGGGGAATGGCCCCTATAAACCACTTTATTTTGTGCAGCAGCTAGGGTAACCCCTGTTCTTGGGGTCAGAAATATGGCCTGTTTGGAAAGATTTGGTCACAGGCCATAAATCCTGCTAACATGGAAGTGCTGTTTACTTACAGCCTGATCCAAATGCATGTGAAGTCAGTGGGAGCCTTTTGGCCAGTTATGGCAAGCTGTTGCTATAATAATATTAAGGTCTTCCAACCCAATGACTCTTCAGTGAATCTCAGAGGCCTTTATGGATTATCTGGGGAAGACTGCAGGGCCTTAATTGGTTCAGAGTTCCCACTGCCTTGCAGGGTTCACTCAGCACCTCACAGCATTAGGCCCTTTGACACCACTTTAGGGAGCCATCATCACATTGTTGTAGGGAGAAACACTGTTATTTCCAAAAGCTGTCACAGCAAGTCACAAGAGGGATTATTTTTGGCTCTGCTAAGTGTAGTTACCTAGCAATTTGCAGGAGGCTTGGTATCACGGTGTAGTTACTAGAGCTCTGTGAGCTTTTTTGCAGTGAGCAATTCATCTGATGAATTTAGCTCCTGTTACTGTTCACAAATGGTCCATGAATAGACTTTTGAGGTTTACAGATTTGCTCACTATTTGATAAATTTCAGCACCGTGGGGTGTTTGTGAACTCTGAGGCCAGGTACAAAAGTTACACTTACTGCGCGGTAAGCACACAGAAAGTGATCTGCGGCAGTAACCAAACAGACTGTCAGGGCTCACAGAGCACTGTCAAAATAGCGGAGCCCATTCTAAGATAACCCTGGATGGATGTGGTATCAGACTTCAGCGGCGTAGATTAAAGCTCTGCCATGAACGTTTGGACTACATCCCATCATGACTCTTGGTGGGTTACATTCTGCTGATATCCCATGGAGCATTGCAGCACCCCGCTCACCCATGGAGCACTGCAGCACCCTGCTCACCCATGGAGCACTGCAGCACCCCGATCACCCATGGAGCACTGCAGCACCCCGCTCACCCTCCCTCACCCTGGGGGATGGTAGTCTAGCCTAAGACAGAGCTCATCTCCTCTGCCCGAGTGCCAAGCCAGCCCTGCCCCCAGGCTCTCACTCACTTTAGATAGCAAAGCTCCGGCTCCCACCCCTCCTGCCCCACTCTCTTCCCTATGGCCAGTTTAGAGCCACTGTCTGGTGTTATTGCTGTGTACGGATTCCATCTACCTGTCCGGGCATTTGTAAAGATTGCAGCTTATGATTAGGTACAGTGCTGTTTGCTGGACACTGTTCACGTCTTCTCAAATGTGGTTTTGAACCATCCACATACAGATCTCAGTCTGTTGAGCTTGACCCATGCTTCTCTGTCAAGGTCATGCCCAGTGTGGGACTCGTTTGGTGTTGGTATAAAATGCTGTAGGAACAGATTTCATTTTTCAAATTGGACCGATCATTTCATTTCCATTCACCATGCCTCGTGGTATAAATTTATTGCAGCATATGAGGCCACAGTACCTGGCCTGCCAAGCGCTCCATGGGCCCAGAAACCTGGCCACAGGGGAGTGGTTAGGGGTTGTCTAAGCAAGTCACTTGGAATAATGCCCAAGAATGCAGGGTGCGTGCAAGTTGTGCAGCCTGTTATGAGTCTCTGTGCACTGTTAAGTAAGTACAGTGTCAAGCTCTTCAGTGCGACAACTTCTGGACCATACAGGAGCACAGTCATCTGCTGGGGTGTATACAATTGTAAGTGTTGTGGTTCTGAGCACTTTGAAGTTGGCACTCCATGTCATGCTGGACAAATGAAGGTGAGACTTCAGGCTCAGTCCACCCTACTGTTGTTGGAGGCTTATCAGTCTATATTACATTGACTGGGGCCATAAATCTGGGTAATTATTAACTGAGCCCCACATCCCTCAAGGTCCCGTTGCTTTCCTGAGAGACACCAGTATATTTACCCAGATCCAACTGATGCAAATCCCAACCCAAACAGACCTCACTATACAATGAAAGCTTTTTTTGAGCCCCACATTTTTGCTGGTGATCCTCTGAGCACTGTCTGGCAGAGCAAGTACAAATGAACACCACTGCGGGTCAGGTGCAGCAGGAAATGGGAATTCTCCCTAGCCAACCCCTCCCTCCCCCGCAACACTCCTTCCCTCCCACCCCTCGCTAAGAACCGGAGAAGGCGCATCTCTCCAGGCTCTGATGCTTGGGTTTATCAGCCCTCCTGGCTCCACAGCAGGGAAATGGAGCCATGCCTCTAGGTTTCCCAGCTGGGTGGTGGAACGTGGGTGTTCTGTGCCGTGGTCAGTGCCAGGCCATAAGGAGCTGTGTGGCTTCCGGTCCTGGGCAAGGGAAAAAGTCCAGGTAGAAGACTCACCAGAGGTCCTTCTGTGTTTTCCTTGTCTGCAGGCTCTGCATGTGTGCATAGGAAGATCAGTCGTGGAGCCCGAGATGCTGGATTCAGGACGGTCGCCCAGACACCTGCAGAGTGCCAGAGACATGTACGTAAATGGTGCTGATGACACGAAGATTGCTGTGTGGGGCTAGGGCCACCAATATCTCTGGGTGGGTGGAATGCAGGCCTCCAGGACGCACGCGCACATACACCCCCCCCCCAGGTGTCTGGGACACACACACTCACAGTGGCCGCAGGGTGGCTTGTGGCCATGATGAACTGCTGCTGCAGCAGGTCCAAGTGGGTGGCTGTGATGTCCCCACTAGCTAATCAGGTTGCTCGGCCATTTGCTTCTGCTTGGGAGTCTTTGGCAGCCTGGGGAACCCAAAGGGCACACTGGGAGGCATACAAGATCCTCCCCTACCTGCTGGGTTTAGGCCATGCAGGTAGGCTCTAAGCCTCCACCCCACCCACAAGGGCTAATGTATGTTCTGCTTCCTCCTGACTTTCTGCTTCCTCCTGACCTAACTGTGTGTGCTTAGAGTAAAGCTCAAAAGTTAGAGCACTCCCACTGTGGGCTTCTTGAATGCCTCTACTTAGCTTGATTGGACAATCAGCGAGGCAAACCTGTAATGCTCTGAGTACTTGCGACATTTCAGAAATGGGATTTGATGGCAAGAAAACAATACCTTGGAAAATAAACTACTTTTGCAAACAGTACGAGACTAGATAAAGCAGGAAAAGTCACTAAATTTCTGAGCAGTTGGTCTGATGTCCTGAGGTATTGATTCCTCCTTTGGAAAGAATTTCAATATTGTCCTAAAACTCTTCAATAAGCTTTCAAGTTGAAAATTCTCAGGAAGCTATAATATTCACATGAGTCCATGATGTGGGCTACTGTGACAGTCTCTGGGATTGTGATTACTTAACACACACGTCAGTAATGGGAGATGAATTCCAGGAGAGCCTTCTCTTTTGTCTTTTAGTTGTGGACTTCCCTGCTTTAACATACCTTATGTGAAAACCAAAGGATGTATAGGTATTCTTCCTGTTTCCGATTCTGAATGCTTGTGTGTTCTCATATACAATGTAAACAACTTGATTTAATAGGTTGTAAGCAATATTTATTTTTACCTCATTAGTCCTGAGGCTTCTTATGTCTTTTTGTCCATCCAAAAGGTTTCTATGGAGTAAACTCCAAGCAAAATTTCACAGCAATGTGAACAGTCACCATTTGGCAACTAATAACCAATACTGAGTGCTAGAAAGCAAATACATCATTGCACTTCATCCTTCTGGCATCTATCTGTCTAAAAGGAGGAAAAAGCCCCAGGGAAAAGGTAAAGTGATGTGGATCAGTGAGAATCAAATCCAAGTGGCAGTAAGCTACTCTGCTACTGTGTATTTACAGGCACTTTTACTAGGAACAAATTAACAGTGCTTTATTTCCATGTGTACCATTAACACTGTACTAAATTATAGCTAAAAAAGAAAGAACTGATTCTACATTCTTGTCTATTACTGGCATCTTTAATGTCAATCTCCTAGAGGTATAAAGTCTCCTCTAATTCTGCTGACTACATATCTGCAGTTCTTTCACTAGATGAATTGTCAGGGAATTTCACTGGGTAATGAAATAACCTGTCAACATTCTCCATTATCTTGAGTTGACTGTGTGGTATAACAAGGCCAAGACAGCTGAGTATTCTGCAGGTAGGATGGAGGGGTGGTTACTTGCTGGGAGGTTTGAACCAGACGCATTACAGGGGTGGTCACATCATATGCTGTTGGTGCTAAAAGTATTATTCCTATGGCTCATAGCCTGTTATTTGTTCACCAAATCTAAATATTAATGCACCAGTCTAATAGAGGGGTGTACTGAGGCACAAAGAATCCAGTTTTCAAGGGGCCGTACATTGACTGAAGCGAACACATGAATGAACAGTTTCTGAAGCCCTAGCAAACCTGGTAGCTTAAAACAACAAAATGGATTTATATCAAATCTGAAAACAAAACCCATTTCTCCTGGGCTCACTCTGAAATTTCCCACAACTTTCCCCTGCACACTATTATCTTTCCCTCTGGGCTAGTCACAGCAGGCCTAAACTTTAAAAAAAAATCTGGCCATGACCCTGCATTATCTATGAAGCCAAACACATCTATCAGTCACTGCTTACAGGAGGGAGGCCACAACAGCTTGGTGGAAGCAGCCCTAGATCATGTCTCCTGCTGAAAATCCAGTGGCTTACATAAACCAATGAAGCAATCAACACAGCTGAAGGACAAGATCATCTCTCAGCAGCAGCACAGTTGTGTTTGCTCTCCGATGAGTAACTTTTATACGTCGAACAACTGTTACCAGGTGCATCAGACTGAGGGAAGTGTGGGTAAAGCTCAGATCTATTACTTTGACAGATTTCTTCTCCAAAGTTGTCATATAGAAGAAGAAATATAGGAGGTGGTTGTTACTGAGCCCCACTGCACTTTCGATGTTTGCTTTAAATAGAATTAGCCATCTAAATCCAATCATGCAATGGAAATTAGAGTTCATTTTCCTGTTGCTCTTGGTACAATTTAACCTAACATTGCATACAAGACATCTGCTGAAGTGCCATTCTTTCAAGTATTTAAACAGTACCTATTGGTACAAAAACCTAGAAAACAACAGAGCTGTTGCTTATCTTTAGAAAGCCTGTAATTACCATTAACAGGCTATTGTGTTTTTAGCAATGATCAAGCAGGGCCTTGTGAGCTTTTCACAGTGTGATATTCATATCTGTTAGTCAGAGGTAGGGGAAGAGGATGTCTGGTCATAAGTGTAGGGCTCATTTTCATCATCAGTGTTCAAACAGTTGGTAAGCATTTAAAGAGGAAGTGAAAAGGTCCATGTAAAAAGGATACATTCAAATCTCAAATCAGTATCAGGGGGTTGTTTAGGCCTAGCATGCTTCACAGCATTCATTTCAAACCCTTTCCTTTCTACCTTGGACTTCAGTTGAGCTACTTTTAACCTTCAGTGAAATGAGAGGTGATTCCGGCCTTTGAATTAATTTATCTCATTCAGCAGACCCAGGTTTCACAGCCACCTGTTCTCCTGGAGGAGCTGATGACATCAGTAACACCTGAAGCAGTGTGAGGAGTGCAGCTCCCTGCCTGCACCTTGGTGTGATGTGTCATCATCTCCTGCTTATTGAGGGAAACAAAGAACCATGAATTCTAGCTTTGGCAGGTAAAAAATGATTTTCATTCTCTCTGGCAATGGAGTTCTTCCCACTTACGCCAAGAGCTGAAGTGGTCCATAGTTTGTAAAGAATGCTGGGGTCAAAGAAAGCAAAAGACACTAGAGCGCAATGTGAAGGATTATAACTGTATGCTCAAAATTGTTT
This sequence comes from Crocodylus siamensis, assembly GCF_052110815.1. Taxonomy (NCBI): domain Eukaryota; kingdom Metazoa; phylum Chordata; order Crocodylia; family Crocodylidae; genus Crocodylus; species Crocodylus siamensis. The sequence goes on from NC_143406.1 coordinate 15,503,828, forward strand.
CTCTCCCCCTCAGCTTTGGGCCTGACTTGTAACAATAAACAAAGACTGCAAAGTGGAGCCTACAGAGACAGCAGAAACAGGAGCAGCAGCATGGAGACAAATAACTTGAAAAAAACCATACTGTAAGACAGGCTTATTCAAACCGACCTCTGCATATGTATAACATGGCACACTTAGCATACTCAGGCGCCAAGCAAGAGCTTGTTGAGGAGGTTTCCTCCTGTATCCTGCCCTCTATGAAATGCTGAAGCACTGGAGCAGATTAAAGCTGTGTCCCTGACACCATTCCCTCAGTTAAGGGGGAAAACACAAAAACATAGACTGCCTTTAAGTGAGCTATCAATTTTGCTGATGGGTTTTGGGGGTGGAGAGGAGAGGTTGGTAAAGAGAATTGGAAACATGATACAAAGGCTAGGGACAAATCGGTTTAAGTGTTCAGAAACTGGTTTAAACCTGTAAGAGAGCAGATATTCAGTGCACATAAACTAGTCTGAAAACAGCTGAAACTGGTTTGAGGTAAACCTGGTTGAATGTAGTAGCAGACATAACTGATTTGGGTCCAACTGGTTTATGCAATAGCTGTCCCAGACCCCTTCCTGTTTTAGGATAAACCAGACTCCCCCAGCATCCTGGCTTGCTCTCTGGGCTCAACAGGGCTCTCTGCTTCACAGCAGGGCTGGCCCATCCCCTCTGCTCCCTGGCTGAAGCTCCAGAAGAAATTCTAGGTACATCAGGGTCTACCTGGCTTTCCCCTTGCTGCTCGCGCAGAAATCCCCTTCCACCTCCCACAGCACAAACCCCAGCCCCATGGACCCCAGGCATGTGGTATGCTAGCTAATGCCAAGATGTGTCTGTGTGTGTCTGCAATTTCACTGGGACAGGCGGACAGAACAGTGACAGATTAGGGCTTTTTGGAGCTAATAAACAGGTTAGCTGGTAAGCTGTTAAGAAGAACTTTTTAAAGTAATGAAGAGAGGCTGTTGTTTTGCTGATGGGGTGATAAACATTGTTATCACCCCCCTGCTGGCTTGCTTGCCTGTCAGTTTGCTGCAGACAGTATAAAAAAGCAGTGAGAAGGAGATTAAAAAGCTCCCTATCATCAACAGATGCATGCACTGCACACTACCCCACTTTGCCTCAGAGCACTAGCAAGGGTCTGGGGTCTGGTAACACTCCTTCCCCTTGAGCAGCAAGTGGGGAAAAGCCAGGGATGGTGCAGGCAGGGTGGGGATATATACTCCTCCCTAATCAGAGGTCCTGCCAGGGCCTGGCCATGTCCCTCCTCAGCTCAGCACTGTATAAGGGAAGGGAGAAAACCTGCCTGAATTTCCTGTCCAAAGAATGTCTGTGTGGTTACAAACTGGTTCAGCCTAGTCAGGTTAGACTAACCTGCAAAGATTGAATAAATTCAGGCTAAGGTTTTTTTGAATGTCTGTCCCTAGTCAAAATGAAACGTAGGTTGTATCTTCAGCTTGTTAGCCAGGGTTTCTACTCCACACCATTGGAGGGAGATCCTGTGAGATATAAACCTCCATTATCTTCAGGTGATGTCTGTTTTCCAGCAGTTGATAAAGAGAGGGGGCACCAGACTGCGGTAAACAAGGCTTCCTTTCTCTTGGCTCTCTGCATCCTGATGTATTATTTACATGCTTATTTAAGCTTTTGTTGCTGTAGGCTGGAGAGTTAGTGCATTAACCTCCCAAGCAAGATGAAGTGCCTGGAGTCTGGAATCACTGTACACTCTGCCCTTTGGGTTAAATTTATTTTTGAAAATCATATCATAGATCAAATCCTGAGTCTCTGTTTTGACTAGTGAGGTCTAGGAGTAAAGCAGTGACAGTGGGCCCCATAGCTGAGGTATGGACTGCCTCATGGCACTCTGCTGTTGCCTCCTATTTGGATAGAATCAGGAGCTGGCTGATATGTTATGAAGCTTTGGAAAGTAGGAAAAGGAAATGGGCAAACTAGGAGGAATCTTGATGAAACAAACTGTATCTCCTTAGCTAATTAGTATCATGTGTATTATAGGAGCATCTACAGGCTCAGATGAAATTGTGGTCCAATTTTTTAAGGTGGTGTACAGATATATGCTAGGGACTGACATTCAAAAAGCCTTATCCTGACTTGATTCAGTCTTTACAGGCTAGTCTAACTTGGCTAGGCTGAACCGGTTTGTAACAACACAGACATCCCCTCTGGACTGAAGAAATGTAGGCACATGCCGGCAGTGGGTTGAGCTAGAAGCTGGGGGTACTACAGCAGCCCTCCCTTCCCTTTCACAGTACTAAACTGAGAGTGGGGGAGGTGTAGCCAGCCCCTAGGAGGACACTCTGATTAGGGAGAGGTTCCCCCCACTACCCCTTTCACTGCTCCTGCCCAGCCCAGCAGGGAGTTGATAACAGAGCATTTAGCACCCCATCAAAATAAAACAAAAGCCTCTCTCATTAGTTCAAGCTCTTCTTAAACAACTTTTTCCAAGGAAGGAATGGAGGGACCAGCTGACCTGTTGATTAGCTCCAAAAAGCCCTAAGTGGACACTGTTCTATCGGCCTTACACAGGCACATCTCAGCATTAGCTAGCATACAGCATGCTGGCTGCTGTGAGAGAGGGGAGAAAGGAATCCCTGCCTGGGGGGGGGGGGGGCACAGGGAAGCCAGGTAGATGCTGCTGTGCCTGCAGTCTTTGCTAGAGCTCCAGCTAAGGAGCAAAGAGGCAGAGCAAGCCCTGCTCTGGAGCAGAGAGCCCTGCCCAGGGCTGCAAAGCATCTGGGATGCTGGGGGACACTGGTTTAAGTTAAACCAGGAAGGGGTCTGGGACAGACATTGCATAAACCAGTTTGAACCAAATCAGTTAAAAGTCCCATACTACATTCAACCAGGTTTATCTTTAACCGATTTCAGCCATTTTTAAACTGGTTTATATGCACTGAAAATCTGTTCTGTTACAGGTTTAAACCAGTTTCTGATCACTTAAACTGGTTTATGTGTAATGTCTGTCCCTAGCCATAATAGCCAGAGGCAGGCCCTGGCCCAAAAAGCATACAGCTAGACAGAGAGACATAAGTCAGGAAAGGGAAACGGACTCAGAGAGGGGAAGTGGCATGCTTCAGGTGTTACAACTGCTCTGGGGCAGTGTCAGGAACAGAACTCAGCTCACCAAGGTCATTAAACAAGAATGCCTTGGAGTGGACTCCATCTACTGCCACTGGTCAGAATCATCACCTGGCAAATGTTGTTCTAACTTCTCTTATTTCCACTACACTTCATACCCTTCTGCAATGTGTGAGAATTCATTTCTGTATCACTAATTTGAGTAGAATTACAAACCATTCTTTCAAAGCATTTATGCAAATTTCAGACCATAATGACACATTGTCACATGTGATCCTGTTAACAGATGGCCCAAAGACAGGCTTAAGATCTGAATTAGTCCTCAGCTCTTGCAATATAGCTGGGAGCTTATGGTACTAATAGATTCATATTTTTAGCATCTATAGCAAAATAAATGATCTCAAATGAATTTAAAAAAAACACTGTGGGATGATTCATTAGTACATATGGGATTTTGGGAAGATGTACTGGTCCCCTTACTGAACGTGCTTGCTCCCAGTGGCAGATGAAGTTTTGCTGCTGATAACCCATAAAAACCAATGAACAGCTATTCTCCAATGGAAACACACAGATTGTAAAGCCAGGCAGCTATTCCTGGGTTTACTGTGGGGATGCCAGATGCCATATTAGTGTAGAAAAACAGGCAAGATTGATAGCAGATGGATAAACTGACTAGCAAACCCCGATCTTGTGGATTTCTAAAGCAAGTCTGTGGTAACCTAGCTTGCTCAATGCCTCAGTGATATTGATAAATACTGCAAATGGTTGCAATCTCTTGTGCTGGAGATTTCAGAACTTCCCTGGGCAGCTTTTTCCCGTGTGTAGCTCTTCTTAGTTAGGAAATTTTTCTTGTGATTTCATCTGAATTTACTCTGCTATAGTTTTAAACCATTGCCTTGTGTCCTGTCCTCTGCAGCAACACTTGTTCTCCTTCATTATGGCAGTCTTTTACATATTTAAAACCTGCTGTCATGTCCCCACTTTCCTCCAGCCAACAATATATCCAGTTCTCTCCACCTTTCTTGTTATGGCTTGCATTCCAATCCCTTTCTCATTTTGGTCACTCACCTCTCATTACTCTCCATTTTTTTTACTTCCTTCTTAAAATATGCCTAGAACTGCATTCAGAAACTATCCGAGACCCAACTACCACAGGTTGAGTGGACTATCTCCTTCACTGTCTTGCGTAGAGTACTTTTGTTAATGCAACCCAAAACTGAACATTTTTTTGCTATGGCATCATGTGGTTAACTCACACTGAGTTTGCAACCTACTGATCCCTCCCAGCACTGTTACTGCCCAGCCAACTATCAACCATTCGATCCGTGTGCATTTACTTTTTTTAACATCAGTGTAGTCCCTTAGGGTAGGAACAGAAGTTACACATAAACCAGTTTAAGTCTTCAGAAACTTGTTTAAACCTGTAACAGAACAGAAGCTCAGTGTACATAAACCAGGTTCAAAATGGCTGAAATGTAGTATCAGACTTAAGTAATTTGAGTCAAACCAGTTTATGAAGCTTCTGTGCAAGACCCCTTCCTGGTTCAAGTTAAATCACAGTCCCCCAGCATAGATTGTGGGTTTACTTCCTCTTCCTGCTGCCCCTGAGGTCTCTGGGATTTGCAGTCCAGACCCACAGCTGTAGGACTCTGAAGGGTTGCTCATCACTTCCTCTTCCTGCTTCCAGGTGCCTCTGGGATTTGTAGTCCATAATCAAAGCCAGCTGGACTCCACAGGCTCATTCTTTTTTGTTCAATAAATGCTCACTTCAGAGAAAGGACTATTCTTGTTCAAGCTTTTATGAATTCAGTGTCACTATCTTTTTCCCACCCACCCCCTCCTCAGCCTGGCAGGTGCTGCCCCCTTCCTCCCCCAAAGCATATCCTAGAGCTAGCTCTGGCCTGGGGCTTGGTCACATCCCCTGCATGGGAATGGATGGGGTGGAGAGCCTTGGAGCTGGCAGGCTGGGAGGTGTGCTCTAGTGCCCTCCAGCTTCTCGCATGAGCCACTGAAGGTATGTGCCTGCATTTCCTGAGTCAAAAGTGAATGTCTGTTCACTTGCTTGCCAGTTCAATCTTTGCAGTTTAGGCTAACCTGCAAAGAATGAATTGATTCAGCCTTGAGCACTTTGACTGTCTGTACTTAGCAAACAAGTTCAGGGTACATAAACCATGTTCAAAATGGCCCAAACGAGTTTAAGATAAACCTGGTTCGATGTAGTATCAGACTTAACTGATTTAGGTGAAGCCAGCTTATGGAACTTCTGTCCCAGATCTCCTCCTGATTCAAGTTAACTCACATTCCCCCAGCATCCCAGGATGATTTGCAGCCCTGGGCTCCAGCAGAGCAGTGCCTGTCCCACCCTTCTGCTCCCTGGCCCATACAATATCACCGCTTCAACTAACAGAGGATGGGGTGGGGGAGAAACCCCTAGCATCAGACCCCATTTGGGGTCTGCTAGGCAGGCAGGAGGGGAGGGGAGGGGAAGGGATGAGGGAAGCCCTCAGAGACTTGTCCTTCCCTTCCTACTGGAGCAGAGATGGGGGAAAGCCTCTGAGGGTTTACCCCTAACCACCCTGCACCACTGCCCACCAGGCATATTTCAGCTGAGATAGGTGAGGGCCAGGGTAGAGATTTAACTCCTCTCCCCCTTCCCCCCATACTCAGGTGGCTGGGCCAGGGCCTTGCCACACTCCCCTCTCCTTGAGTGGGGGGATGGGATGGGGAAGGAAGCCTCTGAGGGCTTCCCCTGCAGCTCCCCTTCTTTCCCTTCAGCAGTGGCAGGCAGGCTGGGAGGTGTGCTCTTTTGCCCCCGAGTTACTGGTATGGGCCACTGTAGGAGTCTGGCTGTCTTTCCGTTTTTAAAAGTGAATGTCTGTTCACTTGGTTATTGGTTCAACCTATGCAGTTTAGATTAATCTGTAAAGATTGAACTGATTTAGCCTTAGGCCTTTTGACTGTCTGTACTTAGCCCTACTCTTGTCACTATTGCATTTCATTTTGTGGTCTATAACCCATTACTTTTATTGATCAAGGTGCCTTTCAATTCTAATTTTTTCATCCAAAGTGTTTGCACTTCCTCCTATTTTTGTTTCATCATGTTGGAGACTCTCTATTTTAGCACTCAAATCATTAATAAAAATGTAAATGACCCATTGCTCATCTTATACCTGCACTGGAGTGTAAACAGTCTGTCAGCTCAGTGCCTTGCATCAGCATTCAGAATCATTTTGCAAAGGGAAAGCTGTAAACATTCAGGGTACAGCTACAGCCTAATTCTGCACTGGTTTGAGATTCTAGTTGCTTGCTTCACATTGACCAAATCACTCTTAATTGGCACTTGTGTAAAAGTGAATAGATTCAAACTCTAAGGCTCTCTGGCTGAGACAAACTACAGCTCAGGAGCTCAAACCTCCAAGTGAGTTGAGAGACATTATTTATGCTACAGCCTTAAGACTGGGTCTGAAAGTACCAGCCACTGTTTATATTTCCATCTGGCATTTTGTTTTATTGCATGGGTTTAGGATACACCTTGACAGATATCTTCCCCCTACTGTTTTCTATGTCCTTGTTGCAGATTTCAGGTTTCAGATGCCAGGCCCTGCATAGGAGAATCTGTGTCTTCACTGGCAAAACTGGGTGTCATGTTCTTCCTCCTGTAGTTTTAGAAGAATGTGAAGGGCAATGTGGCTTCTTCTCCTTTCCATTGTGAAAAGCCCATTTCTGAAGGCAGCTTAGAAACATTGTGAGGGACTTCTCCAAATGTGCACCTGTAGCAACCCCCCTGGTTTTTGTTGTTGGTTTTTTAATTTAAAAATGCATTCCCTCCCCTTCCCCAACCATTTCTGACTTTTTCTCTCCCTCTCTATTCCCTATAGACAAGTATAAGTGAGCTAAGACATAGGATAAGCTTCAGCATTTTATTTTGGTAGCAAGTTGTATTTGTTTTGTTTTTTTCTCCTCCTTTATATTGTATAATTATTATGTTTATATTGATTTTTACTGTTCTATATTACTGTTTTACTGGTACTGTATAATTTAGGCCTACATATGTAAGTTAGCATAAGTAATGTCAAGTTTCCATTTTGTTTGTCAAGTCTCCATCTTGTCCCCATGCCCAGTTATATAACCCATGACTCACACCTACCCTTCCTGTGTAACTTGGTTCCTGAATGAATGGGGATGAGGGTGCTTGAGAGACAATGGTAGTAGGTCTAAAAATGCTCCCTCTGAATGACCAAACCATCAAAACCAATACCTGGATCAACGACTCAGCCCTTGGAACCACCCTCAGCATTCAAGAAACAAAAGATGAGGCAACCCACCATTGTGCCAAGGCTGCACATGCTCAGTAAGAACACCTGGAGCCATCTGGAACAGGACTGACATTGCCTGGACAGGCCCTCCCCCTAGAAGATCAGACATAGTCTGCCCCATAAAAAGGGCTAGTGAAGACTGACTCCTTGGGATGCCCTCTCCACCTGGACCATCACTGTGCCACACCACCTATCCACCCAGAGGCCCTGCTGGCAACCCCCCTCTGGGCAACACCTGCTGGACAAAGACCCCTTTCCAGCCTGGATAGGTAGCTATCACCCCCACCCCCTCTTCAACCAAGGACTTGGACTCTGCTTCTCTTCCCTACCTGGACTCCAACCCTTCCACTGAGTCTCTTTCTTCTGCTCCCATTGTGTGTGAGTCTGTGTGAGAGTGTGTAGGAACCAAGCTCTACAGTACAGTGTTCATTTAATAAAACTGTTAATTGGACCCTGAGTTGGGTTCTGCTTTACTATGTTTCTGGCCCTGCTCCAATCTCTGCTCCTCACCTCTCTAACTTCTGTCTCGTTTCTCCCTGTCCTGCCTCTGGCTCACCACCACCTCCAACACCTGTCCCATGCTCCTGTGGCTCCAACTGTCCTGAGCTCCTCTCTGCCTGCAAACCCTGTTTCTTTGCCACTCTCTCATTTCCACTGCCTTTTCCCCTGATCTCTGCCACTGCTATTGTCTCACCCCCACTGCCTTTTCCCCTGATCTCTGCCACTGCTATTGTCTTGTCTCTACTTTCTTTTCTCCTGATCTCCCAGCTTTCTGCCTCTGTCTCCTGGCTGTTTCCTCCTTGCTACTGGGCTTTTTCCTTTGCTTCCACCCTGGCACCAGGTGAGCCTAAGTAACCCTAGGGCCACTTGACCTTAAATAACCCCAAGCCTCAGTTCCTCAGCCAGTTTCTCTCTAGTACATTGGTTCTAAACCCAGTTCTGGCAACTTTCACTCCCTGCACTTTAACTTTTTCTCTCACCGTAACCTTCTCCCAGGTACCGCAAGCACACACATACACACACTGTACCATCCAAGTTAGGCACTTACCTGTGTGTATGTGTAGGTGGGTTGTATGTGGGTGAACTGGTGAGTGTATATGTGTCATTGTGTGCATGAAATATGAATTAGTAATCTGTGTATGTGTACTGTGTGGGTATTGACAATTGATTTTTGTCTAACTTTTGGTTTGTATAGTGTGTAGAAGCTTGAATTGGTGATAGGTGTGCATGTGCCTAGGCTGGTAATTTTGGATGTGTACGTGCCTGAGTTGGTAGCGTGTGTGCGCAAGCCTGGTGGGGATGTACGTACCTAGAGTGTGTGCATGCACCTAACTGATTTTTGAGTGTGTACATGTGCAATTATACACCACGCCCTCCTGTCTAACAGCCCAATATTGAGATCCTGAGTGTTGGCCTGACCCCACACCTTGTAGAAAATCACATTAAGAAAGTGCCAATCAAATGCCAATTTGGAGCTGCCTGAGATGGTTAACTACTACAGGATAGATTGTTAACTGGTATAAGCTGGGATATTCCCAATGAAGTCACCGGACCTGTTTACATTAGATGAAGGACTGGCCACTTAGATGAGCACAATTAATCCCTAGTGTAACTCCAATGAATTCAATGGGGCAACAGCAGTTTAAACTAATTGTGGGCCAAGCAGCCCAAAAGATTTCAGGGGGGAAAATAAATGAATTCAGGTGTTGTCTTTCTGTTAGCTAGAAAACTGCTAACAAGTAAGTTAACTATGATTATCCCTTTTGTACTCTTCTGCTGACACAATGGGCCAAATACATTGCTGTAATGGTTTCACTGAAAATGTTAGGGCTACTCCAGGAGTGTATTTGGTTCCTGTGGTTAGCATCATAGGCCTGATATAAAGACCATGGAAATCAGTGGAAAAAGTCCCTCTGACTTCCAAAGATTTCTCAGAGAAGCTTCTATCATTCCCCCCCACCACTGTCACCATGATCAAAAATTAACTTTAGGGAACTTTCCTGAGAGTAGTTTCTTCAGCCTACCAGACAAGTTAATTTATAGTTGATAAAATGTTATCCATACATCACTCCTGTGAAGTCTATATTCTAGAAAGGCTTAGCTAGATATCTTTAGTGGTTGCAAAGCCCAGGCTAAATGGAGAAGGCTCAAAGCACATAGAGCTTTACAATTTTTATAAGATATACCTTCTTCAGTAAAATTACGGAGGTGGGCCCAGAGAGACATATTTTTGAAAGGTCATAACTATAAAAACATTATGAAGATAATTTTAGCCTTTTTCTTATTGCTTTAATATTTTATGGAATAACATTAACATTGCCAAAATAGGAAAGGCTGCCTCTCATTTGGAAGTCCCCAGAAATGGGAGAGAAGTGCTCTGTGTGATCTTCATTCGGGCCCCAGAGTAAGCTTCTGTCAAAGGTTCCCATGCAGTACAGTGGATCCAGCCTTGAAGAAATGGAGGTCTACCTGCACCATCCGAGACTTTTTCCCACTTGCTGCTCAAGGGGCAGGAGTGTTGCCAGACCTCAGCCCCCTGCTAACACTCTGAGACAAGGGGGGGCGGGGTGCAGTGCAGGCATCTGTTGATGATACGGAGCTTTTCAGTCTCCCTCCCTGCTTCTTTGTACTGTCTGCTAGGGGTGTGTGAAGCTGGCCCTATTTGATTCAGATTCAGATTTGGCCTGAATCAGGGACAGTGATTCAATTTGTTGATTCAGATCACTATTCCTGATTTGGTTCGGCAGAATCCAAATCTGAAGATTCAATGCTGATTTGGAGAATCAGTGATTAGGACATAGACACAGCTTTAAAAGTTTTTTTTACATACTTTGAGGTAACAGGTGTGGCTCATGATCACTGCAATGCTGGGGCACATGGAGCATCCCACAGGAGTGTGGGGCCGCTCTCCATGTGCTTGGCAGTGAACCTGGAAGTGGCCTGGAAGTACTTCTGGTCCACTTTCAGGTTTGCCAGGGAGCGCGCTGCCCCCCCCACTCCCCACACCTCCCCAGCTCGGCGATGGGCCACAGGGGACCCTGGTTGCTCCTCCTCCCCAGACCCAGGAGGCACCAGTCACTGAGATGCGTGGGAGGTGGGGGGGGATGGAGGACATGGGGATGGGCCCCGCATGCTCCCTGGTGGACCCGGAAGCAGACCAGAATGCTTCTGGTCCACTTCTGGGTCTGCTGCCAAGTGCACTGGGGAGCACCCTGTGCTTCTGTGAGATGCTCCACATGCCCCAGCATCACAACAGTCATGAGCCCCTGCTACCTAGAGATATGTAGAAGAAACATTTAAAGCTATGTCCAAATCTCCGAATCTTTCCAAATCTCTCTGAATTGATTTGGAGGGTTTCGATTCAATTTGGAGAGATTAAAGGGTCCTCTGATTCGATTCAGATTTGGAGATTCAGCCACCAAATTAGGCCAAATTCCACTGAATCGAAGCAGGGACTGAAGCTTTGCAAAGCCCTACTGCCTGCAGCAAACTGACAGGGGAGCAATCCAGCAGGGGGCTTATAACAGTGTTTATCACTTGATCAGCAAAACAGTAGCCTCTCCCCTTACTTCAAACTCTTCTTAAACAGCTTGCCAGCTGACCTGTTGATTAGCTCCAAAAAGCCCTGTGTGGACACTGTTGTGTTCACCTGTTCCAGTGAAATTGGAGAGACACACATGTCCGCATTAGCTAGCATACCACATGCCTAGGATCTGTAGGGCCCTACTGTGGGGGGAGGGAAGGAGGGAGGAAGAGGGGGATTTCCTGCTTGAGCAGAAAGGGAGCAGGGTTAGGGCAGGGGGAAGCCAGCAGATCCTGCTGTACCTGCAATCTTTGCTGGAGCTCCAATCAGGGAGCAGAGGAGAGGGGCCAGCTCTGCTGTGGAGCAAAGAGCCCTGCCCAGCAAGCACGCCAGGATGCTGGGGGACTCTGGGTTAACTTAAACCTGGGTGGGGTCTGGGACAAACATTGCATAAACCAGCTTGAGCCAAATCAGTTAAGTCTGATACTACATTCAACCAGGTTTATCTCAAACTGGTTTCAGCCATTTTCAAACTGGTTTATGTGCACTGAACATCTGTTCTGTTACAGAGTTTAAACCAGTTTCTGATCACTTAAACCACTTTAAGTGTAATGTATGTCCCTAGCCTATGCAGAAAGCCTGCATTTGAAGGCAAACATTTCATGCCTGTGGGGAAAAAAAATTCAGAAGTGGGTTTTTTTAAAATAAGGAATGTATATTTTTGTCCTTTGTATAAAAAAGAAAAACACCAAAAAAACCCCAACTCCCCACAAGCAAGCAAACAAACAAAAAAACACCCCCCAAAATACCCAGCCATAAAGGTAACAATTCCAAACAAAAAATGCCATTAGCAATTGTATCTTAATGCATAATGTCTCAGTAATGTGGTTTCATCAGCTACAGAAACTGTTGTGCTAATTATGGCCTTCATTCAGCAGGTTCTCAAATCTGTGCCTTCCTTAAAATGTACAATTTCATTGACACCTCTTCTGACCTTATGGTGAGGCAAGCGCTAAGTATGCCATGGGATCAGAGTCTGGAAAGGACAGAGTATCATACCCATTATGCAGTCTGAGGGAAGACTTCAAAAGTTATAACCCAAGTGTAAACTTTGTCGCTGACTTCACTTGTTATTCTTGGCTCCACTGTTGAGATTTATTTAAGTAATCTTGGCCATTTAAGAACAGATTTTGTGATCCTAACTCACAGTCTATTGTTCCTTACTTCATGAGTGGATAGTTTAATCACATTTTGTATAAAATCTTGAATCTTCCGTATCTCAGTTGACCTACCTATAAAATGGGTAAATTAGTATGTACCTACATCACAGAGACACCAGGAAAGCCAAAATTTGAAAGAGCTTTATGATACTTGCAAGAAGCATAGAGAAATAAGTTGCCTTGCCCTGAGTCATACAGCAAGTCAGTGACAGTATTAGATGCAAAACACAGGGGTCCACGTTCCTAATGCTCTGTTGAATATAATGCACAGCATCAAGATGGAAACTCTAATCACCTTGAAAATAAACACCAACACAGCTTCAGTCAGCTGGGAAACTTCAGGAGAGGTTTTCAGCAGTATCACAGCATGGGAGTACAAACGCACAATACATTTCAAATGGAAAATGAAATAAACCAGTGTCTGGTGAATCCATCAATACTTAGCACAACCCCATATTTATAATGCCTCATATCTATCTTATAATCAAATGTGGAACCTGCCACTTTTCTGTAGTCATTTGGTAGAATGTTCTTGTGAGACATGAAAACATTGTAGGGGACATAACTGAGCTTTCTTCTTTGTAATTACAGAGAGAATGGGTAAAATCAATCCAAATAATCTCTCCATAGGCATGAAAAACATGAAAACAGGAGGACAACAGTCTCAAAATTAGGGTACCTGAATCAAACGTGGAGTTTAAGCAAAATTGTTCTATAAACAGGTAGAAGGGATATTTAATACAGCTGCACTAGCTACTGATAAAACCTGGAGCAACATGTTTTTACAAGAAAACTAAATGAGTTTGTACACAAGGGAACACAAAATGGATGTCATAGGAAAACAGATAAAGAAACTAGATTTTTAAAGATCTCTTGACTCCAATGCTGAGATTCATTTAAGCAATTTTTTTCTGTGCGTAATAGTTTAGAACCAAAGTCTCCTCCAGTGTAAGGCCAGGGTCCAGACATTCATTTTTAATGATTTGTGTTAACATGCTCCATGATTATCAGGCATTCCAGGTACATTGTGCGGGATTGGAAAGGGGCAGGTCAATCAGAAGTGCAAACTTCTTTCTAGGTGCATGGTTTCTTACTAACTTGGAGTGACCTCACCTGGCCGTAAGAGTGTGTTTTATATGTTTCAAGCTCATGCTATTAGCCCTCAGTGGACTTTCCTGTCCAGTTCTGAGTGATGATGATAAGCCTGTCTTCTAAAAGATGGGCCAACCCTGCTACTTTTTTACGTAAGCCAAACAGGCCTCAGATGACAACCATACTTCCAATCAGGGATGTACCTACTGGTGCAAAACAAATGCTTCGTTCCCAGTCCTGTAGGCTGGTCAAGACATCTGCAAAAGATTCCAGTTGGCAGGTGCTCGGTGGGAGCTGCAGCTGGGCAGATTCGAGTTAACATGCCAGTTTGGGTGCTGCATACTTTAAGTTTGTTGCAGGAGTAATCTCCCTCTTCCCTATTGGGGAAATTAAAATCAGGCCAGCACAAAAGACCTACACTGTATCATTCCCAGTGGAAACAGGGAGTGGGGGGGAAATGTCTAGGGCCCACTGGGGGCTGTCTTCTGGTTTTGTCCAGATTTGTCATGGATAAAGCCCTCAACAGGAGGCTCAGACTGAGGAGGGCCACATATGGTACTTCTACAAAGTTCAAGCAATCTTCTGTTGTTCATACTGTGCTTATTTTGCAGTTTCTGCACTTCACCCTGGTGGTCTGTGATTGTCCTTGCTGCATCTCTTCGCTAGAGAGTGTCTCTGTACTCAAGGGGAGAGAAAAGGCACAGCAACGCTCAAGCTGTCATTTCACATGTGCTTTGGGAAGAGAGAGCGGAGTGGATATTTGTACTATCAGCTCCATTACAACCAGTGCCAGGAGAAAGCCTCCTTGCTAAACATTCTGCTGGCTTCATTACAAGCCTTGTCACCTGAATTTCATAGCCTTTGTAAAGCTGTAAATTATGATTACATTTCATGGGCTAGATCCTCAGCTCTGGTAAATCAGCATTGTGCCTTTGAAGGGGATCGTGCTGCATCAGTTCTTGCCGGCTGGGATCTGGCTACGTGTTTCTATGGTGTTTTCTGCAGTGGGGGAGGTGATTCTCTGTTGGTTTCACACCTCCCTATCGTACAGTGACAGGACGTAGTAGGAGGCAGCGGAGGGGCTGAATAATCCATCTGCTGTCTATTACGAAAGGTCACTTTAGTACACTTCCCATCATCTTTATGTAGCAGGTTAGGAAGTACAATGTTACTATCTCATGCTCATGTGAAACATCATTAAGCAGAGGGAGGTTTGACCGCACCATTGAAGTCAGTTGGAGGAGTCAGGAGCGGAAGCAGGATTTAGGCACCTAAATACCTTTGGGAGCCTGAGACATGGTGACGTCTGCTATCTTAGCCTACCTCCTGCTCCTACACCTCTCACTCCTGCCTGCCAGAGACCATGCCTCTCTTGCTCTCTGAGCCTCAGCTGGCAATGCCCGAAGCCAGCCTTTCCCATGAGGAAAGTGCTACCTTTCTACCCTTCACTTGAGTTCACACTTCATCTCCCATTCAAACTTATTCAAGCTGGATAAAAGAGGAAAATAAATAGCTATATTCTGGCATCTGTCTACCTTTCCTAGGTCTGGAGGAGCAAACTCACTCAGCTTGGTACAATAAACTTCTCCATGTGTCTTGCATCCTTTAGCTTAATCACGTTTGAATGAAGGACTCAGGAATTCATATTCATCTCAGTGTGGCAGGTGTAATTACATGCATAACTCTCTCCTTAACCCCACAGAGAGTTAAAAACATCTAGCCCCCTACATATACAGGTAATAATAGATCCCCCAGATTGCAGTAACAATTAGATTTGCAAAGCTGGATGCATTTATGGTTTCTATAGTGATTATCCTTTGCTATGTCTATAGAACTGGTATAGTATAACCATGACAATTCAAGTTTCTCAATATGCCACTGACATGCCTCCCTCTTGAGCTGGCACTGCTTGCAGCAGTATAGCTGGGAGGGAAATTATGGGAGTGGGAGTAACCACCTCCAGAGCAAGGAGGTGATCTGGCCCCTGTTGTGCACACTCCAATCTAAGTTTCTCGGCAGAGACTGATAGCTGCAAGAAGAACGCACGTCATTGTCCAGCATAACGCTGCTTCCATCTGCAGTTGGAGAGAAAAAAATCACCACTTACTGCCTGCAGAATTTTGAAGGTCTCTGCAGGTCACCTCGGTATCTCCTCTTCTGGAAGCAGTCAAGCCAAACTCCTTTAACTATTCCCCCAACTCGGATTCTTTAGGCCCTGCTGGCATCTCCTGCACCCTTGTCACATACAGAAACTCCTCTTGGCAGGTAATATGGCATATCAAGCTCAGATTCCAGTCTAATCAAATCCAGATTTAATTTACCCTTTTGTGTAAGAAGAAGCAAGCAGGGTATCAAGGGGGCCAGGGATGTTTGATCATCAGTTGCCTAAGGAACCCCTTAACAGATTACTGTGCTCTGGTAGACATTTCCAGAGTAAGCAATGGAGATGCAACAAAAATTAGAAACAATCCAGAAACACCACAACGTGGATGTTCAAACCTATTTCTCCTATTTTCATTACAATAATGGGCCAAAATCATGAGGTTTTTCTTCAGGCAAATTTTTCATACCTGCTCGTCAGAGGTCTGCTAATAACTCAAGCAGTCCCAAATAAAGGCTTCAGGATTAGACCTAATGATGTACACATACATAATGCCTTCTAGTTGAGGTTTTCAGTGCTCTTTACAAACATTCATGAATTGGGACTTTCAAAGCCACTATGGCTAAGTACCTATAGTCAAAAAGCCCAAGGGTGAATTGATTCAATCTTCACATGCTAGTCTAAGCTGTGCAGACTGAACCAATAAGCAAGTGAACAGATGTAACCCTTCTGCCAGGCACTGGTTGGCAGCAACAAGGGCCGGGTTCAATTTTGGGGTACTAAATATATTTTACCTTGTCTCGAGTCTCCACCCAGACGTCTTGGGAAACACTAAATGGATTACTAGGGTGTCCCAAATAAACAGAAAACCCCTCCTTGCAAGCAGTGTAAACACAAAAGACAGATTTTTTTTTACAGAAAACAGAGGAAAACACCAAATGCAATTTAAAAGACTACTGACTACAAGACATAGTATGTAGGCTGTGCTGCACCAGGGGAAGGTGCTAGAGTGTGTGGGTCCTTCTGTGGTGCAAAGGGCCCCTGACTGCTCTTGGAGAAACTGTAGCATGCCAATCTTTGCTCCCACAGAGGGCACATCCAGATAAGTGCACGTACGCTTCTTGCAGCGTCTCACACCAGTTTGAGATGCTGCAAGAGGCACTCTGAGAAAGAAAAAATGTTCCAGGTATCAGGCTTTCCAGGTAGCAACCCCCCCTCCACACAAAAAACCTACCCCAGAAAAAAGCGGGGCAGGGCATGGGTTCCCAGTGTGCCCTGAGGCAAGCTGGGGCTTGGACCTCCAGAGATGCTCTGGCATCTGGCCAGAGCATCTCTGTGGTGTCCCTGCTGCCCTAACGTGCCACGTTCGCAGGCGGGGGGGTGGGGCAGCAAGCAGGAGCGGTGCATGGCGGTATGGCCTGGGTGCTGTCCCTGGTAAGTAGGAAGTGGGGGAGGGGGAGGGGGGGCGCTGTGGATATGTGGGGGGACTGTGGCTGTGGCGGGGTTGTGTGGGGGTGGAGGGGCTGGCTGGGGGGCATGGGTCCCCACAGGGCCCACGGCCCCTCCTCACAGCAGCAGCAGCTGTTGGGCGTTCAGGGACCGCCCAACATTCATGTGACTGCCCTGTAGTGCGCTGTGGCGTGGCCCCAGCCACCTCAGACCTGGCACCGCTGCCCATGAGCGGTGTGGGGGCAAGCTGAGCAGCCCCCCTCACACGGCCCTCCCACTCACAGTCCCTCCACAATCCACTCACAAACCCCACACCTATAAACCACCTCTACAAACCCCTCACCCACATACCTGGCCCTGTGGGTCAGGAGTGAGGGGACTGTGGCGAGGAGCTGGTGGGCTGTGGGTTGAGAGTGAGGGGCAAGGGCAGGGCACTGGGATATCAGTGCTGCTCAGCACTGCACTTTCTGGTGAGTGAAGGGGGTAGGGGCAGGTCTGATTTTTCTATGAGAAAAAACCCAAAAGTAAAAGCCAAAGTGTATAGATATTTAGAATTTATTTTATTATTATGACAGAAGCACTGGTAGGCTTCCAAATTGCTTTAAACTTGTAAATACATCAATAAAACATTGCCCGACTGATCTCTCTCTATATATTGGCATTTCATTTTAATAGCAGAAGAACAGTATTTTGGATATTTTAATGATAGAATTTGGGTTTCTTATCAGAGAATTTGCAATTTTTAAACAGGGAACATCAGGATCTCTGCTGTTGAGGCAAGTGGTGAGACCCAGGCAGAGAAGCCTATCCAGCGCCAGCACTGGGGACTCAGCTGGAGGGCAGATGGGGTGGCTGACCTCTTGGCCATTTGGGGGAGCACATGACAAATGTAAAGTGTTTTATAATAGTCTCGGTCCCTTTGATGTGCTTGTACTACTAATTATGCTGTGATGCTGGTGCAAAGGTGTCCTTCTGCTGGTTTAGCTTGATTCAATGAAAATCTTTAAGTTGCATCAGTGACCTGCTGGATAAAATCAGATTCAGGTCCAGTATCCAAGCATCCATCAGATCCAACTAGGCACCTGCAGGGACCCATCACTGCCACTAAGCCATAACTGCTGCTTGGAGGGGTATATCGTGCATCTAAGAGCTATGCTGCCTGCTGTCCACT
Source organism: Crocodylus siamensis (assembly GCF_052110815.1). Classification (NCBI taxonomy): domain Eukaryota; kingdom Metazoa; phylum Chordata; order Crocodylia; family Crocodylidae; genus Crocodylus; species Crocodylus siamensis. The sequence continues at coordinate 15,521,811 of NC_143406.1, forward strand.
TCCCCAGGTGTCTTCGCATCCCAGCAACCCAATCTATTGAGGGCTTCTTGAGGTAATTGGAAAGTGGCATAAATCAGAAACCTCCCCTGCACTTTTGGGAGTTTTGGAGCTGTTTACTTAATTTTTCACTTTGCTGGTGTGAGTGATGAGTAGTAGAGAGACAGCAGAAAGGCTGACATCCTAGCTCCATTAGTTTCATCACCTGGCAATCAATGATCCGCCTTTCTGACAGCTTTTCAGAGTGGATGGCTCTACCAACATGGGGCCAATCAGCTGACAACCCACGCTAATGTCACAGACCATTGTAATACAGCAGATCAGGTGAAGGTAAAGAGGATGTTTCATGTGAAATTCTCTGTGTATCCTGGGATCCAGATGGAAGCAGTACAAACTGGCCATGTTCCCTGGACTGCATGTTTCCTTAGCTTTTTAATACTACATCACCTAAGTCAAAGCACACTGACCTGACTGTCAAAGAAGTGTTGGAGATGGCTATGAAATCTGCTTGAGTGTTTTCAAAAAGAGCCGGCTTCCTAGGATCAAGAAGTGTTACACTAGGGATGTGCGATGCTTCAGCCCATGATTTGATTAGGAGAAGATTCAGCCTGATTTGGAGGCCAAATCTCTAAATCTGAATAAAATCAGGATAAGCTTAAAACTTTCTGAATTGATTTGGAAAAGATTCAGAGATTTGGAGGTGGTCTTTCAGGGGAACAGAAACTTAGAGGAGGGAGAGGGAACGGGGGTGGGGGGGGGCGGGGAAGGACTAACATCTCTACCTGGCCAGTGATCTCACCTTGAATCCCCTTCCAACCACAGTGTCTGGGGGAGGGACATAGAAACAGCATTAAACCTCTGTCTGCAGGCTTTCTGTGCCTTTTGTGAGCTGTTTCTACCTGAGTGAGCAACAGTGTCTGAAAGGTACTGGATTGGCTTGTCTTCCTAGTCAGTCTCCGACTATTTTTTGTTCTTGGAAAGGATTGGATATCGCTTAGGTTACTAACTAGAATCCCTCTACTTATCTATTTATTTCAATGTATATTTCTTCTTGGGTTTTTTTTTTCCCAAAACTTTAAAAAAAGAAAGCTGTGTTTTCCCTGGCACTGTTCAGGGAAGCACATATTATACGCACTCACACACATACATCATAAAAGAAGCAAAATATTATTATAACACAGAAGAAGTCAGACATTCATAGCAGAAGAGATTATATATAGTTATTAATATTATTAGTTACAGTTAGTTACATACAGACTAAAAACACCACAGAAGAAGTCAGACTAACACAACACAGAAGTCAGACATTCAGTCATAGAAGAAGAAGAAGAGAATAAATATTTTAGGTATACTACACAACAACACAGACCAGTAAATAAAACACAACACAGAAGAAGAAAAAGTCACAGATTCAGATTAACATCACAGATGTCAGAGAGTCACAGAAGAAGACATCAATTATTAATAATCATACCTAGTACAATCACACTACAGACAACACAGAACTCAGATACAGATTCATACAAATCAGAGAGTCATAGAAGAAGAAGGAGAAGAAGAGAACAGACATTTTAGGTACACTACACAACAACACAGAACAGTAAATACAACACAACACCTGGCTGTGAAAAGTGGTTTGTAAATTGCTCCCTCTCAGGGTCAGGTTCGAGAAACTGGAAAGAAAGTATTTTTTTGGTGAGGCATGTGCCCCGACAGGTACTTGGGTATTCTTTAGGGCTGTGCGAGGAAGCAGCGATCTGATCCGGCTTCGGATCCAGCCGCTTTGGATGTCCACGATCCTATCCGGAGCTCTGGACTGGGTTTCCGCCTCGATCCGGCTGAAGCAGCTCCGAAGCTTCGGAGCCGCCTTGGAGATTTGGCCATAGGATATAATGGGGAATCAATAGAAGATCTATAATTTTGTTGTTTTTTGTATGATTTGGATGAAAATTGCACGGGTGGTAGCTTTTGCTAAGAGCATGAAGCCTGCCAAGTTTCAAGATATTCAGAGCATGGCATTGGGGGAGACTGTACCCCAAATTCTTGAAAGCCAAACCCATGTCACAGGTGTGTGTTACACCACAGGGGGCTGCCAACTGTAGGGGTGGTAGCTCTTACTGAGGCCACAAAACCTGCCAGCTGTGAGTGTGTGTCCTAGAGCAGGTCTGAGTGAGTGCTGGGCCCTTCCAGGCTGCGAAGCCTGCCAGCTGTGTGTATCTTGCTGGGGGAGTCTGTCGTTTGGGTCCCTGCACCCCAAGCTGCTGGCAGGCAAAACTCATTATGTGGATGGGTGACACTGTGTGTGGGTTAAGGTGCACCCTTCTTGGCACTGGGGCCTCTGCACAACACAGCAGTGTGCCCCACTGAGGCCTTCTCCTCCCCTACAGCCTCACACCCAGTCCTCTACTTTACCTGACAACAGGTATAATAACTTAGCTGGCTCAATACCAGTAGCACCAGCAGCAGCATCAAAGGTACCCAAATGGAACTGTCACAGAGCCTGTCGTTTTATAAAGGAATTGACAGCAAGAAGTAAAGATGTTGTGTTGTGTTGGACATATGATGTTATTCATGGTGTGTGATGGCTTATCTTGTGTTTTTATGTCCATATGTGTATTATGAAAAAAAAAGAGTACTTAAAAAAAATGTATCTTTGGAAGCTTTAGGGTTGAAAACCCCTTTGTCAGGTTGAAGAAGTACTTGCAGTTGGTCCTGGATGGAAGGAATAGTAAAGAAACTAGAGGCTGGCCTGGCCCGCAATGCAGGCAAGAAAGCCAGTCAGTGAAAATGGAAATGGAGGCATCAGATGGGGAGGGACAGGTGTTAACTGGAGGTTATGGCGCCTCCTACCTGCCTTTCACCAGGGGATTGTTGGTCCTGGCATTTACGGGGCTGCTGCAGTGCCAGCAGTCCCACCAGGCAGGGTGCAGTTTTAGTGGTCATTCCCAGGACCTGGGGCCTCCTCCTTCCCCATAGCCCCAATCCCATACCTCCAGGTTTGTCCTGGCAGGGGAATGAGCTCAGCAGGGACATGTTTTTTCCCTGCTGGCTGGTGATGCAGTTAGTGCCCCTTCCAGCTGAGAGTGGGGCATTACTTGGCTTTTCAAAACCTCAGAAAAGGAAATTGGTGCAGATGGAGTGAGGAGGGTGGCACTTAATCCATCTGCAGGTGGAGTTTGGGGAACCCCAGCAGCAGGAGGTTCACCTTTAGGAACACCAGCTGCTCCATCAACGTAGGATCCAAGCAGGTGCGATGGGGTGTGATAACATCCCCAGCAATGCTGAACACCCTCTTGCTTGGAGCACTGGTTGGTGGACAGGACAGGTGTTGCCAGGCAATTGTGGTCAGATCCTGCCACATCTGCCTGCAGCCTGCCCAGTAGGCCAAGGGGTCGCATTCCAGTGGCTCCACATCCTCAGCAAGATAGGTAGCCACCGAAGCCTCGGCACTGCCTGCCTGAGGCTGGGGTCTGGTGCGTTTGGACCCCAGCATTGAAGCCATGCCCATGGCCCACTTTGGCAGTGGCTGGCATGGAGGAGACTAGCTGGTGCTCGTGCTTGGAGTGCTGGCACGGGAGAGTGGATCCCCCTCTTCCACATCCTCTCACCTCTGCACTTCAGCCTCCCTGACTTTGCTCACCAGCACTTGTGTCCAGTGATCAAGGGTTTTCGGGCTGCCAGTGCACATGCTCCCCTTCACCTTCGGGTCACACATGCCCGCCATCTTGTGGACCATATTGGACTGCAAGGGATCCTGCTGTCTCCTGGTGCCATCCTTCAGCCACCTCACCAGTGCCTGCACATCTGGTGACAGTGGCCTGCCCCAGCCAGGAACATTGATTCCCTGGAACTTCTGCATTTGGTTCTCCAGTTCCCTCACTAGGGGGATCACCTGGCTGAGGAGGGCATCGCCAGGGCTAAGGGTCTCGGTGACCTCAAGGAAGGGCTTGCGGACCACCCACATCTGGGAGATGGTACCCCACTCAGCTCTGTTAAGGGGGCCGCTGATCCCAATCTCCCCTAGCAAGGTCATCTCATGGATGGCCTTCTGTTGTTCCACCAGCCTCTTGAGCATCAGGTATGTGGAGTTTCACTGAGTCTCCACATCCTGCATGATTCTGTGCCGCAAGATACTGAGCTCTGCCTGTTTCTCTTGCAGCATCTTGTCCCCCTTGATGCTGCAGTGGAAGTAGCCCACCACCTTCCTGCATTTTGAAATCAGGTGGCTTGTAGCAGTACTGGTGGCGGTGCCATAACTGGCAGCCCTGTCCCCCTCCAAGGCATCCCTCACTATTAGGTGCAGCCTGTGTGCCACACAGTGGATGCAGCCTTCACCATATTGGCCACATTGTCAGTGACCATGAACCTGCAGGTGAGCTTGGCCTGCCCAATGAGCCACCCCTGCACCATGCAGTTCATGGCCCCCATGATCCCCCTCGCCGTGTGGGACTCATCCAGCACCTTGGCTTGCAGTAGAGCCCACCAATGGCCTGACTGATTGCACCAGTGCCCCATGAGGGAGAGGTAGGTGTGATCACTACCCCAGCTGCTCCAGATGTCGGAGGTGAAGTGCAAGGCTACCTGAGGCCCTGCCTTGTGCAGCTCCTCCCTTAAGTACTCCCTGCATGCTTCGACTCAGAAGTGCCGCTTCAGATGCTGAAGCATCCAAAGTGGGTTCGGATCCAAAGCAGGATCTGAAGACTTGCACAGCCCTAGTATTCTTGTCTTTGATAGATTCTGGTGTGCAGGTTTTCGGGGTACTAGAGATTGTTGGCAGGTTTTGTGTTTTGAGCTGTAGGAAGTTGGCTTCAGTTCTGGTGATGAGGTTAGGTGCTTGTTTGAATTTACAAATCACTTTTCAGAGCCAGGCCTATGAACTTCACTTCATTAGCCTCCTAGGTAATAGGTACAGAAACTCATGGACTCAATATAGACAGTGGAATTCTGACACACTGCAACCTGCCAGACATCTGACACCTCAGGTACCTCTGCACTTTTACCTGTGCTGCTACATCCCCTTCTCCCCCTCCCCCTGCCCCAAGCCTGTCCCTCACTCCTTGATGCCTCCATTTCCATTTTCACTGACTGGCTTTCTTGCCTGCATTGCACGCCATGCCAGCTTTTAGTTTCTTTACTACTCCTTCCATCCAGGACCAGCACAGATACAGACCGAATACAGTCTGTATTAGTCAGAGAGTTCCTCAGCCTTACAAAGGGTTTTTCAACCTGAAAGCTTGCTAAGATATATTTCTCTAACTATTCAGTTGATCTACTAAAAGACCCCAGATTGACCCAAAGGACCTACCTTGCCTTCCAGTGCCATATCCTTAGACCAACACCCCTAGCACCTGTTCCCAGTCAGGTGACCAGAAGGACACAAGACCCTGGGCAGTGGGCACATCTAAGCCCCAGGGCTGGGGCTGGCAGGGGGAGCTCTCTGGCAGCTGCTGGAGAAGAAGCTCCTACAGGAGAGGAAAAAACAGCTGTAGTCTGTGGCAGTTTGGCCGCCTGAGACGCTGCTGGTGCTACTGTGCTGCAGTGCACTGCAGTGCTTGCTTGTTGTTATTTGAAGTGGTAGACTGGTTGAGGCTGTAGGGGAGGAGGAGTCCTCATTGGGACACACTACCATGTCGTGTAGAGGCCCCAGCACCAGTGAGGGTGCAAACACACACACACACACACACACACACACACACACACAGAGTCACGCAATGAGGGCATACCTTAACATACACCCTGAAGGAAAAGCTCCTGCAGGAGAGGAAAGAAAGGCTCGGTTACAGTTTGGCTGCCCGAGATGCTGCTGATGCTACTGTGCTAGTGCTCACTAAGTTATTTTATACTTGTTGCTATTTAAAGTGGTGGACCAGATGAGGCTGTAGGGGAGAAGGAGGCCTCATTGAGACACACTACCGTGTTGTGTAGATGCCCCAGCGCCAGTGAGGATGCACCTTAACACACACACACACAGGGTCACCCACCCATGTCACGAGTTTTGCCTGTCAAAAGCCTGAGGTACAGGGTCTCAGAAGCCAGAACCCCCTGAACCTATCTCCTTGAAAGCTGGAAAGGTTTGTGGCTATAGCAGGGCCTAGCAGGCCTGAAGTTTTCACCCCGCTGTGCTTTAATACAGACACAGTCACACAACCACCCATGTCATGAGTTTTGCCCATCAGTAGCCTGAGGTGAAATTTCCTAGAACCCCCTGCACCTATCTCTTTGAAACTTGTCAGGATTCTTGACCTCAGCAGGGGCTACCATCCCTGCATTTTTCACCCTACTGTGCCTTAACACACACACAGTATCACTCATGTCATCAGTTTTTCTTGTCAGCAGCTTGAGATGCAATTTCCCAGAACCCCCCCTGCACCTATCTCCTTGAGTAGGCTTCATTACCCAGCAAGGGATAGCATGCCTGCAGTTTTCAGACCCCTCTGCCTTAACACACACAAATGACATGAGTTTTGTTTTCAAGAATTTATGGTGCAGTTGCTCATAAACCCCTGCACCTTTCTCCCTGAACCTTGGCAGACTTTATGCGCTCAGAAGGGGCTATCATCCCTGAAAATGCCATAGGAATAAGCCAAAAAATGAGAAAGTCATATATTCCTCATTATATTTTATGGCTGAATCTCCAAATCTCTCTGAATTGGCACTGAATCTTCCAAAGCTGATTTGGTCGAATTGATTTGGAACAGCGATCTGAATCTCTAGATTAAATCACTGGCCTTTGAACTGGTTGACTCCAAATCTGAATCAAATACTTCCCTATTTACACAGGCCTAGTGGGTAGAGGGTGCAGGGGCCACTCCAGGTTAGGGCTGATTCAGCAGTCCAGCTGGTGCACAGGGTAACATCCCCAGATACCAACTGGCTTGGCCTCAGAAGCTCCTCCAGGGCAGGTTTTTATATTGCTGGGGTCAGCACAGGTGTTGGTCCCAGCCTCTAGCTGCATCTGGCTGCAGATCTAGGAGGAACTGAGAAGGATCATTCTGCCCCAAGTGGCATAATTTGCCCCACACCAAAGTACATGTCCAGCCCTGTATGCTGAGGCAAAAATCCCTGGCACAAATTTGTGCACCTCCTATTTGAACTGCTGCAAGTGCACATGTCTGAATGTGTGGATGCACCCAGAGAGGCTGTATGTGTGTGTGAGGAGGGCTGCAGTTCCAGATAGCATGCATGCACCCCAAAACTTCTGGGTTGGATTTTATGGCCTGCTAAGATGAAACTGCAGGAAAAACTCCAAAGGAACTAGGTTGATTAATGGCTACAGTTGGCCCAACCACACAGTTTGACTAGAGCAAAGGACTGTCAGAAGAAACAAGGGGAAAGACCAGGCCCACCCTCTAGGCCTGGGCTACCGGTAGTTCGGGTCACAGCTCCACTGGGAGCAGAAAGTTGCAAACCTCAACCCCAGCTCAAAACTGGTAGAATTAGAAACTTCTACCAGGTTTCAACACTTTTTAACCTGCCAGGCCTAACTCCCGGCCAGCAAACCCAAAGAATCAATACTTTTCCCTAGTATTGATCCCTTAAACCCTCAAAAGTGGGAAAGAAAAGGAGGAGAGAGGAGTTTCCAGACACTGAGACAATTCTACCCCCTCTACCTGAGCTTTCCTTTTCACTATCTGCATCTCCTTTTCTCTCGGAGGATACTTCACCCTTCAGCAGTCCCTGGCAGCTCCCTGCCCCTTCCCACCTCCCCCCTCCAAACCAGCCTAGCTCACCTTATATCCTTTGCGTGAAGTCACTCTGGCCTTGTCCAGTCAGAGAGTGCCACACTCCAGTTCCTCTCCCACCCTATCAGCTTGAAGAAACCTCTGTTTCCCCGGGCCAATGAGGCCAGAGTGTTTTTTATATATTTTTCCCAGATACGGGCCCCAGCTTGACATTTACTGAGCACATGGCCAAATTACAGGGGCCATCTTTCCTAAGTAAAAAAATACACAAAAAACCACAATATACAACCCGTGTGTGTGGATGTTACACAGACATTCACTTTTGACTCTGGAAATGCAGCCACATGCTTGCACTGACCCATGCCAGAAGCTGGGGGGTGGTAGAGCACACCTCCCTGCTTACCTGGAGCAGAGAGCTTGGGCCAAGCCTAGTCCACACACTCCGCTGGGGGTGGGGGAGGTGCAAAGCATCCTGGGATGCTGGGGAACTGTGAGTTAACTTAAATTTGGAGGGGATCTGGGACAAAGTTCAAGAAACTGATTTAACTCGTATCAGTTAAGTCTGATACTTCATCCATCCAGGTTTATCTTAAACCGGCTTTCAGCCATTGTGAAAGCAGTTTATACGCAATGAACTTCTGTTGCATTACAGATTTGAACCAGTTTCTGATCACTATACCAGTTTATATGTAATTTCTGTCCCTAGTGTATGAGCTCAACTCCAGTCTCACCAGTGTGGTCCCTTCTTAAGGGAGGCTTATAGATTTTTGTGATGGGCCAAAGCCCATTACCCTTGGCACATCAAATAGGCCTGAGCCATTGGGAGGCATGTAGATATAATTATTTCATCATTATAAATTGTGCACAGAGAGGCTAAGTGATCTGGCAAATATCACCTAGCAAGTCAAGATCAGAGTTGGGATGAGAGCCTAAATTTCCCGTCTCATTGCCCTGAATTTTAGCCAGTTACCATGGTGATGGCTCAATAAAGAACCCAACAAGAACATATTATCCCCAAACCCATTCCCCTGTTCCCCATGGGAAGTATTAGTATTAGAGCAAAGGTATCTTCCTCTTGCCCTGGGCAAGTTGTCAGTCAAGACTACACAGATTACCAAGATGAGAGGGCAGAGAGCTGAGAATAATAATGTAGGTCTGTTGCTTTAACATCCCAACTAACTTGAGCGTAGTGAGCAGATTAATATATTTTGGGAGGGGAGTAGAAAACATATTATAGCCTCCAAAGTAGAGGGAAAATTAAATAAACACTACTGCAAGCAGCCTCAGAAAGGGGATGTCTCTGTTGTTGGTGCATAAAAATGCCAGCTTTGAAATATTCAGCACTGTCCCATTTATGCCTAGCAATTACTTAGAGCATATCTGATTAAGGTAGAGAGCTCAGGCAGGATTGCTGAAAGAGCAGGAAGACAATGACTACATTGCATGTGCAAAAGAGACCACCTTTCCCTGCTCACCGTTTCCCCAATTTCTTTCTTATGTCATTTAAACCTGTTTTAGCCCATTATAATTCCTTATTGCTTCTCCTCTTAGCTCCTGAGTGTGGTCAATGAAAATAGCTTGTTAAACAGGTTTTCTCCTTGTTTATGCTGCAATTCTACATATGACTTCTGAGAAAGTATCGAACTGGGAAAGTCTAAAAGAAAACCTACCAACTGTCTTTTATAGTTTGAAAAAGTAGGTTGTTATTGGCAACCATTGAGAATAGAACTGAATTGCTACACGGTGCTAACATTTGGCTGGAGGAATTTTAAATAGAAATCTTTGTCTCTCTGCTTATGTAAAACAGTTGTTCCCTGCTTCAACATTATGTCTGAGCCATGTTCCCCCGAATGGATATTTTTAAAGCTAAGTATGGCTGTTTCCTCAGTCACATCCGTCTCCCCTGACAGAGGGACAAAAGGTGTGGAAAACACCCTTTTCCTAAGGCTATACATTCCCAGGCAAAGCAACATCCTGCTCATATATTCCAGTAAGAATCAAACCTACTGAAAACATGCTTTTCCACTCCTTGTTAGCTTTGTGCCTAGAATGTGAAGTTCGCTGATTTTAATAAGCTACAGCAAATATTTTGCTAAGGATCATAGCTGCCTATTCCGTAGAGGTGTTGTTGAGAATCAATGATATTTATTGAAGGAATGAGATTTTAGGGTGATATATGCCAGAGAAGCACACAACTTTATCCCTCTAGCCTTATGTTATGCATAATAGTTCCTTCTAAGAAGGAAGATCAGTATATTATCCTACATAGCTGCTCAAGCTATTCGATACAATTGAATGTGAAGGTTGAGGTATATGTTCAAAGAGGTTCCAGAGCTATCTGGAGTGGAAGTGGGAATGCATCTGCTTCTCACAGAGCTGCAAGTTGTTTCTTTGTCCAGTCTGACTACTACTAAACAAGAGAGGTTTGAAATTATACTCACCTCAGTTTTAAATATTACATAGAAATAGCTATGAAGAGTAAAGTTGCTTTCCTAGCTCTATTTAAATGCTTTCCAGTGTATAAGGGTTAAATGGAGAGGTGCTGCTAAATCCCATTATAAATCAGGATCCTTTAAATGGAAATTGAAAAGAAATGATTTGGGGAATTTCAGTGATGGGAAGCTTAGAGGTGGCTTAAAGAGAAGGAAATATATTTTTCTAAGATAATATGAAATCACCCTAGGTTTCATGATCCCTCATGTGTTGATAGACCTGGGTATTAGCTGGTTTCTCTGTAAAATCATTGTTCATTGCTTTTTCATTTACTCAGAGAGATAAGACCATAACAAAGTCCCCTCCAAAAAAGTATGAGGCAAATGACAGCAGCTGGATGACTGTACAGGGCTCTGAGAGCTTGCTGCATGTCTTGAAATTGCATCCACTGCAGGGGAAATGACTATATCAGTAGGGCTGACACAGGAAACATGCATCAGGCTAAGGATTTCATTCTTTTGGGTTCAGATTCTGCCATCCTGGCCATTATGCAATAATAATCTATTATTTTGCAAAGTCCAATGGACTTCAAGGACAAGAGTCTGTAGTCAGCGTGAGCACAGAGGTAGGGGCCTGGCCCTAGACAATTAACTGAGGCATAAGGAACTCATGCAGTTGTTTCAGGATAAATAAGTTGATCCTTCTCAGTCTCAAATGGTATGTTAAAATCACCATGATTCATTAGACTGAGGAGAATGGTGATGATAAGTTTTTGGTACCTTATTATAACCATGATGATGGTAGGAAGTCAAGTGATGGAATCAAGAAAAAATACTGGTGAGTTTGGCAGGATTTATGAAGACAAATAAAAGAAACCAAAAAGTACAGCTTGGCCACATATGAAAATACTGGAAAAGGTGACAAATGTATGGTGGTATGTCAGGGACATCAGCTCCAAGAAGAGAGAGAAATTGCTTAGGGCAAGACAAGGTAAGGATAAGCTGTTTATGGGATTCATAGATTGTTAGGGGCTGGAAGGGACATTGTAGATCATTGGGTCCAGTCCTTGTGCACTAGGCAGGAAAAGACAGCTGGGGTCAAGTGACTGGGGTCAAGTGAGGTGACTGTCCAGTCTCCTTTTGAAGATTTCCAGGGTAGGTGACTGAACCACCACTGGAGGGAGTTTATTCCACAGTCTGGACACCCTGACTGTGAAGGAGTTTTTCCTGGAATTGAGCCAGAAGCGGCCTTTCAGGAGTTTGTAGCCATTGCTCCTGGTCTTCCCCAGGGGCGCCCTGGTGAATAGCTGTTCACCAAGTTCTTGGTGTACTCCCTTGATGTAGTGGTAAACCACTACCAAGTCCCCTCTCAGCCTTCTCTTCAGTAGGCTGAAGAGCCCCAAGTCCCTCAGGTTTTCCTCATATGGCTTGTCTTGCAAGTCCTTGATCATACAGGTGGCTCTTCTGTGGACCCTCTCAAGCTTTTCCATGTCCTTGCTGAAGTGAGGCACTCAGACCTGGATGCAGTACTCCAGCTGTGGTCGCACCAGTGTGGAGTACCAGTGCAGTCTCACTAGTGGGAGTATCACTTAGTTTTGCATGAGACACAATGGTTAATGCATGCCAGTGTGTTGTTGTGTTGTTTCCCCTGCTGGCCACAGCATTACACTGGTGGCTCATGTTCATGCGATCACTACCCCAGGTCCCTTTCAGCCATGGTGCAAGTCAACTTGCCGCCACCAAGCCTGTAGGGATGTTGGGGATTGTTTGCCCCCAGATGGAGCACCTTACACTTCTGAGTGTTGAACTTCATCTGGTTCCAGTCCGCCCAGCTCTCCAGCCTGTCCAGGTCCACCTGTATCTGCAACCTATCTTCTGGCATGACCACAGTCCCCCATAACTTGGTGTTGTCCGTAAACCTGGCCAGCGAGCTTTTCATCCCCACATCCAAATCATTGATAAAGATGTTCAAAAGCACTGGTCCAAGCGTGGACCCCTGAGGGACACCACTGGCCATTTCACACAAGGATGATACAGATCCATTCATGAGAACTCTCTGGGTTCTACCATGCAGCCAGTTTTCCACCCACTGAACTGCTGAGCAGCTCAGTCCACCATCTTCCAATTTTTCCACAAGGATATCATGGGATACTAGATCAAAAGCCTTTTGGAAGTCTAGGTATATAATGTCAACCTTCTCTCCCATGTCCAGGTGGCAAGAGACCTGTTAGTAGAAGGAGATGAGATTGATAAGATAAGACCCACCCATGACGAAGACATGCTGGCTGTCATTCAGAATCTTACCCTCAGTGAGGGTATAGTACATAGATTCTTTAATGAGCTTTTCTAGGATTTTCCCTGAGAAGGAGGTTAGGCTGATTGGCCTGTAGTTGCCTGGGTCCTCCCTCTTCCCCTTCTTAAAGGTGGGCACAGTGTTGGCCTTCTTCCAGTCCTCAGGGATCTCCCCTGTGTGCCACAGATTCTGAAAGAGTTTTGCCAGGGCTTCCCCAGTGACCTCAGCCAGCTTCTTCAGCACTCTCGGGTGAATTCCATCTGGTCTTGCTGACTTATAAATGTCTAGTGTTTCTAGTTTGTTTTGCACCAGCTCAATATCCACAGTGGGAAGCTATCATTGCCACCTTGCCCCCTGTGAACTTTATCTCACTTGTCTTTCCCCTTGGTCTGGTGAAATACCGAAGCAAAGTGGGCATCCAGGAGTTCAGTGTCCATTACCAGCTGTCCTGAGGTGTTAAGCAGGGGCCCCATACTTCCCTTTGTTTTCCTTCTGCTCCCTATGTACCTAAATAAGGACTTCTTATTGTCCTTGACTCCCTTGCTTAACTTAAACCCAATCACTTCCTTAGCTTTCCTAATCATTTCCCTACAAGTGTGGACAGGGGTGATGCATAGGGGTGCATGGGAGTGCACATGCAGCCCCTGAGAGCACTGGTGCACTCCCTGTCAGGCTGTGCTCCCTGTTTAGCCGGTGGGCAAGGGGGCAGGTGGGATCACCAGTGATCCCGCTGTGAACACAGGCCGAAGAGCGGGGCCACCAGCAAAAGGAGCTGCAGTGCTTCTGGAAGTAGCTGTGGGAGTTCTGGAAGTGGTGCCACCACTTTTAAGGTAAGTGAGGTCAGCTGTGGGGGACCTCCTCCCCCCCCCCGCCCCCGGGTCAGTGGGATCGGCCATCATGGGACCTCCCCCGGTAACTGACTGGTTTTAGGGGGGGCACGTCCCACCCTCCTATGACTCAAGGCACCAGACACCCATGAGTGCAGACCATTGTTGTATAGTCCTCCTTGAGGATTGTCCCTAGCTTCCATTGTGTGTATGCCTCTTTTTTCCTTTTCAAGAGGACTGTGATGTCCCTATTGAGCCAGGAGGGCTTGCCAGCCCTTCTGCTACCTTTCCTCTTCATGGGAACAGTTTTCTTTTGTGCTTCTAGGATTGTGTCCTTGAGGAACGACTACTCTTCATGCACTCCATTTGCCTTCCATCCCTGGTCCCACATTGCCTCCTCTACTAACTCCCTGAGCCTATTGAAGTCAGCATTTTTGAATTCCAGGACTTCAATCCTGCTAGTTGCTATGTCAACTTTGTGGCAGACTGTGAACCTGATGATCTCATGGTCAGTGTCGCCCAGGCTACCTTCAATGTTTAATCCACACACCAGGTCATCTCCTTTGGCCAAGACCAAGTCTTGGAGAGTGGTACCTCTGGTCTCTCTCACCTCGCACCCCTCCCCTCCATGCTTGCCCCAGAGGGTTTTAAGCTGCTTATCTTTGGAGTCAATGTCAGCCTCCAGAGAGGTGTACTTCTCCCTCACATAGAGAGCTACCCCTCTGCCTTTTCTCCCTTCCTGGTCCCTTCTGTGCAGGGTGTAGCCCTCTATGGCTACGCTCCAATCACGCGAGGAGTCCCATATATAGGTGATGTATATAGAGTGTGTATAGGCTAAAGGTTCTGAACTGTGAGATGTATAACAGTGGACAATAGTTTGCTGATGGAAGCAGTACAGCTGCACAGATGACGTTAATAAAGCTGGGTGAACCATTAGAGAGCAGGCAGTAAGGAAGTATATTGCCCAGTTGCATCTTGCTTATTTTCATTTCCCGGGATTGTTTGATCTATGCCCCAGTACCTTTTGCCAGGATCTCTCAGGCTCCACAGAACTCAACCCAGAAATTCACATTGCACGGGTTGCACATTGTCTTTCTGCTGGGCTAATTTCAGGGAGCTTAAGAACATACTGGTCACCAGTCACTGAGTTAAATAATGTGGAAATTTTATGTATTTGCCTGAAGGTGACGTCAATGACTCATATTGCAGGAGAATTCAGATACTGGCATTTCTAGCAAACATTTATGCTCCTTTTTTAAGTATTTTGCTGAAGGAGATGGAATGGCTGGATTAATCGTGTATCTGGTATGTTTTGTTAGCATTCTAACCTCAGTTGGTAGTTCTTATTTCCTCACTTCTTCTCTCATTTATCCTCTGCTTTTCACTCCATCTGGTTTTTTTACAGGATTTCTTGTCTTCAGAAATACTTTCTTCCCTTGCTACCTTGCCCCCTCCTTATAACTATTCACATTATCTTGGTAGATTTCCTGTGCACATGATAAATATACCTCATTCCCTTTTTAACAATCCCACAGCCAATAAAAGACAATAAAATGTGAAATGACACGCAAATTATATCCCCAAAGAGTGGTAAAGTGCTAAACTACTGCCCTTTGCAATAATCAGATGAGATTTTTGTCTTTAAACAAATAGCCCTAGTTAACAAAGAAGAATATTCAAATTGTGTAGCAGTGCATTTGTGGAGTGCTGAGAGCTTGTTTGCAGTTAGTGAGTCCTATTCTGCACTTGTTAATACTGTTATCCAAGCAGAGTAATTTTGTCTGAGTGAATGGAGAAAGGGAAGGTGCTTACCAGGAAATAGAGCAGGATATGGCATGGTGACTTTCCTATAAACCTGTTGGTGGCAAATAGCTTTAATTTCTGCTAATGCTTTTTGTGAAATAAGTAAGCTCCCTTTATTTCTGATAGTCGGTACCATGAAGAACTTAAAATTGGCCATTTTGCCTCACAGTGGAGGCTAACAACTGGCATTTAAAATTGCCCTGATTTTGAATATATTTCTCTGACATGAGAAGGAGGAGTGTTGGCATTGGTGAATTACTTGCTCAGCTGGCAAAACAACAGCTGGGGTCCCTGGAACACCAAGACACAAGAAAGAGTTACAATCATTACTTCCTTGAAGCACTCGCACAAACACCAGGGGCCCACTCCCCAGCTGACATAAATCAGCATCGCTACACTGAAGGCAGTGTTAAGATCAGCGAAATATCGCTACTTTTGACTGTCACTGCGCTCACAGTTGGAGAGAAAATGGCAGAAATACTTTGCCCATTTCAAATGACATGCTTCCCACTCACCCAAGGGCATAACAGAGGTGTGTTTTCCCCCCTCAGTTTCCCTTCCCTCGGAAAAGCTGTCCAGAATGAAAAATCTCTGATCTAAAAAGGGTTGGCTCTCAAATTGTACACATAAATTCTGCATGTTCTGCTGAAGAGAAAGGATTGAATTGGTAGGACAGCTTTTCTTCATAAGCACCGGATCCCACAGTTGAAGGTTCCACAAAGGTCTTATACCTTGGATTTTCAGTCCAATTAAAATTAATGTAACCATGGCAATTTGCGCCAAGCAGAAATCTGCCCATATGGGGCTTTAACAAAAATGTTGCCCATTGAAATTCATTTTGCAGTAGTCTCTAATTTTTTGTAGTCCTGGCACTAATACGAGATTTTTCCTGCCTGTGCTCAGTGTAATTCTGAATGTTAAAGGAATCTCTAGAACATACTAAGTGGTTAAGCATTGGAACGGGCTACGTAGAGAAGAGATGGAGTCTGCATCCCTAGATACTAGCACAAGCAGGTTAGACAGACACTTTTCTGAGACGGTTTAGTCAGGGATGAACCTGTTCTGAGCAGAAGGCTGGACCATATGAGGTTCCTTCCAACCATACTTTCCTGTGATCCTTTGCATAGGAATGGAGGCTAGAAAGCCCTGCCCATAATCTCCCTCCCATCCAGATTTCTGTATCGTGGTTTCTCTTTAACACCTCTCATACTTAGGAATAGGCCTGATCCAGCTGTTCCCAGGAGACAAAGCTCCTATTAAATGCAGCAGGAGTTTTGCCTTTTATGGTGCCCACTAGAACTGCATCATTTGTATCTTCTGTGATGCTTGCTGTCCGGACTTCATCTCTGCGCAGTCTGGACTTCCTTTTAGCGCAGCCCCATCAGAACGCCTGTCACTGCCAGCCCGCACCAGTAATTGAAGCGGTGCTGATAACAGTCTTTAAAAGGAATTGGAAAGAGTTTTGTTCTCTTTTACAAAGCAAAGCTGCCTCCTGTGTATTACGGTAACCTCTGTGCATCACGCACTGGCAGTAATGGCACTCCTCCCTCCCCAGCAAAATAGTAAGTGCAGGGCAATGCATAATTAGCAACTCAGGAGAAGGACTCCTTCCTGGCTTTGTGAGTGAACAGTGGGCCAGGGAGGATTGTCAGATGGGCGGATAGTGCTGCCTGGGTTTCAGATGGGCTATTTATTGATCTGGTCACATTCATGTAATAATGTCACTTTAAGTAAAGATGAGTCAAAGCTCTCAGAGGCACAAAATAAAAGACAATAATGAGCTGCTGGTGGAATTGTCAATAGCAGCGAAGTTGGAAACCACAGTCCTTCACTGTGCCTCACCTATGCCAGACAACATCCCGTCTGTCCTGCCAGTGACCACTGCTCAGTGGCTGGGCAGCCAGGTCCTATTTTAAGAATTAGTAGCAACTCAGATTTGATTATGGATCGTGGACTCCTACACAGTGGACGTGTCTACACATTCATTAATGTGCTTTAGGTACTGTGCATTTATTTTAGTATTTGTTTAATAAAGTACTAACTAAATGCACAGTAACTAGTGCATGGTTTTTTTGTGACGCTTACTGCGCATTAGCCTAATAACATTGCGCAGTAGCATGGCAGTTAAAAAAAGTGCTAATAGCCTGCTGCACAGTGTTATTAGGTTAATGCACGGCAAGCATCTCATGTCGACATGCCCAATGATTGCTGTGCTCCACTTGCAGAAATTGAAACACACTGTAGTGGAGAATACTGTTTATGATGGGGCCTCTAGCTGCCTGTTAACAGCAGATTAAAGACCTAATGAGAAAGCCATATGTGTGGCAGCTGCAAACTTCACCAGATTTGTGTTGCATCCATTCATTCACAAGTCCTGAAAGGAATGGATAAAATTACTAATACCAACGTCTTTGATGAATTACACTCCCTTTGAAGCTCTATATTGGTGGTTGGTCAAAAAATGACAAATTTTTCATGACACTTAAAAAAGCAAGCCCTTTATTTTATTGTTTTTTAAAAAGCCTTTAGTTAATTTTTTAAAGTTCACTGATAGTTTTGACAAAATAAAATACAAAAAACCAAAAAGCATAAAATAACCTCCCTATCAATCCTCTACTGAATTTCTAAACCAAAAAAAGTATTAGTAAGAGAAACTACGTGTAAAAAATTGGAATGAAATGAAAACAAACTCTTAGTAATTAAAAAAAATAGAATAAAAGCTATTTCTTTCTGGGAAACCATTTCAGTAGAGTTTTTTTTGCCACTCTAGTTAACAGCTTTGAATAATAGATGTCCCCATTTGGAAATATCATCCCTTGAAACTCTAAGCAGATGTAGATCAATATAAATATTATTGTGGAAGTAAAAAGAGAAAAAAGTTATTCATAAAAATGTATTCTCACCAATTATGAATTATTTTTTATTAGGCGAGAGAGAGCCTGCTAATGTAGTGCACCGCTAATTCTAGACCACTGCTTCAGGTGGCTGCCTGTGTAAGCCACTGCAATCAGAAAGACATGCAATGAAGCCCACAAAGTTTTATTCAGGCTGAGTTGCATCCTTTTTAATCAAGGACTTGTAAAAGAGAGGATGGCTGGTGTGAGCACAATGACCTTTGGCATCCATTGGAGAGCGAATTCTTCTCTGTAATGCCAGTAACGATTTGATCTCTGGAAACACCCTCTCAACTCTCCCTATGCCATTCCCCAGCAGGATAAAACATTCTTCCCTCCATCCCCTTTGGAAGCTTTGCCCTCTGGCTTAATCCTTTTTTTGGGCAATCCCTAATAGCAAATCTTACTGATTCTCTTCTCCGTACCAAGATATATCCTTGTTAGCTCTGTCCTGCCTGCTGAGTTCTCCAGTGGCAAGTACAATTCCTCTTTGCACTGCAGGAAACAGACACCTGATCATTAGGGGCCAGCTAGCATTGAGAAACAGCTGAGAGGAAAACCAGTTCTCCAAGAGCTCTTCTCTTCTCTAACTCATTTATTCTCCTGGTTCATCATCTCCCTGCTTGATTTCAGCTGGAAGGGTACAATGAAAACGGATGCATTTTGCTATTGAGAACACTTTACTGTTGAGAAGCTGCCCCTGTTCCTTACACATTATCTTTGTCCCTGGAGTGTTATATTTATGGAAAGAAAGGTTTCTAGGCTGGGGAACTATAATGCGATGGAGCCAAAATATTAGCTGAATGTCACAGAAGGTGCAAATGGTTGTGGTGCAGTAATAAAGGCTGTCCAACAGCTGTTGGATTCTCTTGCGTTCTACCAGGCAGTGCCCGCTGATACTAACTCACCCCTGTGACAGGTAGAAATATGTCTGCACGCATCACAGAGTATTAACCCAGGTTCTCCATGTTACAGGATTTATGTAAAAAACACCATTCAGAAATGAGCAGGGCTTCATGTCAGGAACTAGAGAACAAGAGGGAGAGTCCTGCAAGGGCCCAGAAGTAGAAGCTTAATGCTAATGCTTGACATTTCAGGCAAGGATCTCAGGATGCTTCCTACACCTGAATGAAGCAAGATGCTTCTGTGAGACAACTAAATACTGCTAGCTGTGTTAGACAAGCAGATAGACTGAAACAGAGAGAGAGAAACTAGCTTGCTTACTCCAAACTTCACAGAGCTGGGGACAAATCCCACTTTTCCCTAAAAGAGTGTCAACTTCCTAAGTGTCTGATAGAGGCCAGTTTACATTTCAGCGGGAGCTGGGTCAGTGGCAGGAGTAAGAGTAAACTGCACTGGTATACCGGTGTACATGGAGCTGTTCTTGGCAACCTGGTGGTCTGCTCTGACAAGTGGCCCCGCACAGCCCCACTAAGGGGTGAAGGGGTTAAGGATTTCTTGTCTTTTCACTTTCACTCTGAAAAAGTTGCCTAGAATCTGAGCTAGTGTCACCTGCTGCACAAGCTTCTGGAGGGCAAAGGAGCCCTCAGTGCCACTTCAGTGTCGGCGGGCAGCGTGCACAGGTGCAACGGAGTAGAGCTTAATAAATTGTTTTCCTGATGATGCTGGAGAAGGGCTAGCCTGCAGTCCTGTCCCTCTGTGCTCTGGTGGGGCTGAAAGACGTAGCACCCAGTAAGAGCTTCTTTTCATCACTCATTTAAACAGAGGATGAAATAATGGCTGCTCTCTGGAAAGAAAAAAAGCGCTGTTTATATGCGGTCCCTTTTCAGTTACCCTGCATTTCCCACTCCATTTTATGGGGGGTATTCATGCCACTTTCCCTGCCTGCCCTTCCCAGGATCTCTGCTAAGCTTGGATCACAAGCAGGATAAGCTGTGAGTGTGCTCCCCCTTCCCTCCTTCAAGCTGTCTATTTACAGCTTGCACAAATGTTGTCAGGACCTGCTAAGTGGATCCACGCTTCATTCAGGCCACAGGGTTTACCTTGGGGCTGCTGCTGAGGATAGAATCATCAACACCAATTACTGCTACCTACTTCTGTGGTGACTTCTCTAACAATATGGAGCCCTCTGGGGCAAGCACCTGCAATGTCAGCAGCAGCGGTGCTTCATGTTTCTGGCACTGCTGCAGACAGTGATAGAGAGGGCATTTACTGAGAGCAGCATTTTACAGCACCTTCAAATGAATTCCCAGTCATCAAATATGAGCTATCAGGAGAGACCCATCTGCTCCTGATGCCCAGTAGGGCTGTGCAAAGCTTTGGGTGGTGATTTGACTCGGAGGAGATTTGGCTTGATTTGGTGGCCGAATCTCTGAATCTGAATCAAATCAGGGGACCAATTAAAAGGTCCAAATCTATTCAGAGCTCTCCGGAAAAGATTCGGAGAACTTTCATGATTCGGGCGGTCCCTGGTGGCTGCAGCAAGGAGCTGCAGCTGACTCCAAGTTGGTAAGTACTGGGAATGGGGGGAAGGGACTGTGGGAGGACCTCTGCCATCCCCCTGCTCCTCCAGCCCACCCCCAAACCCCTCCCCCTTCCCCAGCCCTCCCATGGCTGCCCCCATCTGCCGTAGCTCAGTACTTTAAAAAAAAACAAACTCCACTGCTCACTGGGTGCTGCTGGGCAGGGGGGTGATTTCTGCTGCCCCCCACTGCCCCATGCTGCATGGGGGGGCTCTGCATGAGCCCCCCAACCCCCCATGGGTGCTCCATGCAGGCCAGTGCCAACCCTTTAAGAAAAAAAGAAACAAGAAAAGTCCCAGGACTCGCCACTCCTGGTGCAGCCTCAGGGCTTTGGGGGCTCATGCAGAGCCCCCCATGTGATGCCAGATTAGTGGGGGGGCAGCAGGGATTGCCCCCTACCAGCAGGAGTGATGAGTCTGGGGCTTTTCTTGTTTGTTTTTTTTCTTAAAGGGCTGGAGCTGGCCTGGGCGGGGCACCCATGGGAGAGCAGGGGGGTAGTTGGTGGAGTCATGCAGGGCCTCCCATGCAGTGTGGAGCAGTGGAGGGCAGCGGGGTCACCCCCCCCACCTGGCAGCACCCAGTGAGCTGGGGCTTTTTTTTTTAAACAAGTGCTGGGAGCTGGGGCAATAGGGACAGCCATTGCTGAACTGGGAGAGGGGTGGCTGGGTCGGAGATTTGGAGGTTCGGCAGTAGCTGAATCTCCGAATCAGATTCAGCCGAATCAAATTGGGACAGTGATTCAAATCACCAACTCTAATCACTGTCCCCCAAATTGGCCAAATCTGAAGCAAATACTAGCCACTTTGCACAGGCCTAATGCCCAGGCTGAAGGAGTAAAAAGAAAAAGAAAGGAGGAAAGATAAAGCAACTGAAGTCTTGAAGTAATAAAAGGCAGGGAAGAAGCACACAAATGAGGGTCCCAGGCTGCAGAAAAGGGAGTCCCCCACCCACTAAACAGCCTCATCAGCTGCTATTGGCCACATGACAGAGAGGCAGGGAGAAGTGGAACTGCCTAGGAAATTTTTCTTCTCTACAGGCATACGGCAGTCAGCTATCATAAGGTGCACAGTTATTACTAAAATCACTTTATGAAGTCTAAAATACAACAGGCAAGGCTGAATGCTCAGGTGATATTGGGCAGATTTACTTGTTTTTACCCAGTGGAATTTCCTGTTCAGTTTACTCAATGTCCTTGCTTGCTTTGTGCCTGCCTTGCTGTTCAGCTGAGAGCTTGACAGCCGAACAGCAAAGGAAACAAGACCCCACTTGGAAGACATGGTTACTGGACCTGGTTTATTCCTGTCTCCTGACTCAGGGCCTTGTTACACATTGCACTTAACACATAATCATTCTTACTGGTGTTAAGATTAAGACATGCCTTGACTGTAATGTGCACTGTTCTGACCTGCCTTAGGAGGGCTGGTTAGCAGGGGCATGGCTAGGAGCCAAGCTGGCTCTGTGTCTGCCTAGCTTGCCTACTCTTAGGGCCAGGGTAGGTGGCCCAGACTGGGGGAAGCTGGTGTCTGGCAGAGTCCCATTGAGTCTGCTGGCCCCTGGCTGCCTGTAATCTGGGTCCCTGTTGCCCCCTGCTGCCTGGATTGAGCCCACTGCCCACCTCCCAGCCTGGATTAGACCACACCGCTGTCCACCTTATCCCCAGTGCTCCCTCCCTGCCTCTTGGGCCTCCCCTTCTGTCCCGCCCAACGCTCGCGTTCAGCCCCACCCGCATTTCCCCTAGCTTCCCTGCCCTGGCAGCTGCCATTGCCAGGCTGTGGCTGCTCTTTGGACTGAACCCAGCCCAGAGGGCGATGGTAGCAGCAGTGGGCAGGTTCCTCTTTCCTGCCTGCTCCCCTGGGACTGTGCTGGGAGCTGCAAATAAGCTGGGAGCTGGGGACAGAGGGGGTGAGTAGGGATCTGGGGTTGAGCTCAATCCAGCGATGTGGGGGCTGGGGGTGGGCTCAGCAGGCCCGATGGAGACACAGTGGGCCTGATACAGGCCTGATGAAGGCTAGTGGGGGCAGTGCTACCTGTCCCTGTCTGCCCACTGGTTCACCTTGGGCTCACTGTGCAACCTGCCCCCCACACCCCAAGATCAGTATCCCCTCCCCTGCACCCCAGATCCCTGCTTGCCATCCCCCTGGTAGATCCTGGCTCAGCTGAAGCTCCTGGTATGGTCTTGGGGGAAACAAGCAAGGAAGGGGAACCTGCTCACTGCCACTGCTGTCACTGTTTGGGCTCAGCAGCAGCAGCAGCAGCAATGGCAGGAAGGTTTCCCTTCCCAGCTGACTCCCCTGGGACAGCACCAGAAGCCACAGATGAGCCATAAGGGCTGGGTGAGGAAGAGGGGCAGCGGGGAGAGTCCCAAGAAACATGGAAGGTGCTCCAGGGATTGGGGTGTGGTAAACTGGGGGAGCCCCAAGGGCCAGGAAGAGCCCAGAGTGGGAGAGAAGGGAGGATTCTTACCTTTAGTTCTGTTACTGTGGGGAAAGATGGAGCAGCTGGGAGTGGTGCCTCCCTGGATACTGGAGTATCACTCCCAAGTGATATTGGGCCTGTGGAGTATAGTAGTAAGATTATTTTGTAGTTCCTTGGAAATCACTCAAGTTTCTCCTAATCCTAAAAAGACTTCCACTAACATAGTGCAAGCCCTGGAATGGAAACTGAGATCTTTGGGTTGTATTCCTTGGGCGTGTCCCCATTATCATTTCCCTGGGGTCAAATAGCAGCAGCACATATTTGTGTCACTACTAGCTGTCCCTGGATATGGCCCTGCACATGCACTTTGGGGTGCGGCAAATTGCCCCAGGTGGGGTAGGGGAGGCTTGGGCCAGCACCTGGGCTGGCCCAAACAGCTTTACCTAGTGTCCTGGGGGCCTTCTGGGGCAGCAGCAGTGGTGATGGGAGCCTGGCCAGCAGCCGAAGCATGGCTCTAGCCAACCAGGCTCTGGTTTCTGGTAGCATACGCTGCTGACATATGCCTTTTTCTGCCATGGTTTTTTTAGATATCAGGATTTCCTGGTATCTAATTTTGCAAATGAATACATGAGCATTGTGTGCATTTTGCAGCACCTCAAAACGCACTCTTTCACTCATAGGGACACAGCCCTTGTGTCCATATAACCACTGTAATGACAGTGTCTGTCAGACTGATACCATGGACAAAAGGCACGTGCCCTCCTCTGTGGAATTTGAATTTGCCATTAGAAATCTGCATGAGGGCCCTTTTATGAAGTATTTGCAGAAAGTCATAGGCTAGATAGTTGAGAACAATCACTACCATTGCTTATATGAACTTGCCTCTCTGTAGTATGTGCAGCAAAACCAACTCCCTGCACTGGAGTATCCATTACAACAGACTATCAGGCAGTAATGCTCATGGATTCTTCTTGATTTCATTCAAATACTTTTCCCCTAACAGAATGTATTTGTTTCAGAAACCCAAGGATGATACCAGAAATGACAAGTCCTACACTATGATTCAGGATGAATAGCACAGGCATCTGCAAGTTACCATGCAGAGCTCTTGTTCATTTGGGGAAACGTGAATTAATTAATACCATGGTTTGTCCTGTAGGGACATGGGAGAGAGTCTGATAGAAGCAGGATGTTTCTGGTATACCAACATCCTATTGCTGCAAACCCTCCCTGTTCCTTAAATTTGAAAAAAATCAAGCATATGCTGAGTAGGGTGGAATCATTAATTTAACTGTTCATGCTCTGTGCTTTATGGATTAGCGTACTAGGCTGTGTGCCAAAAGACAATGGATTCCAGCCTTAAAGTGAAATTCATCCCTTTGCAGAAGGTCTGTGGAGCATGAAGGTCCTCAGAATCCCAAGGGTGAATTTCTCCCTCTACATTTATACTGAAGAGTGTCAAACTTAGAATGAAACAAGTGCTAGAAATTCACAACTAATACTAATTTACTAAATGTTTTCCCTTATTTTTGTCCATACATTTTTCTTAAACAGATCTGGATTTTTTCTATTGCAAATTTGCTCGCTGTTTACAGTTCCTGAACAATATGTATTTTTTGCATATGCAGTTCAGCCTGGGAGTTGTTGCTGGATTATTTTCTATGATTACTAAATAGCTGCAATTTGATATTTAAGTTGTGTATCACAGAATAGCCATTTTGTTCCCCATCAGGTGACATAACATTTGCAAAATGAATGCTTCTGCTCCTTTCAAACAAACTTAATTACATCAAAATATTACTATAGCTTTATTTTAAGATAAATCCTAGCAATGAAAGTCTGCCTTCATGAATGTTTACAAAAACTGAACAACAATGGTGGTATATGTAGGCAAACACGCACAAATCTACTTTTCAAAGTGATTCAGGGGTTTATCTTTTGAGAAATGTTAATATTTTTGGTTTGAAAGGTTCACAGTAAACTTGTATCTTTTCTTAGGTATTTACTTAAGGGTCTTGTTGCATGTTACACTGTGAGCCATACAAATGTTGATCCATGTCAGTGCTACCTTGAGTCTGGAGCAGTCAGGTGTTCAGGCTTGGTGGACTAAAAGGTAATAATCTCCCATTCCCCCTACCCCTTAGGACTCCCCTTGTTTCCCCTTGCCCCTTGGGATTCCCCTCGTCTCCTCCTGTCCCCAGAGCTTCCTTAACCCCTGCCCCCCATGTACTTGTGTCTGCCCACATTATCCCAGAGGAGCACAGAATAGGAAGGGTTAACCTTCCTGCCCAGCCCGCCCCCACTGCTGCCAGGCTGGTGCTCTTCTCCAGGCTGAGCCCACCCAGAGATCAGCAGCAGTGGTGGATAGGCAGGCATGTTAACCCTTCCCTGCCTGCTACCCTAGGACAGATAGCACGAGCAGCCACAAGTAAGTGGGGGAGAGAGAGGAGAGTGGAGGAGGAGGGCTTGAGAGCAGTGAGCAGGGACATAGGGTACTGGGAAGGGGGGGTGGGTATTGGGCTCAATCCAGGCCAGCGAGGGTGGGAAGGTAGGTGGGGTGGCTACACCTTAGACTTACACTATCTGGGTAACGAGGGTCAGAGATAAACCTTTCCTGGAGTAGCATAACTTTGAGCCACCTAACGAGTGCTTAAAACTAGTTTAAGGTATTAATGTGTGGACAATACAGGTGTTAAGAGCTCCAGGAGCAGCCCCAAATTATTGTGTAAAGAGGCTCTAAAAGTGACTTGTGTGATCTGGAATGCCGAAGACCTGTCCACAGTGCTGAAATTCAATGGAGGTAAAGGGGCAGTAGCAATTTAACACGCTATACTAGCTGGAAATCTACTGCTACTTGTTGTGTGCTCTTGCTGTAAAAAAAGCTGTATAGAATAACAGCTTAACAAATAGAATAACAAATAGAATGAATTTTCATTTTATTTTTTGTCATTTTACACTCTTTCCTTGCTACTACTTCTTTCCACTGGCAAAGGGAAGGGGGAGAGGAACTGGGAGAAGAGGAGACATGAGCCATTTTTCCACGGTTTGGGTTTTCATTGGATAAAAGTATCTTGGTGCTAACTGTCCTGGATGCTTTAGTAGTTCTGAGAAAGAAGAGGAGCACTGGCAGTAGCAGGGAAACTCAAGGCCCTTCCGGCTTCACCCAGGCACATTCTAGGATGTTGTTTCAGCTTAGCAACATCAGAGGGTCTGACCAAAAGCCCACTGAATTAATTGGAATTATTGAGTGGTTTGGGTTTGGGGAACACAAAACACACAGGCTGCCTATACATGTGCTTAGGAATTGGAGAAAACATTTTATTTAGAGCAGTTCTCCAGGACTGCCACAGTGCCATGCGCATTAAGCCCTGGTGCATTTAAAGATGTCCATGATGCTTTAACTAGAGCTTATTTGATGAGGTTTAGTTGGAGTGCCCCTGCAGCCACTTTGAAACACATAGGGGCTCAATGCATGTGATGCTGCAGCAATGCTAAAGTATTCTAATTAGGACATGGAGCAGACTCAAATAATCAAGTCTGCTCCAAAGTATTCTAACTAGAACACATGTATAAGTGGGCAAAGACCCCAGGTCTCAATGAGGAGTTCACTCTTCCAGCAGGTCTCATGCCCCAAAAGAACTACCACTCCACTTAAGAAGAACACTTACTGAGTCTACTGTACCATGTGCTTTCACAGATTTCTGAAAAATTCATGTTCTATATATTTGCTCCATTTCCTTTTTAAACATTGAAAAAAAATATTGTAAGTAAATGCTCAGAGATGAATGTCTTTACTACTGTTTGCTGAACATACTGAGTGAACGTTTTATATAAGATGGTGCCCCTAAATAAACAGCAAAATCAAATTCTGTTTTCTGATATACCGGTACTTATTCATGTAGCATGCCATAAAATCAGAGGAAGATGCACATATATACTGAGGGCAGAATCTGGCCATAAATCAACTGCTTAGTGATGTGAGTATGTATAAAACTATCGTTCCACCAACACCTCTTGTTTTATAGTGGGCATGGACACTAGAGCAATAAGAAAACTATTCATCCCTCTATCTTTAACCTTGAACCTGTTTTCTCCTGAACCAATTGCTTTTTGGTGTTATGCATTAGATTAGAATACAGTGATGCTGAATAGAAGGATCGGCATATGTGAATAAGGATGAGAAGCTGGAGAAAGCAAGTTAACATAAGCAGGGGCCTACAAATGTAATCGGGTAATGGGGTTTATAGCTGAATCACTCTCTGTTCTGCTTCTACCCGGCTTCTTAAAGGGAGAAGCAACTAAACAATGAATTAATTCATTGGTAAAGGGCTGATTTAGTTAACTAGATTTGAGATGGAGATAGAGAAGTCTATGAATTTCACATGACCGTCTTTACGGTGGCTAATTTAGAAACTATGTTCTAAATCTTGAATATTGAGGCATTAGTTCCTGTTATCTACCTGCTCTTGCAAAAACTTTCTCTATTGGGAAAATTTGGCTCTTAAGACTGGTCTCATACTGGGATTTATTCAAGTGCTAAAGTAGAAGTGAATGTTTTATTTGTTTGGTTTTTAAATAAAATTTCATATTGAAAGTAAAATGCATTATCCGTCCAGCTTTTGTTTCCCTTAGAACATTAATAGATTAATCAGTTCCAGGAATGAGTGGAACATTATGAAAAGCAAACCAGGAAATCTGATCAGAGGGTAAAAAATAAAGCACAGCTTTGTGTTGCGAATGTAAATATTCCAAAGGCCCTGTGTGTCCTCAAAGAAATTAAGGTTGTGTCAAACATTAGAGAAGAAAAATTTCAAATATATTTTGGAAACTGCATGATAAAGTGCGTTATGTCTCAAGCTATCCCTACCCTGTGGAGGTGGGTTGAAATGTTGACTTGGTCGTTCAGGAGTAGTAATCAGTTTGTTGATGCCATTATTGTCTCTGTGGGCTTTTCTTTGCATCATAAAAGCAAACTGACATAAATCAAACTATGAATTTTGAGGGACTGTAGCACTGAGATACCAAGCTAGCAAGAGGGTTTGGCTAAAGGAATTTGAAGGCCTCAGAAATGATGAAACAAAGGATTTTACAGCTGCCAAAGAGCAGAACAATGACTGGAATCATTGCATATTTTCAGATGCTGACTACAGATTTCTAGTCCTACACTTCAGCCCTGTGGGGATGTAGGTTGGAGAGCTGTGTGCACCAAGCCAGCCTTCATAAATGTCCACATGCACTTTATATGCATGCTTTCGGCTATTAACTTATCCTGCTATTCTAGAGGACTCTGAGGGGTTCAGGTAGGAGTTTCTCAGTGGGTTTGACCACCATTGTAAAATTATTATCGATGTGGTATTTTCCCCTTTTGCAGACCTAGTACGGCAGCTTCATGTTTCTCTCAGTCTGGGAGTGTTTTATGGAAACCTGCCAAAGGCCAAGACTGCAAAGTCTGGTTCTTAGATAAATAGCATGTTCCCACTGTGGGTGGTTTAAGCCATAGAGACAGCATGTAAAAAGACTGCATAGGCACAAGGCCTATGCTGCAGGACCAACTTAACATGAGGGCATGAATGGGGACTATAATAGTAGTGAACTCATTACTTTTGGTGTGGAAATGGAAAGCTCTTTGCCTTTCACAGGGCATAAGCATCTTTGTGTTGCTGAATAAGGGTTATTTTTCACTCAGGGGCTGAAGACAGGGCCTTGAAGAGCTCTTGGCTCTCCAATCTGCATCTCCAGCTAGAGCAAATATGCTGATCTTCCAGGTAACCTATGTAACTTATTGATGGAGTGTGAAAATCATCCTTGCTCAGGAAGCCAGCATAAAGTGTAGGCACTCCTTGATTCCTAGTACAGCTTTTCCCCGGTTACTTTTTACTGCGGGAGTACACTGAATGAGGACATTCTTCAGTGCTTAGGGTATTCTTTGACTCTCTTTCTGTGCCACTTTGGTTAATTTAATTATTGTTGTGATGGTTGTTTTAAATAATTATTTTTTGTAGCGCTAAAGAAATTTAATTAGACAAATGTAATATACAATGAATAGATTAAATTAATCAGGGTCACTGGTTTCTGTATCTTGACTGATTTCAGAAACTATTTTCCATCTTCTTAATAATATAAAATATGAAGATTATCTCTAAATCCCAGATTACTCCAAGGTAAATAGGAGCCAGACCCTGATCTGAGGAAAGGTCTCCTGAAACAAGTATGCCAACATTCAGTGTTATTTTGGCCCAGCGTGTCCATGCTTAACTAATTGTTTGATTATGTTGCATTTTTACAGCAATGCTAACTGTAATTGGATGCAGTTTCCCACAAGGAGATGAAATACATAAAAACAAGTAAATGAAAGAGCAAATCAGCCTTTATTAAAATGACTCCATCATTTTGAACTGATGCCTTCAAGTACTCTTTTGTAATTCATTCATATAGATATAAAATTATCATCTGAAGGAAGACTGTTAATAAAACTGACATTTCCCCATCAGTCAACTTAATTCACAATATAACACTTTCCAAATCCAATTATGTCTGTCTGATGACTGACATTCAGTTCAACATTATTGTTCCTTGGGAAAAGCAGTTTTAAAAATTCAGATTCAAATAGTTTATTATTTAAAGATTTGCTTTTACTGGGACAAATCTGTATATGTTTCCAGAAGTGGGAAAGGTCAACAAAAAAAATGACAGCAGTTTCCCTTTGTCCATTTCTTCAAGGTTAGAGATATCTTGAATGAACATCTCTTGATACGTTGTCTAAACTACTGGGTCTCTCCAAATTGCATACAAGCCAAAATAATATTAAAATAGAAAAACATAGAATATTAATATTAAAACAGAAGAGGATATCCCGGGGTCAAACCCCTCCCCCCCCCAAAAAAATGCTGGGTGGCACATGTGGGGGCAGGGTGCTGCTCAAAACTGAAGCCTGGCCAGCCAGAGCCACACTGGCTGCCAGCCAGGCTCCAAGCAGCAGGATTGCCACTGCTGTAGCTTTGGGAGACCCCTAGGACCCCAGGTCAGGTTGGTGGGGCCAGGGCCCCAGCCTCCCCTACCCCACATGGGCTCCAGAGGGTGCGTGGCACAGGCATTCCCCAGGGACAACTAGCAGTCGCACAAGGTGTGCTGCTACTCGTTTTCCGCGGGGAACCAAACATCCATGGCTTAAGTGTTTACTAAGCACTTTTTTGCAAGCAAGCACTGTCTTTCTGGATTTTCCACTGCACTGTTGGTAATTCTGTTCCTGAGACAGCAATTATCTTTGTCTTACAGGGAGCATCTACACATTGCCATGAAGCGATGTTGCTGCAGTGCTGTGCTACATCGCCGTAGCAGTGTGCTAAAAAGGGGGAGTGTGCTGCTATGATAGCTGTCAATCACACGTAGACCTATGCGATTGTTATGTTGCCATAGTGCACCATATGGCAATGTAGTGCATTGCTACATTACCATAGGGTGACGTGTAGATGCGCCCATAGAGTTGTTGCCACTCTGATATAGCTGAGGTTTCAGAGTCACCTTAGATCTGTTGTGTATCACAGGTTAATGCTTACTTCATTAGGTCTCTATTACTTTAACCACCTTAGCTTTTATTTAGACAACCCACAGAGAAAGGATGTGGGCAAAAGCACTTTACAGAAAATAACATTCACATTTTGCTTTCAAGCCCGCCTACTTGGGATTGCAAAGTGAACCCAAGTTCTAACTGGCCTCCGTGCAAATTACAGCAAAGGTTTTAAGAGTGAGTTGAGATAAAGCCAGCTCACCTCTTCCTCTCCTGTGCCGTCTCTTAGATGAGTGCCTATGTCAGTGCAAGGTAGGTGTGAAAATCTACCAGATCAACAGTGGAGTTTTATACTTGGACATCCTGATGTAAATGACAGTGCAATGTGCAGGGCACTGGCAAAACTGGCTTAGGACTTAGCTCAGAGAATGGGCATCAGGCATGGCTGCATTCCTTCTGTGCACCTCAGCATTTGTCTGAGTCACGTATGATTTATAGACTGTGGCACGAGCAGCTCCTGAAATCTTTTACCACACAGCGGCAAACCTGAAGTGACTTTGGGCTCTGGCTCAGGACTCAGATCCTACAGGTTCTGGGAAGCCCCCAAACTTATCTGAACTTCTCAAGTCATATAACTTAACTGGGAAATCTCAGAAGATTCCTTGAAGTTCAGAAGGAATTGAAAGCTTAAATCACATGCTGTTATACCGAGACATGCGGAGCCCATGATGTTTCAGCCCCACATTCTCCACCTTCTACCCACAGCCTCTCAGGGAAATGGCTGAGAGGCATCTTCCTCCTATATCATAGGCCAGTCGAAGGGCACAGAATACAACACGCTGAATTGTTGCTGTTCAAGCATGGGTAACTGATAAATAACCGTATTGAGAAGAATCTTCCTTGACAGCATTTTTACAGCTATTTGTTCCTGTTCTTCTCATGCATGCTCACTTGTTCACTACAGGGAAGTGTGCTGGTCTCATTCAGTATTTAAATGATGTACAAACTACAAAGGAAAAGCAGCTTCTTCCCAGCAGTGAGGGAAGTGAGCTGGTAGGCAGAGGCTGTGCTTTAACATAAGGCCTACTCGCTACCTGTTTCTCCCCACAGACGCAAGGTACTATACATTCGAAAGATATAGTGGGAGTCTTCTACATCTTAATCACCTGGGCCATCACTGTCTATCACCACAGTGTCTCCGGTGAGACGCACCATTTTTCCACCTTAATGCTACAGCCCACCAATGCATGCAAGCTACAGCTTCATCCTAGCACAAGTCCTGAATTTACTTTACTGTTGGAAACTTGGCTCACTATGGGGGCCTCACAACTAAATGGTTGCTACCCCATATCATAGCTGCCACTGGGAGTCACTGATTGGGGTCTGCTGTCCGGCAGTGAGGTATGGGGCAGAATGAGTCCAAAGTGATTAGCTTATGCACTGAAAATGGACAGCAAACTCAAGGCTCTATAATTTTGCCCACCTCAATCAGGAGCAGTAAGGGTGACGTGAATTAGATTTAGCACATCTTTACAAGCCAAGGCTGGCCTCAATGGTAATCTCAAACACACTGGAAGAAGGCATCCTGAGTGAAGAAATACACAATATATGCTAATGCAAATACCAGCACATATTATGCATATTTATTAGTTTTAATTAGAGTACAGCCTGCAAAAGCTAACGAAGAACTGCCTGGCATTGGGCACACAGTTCATAATTGACAGTCCCTGTCCCAAAGAGGTGACAGTTTAAAGACCAATCCTAAAACCATTTTGCCCTGAGTTTAACTTTACTCATGTGGACAGGCTCAGTGTATTTCATAAGATTACTCATCTGAGTAAAGTTAGGCATGTGCAAAGATGATTGCAATCTGAGGCCCACATATGCAAATATGTTTAGACCATTTCTTTTTTATTTTCCTTGAGAGATGAATGGAAACAGCTTGCTGCCTGAGTTTGCCAACTCTGAATAGCTAATATCTGCATAATACTTTGTAAACATAAAATTCATATAGAACTCTAAAATATTTGTATTATTATTACTACCACAACAATAAGAAAACCTTGTATTTGATCAGACTTGTCCTACCCCTACAGTTATGAGAAGGAGGCAGATGTTGGCTGCATTTTAGGACTGTCAAATATGCTAACTTTCTTTTTTCCCCATACAAGGAATCACAGTTGTAAAGCAAAGGCTAGAATTCAAGTTTCTCTTTGGATGCAATTTGAATTCCTGCCTTGTACTGAAATGGTTTTCTCTTGAAATGGTTTTTAAGTCATATGGTTTTAGCCACATGGAGAGCATGAGGCAGGATTTGCATATGAAATTAATCACCCTGATGTGATTATCAATGCCCAGGAAGGTTGGATTTAAGCATTTTTTTGTTACTTATTATTATAGTTTTCAGTAATTTTCCACCCCCTGAGATGCACATCGTTCAGATGATGTCAGAGAGAAACTTTCTCCGGAATTCATTACCAGCTGACTGAGCTAAAGGGAATTCTTGATTTTTAAATAAAAAGGCAAGCTAAAAATAAAAGTTGTTTTTACCAGACGGCATTTTTTACAGAAGTGTGAATGCTTTGAAGCACGAGGGGGACATTTTATCATTTGAATTTTAAAATGCAGAAAATTAGCAAATTATCCAAATCCTGCAGTGAAATCCTGGCCCTACTAAAAAGTCAACGGGAGTTTTGCTTCAATTCTCCAATGCATTATGGTTCTGGAACATTTCTGCTATTTATGTATCTTTAGAAACTCTGTGCCACGTGATACTAGGCAGCACTGGCAATGATGGAACAGTGGGCTCATGACTTAGCCTCAGCTCTTGCCTCTTGGCCACCCAAAAACTTCTTCAATGAATAGCTAGGACTGTCCCTCAGCATACAATTCACCTTGCATGTATGGCCAGCTCAAAGCCTATGCAGGACTTAACACCCAGCATAAGCCTGCAAACAATTTGAGGCACTGCATTGGTCTGGTGTCAGCCCTCTATAAGAAATTAAATTTACCTTCCTTACATTAGTATTTCTGTTGCACAGGGTTATATATACTTCAGAGGCATATTGTGGGGGGTAAATCATTAATGCTAGTAGAGCACTTTCAGAGTAAAGGTAAAATTTAGATGCAAAGTGTCGCTGGCATTAGCAACAACGATCAAGTAATTTTATCAGGAAAATACAGCACAAAGAGAGAAAGGATCGTTTCCCCCTGTAGATGTATCATTCTGGGCACAGCTCTGACAGTGCCCTCATTATGTGCCCAGTGTGCTGACCAGAGATGCCAACAAGACATTTTCTTTTATTGGGTCTTTCTTAAAATCATTAGCATGCAAATGACTAGAGCAGTGGGAAATTGGTTCTGTTCACCCCTCTCTTGACTCTTTCACTCTTAGCCCAGAGCCAGCAAGGATAAAGAGGAAAACACTACCAAGTCGCCCGACTTGGTGACCACCTCTTTGTCTTACTCCACCTCCAGAAATCAGTACAGGGACAGTCCGTGGTGTGCAATAGTTTAGCTTGCTGAGGGGACAGTCCATCATGCCTGTGAAAGCAAAACCCGGTTACTTAACAGCTTAAACATGGGAAAATTAATGTGTGTGCGCTAGCAGCTTAATTTAATTGAAAGCTTAAAAGGAAAATGAAATTGGGGATAGGGACAGTTAAAAGAACAATTTTAAAGATGACTGAGTAGACGGAATTATCTTTAGCTCAAACTGAATAAGACAATTCATCTGTGCGAAATCAATGATATTAGTGAACCATAAAGCAGAGGAAAATGATGCATGGAACAGGAAACGCGGGGGAAAGGTTAATAGAGAAAATCACTGAGGTTTTAACTTACCAGAAATTCCATTTCCATGGGTACTGCCTATGGGGTTTTCACTGAATTCCTAAGCTCTGCATCTGCATCTCTTTATGCTAGTGTACAATGCAGCCTCAGGTTGCTTGCTCCTGCCTTCGTCTGCACACCAGAAACTGCTTTAGCACAAGAAGCTGTGCTTTTGGGCCCTACACCTGTCTGGCACAATAGACACAGCAACTGAGGCAGATGGTGTCTGAGGTATATCTTTTTGACTTCTTGTTGCCTAGAGGTGAGAGACTTAACAGCAGGCAGCAAGCTAGCAGGGATAGACTTGGGATAGACAGATAGACTTGGCTTGGTCTTCCCGGTGACCTGACTACTTAACTTGCTACAGTTTCATAATTTTATATAGTCTGTTTCAACAAATATGTAGAGGGACCCAGCTGGCAAACGAGGACTTGTGAGGTTTCTAAGCAGATAATCCTGTTATTCAGGGAGCCCTACACACAACAGCAGTTCATTGGAGAAAGGGATGCCGATTGTTCCAAACCATTTGTTCATACTTCTGGGTGGCAGCAAGGCTAGACTTTAAATATCACAAAGAATGGAAAGGGACTCTCTCTCACAAACAGCCCGAGGAAGGACAATACCGCCTCAGTGGAAACAGTGAGGGTAGGCATAATGGTATGGATTGTTCACAAGTGCCACGGAGCATGGCAGGAAGGAAGGAAAGGAAGGTGTATGGTGGAAAGGAAATCTCAGAAGGGTCACAGATATTGGGAAGTGATTGTAGACTTGGTGTATCTGGTTTTCTGTCAGAGCTTAGGCTTTGCTAGAGCAGCTACTTGAAAAATAGCAAATGTTCAGCTCAGCCTCAGAGATGAAGCCCTGATGTGCAAATGCCAGAAAAGCATCTGATCCAGAGAGACTGGATGTCTTCAGACTGCTGTAGCTATCAGCCCATGGGCAGACTCTGCATTGGGAATGATCCCCTAATACTCTTCTCTGTCTGTTGGCAGGATGTTTCAGCTTCTGGCAGGATGATTCAGCTTCTGCTTTTTACCTCAGCTGAGAACCAGGCAGTCTATAGGCAGCACTTGTGCGGTGAGATAAGGTAATGTCAGCTTGCCTGAGCCAGTAGGAGCTTTGCTGAGCTGATCAAGGCCTAAGATGTTGCTCTTTATGGGTACATCAACATGTTCATTTATGTCACATTAAATTTACTGGGCAGTAAGAGGAAATAGGCTGGCATCTACACGTGCAGGTGTTAAAGTGCATTTACACTGTGTCTGAGCTGACTTGGGACTAAAATTAGTTCCAAGTCAGTCCACACACACAGTGTTACTGCGTCATAAGGCGTCTACACATGCATTACTGCACAATAACTAATCAGGCATAATTCCTGAATCATGCAGGTATCAAATTTACGCCCAAGTCGGCATAAGTCACCATAGTTACTGTACGGTAACTGTGCACTGTATATGGTATGCAGACAAAGTGCTAAATATGGAAATAGATGCTACAGTAACTGCACAGTTTCCCATGAGTACCTCCTACAAACTAAGGTTGAACAGGGAGTGATTATAGCACATGGAACTTGCTTGCTCTTCCCTCCACTCTGCTGATCTGCAATCTTTTTCTTTTTTTCCTCTGTAACAGGGGTGAGTTGTGGTAGCAGTGAGTGATAAAGTATGTACAAGTATGTAAGCCCTAGGTACAGGTATGATAACTGCATGTCAGCTGGCACATGACCCAATGGAGATGGGGCCTCTCTTGTGCCTAGCTCAAAAAACATTTAGAAAGACGGGTGAGGGACAGCTAATAAAGTTACCCTCTCAAGTCTCCATTTAGACATGCTCTTTACTGCCCAAGTCACTTATAAAAGCATTACAGGTTTCTCCTGCTCTATGCAGGTTCTGTATGTGTAAATTTGCTCTTATGCAATGACCTTTTTTAATACCAAAAATTCATTATATGCTGGGTAAATTCATTCTTATGCGACTGGTGTGGTGGAAGCAGAGACGACCTGAGCAAGTGCAGGGCCCAGGGCAAATCAGCCTGTGTGGGGCCCCATCCCATGCCCCAGATGCAAAGAAACCAGTAACGGATTTGGCAGAGGGGGGTGGGGGGGAGTTGCTGAGACGCCGGATGCAAAGCTGATAGCGGTGGCAGCAGCACCGAGTCACTGCATCCACTCAGCTCCACAGGGCCCCCCAAAGCACGGGGCCTGGGGCGGTCACCCTGATTTGCCCCCCCTCGGCATGGCCCCACGTGGAAGCCTGCAGTCATGTGCTTTGGTGGCACACTGTGGGAGTGACGCACACCAAAATATAGTCTCATGTGTGGATCTGTGCTCTGCACTCGTTGTCTGTGACACGTGTTTCTGTAGTTGCCATCCCCGTTACAATAGTGCCCTGTGCTTGTGTGTACTGACTGCTAGGGCTGTGTGAAGCTTTGGTCCCTGATTTGATATGGTGGAGATTTGGCCCGATTTGGTAGCTGAATCTTTAAATCCAAAATGAATCAGAGGACCCTTTAATCTCTCTGAATTGAATCCGAACCCTCCAAATTGATTTGGAGAGATTTGGCCATAGAGACAGCTTTAAATGTTTTTCCTATATATCTCTAGGTAGCAGGGGCTCATGAATGCTGCAATGCAGGGGCACCCCAGCAACTGGGAACTCCCCAGTGTGTTCGGCAGCCGACCCAGAAGTGGACCAGAAGCACTTCCGGTACACTTCAGGGTCCACTGGGGAGTGTGCAGGGTCCCCCTCCCCCACACCTCCCCCGCTCAATGACTGGGGCTTCCTGGGTCTAGGGGAGGGCAC
Organism: Crocodylus siamensis; assembly: GCF_052110815.1. NCBI lineage: Eukaryota > Metazoa > Chordata > Crocodylia > Crocodylidae > Crocodylus > Crocodylus siamensis. The sequence goes on from NC_143406.1 coordinate 15,558,776, forward strand.
CCAGGGTTCCCCTGTAGCCAATCACCAAGCTGGAGAGGTGCAGGGGGGGCCCCCAGTGCACTCCCCAGCGGACCCAAAAGTGGACTGGAAGTACTTCTGGTCCACTTCCAGGTTCACTGCTGAGCATGTGGAGGGCCTCCCTGCACTCTGGTGGGATGCTCCATGCGTTCCAGCATCGCAGCGATCATGAGCTGTGCCTGCTACTTCAAGGTATGTAGAAAAAACTTTTAAATCTGTGTCTATGTCCAAATTGCTGATTCTCAGAATCAGCACTGAATCTTCAGATTTGGATTCAGCCGAACCGAATCAGGGACAGTGCTCTGAATCAACAAAATGAATCACTGTCCCTAACTCGGGCAGAATCCTAATCGAATAGGGCCTGCTTTGTACACCCCTACTGTCTGCTGTTGGCGAGCACCAAAATTGTCTTGTAAAAGTGGTAGTCATGGGTCTGGGGGTCAGTATAGTCGAGGTCTTGGAACGTGTCTTTTTGTTACATTGTAAAGTGGGTTCCCTTTATGCAAATTCAAGTTATGCACTGTTTTCCAGGAATGCATGTACAGCATGAAGTGAGGGAAACCTGTATCTCCTTTCTATTCTGCCTCTGCATAATCTCAGAGATGTTACAGATTTGCCTTGTACAGCAAGCAGAATGGTACCCTCGTACATACACACACCTGCATGATAACAAACAAGCGGATATTATCTAAAAACGATACAAACGAAAAAACACAGCACATAGCAGAGTAGTTCTGTGTTATTTATGTATGGCTGTTTAGAAATGGTGCATTGACACATAAAAACCTATACCACTGTTGGCAGCAGTTAATCAGTGACTGGAAAAGAAAATATATATTACAGTAAATAATGTGTGTATGCAGATGTATTTTTCCTAATGCATGGTAACTTTTCAGTTGCTAGAGAAGACATTAAGTATTCATAGGAGGGAAGCTTTTTTTAATAGAACAGGGGTTATAAAAAGTATTTTGCGTGAATTTCCCCTTACAGTCAGAGTTCTACTAACATATGGAAAATTAAAAAATAATTGAAACAGATCATATGCAACTCAGAACAGGCATTATTTTCCAGTGAGTGGCAAGGGAATAGTAAAGTGGTAATGCATGGCTTTTGTAGTCTTGTCACTTTGATGAATTCTGTAGTAACATTAGACTTTAAAGCAAGGAGACTCTTGCTTTACTTTACCTTTGCTGTCAGTTAAATGCCAGATGGAACAATAACTCAGGTTGGAATCAGAAGGCCTAATTTCAGAAAAGAGCATATGTGTTTTCTGCTAATCAGCAATATTTTTTTTCTCTTGTAAAAGCAAATTGCACATGGAAAAAAAATGTTAAAAGGAGACACAGATTCATTCCTTCACAGGGCTGTGTATTTTCCCCTTGATCTGTTGTTTTTGTCCCATGCAAGGGGAACTGGCTGATAAAGACATGCCTCAGTTCAGTATATTCTCACTCAAGAAGTAAAACCACTTGAACTATTTTTGTTTACAAAACCTAAGGGCTGTGAAGGGTGGTTTAAGTGAGCAAAGGGATCAATAACGACTTGGAATTCTTTTCTAATTAACCATGAATGCTATTCACAACATCAATCTCTTATTACTGTTCAACATGCCTCTTTTCCAGGGGGTTTCTTGGAGGGTTAGCTTATGTAAGGAAACTAGGTTTAAAACAATATTCCCTGAATGTCAAACAGTGACTGTTTAGTCAATGGTAGTTGTTCTCTGGCCGCAATCAAGACTGATCTCACTAAACACACATCTTTGGTTCTATTTGCTGAAGAAAAGATTATCTGAGACCTTAACAATGTGCTCCCAGGAAGTTTTCTTACTACTATGTCCCCAAATCATACTCTCCCTGCAGGGCATTTGTTATACCCTTAGCAAAGGAGGGTTTTAAGATATTTCGGTTACTGCTTCTTTTTCTTGCGTTAGTTGAGGAGAGCACTAGATATTTTTTTTGTTATCATACCATAGGCTTCCACCAGGGGCAGGGCTTCTGCTGATACCTGGGGAGGAGTTACTTGCTGGATTGTCATAAAAATGGCCCAGGCCCCCAGGTATGATTTTCAAGGACAAAGCCCAACCTTATAATGACCGTTGTTTGTAACTGAGTGAAGATTAAATAAATAAATAGCCCTTTTTATGGTTTCTACCCATTTCTGTGCTTGAGCATGGCTATGAGAGCAAAATGTTGTGCCAAGTGAAAACTTCACAGTGACTAATTTATTAGTTAAATGTAACCTCTTTTGCTGTTCCTGAAACATGCATGAACAGGTCACAAGTCCCTCAGATTCTCTGTTTTAAAGTATTCAGTAATTTTGTGAAGCTTTTTAACAACATCATTTAAGCATGAACAGATCTGTGGGGAAATCTATGGCTTCAGTGCACTGGTTAATTACAATTGGTCAGGTGAGGCATGTAATCCTGTTTTCATCTGTCGATTCAATATGTGTAAATATATTATGTGGCTTCCTGGAAATCACATGGGGAAGGGAAGTCACTTCGAAACTTGTTTTTTCCCATCAGTTTTGTGTTAAAATGAAACAGAGTCACTTGAACCTGTAGAGAACACATACATACACAATGGCAGCATAAACACGGCCACGCAAATATTTGCAAACTTTTATTTTCTGCAGTACTAACTCAGCCCTAAGTAATTGTACCCAGCTCCTTCCTAAAGCTCGTGGAGTTCTCTTATTTTTTGCAAATGCAAGTAAATTGGACTGTCTTGATCTTGTCAAAGTGGGTTAATCTCATTTGACTAGATATCCCCTTTCCTCAGCGTGTAAATTGGCATTAATCCATGTGGAAGCAGTGAACCAAGCACCCCATGGAACACGTAAAAGATAAAAATTACACAGGAAGCCAAACACACAACTTGGGCCAGGTACAAAAGTTACACTTATTGTGCGGTAGATGTGCAAAAAGTGCTCTACAATCATAACCAAATAGATGGTCAGGGCACACAGAGTGCTGTGTAAATGGTAGATCCCACATTAAGATAACCCTGGATGCATGTGGTATCAGACTTCAGAGTTATAATCGGTAGGTTATAGCACTGTAATGAACAATTGCACCAGATCCCATTGCAACTTACCTTAGGTGGCATTCCTTCAGCAATCCATGGGGCTTGCAGCCTCTGATCACCTCACCCTCTCCACTTCCCTTCCTAGTGCAGGGCTCTGGCTTTGGCCAGAGCTTAACTCCTCTGCCTGAAAGCTGGGCTGGCCCCATTGCAAGGGATGTCAATGACAAGAGTCAACAAAGGCTCTGTCCCCAGGCCCACCTGAATTCTACCTCTGGTTAGCATAGATCCATCCACACAAAGGTAACTGCTTATTTCTGAATTTCTCTTATTGCATATTGTCATGGGTGCAGTTGAGCAAGTGCTGAATGTGCAGTTGCAGGCTGAAAGAAATAAGGGATGCCTCTGCTTACAGTTAACCTGTCTTAAGATTCATTGATTCATCTTCACTGATTTCTGGCAGTATGCAAGTTCCTAATGGAAGTAAAAAATATACTTAAACATGCCCAAAATGTACATCAGCACACCTATGCATAGTATTTTCCAACTTGTCTGGGGAAACTGAATGCATGTATAAAGTGTAGATTGTGGGAAGCACTTATAGACTAAGTACACACAGTCAAAAAGCCCAAGGCTGAATCAGTTCAGTCTTTCCAGGTTAGTCTAAACTACAGAGATTAAACTGAGAAACAACTGGGCAGACATTCACTTTTGATTCAGGAAATTCAGGCACAAGCCTCCAGTGGCTCAGGCCAGAAGCTGGGGGGTGCTAGAGCATGGCTCTTTGCTACATAGCCAGCACGGGATGTATGTTCACTTCCTCTTCCTGCTGCCCCCAAGGTCTCTGGGATTTGCAGTCCACAGTCACATAAGCAGGACTCCGCAGGGTTGCTCATCACTTCCTCTTCTTGCTTCCAGGTGCCTCTGGGATTTGTAGTCCACAGTCACATCCAGCAGTAAGTTTTTAGCAGGGCAGGGCAGGGCAGGGCAGCTCTCTATTTGGGGGAAGAGAGGTTTAACCCCCCTCCCAGACCCCAGCTGGGGTTTGCTGGTGTGGGGGTGGGCAGTCCCTGCTCCCCGCCCCTCCCCACCTTTCTCTTCTGGAACAGACAGCCCAGCCCAGCACTGGAAAGCATGCTGGGATGCTGGGGGACTGTGATTTAACTTGAACCAGGAAAGAGTCTCGGACAGAAGTCTCATAAACCAGTTTCATAGTAGCTAGGGTCAGGAGGCACCTGAACAGATCATCTAGCCTGACCCCTGCCACAGGCAGGAATGAATGCTGGGTTCACAAGACCCCAGACAGGTGATCATCCAACCTCCTCTTGAATTTGCCCAAGGTAGGTGCGAGGACCACTTCCCTGGGAAGTTGGTTCCAAATTTTGGCCACCCTAACTGTAAAATATTGCCTTCTGATTTCTAACCTAAACCTATTCTCCATCAGCTTATTACCATTGTTCCTCATCACCCCAGGTGGTTCTGGGGAGAAAAGGGCTCTTCCTATTTGCTGTTGATCTCCCCTGATGAGTTTGTAGGCAGCCACCAGGTCCCCCCTCAGCCTCCTCTTGCTAAAGCTGAACAGGTTCAGGTCCCTCAGTCTCTCCTCATAGGGCCTGTCCTGCTGCCCTCTCACCAAGCAGGTGACCCTCCTCTGAACCCTCTCCAGGCTGGCCACATCCTTTCTAAAGTGAGGCACCCAGTACTGGACGCAGTACTCCAATTGCGGCCTGACCAAAGTCGCATAGAGGGGGAGTATCACCTCTCTGGACCGGCTTGAAATGGATCTTTGGATGCATGACAAGGTATGGCTGGCCTTGCTGCCTGCGGTCTGGCATTGGTGGCTCATGTTCATCTTGGAGTCAATAATTACTCCAAGATCCTGTTCCACCTCTGTGCTTTCAAGAGGGGAGCTCCCCAGCCTGTATGTGTGCTGTGGATTCCTTCTCCCAAGCTGCAGCACCCTGCATTTGTCTACATTGAACCCCATCCTATTCTCATTTGCTCATTTTTGTAGTTTGTCTAAATCTATTTGCAGCCTCTCTCTCCCTTCAAGCGTGTCCACCTCACCCCACATCTTAGTGTCATCAGCAAACTTGGACAGCGTGCTTTCCACCCGCTCGTCCAAGTTGCTGACGAAGATGTTAAACAGTGCGGGCCCGATGACTGCGCTCTGGGGTATTCCACTGCTCACGTCTCGCCAGGTTGAGTACAACCCCTCCACCACTACTCTCTGGGTGCGCCCCATCAGCCAATTTTTTACCCATCCAACTGTGTAGGCATCAATGCTACAGTCGCTTAATTTATTGATGAGGAAGGGGTGAGAGACGGTGTCAAAGGCCTTCTTAAAGTCTAGAAAGACTATGTCTACAGTGACACCATTATCCAAGGATTTAGTTGGTCATAAAAGGCAACCACGTTGGTCAGATAGGACCTGCCTTTGATGAACCCGTGCTGATTGCCCCTGAGCATGATCACCCCTGCTGGCCCCCACAGATGTGCTTCTTGATAATTCTCTCCAAGATCTTCCTGAACACCGAGGTGAGGCTTACAGGCCTATAGTTACTTGGGTCCTCCTTCCTCCCTTTCTTGAAAATTGGGACCACCTTAGCCAGTTTCCAATCCCTGGCACCTGGCCAGATGATCACGAATGCTCATATAGTCAGGCCAACGGCTCCGCAATCACCCCTCCCAGCTCCCTCTGCACCCTTGGGTGGAGGACATCTGGACCTGCAGATTTAAAAATGTCTAGCCCTTCCAGAAGATCCCTAACTACATCTGCACTGACTGAAGGCCTGACCGAGCTATCCCCAAGATTGTCCCTACCTCTGGTAGGTGGGATGTCCTGAATCAGTTTGACCCAAATCAGTTAAGTCTGACCCTACATTCAACCAGATTTATCTTAAAACAGTTTCAGCTATTTTGAAACTAGTTATGTGCAATGAACTTCTGTTCTGTTACAGGTTCAAACCAGTTTCTGATCACTTAAACCAGTTTACGTGTAACTTTTGTCCTTAACCATTAGGGCTGTGTGAAGCTTTGGTTCCTGAATCATTAGGTGGAGGTTCGGCCCAATTCAGTGGCCGAATCTCTGAATCTGAATCAAATCAGAGGACCCTTTAATCTCTCCAAATTGAATCGGAACACTCCAAACCAATGCAGAGAGAGTCAGAAAGATTTGGAGATTCGGACAAAGACACAGGTTTAAATGTTTTTTCTACATATCTCTAGGTAGCAGGGGCTCATGAGTGCTGCGATGCTGGGGTGCATGGAGCATCCCATAGAAGCACAGGGGGCACTTCTGGTCCACTTCTGGGTCAGCTGGGGAGGGCACTGGCTTGGTGACAGGTGCCTCGTGGATTTGGGGGGGCACCTGGGTTCTCCCTGAGGCTGATTGCTGAGCTGGGAGGGTGAGGGGGAGCCCCAGCGCACTCCCCGGCAGACCCAGAAGTGGACTGGAAGTACTTCCTGTCTACTTCTGGGTTTGCTGCCGAGCATGTGGAAGGCCAGCATTCACAAGCTGCGCCTACTACCTCAATGTATGTAGAAAAAACATTTAAAGCTGTGTCTATGTTCAAATCGCTGATTCTCTGAATCAGCATTGAATCTTCAGATCTGCATTTGGCCGAATCAAATCAGGGACCACGATCTGAATCAATGGATCAAATTACTGTCCCTGATTTGGGCCAAATCTGAATTGAATAGGGGCCCACTTCACAGAACCCTACTAGCCATACTGCCCATGCTCAGTACAGGTTGAAGGACTAGAAACCCGTGAGTCCAGCTCACAGACCTGAAGTCCCAGAAGCCTTGAATGCATTCAGTAGCCCATAAAGAAGCAGAGAGTTTTTCTCTGTTCTCATGTCTTTAAGCCAATTCCTAATAATTCTGGTCACTCAAGTTTTGGTTTGGAACCATGTGCACGTGATAGAAAGCTGGTTCAAACAGTCTGTTTCAGAGCCTGAGGTAAGTTGTTGGGAGTGCCATAGATACATATGTAGGGCAGTTAGCTACAGGAACTATTTTTTTTGTCAAACTTCCATGCTGTTTGTTTTATTAGCTATCATTTTACAGTTGTTGATTTTCCTGGCTAGATGAAGAAAAATACCCAGTGGTCTTGCTAGCCTTAACGCAGCGTAACCCCCACTCAACATAACCCCCCAGCCCCCCTGCAAAAAGCAACAACAACAAAAAAAACCAAACCAACCCTTTGGAGCACACTGTCATGATGTTCCCCTTAGGAAACACCTCATATTCTTCAATGGGAGGAGAGGCAACTCTGTCCCTGCCTTACAAATCTGCTGCCTGCAAAAGAAGCAGTAAATTATTTTACCTTCTGAACCCAGTAGATTCCCTAAAATCTGTACAGAATTTAGGAAGCTAAGAAAAAAAAGTGTCACCTCCCTGAAGCTCTAATGAGTGAAGGCAGTCAAGCTGTCCCAGTTGCTGGCTTATGCCCCAGAAAGGATGACTTAGGATCACCAGGTACTTGGTAGGGTGTTAGCTGGTGCCCTAACATTTGCACCAGGTAGGAGGCCTTGTGTGTCTGCAGGACAGGCAATGGGGCCACACCTACAGTGTCAGGACAATACATTGTTTACCAAGAACGGCTTTGAAGGGTTTCAGAGGCATTGTTTCTTTGCACTCAGGGCCATAATTGTGTGTTTTCTGAAGAGATCTAATAGATACTGCAGGGAACTTTGGGGTGGGAGGATTAAAGTTTATCACATAGTCCCTCAGTCACATGCAAGTTGTTGAAATGTAGTAATACTTAAATCTGAAATCGGGGTAATTTTCCCTTGATTTCAAGTGGAGCAGGATTGGGTCTTTGTACTGTACTGTTTAGTCTATAAGGTATATCTGTAGCCTGCCCTTATTTTGTCTCCTAGCAATGACTTAGATACATTTCCTGAGCTGGGGAAAATCTCATCCCTGGCTGGGTAATCATTAGGCACAATTACAAATATTAAAAAATTCTACAGTTTGGAGGAAGCGGGAGAGAGAACACAGCAATCTCAGAGGTGAATTAAGCCAATGAAAGCTTATCAAGTGTAGCTTCTGAGCTCTATACATCTACAAAGAAAATAAGAAGAGCCAGTTATGTGTCTGGGTGTAAATTAGGAAGCAAAATTTTGCACGATATATTTTAATAGTCCTCCGCTTTCTTACTCCATTTGATGGCTTTTCTGAGGAAAACGTAACAAAAAAGTAAACTGTATTTCTTATTTTTGGTACCTACAATCCATAATATCTACTCTCTCCATCTTGTATTCTCCCAAGTGATTTCAGATGCACCTGATGCTGTAAGCAACTGCTTACATTCGGAAGTATTTTGTAGTGTCCTAATGCAAACAGTGTCTTGTTCAAACCAAGTTTGTTTGCCTGAGATTTATGTTAGTTCTGAAATCTGGACCCCCAAATTCTCTGAACTTGCCTTGTTCAGTCAAAAATCATGTTCACATATTTTTAAGGGATAAAGCCATAAATATGAAATATTTAATATTTTTAAGGGATAAAGCCTTAAATATGAAATTTCAGCTGAGTTGCATAGAGAGTGTTCCTTTAGACTCTTGCATCTGAACCTAGTATATGATTTTGGTTCCAACACTAGAATAGTTGTGCTTATGTTGGTTCTTGAAGGGTTTCAAGCTCTGGATGATTGAAAGTAATGAGAACAGATGATCACTCTTAATCTTTGTCCCCCTACCTCCTTCATAGTCTCCTTCCTTTTCAAAATGAATTCATAATAATGCAAAATGACCACTTGACAGAGTGTTGCCTTGTGCCTTCTCACTTGTGACATCTATGTTTATATTTAAATCTCCTCAAAACAGAGACCTCATACAGTGCCAGTTAAGGGATGGGGCAAGAAAAAGTAAAACCAAAAAAAAATGAAATCTAATAAAATTTGGCTGGGTACAAAAGTTACACTTATTGTGCAGTAGATGTGCAAAAAGCGCTCTACAGCCATAACTGAATAGATGGTCAGGGCACACAGAGTGCTGTGTAGATGGTAGATCCCACATTAAGATAACTCTAGATGCATGTGGTATCAGACTTCAGAGCTATAATCAGTAGGTTTTAGCACCATAATGAACATCTGCACCAGATCGCATTGCAACTTATCTCAGGTGGCATTCCTTGGTTACACAAACATCTGGCTGGGGTCACTTGACCCCAGTGCTTTTTCCTGCTCAGAGCAGGGGATCAGATGTGATGATCTAATAGGTTCCTTCTGACCCTAGAAATCTATCTATAGCCAAGAAACTTACAAAGGGGTTGGGGCTGGAGACGGGGTGGGGGGAGCTGGGAATGCTAAGGCATAAGGGGAGGATGAATCACCTATTTTTCCCACAACCCTGCTCTCACTTGCTGAAACCTGGAGCCCAGCCAAAGCACCAAGTTCTCCCGACCCGCTCTTGGGCCCTTAAGAAAGCATGTCCCATTCACTGGGATCATACATCTGCATAATTGACAATGTCCTTGCTACTTCTTTCAGGGTCATGATGTGCTCCATGAGAGGTGGGAGACTAAAGGCAGTTCTCAATCATTTGGACAGAAACAGCTTCCCCCCTCCCCCCACCCCTTACCCCCCAGGCACTCACAGAAAGGCTTTGATAGCATTTACTGAGCTCAGCAGGCAAAAGTATAAACAGCAGTTTTGGCAGAGAGCACATCCAGGTCAGGGATAAAAGACATAACGCAGCTGTGTCTGGCAGCCACTGCAGTTGTGGTGCAAAAGGAACAAGAAAAAAATGTTCCCTTACCAAAACACCCCAGATATTCTTCCCCCGCTCCCAGTCAAAGAAAGGGACACATGGCATTGAAGGATTCCCACATGGGAACTGTTATCTTAGCCTCTTGGCTTGTGCTGCCAGGATGACTCTCAGGTTCCGCAGGACAGGCTGGCAAGCAGGGCAACAGCACTTTTTCTGCTCCTCTCTGATCCAATCCATGGCTGCAGTCTGATGGGTGATGGCTGATAGGCCTGAGTGAAACTTCTCTGGCTGTTTCGTTTCAACATTGTTTCGACTTGTTTCAAGCTCAAAAGAGTGAAAACAAAATGAAACGAAGGGCTTCAAAACAGCCTCGAAACGAAACTAGGGTGGGTTGAAACATTTTGAAAATTTCAAAATATTTTGAGTTTTGAAACTCAAGCAGGGCTTGCTTGCAGGGAAATAGAAAGTAAGGAGAGGGAGGGGGAAGAGGGGGAAGGAGTGCTTTGATTTTGACTGTGTAGCTGGTCAGTGACTGTGATCTTTCCCTGAGGTCCCTTCCAATCCCAGTGCTCTGGAGGAGGGATGGAAAAATAGCATAAGAGGCACCATTGTTTGAACTGGCCTGCTTTCTGTCACCCATGTCATAAGTTTTGCTTGCCAGCAGCCTCAGGCGCAGTTTCTCAGAAACCCTAGCACCTATCTCCTGGCAGGTTTCATGGCTACCATGCCTTCAGTTTTCACCCCCCCAATGCCTTAACACACACACAGTCACACGTCATGAGTTTTGCTTGTTAGCAGACTGAGGTGCAGTTTCTTAGAAACCCCTGCACCTATCTCCTTGAAACTTGGCAGGCATTGTGGCCTCAGCAGTGGCTACCATGCCTGCAGTTTCCACCCTTCTGTGTCTTTACATACACATATGACATGAGTTTTGCTTGCCAGCAGCTTGAGGTGCAGTTTCCCAGAAACCCCTGCACCTATCTCCTTGAAACTTGGCAGGCTTTGTGGCCTTAGAAGGAAATAGCATCCCTGCATGTTCCATCCAAATCAGGCAAGAACTGACAAAGTTATAGGCAGTTTCCTGGTTCCCCATTATAGTCTATGGGTGAAAGAGCAAAACAGTGTTGAAATAGCGAAACAGTTTTGATGAAATGAAATGGAACAGTGGTTTTGAAATGAAACTCAAAATGAAACACTGTCCCATTGAAATGTCAAAATGGAAGTTGAAACAAAACGGTGCTGTTTTGCACAGCCCTACTGGCTGATTCCAATTCTCATAGCTCAGGCACTCATTGTATTGACCCCTCAGGGCAACCCCCAACCCCGCTCCCATGATTGCAGGCCTATTCTGGTCCCAGACTTGCCTCCTCCTCTCCCCTCCCCACCACCCCAACTCCTTAAATAATCCCTCTCCCTTGTCTGGAGGCTCCACATCTGTCTGTGGAAGGCCAGCTTACAGAGGATGGCATGGTGGGTCCAGAATGTCCGGCTGAACACCTGCAGAACTCATAAAAGATGTGCCTACAGGGTGCCAATGAAATGAAGAAAGACATTACAAGCTACGGTTGTGCTCTCTGACCTCAGGCCATGTACTGTGGACTCCTGGCAGCAGAGTCTGTGAGACCAGAAGGAGGAATGAATCAGGACACAAATGAGAGAAAACTGGTAGGCGGTGCTTATACCCAGTCTGCCAAGTCATATGACCAGGGGCTCCAGTTGGCCACCTGCTGTTTGGAAGAGGCACCCAGTGGCACAACAGAGTTGAGAGTCACAGCACCAGGGTAGGGAGTTAATACACAAGGTCCTGGACCACTTAGGGTCCACCTATAACACCCCTGACTGGTGCCATGACTGGCTCCCACAGAGAGCCCATAGCCCTCCTGGGCAGCAGTGGTGGGACACGTTGCTTCCTGCCTAACCCCCTCTTTGCCCTGGGCATGGTAAGCACTGCTTCAGGGGACTCTTCCCTGGGGCAACAGAAATGTGGGTCCCGAGTGGGGGGGAACCCCAGGATGGTGGCTATTGGGGAATGCTCCTCACCGTGCCCTGACTGGGAGGTGCCAGGGGCCAAGGGCGAGCTGGGGCAGGAGATCTGAGGCTCATGTCAGGCCGCTGGCCTAAGGGAGCTGATAACCTGTGGTCTGAGGAGGCAGAAAAACATCTGGTGGGGCCTGGTCCAGGGATCAGTAGTGGGCTAGGAGAGTGGGACTGGGCTGCCTGAGACCTGATGCTGGGGCTATCACTGGGGCAGCTTCTGGAGGCAGAGCCCAGTGACCCCAACTCAGCTACCCCACCACTGGGAGGCCCAAGAGGGAGCTCTGATGCTCCCCATGGTTCTACTCCTGGCTCAGTTGTCACTGCAGAGTGGCACAGCATTGGCAGGAATAGGCATCCCCTCAGCTTGGGCCAGCAGCCTGACATGAGCCCCAGGCATTGGTGAGGGCTGTGGGTCCATGTGTCTCAAAGTGGGAGACATGGCTACAGAAACTAAGAGGCTGGGTGTGCCATGTGGGAAGGTCAGTAGTCTTTGGCACCCGCTGTGGTAATGTCTCCCAACTTGGAGCCTCCCCCCACACCCCCTGCGTAGTAACGGCCTCCCAGCCTGCAGCTCTCTCAGACAGACGTTGGGTCTGGGATGATGTCGCTGTCCATTTCCATGTCGAAGTCCCTGAACTTGATTCCAGACCCCTGAAAGTAGGGCGCCAGGGCATGTGGCAGGAAGCCACCTTTGTTTCTCCCCAAAATCTCTGCTCTGTGACAATTTGATTAGGATGAGCCCAGCAGAGGAGACACACCTTTATCCCATAAACACACCTTTATCCTATAATTCATGAGCTAGGAACGGCCTGCCTCCAGAGGGAATCTCCAACAGCCTCTGGATGATGCTTGTGAGTAAGCTACTCAAGATCTGATTAGATATATAGCTGGCAGTAACTCAGGTGCGTGATCAAAAGGCTACCTCAGCCAGACTGTTTCGCTCTATGGGATTTCTATGATATTGCTCTATCTTGTGCCCTATTTTCACCCTACCTCTTGTAATCGATAAAGTTCTCCTTTGTGACCAGTGTAGGAGGCTTATTGAGGGGTGGGTCTAAATTCTGCCTAAGAGGCCTTTTAGGTCTGCAGACTAAGAAAGACTTTCCTTTTTGGCCCCCGACTTGGGGAAGTGCCCCAAGTGCTTGTAGTGGGTCGAGTACCCGTTGGCTATTTGGCCAGGGCTATTTGGCCAGGGCTTCACATATCTGTGAAGGCTTGTGTTTCCCCGAGGACACAGAGCTTAAGAGGGTCCCACCTCAGAGTGGTGGCAGCTTATGTTACCCCCAGGCTAGCGAGTGTGCTCTAGGAAGGGGGTCAGCTGGATGCGCGGTGCCCCCTAGGTAGGTGCTTGGAGCCTGGAAGGTAGTTGGGCACAGTGAGTTGGGTGGCTCAATGCAGGAGTGCCCCCTCCCAGCCCGCCACAGGGCAAAAGCCCCCTACTTCATGACTCCCCTCCAAGGTTTCATGTTTCTTGAGTTCAGGTCCTGCAGCATTCCCTCTGACCCCAAACCCTTTTCCAGGTTCTGTCACCCCATTCTCAACCCCTACCCCACAACCCTGCTGCTGCCAACAGCTTGCTGTTTTGTATTAATTGGGAGGAGGGACCAGGCTAATACATGCACAATGTTCAACAGGTTTTCTTTATGAAACACAGTTAAAGTTTGGCAACCACATTTTAAACTGAAGCATGTCTCGTCCTCAGGCTGTATTCTCCCACACCCTGGTGTGTGCCCCCAGGTGGGATTGAGGGGGAGAGGGGAAGAGGTATGGTGCCTGGGAAGCCTGGATTGTGGGTGCTAAGGATGCAGGGGCTGAGGAGCTCAGGGCTAGGGACCCATGGTCTGCTTCTGAGGCCGGGACACTTGAAGCCCTTCAGCCCTACTCATCTGGGGATGGTTCCTGGCTCATTCAGGTAAGGAGGTATTTGGCCAGGGCTTCACATATCTGGACCGCTTGCTCTGGTGTGGGGCCGGGGTCACCAGTATTGGCAGCAGGGTGAATAAAATCATCTGGGGAACACATGCGTGCACACACACAAATGCACACACGTGGAATACAGGTATCTGGGAGACGCATACAAATACACAGAACCCAGGCATCTGGGACAGACAGACACACACACACACACACAAACATGACCCAGGCACCACACACACACACACACACACACACGGCAGGAGCAGAGCACACTGAGTGGGCATGTGTGGGATGGCTGGCTAATAGCTCGTGGGCACGATGAATCGCTACCACATCAGGTCCATGATGTCCTCATCAGCCGATCTGGGGTGGTTCACTGTTCAGCTCTGCTTGGGAGTCTTGGCAGCCCGTGGGAGGCTTGTGAGAGTGCCCCTACCTGCTGGACTCAGGCCGTGCAGGAAGGCCCCGAGCCCTCCCACTGCACAAGGGCTAATGTATTCTGCTTGCTCCTGACCTAGCCTTGGGCGCTTAGAGTAAAATTTGAAAGTTAGAGCACTTCTACCTCAGCCTTCCTGAATGCCTTTCCTTAGCCTTCCCAGGGGCTTTTTTACATTATGCCTCCTGGGTAGAATGTACTCTTCACTAATAGAAGTGGGCTGACTGCTAAATCTCCTGGCTTAGGTACCAGAATTTCCCTTTCTCACACTTCAGATAATTTCCAGATATAAAAGAAAGGGACAGAGAGAAGCCAACCCCCCCCCGCCCAAACAAAACAAAACAAAACAAAACAAAAAAACCCTGCAGAACTGTTTGTGATTCTGCATGGACTGCAATTAGTTTATCTCCTTATCAAGGCTTATGCCTCAGACACAATTTCAGCACAAATTAGATAAAGCCACCATGCAGGAATGTAGCAGGATCTCTCTGATCCAGCTGCTAGAGAAGGAAATATTTTCATGGAGGAATTTAAAGCACAAGCCTACTTTTTTGCCACCAGAGACAGGACTGCAGGTCTATCTAGCTCTCCATCCCACCTCTGGCAGTGATCTGTACTTGAAGATGCAAGTGGTGAATGTCTCTGAGCCCCTTGTTCCCCAGCCTAGCTGGTGGCATTCATGCCATAGACTGGTCTTGTAAAACTTGATGGAAACTATTTAATTCCTTTAGAGCTGTTTTTATGAGCACCCACAAGCTAGGTACAGACAGTGAAAAAGCCCGAGGCTGAATTGATTCAATCTTTTCAGGTTAGTTTAAGCTGTACAGATTGAACCAATAAGCAAGTGAACAGACTTTCACTTTTGATTCCGGGAATGCAGCTGCATGTCTGCAATGGCCCAGACCATATGGCATGGGGGCACTAGGGCACACTTCCCTGTTCTGCTGAAGCAGACAGCTTGGGGCAAGGCTATCCTGCCCTTCCTGCATACCTGGGGTGGGGGGAGGGAGGTTGTGGGGAGGGTGCAAAGCATCCTGGGATGCTAGGGGACTGTCGCGGGGCACTCCTACGCCCCGCTCCTAAGGAGAGACCAGGAAGAGGAGAGGCCTGGAGCAACACAGATGGGGGTTGCTAGGGCAACCAGGCAGGTCATGTGGCCCAGAGAGGGGCAGGGCCAGGCCCTTATAAACAGCTAGGCCAAAGCCTAGGGAGCAGTTCCCTTCTGGCTGCTGCAGAAGCAGGAGCTCTGCGGCTGAGCTGAGCGGCCAGAGTCGGGGGTTGCAGCCTTACCCCTAACAGGCTGCAATGATGCAGGGAACAAGATCGCCCTGATGAGAGGTAGGACGGAGCATTGGCTTTACGAGCAGGTAGGCTCTTCGTTGATTTTGTTACAGCCGTTCGGGCTTGGCTTTAAGTCACAGTTTACACCGGAGGACCGGGTGAGGCTGTAGGGGAGCGAGGAGGCCTCAGCGGGGCTCCCCAGCAGTTCGGGGGCTCCGGGTGCCCAGTAGGGGCACGGTGCCAGGGGGGCACAACGGTGGTGCTGGAGTGGCACAGAGCACGGGGTTGGACCCCGGCCCGGAAGGGTGGCGCTTTGCCCAGTGGGGCAAAAGACCCAAGAAAGGGTCAAGGGGGCCAGGCACGGCTACGGCCACCTGAGCCCCAAGCGCGGGAGGCGCGCAGCGCGGAGAGCGCAGTACAGGCCCCAGAGAGGGCGAGGCCCGGAGAGGGCGCAGTGCGGTGAGCACGGTGCACTTTGCCCAGTGGGGCAAAAGACCCAAGAAAGGGTCAAGGGGGCCAGGCACGGCTACGGCCACCTGAGCCCCAAGCGCGGAGCGTGCGGTACAGGCCCCCAGAGAGGGCGAGGCCCGCAGAGGGCGCGGCGCGGGGAGCGCGGTACACAGGCCCCCAGAGAGGGCGAGGCCCGCAGAGGGCGCGGCGCGGAGAGCGCGGTACACAGGCCCCCAGAGAGGGCGAGGCCCGCAGAGGGCGCGGCGCGGAGAGCGCGGTACACAGGCCCTAGAGAGGGCGAGGCCCGGAGAGGGCGAGGCGCGGAGAGCACGGTACACAGGCCCCAGAGAGGGGGTAGCGCCAAGAGAGCGCGATACAGGCCCCAGAGAGAGGGCGAGGCCCGGAGAGGGCGGAGCGCCGAGAGCGCGATACAGGCCCCAGAGAGAGGGCGGAGCGCCGAGAGCGCGATACAGGCCCCAGAGAGAGGGCGGAGCGCCGAGAGCGCGATACAGGCCCCAGAGAGAGGGCGGAGCGCCGAGAGCGCGGTACAGGCCCCAGAGAGAGGGCGAGGCCCGGAGAGGGCGCAGAACAGGAAGGGGACCAGACAACGTCCCCCGGGACAGCTGCGAGGCTTGGGGCGTGCTAAGGGGGAGGCTTGGAGGCACGCATTTGCCCATAAGGCTGGGGGAGAGGACCCCACTTTGGAGCGGTAGTGAGACCATTGAGGTGCCATTAGGTGCGAGTAGGCAGCCTCCCATACTGAACCAATAAGATCTAAGACGTGGCGGGCGAGTAGAGGGTGTCAGACCACCCTAATTGGCACGGCAAAGGGGCGCTCGCGAGCTCACGGCCGCTCGCGGGGCCATCCGTGACAGGGACTATGAGCTAACTTGAATCTGGAGGCAACAGAAGTTCAATAAACGGATTGAACCTAAATCAGTTAAGTCTGATACTACAGCCATTCAGGTTTATCTTAAACCAGTTTTGGTCATTTTGAAAATGGTTTATGTGAACTGAACTTCTGTTTTGTTATAGATTTGACCTGATTTCTGATCACTTGTATCAGTTTATGTTTAATTTCTGTCCCTAGCCACAGTGTTGTGCTTTCATATACCAGTCACAAACACTGTGGATTTGTAGTCACAAAAGTATTGATGTGAAACTGGAGCCTGACCTGAGAAGCCCTTCTAATCTGGTGGCCTGCTCTCTCTTTAGTCCGTAGCACCCTAATTTTTGACAATTATTACAATGTTACTGCATATAGCTAGCATTGGAGAGATATTTTCCATCCAATTTCTACACTTCCTAGATAAGAGTTAAGAAGTTGTATATATATATTTTAAAAATGAATATGTACCCCTCAGAGGTGGTCTGTTCAATATTAATGAGTCATTTCTTTATTTAGCATATGCGGTTTCAGCATATTGGTTCAGGCATCTTAAGGTGATGTTATCACCAGTGTGAAGAGCTTGAAGGCCACCACGTAGCACTGTGAATGGACACAAGTGAACAATATGGAACATGGTTTGAACTTGTCTACAAGGGCATTTGTTGTCATTGTGAAGGTCTCATTGGTATAAGTTTGAGGTATGGTGACCCTGCCCGGATCAAAACAGTGTGTCCAGTTAAGTCCTGGTTGACTGATTGCTGGGTCAGAGAAAATGTGGTGATTAATTTGTGTTTGTACTCACCATTTTTCAGGCCACTGAGTAAGTTAGGAGAAGTGAAAGGATTTTGAAAGGGGTGGACCATACTGGACATCTTGAGGGACGCCAAGCTATTGGTGAGTGGAATACATCCCAGTGCACTGGCAGTGTAGTATTATCACAGAGTCTGGCTACTAAGTTTACTTCAGCATTTGTGCAGCGGAGATAAGAGGGAGCAATGTTATTAAGGACTGGTAACCATGGGAGTGGGGTGGGGCTTATCATGCCTGACATAAGATGTATTATAGTTGGATGTCCACTAGTTTGCTGTGCAATGAGTGAGCCCATACAGCACCAGAATATCACAGTGTGATAGCAGATGAACATAGCATGGAGGCATTGGCACCCCAAGTGGAGCCTGAAAGTTTGGCAAGTAGGTTATTCCTTGTTTTGGTTTTTAAAGCAGTTTTCTAGAGATGCATTTTATAAGTTAAAGTCTGGCCAAGGTGGCTCTAAGATAAACTGGGTGGGTTTCAGTTTTGAAAGGCTGACTGTTTAAAGTGATAATGAGCTCGTGTTTAGCACTGGCGTTATGCAGATGAAAAATACTTGAGACAGTGTTTGAGATATTTGGTTTGAGCCACCATTTTAAGCAGTACTCTTGTCATCAGTCTCATGTCTCCATCAAGTGTGTGCTCCACACTTGAAAAGTCATAAGACCAAGAGTTAATGCAGAAGAGGCTGCAATGGGAGAAACTCATAGCAAATGAGACAATGCCAAAGAGAAGTTTACCCTTAGAGGATGAACTCTCTCTCTATCTAGAATGGCTTCCTCTTCTCAAGAGTTACACAAGGGACCAAAGAGGATCTTAAATCTCAAGACTCTTGACAAAAGGCTGGGGGCTTGGAGAGTCTGGAGGGACTGCCCAGGACCATGAAGTCCTGGAACCAGGTCTGATAGCTCCAGAGGGCTTTCAGGAGGTAGTGGGCATGGGTCACTCTGTATATGGACAGCATCACATGCCCCTAGGTTCCTGCCCTCACCCCTATGTACAGCTCAGTGAGACTGGCTTGAAGCAGCTTCCCAATGAAACCAGGGACTAATCATGGGTTAGGATAGAGCTTGTGCCTATGCATTTTCATACCTAGTGTGCTACTTTGCATCGGGACATGAATACTCATTTCCAGGGTATATTATTTATCATGATAGTAAGCAATTTATGATTTAAATGTTATTGCCCTGAATTAGCTTATAACCTAAGTTGGCAGAGCAATGCATCACTGAACATGGGATTCACATGTTTGCAGGGACATCTTTGAGGTCACTGTTAACTTGGCAGGACTAGAGCCTTAGATGGTTTTTGTTGGAGATCTGTGATCCTCAGGATGGTGAAATTCATGGGAAAGGATCCACTGAGTTCAGTGAGCTTTGGACAAGGCCTGAAACACTTATTATACTCAGCACAGACCTGTGCTTCAGCTGCAACACCTTCAGCTCTCCTCTTCCTCTGATAGCACTTATGAGATAAAAAGAGAGACAATAGAAACGAAAGAAGAAAATTAAACATAAAAATTTAATTAAACTACTCTTTGATCACTCTCTGTGGATTAGACTTTGGTTCAAAAGATTATTTGTAGGAGTGCAGTAAGAGCATCTAATTAGGATAGGAATCAACCTGAAATGAAAGTTTAAAAAACTACAAATCAACAAAACCCATAAATGTTCAAGTGAGCCAAATCTTATTAAAATTATATTTTATAGCTCAATTATTTGCCTCCTTTCTATTGTTTATCCACTTGCTCTTTTTGATTTAAAATCAGTGCGTGCATATAATCGAAGAAATATATGGCCTAATCGTTTTTCCTGGGTAAGAATGCATGAGGGCAGCAGTATTTGAGCCTGTGGAAGTTAGAGTTATGTACCATGCAGCTACCTGAAACCCTCCTTTTCCCCAGGCACATGCAGGATTGCTGGCTTAAGTATATTAGGGACTGCATTTCCCAAAACACTGTGATCCAGTACTCCTGAAGTGGCTTTGGATTTGTAGCATGGAGCTATTACTTCCTTCCAGGCTTGCTCAGTCACCAGGGAAAAGTTGCAGCCTGAAAAAAGATTCTTCACAGATGATCATAATCACACTGCCAAAAATGCAGTGGCTGAAAGTGGCTGAAACTAGTGTTTGCCTATTTGTGTATTTCTGCATCTAATGAGAAAATATGCCTTCAGGTCTTTCAAGGATTGATATGCTCCTGGAAACAGTTTTAGAGGCAGAAAAGGTGTAGAGAGCTTGAGTAATCATTACAGCACTTCTTCTTTGTGCCCTGGTTGTTAGTGTTGGGAACAGAAGGCACAAATATTTGTGTAACAGCTGCTGCTGGATTTGCAGCAGGGCTCAGGATCCCTGCAAAGCCAGAGCCGGAAAGTTGGAGAAAGTTGTTGTTTGCAAGAGCATAGGCATGTTTTTGGTTGGTTCCTGAGGCAGGAGAGAGGAGGAACTCAGCCCCCAGGACTCAGCCAGGCTCAGAGAAGGGAAGGAGCTCTGGGGCCACAGAGCTGGGGGAGGAACTACCCTGCAGCTTGTCTGTGAAGTGAATCTGCCCCTAGTGATGGGGAAAAGATAACCTGGTATCCCTTTTTTCCCTCTGTGAGGCAGAGGGACCTGTGTGGAGAAAAAAGTGTGGTCAGGTAGACTTGCCTAGGAGGGAGGGTGTTGATCTGGGAAGGCTCTGGGGAGAGTTCACTGAGAACTAGCCTGGGGCTGGGTGGGTGATAAACCCAGGGTTGTTTCAGTTATCAGCACAAGGGGCTGTGTCTGGGAATTGGAGAAAGGTGCTTGTGGGGAAAGGGGACAGTTGTGTTTCTTTGCAGGTACCACAGACAGCTAGAGCAGAGGAGAGCTCTTCCCCATGAGGCTCTAGGAGAGAGCAGGACTTTCTGAAGCAGCAGCACCAGTCCTGGTTATCCTGTTGCCAGTGTGAAGGAGAGCTGATGTTTGTGTTAACCCTGTGTGCTCCTGCTGAAATTCACTGGAGTCTCAAGGTTTAAGCTGGGGAATTGTACTGAGGGTGTCTTTGATTCAAGTTGTATAGAGTGTTTTAGTTCACTGATACCTGTCTTTGACAATTAGATTATTGACATCCTGTTCTGCTATTAACCTCATTCATATGTGGACTGTTTTGTAAATAATAAACTGTAAATAGACTGTATGTACTCTAGTGTGTGGGAAAACCACAAGAAAGCACTCCATAGAAAGGTGTCCCCAGCCTTAGGGCCTGGGAGGTTGACCAAGGCTACTTGACACCCTAGGACCCTGAATCTGGACGTGGCCATGGGTAGTGGCTGGGATTGCATTTGTTTCTTCTTTCTGGAAGATAGAACGTACAAGCAAATAAAGTCGCATTAGCATTCACTGTGATAGCAGACCTGTTCCTTTGTGACCTCAGATCAGGTGCATTGGTAACTAAAGGGGCACATTTGCTATTTTCTGATATCATTGCTGTCATATCTTAATTGTTTTATAGTAGCACTCAGATGCCAATGAAGTCAGGGTCCCATTGAGCTAGGAGTCATACAGATAGGGAGAAAGAGTCCCTGTCCCAAACTGCAGTCTAAACAGACAAGATGGACAAGGAGTGGGAGAAGGAAAGCTTATTATGTCCCGTCCTATAGATGAAGCTCAGAGAGATTAAGGGATTTGCTACTGTCGCACAAGGGGGACTGTAGCAAAGATAGCAATTCAACAGAGTTGTCTTCACTGAGTGCATTCACCACACAAACAGCTCTGCCCCCCACACTGGGAGTTTCCAGCTGGTGGTGACTCGCTGTTTTTTGTTCCATGCATCCCCCAGGGTTCAGTACTTGGACCAGTACTCTTTAACATATTCACAAATGATCTGGATGTGGGTGTCAGAAGTGGACTGGTTAAGTTTGCAGATGACACCAAATTATGGGGAAGTGCAGTCACGCTAGAGGATAGGCTGGTGACTCAGGCCGACCTGGCCAGGCTTGCAAGGTGGGTGGATCAAAACCTGATGGCATTCAACACAGAACTGCAAGGTGCTCCACCCCAGCAGAAAAAAACCCACATTGACTTATAGGCTCAGCAGTGCTACACTTACAAGCACCATGACTGAAAAAGACTTGGGGGTCATCATTGACCACAAAATGAACATAAGCCACTGTAACAGGTTGCCCTCCCCAGCGCCATCTTCCTTGGGGCACCCTTGAAGTACCCTTTAAGGTTCTTGTGTCCTGCTCTCTTCTTTCCTGCCATGTCTTGATGGAAATTATTATACTGATGTTCTTGTAAAAGGGAGACTGCCTATTGTATTTTGTAAGTTGGGGTTTTCCACCTCCATGGACCTTGACCCCATCTTTCTCTAGCTAGGCCTCCTTGTCTAAACCCACCAAACAGGGTTTGACTCCGAGGCACTAGCCTTTTTTCCCTTGTTTTGAGGCTTGTAGCCCTCCTTTCTACTCGAATCTGGAGCCTGGCCTAGAGGCCCAGCCACTGGCCCCACAGCCAGGGGGGTCGCAAGCTCAAGGCCCAGTAACGGCCTTGAACTCACACTGTCCCAGTCCAAAAAAAGCCCAAAATTGCACCTCAGGTGCACTGGACCACCTTGGCCTTTTAGGATTGCGCCTGCTGGCATCGGGGTCTGTACACTCTAAAATCCTGCACCCACACTGGTGCCGGAGCCTATGTACCCTGAATACCGTGCCTTTTGTGGCGCCAGGGTCAGTGCACCCCAAATCCTCCGCCCACACTGGTGCTGGATCCCCATGCTGTAGTGGGATCCCAATGAGGCCTCCTCCTTCCCCAATAGCCTTGCCCAAACCACCGGTATTATTCAATAACAAAAGAAATATGAACAGTCCTCCTGTTCATGGGCAATAACCGCCACCAAGAGAAAATGTGATTAAAGAAGGGAGCACGCCGGCTTACATTTACACAGGGGTTCATCCTTCGGCTCCCCACTGTTGGCTACAGTCCTTCTTCTGGGGTTGCTGCCATCTCTCAGGGGTCCTCCATAGTTCCCCTCCTCCTTGGACCGCTCACCAAGCCTCTCTGCCGCTCGCCCAGGGTTTTTATCATCTTGGCCTGCCCCCTTCTGGTCACCTGACTAGCTGGCCAGACTCAGCTTTTAACCCCCACCTTACTGGCACGGTGTTTCCAGAAAGTTCTGGCCTTAAAGGGGCTGACCTGTCTTCTGGTAACAGGGCTAGTGTTCCCTGTTATAACCACCAATGTGATGCCGCAGCCGGCAAAGCACTTAAAACTCTGGCTTGCATCTACCAGTGCATCTCAAGGAAGATCAAAGAAGTCATCCTCCCGCTTTATTTGGCCTTGGTGAGGCTGCATGTGGTGTGATGCATCCAATTCTGGGCTCCACACTTTAGAAAGGATGTGAAGACGCTTGAGAGAGTCCAGAGGAGAGCCATGCGCGTGATCAGAGATCAAGAGAACATCCCTTATGAGGAGAGGCTGAGAGGCATGGGACTCTTCATCCCGGAGAAGGGAAGGCTCAGGGGTGACTTGGTGGCAGCCTATAAGTATAAAAGGGGTGTGCATCAGGAACTGGGAGGATATCTGTTTACCAGGGCACCCCAAGGGAAGACAAGTTCTGATGGTCACAAACTTCTGGAAGACCATTTTAGACTGGACATAAGGAAAAACCTTTTACCGTCCAAGTCCCCAGAATCTGGAATACACTTCCCACAGAAGTGTTGGAAGCATATACTCCGGATACCTTTAAGAAATGCTTTGTTGCTTATCTTGCTGGAGTGATCTAACTCCAGCTGACTTCCTGCCCCTTGGGCAGGGGCCTGGACCCAATGATGTTGCTAGGTCCCTTCAAGTCCTAATGTCTATGAAATCTAAGAAATCTATTAATAGAACTTGTGCTGCGTTTGGGCCTTATGGTGTAATGACTTAAAGGCAGGCCAAAGGTATGAACTTTGTGTGGAAATAATTTTTCAAGCCTTTTCTTACATATTGTAAATTCCACAAAAGAGTATGTCTGTAGATGGCTTGGCTTTGTGAATGGGGCCTTAAAATTTGCATATATTGCAATAAATGTGAGTCATAACCAGCCCGCATGTAAATGCTCATGAAAGAAGGAACCAAATATCCCCATTACAGCTTTTATCCTCTGCTATTTCATATCACAATAAAATGTCAAAAGGAAAAGAGAAGCAGATTTCTGATATTATTACTTTGAACTTTTCTTGGCTGTACTCCCTTGAAGCATGACATTTAGCAAGGGGGGAAAAAAGAAGCTGAAATATTTCCTTAATCATCTTTATTTCACTGTTAGGTAGCAGGTTCCTGGACTCCCATCTCACTTTATTTTAGCAGTGAGCCAGCAGTGGCACTGGTATCCCAGGACTTGAAGCTTTCCTCACTACACTGCCAATTTTTCCAACATTCAAGCACAAAATATGTCTCTTTTAAGAAGTGATGCTTTAGCTGAAGTCCACAGAAAGCATCTTTCACATTCAATAATAGAAGGTTTAGTGTTTTTACAATGCTTTTGCAGCCTGAGCCAAAGCTTTATGAATGAGATAACCAATTCCTGAGGAACCTCTAAAGTAAACCTTTAAGCAATCTTGTCTGTAAAAAAGAAAAGGAGTGTGGATATGGAGAACTGGATGCTTCAGGGGGCTTTTTAGGCAGGCAGTACCTCTAAGTAGAAATTCAGCCCCAGGTAGAAATATGGGAAGCTATTTCTATATGTTGTTCTTCTGGTATGGTACACTCTATGGAATCACTTGGAGGATCTCAGTCTTCTTCCTAATGGATAGATGTTCACACTAAAGAAACTATCCCAATAACTGGAGCAGACTCTCTGCATGCAAATATGTATATGCAAGAGAGATGGTTACATTTTGCATCTGATGGTGTTTGATTCTGGTCCTTATAAATTGGCCAAGATGGCAGTCATCACAAACTCACATTCTCTTTGGGTTAGGCATGGAGGGAGAAAAATACATATATGGATCATGTGGGCATGCACATGTCTGTCCAGGTAATAAAAGGATTCTTCTACAAAGACTCTAGCCCAAGCCTGATTTTCATGGCCTGGATTTTCCTCCTGTAGCTGACTTCACTGTTAGTAAACAATGTCCCTTTTCCATTTCAGTAAAAAAGTCTTGCTTGGTTGGGTGAAGCAGTGAGCAACTGTGAGACAGCTCCAGCCATGATAGCTCCTTGTAGTCCAGTGGGTTATGGTCCAATGTACATCTATTGTCATTATCTAGCATGCAGAAATGAACATTCTTATTAATTAACTGTAACAGGAAATCCCTGCCCCTGTTGCTAGGAAAGCCTAAATTGGTAGGAAACCAGGGATCAGGCAGGGCAACCAGCACAGGGGCCCTGGGGGACTGAACCATGGATTAAAGGACCAGACAGCTAATGAAGCAATTAGCTACACCTGGGGGATAAGAGCTAAAGGTCCAATCAGGTGATCAGAGGGAGAGTGGGTTGGGGGATATAAGCCCAGATTTGGTGTAGGCTGGAGGTGGCCCCTGCTTGCAGCATGGAGAGCAGCATGAAAGAAAGGAGCTGCTGGAGGTGGACACAAAGCTGCCCAAGGGAGCTGTTTTAACACTTTTCTCTGACAGAGAGCTTCTGTTATGAAGCTGTGGGCTTGTGGGGTTTTTTTGCTGTTCCACTTTGGACTTGTTACTGGAAGAGCAGGTTGTGGCTATAGGGGCAGAGAAGACCACAATCAGGGATGCCTGAATGTGTTTCCTTGCAATAGGTACCAGAAGCCAGCCCCAACGCAGAGGGGCAGAGATTATTGAGGCAAAAGTGGATACCCCAGGATAGAGGGGCTGCCATAAAGGCAAGGTGATACCCGATGGCCTTGGTGTACTTGAACAGTTGGCCAAGTTAGAAAGTATGGTCATAGAAAAGAAGGGGGCCAAGGCCAGTACAGCCAAAACCCCACAAGTACTCAGAATCCTACGTGAGCACCTCCATTAAAGGGGAAGTACCAGATAGCAAAGGCCCAAAGGTGGGACTATCCTGGCCAGGCAGACCAGGACCCACAAGGATATGCTGGTCCCAGGGACCACTTCTCTCAACAATCAACTGAGCAATGTCAAAGTTGTGGCAGGAGAGAGACTGGAGGTCAGGTGGGACTGGATAAGGACTGACAAGCAGGGTGGAACACATGGGGGAATCAGGTGCCATGGGAGCTACCCCTCTCCCTGCCGCTGTTGGATATCATATAACAATCTCTATAAGACATTTTATTGGGATAGAAGGCCAGAGCACTTTTCCCCCAAATCTTGGGCAGAGACCCTCTTGTACAGGAGCAGCATGGTGCCGCAGCAGGCTCACTGCACGTATGTGAATTTTAAAGGGTCTGCCAAAGGAAAAAAACAACAGCTGAGCTTAGGGAGCGGTGGGAGTTGCATGGGTGCAAGCCCATCATGCCCCTGCACCCAGAAGCCCCTGCAGTGACCCCCATCAGCCGCAGAGCACCCCTGCTGACCTTCAGCACAGCTGGAGGTAAATGGGGCCCATGGAGGGAGGGGATGGCTTAGATCAGCTGCAGGGAGGCAGCTGAAAGGAGCTGAGGAGGGTCTTGTCCTACCCTGGCTCCTACTTTGCCCAGCCCCCCAGGGAGCTATGTGACTGTTGCCTCATGAACAGGATGCACAAACAAGTGTGCTTCTGGGCAAAGCATGGGAGTTTGCACAGGAGGATGAGCAAGAGGGCCCATGGCCCTGCCAGTGAGCCCTAGGGAAGGCAGTCCCATCAGTAGCTGGACTGTCAGAGGCACAAACCTCTTGCAGCCCCAGTAGAGCCTACAGAGATGCCAGCTCCTGCTGGTAATGCAGGCTCACTCACAGCTATTGTCCCTGCTCTCCCTAAGGCCACTCATAGAGTGGTCATTGTGGGAGGCTTCCTCCTGAGGGGGACTGAGGGGACAATCTGCTGCCCCGACCCCATAGCCCGGGAGGTCTGCTGCTTTCTGGGAGCCCATATCCAGGACGTGGCCAAGAGGATCCCAAAACTCATCTGGCTCACCAACCACTACCCTATGCTCCTTATCCATGTGGGCATGAATGACATGGCTCAGAGCAATCCCAGCTGGGTCATGAGGTGCTACAGGGCTTTGGGAGCAGGGTTAAAGGGTTGGGGGCACAGGTGGTGTTTTCCTTGATCCTTCTGGTTTTGGGCTATGGGCTGAGGAGGGAGAAGAGGATTGAGGTGGTCAACCAGAGACTGCAACACTGGTGTCATCATGAAGGCTTTGGCTTCCAGGATCACAGTCTGCTCTTTGGTGAGAGAGGCAGTGGTCTGCTGGGAAGAGACGGCCTCCACCTCACTCTGCTGGGGAGAAGGCTCTTCTCAGCCAGACTGGCTGACCTACTCAACCAGGCTTTAAACTAAGTCCGCCAGGGGATGGGTGGATAACCACTAATATAAGCCCACTAGGCACCTACTGCATAACAGGACACTCAAGGGAATCCACGCCTACCCCAGCCCTGGAATGGTGTCTACCAGGGAGTGCAAAGAAGCCTAGAGCTTCCAACGGGACACTTACGTGTCTGTACACCAATGCCAGGAGCTTGAGGAACAAACAGGAGGAATTGGTCCTCCTGCTAAGCAAGAATGACTATGATCTCATAGGGATAATGGAGACCTGGTGGGACTCCACCTATGACTGGACCACAGGTATAGATGGCTATACCTTGTACAGGAGAGATCATGCAGATAAAAGGGGTGGGGGTGTAGCTCTGTATGTCAAGGAAAGCTACATGTCCCTGCAAATTGACATTGGCACCCAGGGAGGATGTCTGGAGTCCTTCTGGGTTAAAATGTATGGGGAACATGGTACAGGGGACATCATAGTAGGAGTCTACTACAGACCTCCTAACCAGAAACAAGACCTAGACCAGGAATTCACCAGGGAACTGGCTGAGGCTGCATGCCCTTGGTGCATGGTTGTCATGGGAGACTTAAACTACCTGGACATCTCATGGGAAGAGCACTTGGCCAAATCCCATCCCTTGCAACGCTTCCTCACATACATGGACAAGGTCTACCTGACTCAAGAAGTCTATGGGCCAAGAAGAGGTAAAGCATTGCTGGACCTGGTATTGGTCAAAGGGGTTGATCTAGTCAGTGACCTAAGAATCGATGGAAATCTGGGTGACAGTGATCAGAAGCTGTTCACCTTTACTATCCATCACAAAGCTGGCAAGTCAGTCAGCAATGCAGAAATGCTCAACTTTAGGAAAGCTGACTGTGACAAGCTCAGGAGGATCATTGTTGAGGCCCTAAGGGACCAGGACTTGACAGGAAGAGGAGTCCAAGATTTCATAGATTTCATAGACATTTGGGCTGGAAGGGACCCCAGAGGATCATCGAGTTCAGCCCCCTGCCCCAGTGACAGGAAGTCATCAGGGATCATAGGATCCCAGCAAGATAAGCTGTGTCCAAATCTGTTTTGAAGGCATTCAAAGTGGGTGCTTGAACCGTCTCAGATGGCCATCTGTTCCAAACCTTGGGGGCTCAGACAGTGAAGAAGTTCTTTCTTACGTCCAGCCTGAACTAGTCACAGTGGAGTTTGTGACTGTAGATCTTGTCATCCCTTGTGGGGCTCTGGTGAACAGTCATTCCCCCAGATCCTGATGAGCACCCCTGATAAACTCATAGGTGGCCGCCAGATCACCCCATAGCCTGCACTTTTCCAGGCTGAAGAGCCCTATTGCTCTCAGCCTGTCAGCGTAAGGTCTGTTTTCCTGACCTCTGATCATGCGCATGGCTCTCCTCTGCACCCTCTCAAGCTTCTCCACATCCTTTTTGAATTGCGGAGCCCAAAACTGGACACAGTACTCCAGCTGCGGCCTCACCAAGGCCGAGTACAGCGGGAGAATGATGTCCTGGGAATTTCCTGAGAAGCATCTATGGATGCAAGCCAGTGTTTTGTTTTCTTTACTAGCCACAGCGAGATGAGTGGTTGCTCAAGGGAGTGATCCTTACAGCACAAGGATTGTCCCTCCCATCTCTGAGGAAGGGTAACAAAAGGGCACAGCAACACCCTTGGCTCAGCAGGGAACTTGAGGACCTCCTTCGCCTCAAAAGAGAGACTTATAAAGGACGGAAGGCTGGAATCACCACCAAGGAAGGGTACTCAGCACTGGTCCATGCCTGCAGGGAATGCATCAGGAAAGCCAAGGCTGCAACCGAACTCCATCTGGCTTCACATATCAAGCATAATAAAAAGTCCTTTTTCAGATATGTAGGGAGTTGGAAAAAAGCAATGGTAACATAGAACCCTTGCTGAACCAAATGGGACAATTGAAAACCAACACCTAGTCAAATGGGTTGCCAACCGGCTGGTGGGCTGCACTCAGAGGGTGGTAGTGGATGGGTCCTTCTCAACCTGGAAGGACGTGGGCAGTGGGGTTCCGCAGGGCTTGGTCCTCGGGCCCGTACTGTTCAACATCTTCATCAGCGATTTGGATGAGGGGGTAAAAAGCACCCTGTTCAAATTTGCTGATGACACTAAGATGTGGGGGGACGTGAGCACATTGGAAGGATGCAACAGGCTACAATCAGACCCAGACAGGTTACAAGGGTGGGAGGATGAGAATAGGATGGGTTTCAACACAGACAAGTGCAAGATGATGCACCTCGGGAGGAACAACCGGCACCATACCTACAGGTTAGGGAACTCCCCTCTTGTCAGCACGGAGGTGGAAAGGGATCTGGGGGTCATCATTGATGCCAAGATGAACATGGGCCGGCAGTGTGGAGAGGCAGTAAGGAAGGCCAACTGCACCTTGTCATGCATCCACAGATGCATCTTGAGCAGGTCCAAGGAGGTGATCCTCCCCCTCTATGCGGCACTGGTCAGGCTGCAGCTGGAGTACTGCGTCCAGTTCTGGGTGCCACACTTCAAGAGGGATGTTGACAGCATGGAGAGGTCCAGAGGAGGCCACTCATATGATCAGGGGACAACAGGGCAGGCCCTATGAGGAGAGGCTATGGGACCTGAACCTGTTCAGCCTCCAAAAGAGAAGGCTGAGGGGGGATCTTGTGGCCTGTTATAAACTAGTCAGGGGGGATCAGCAGGCATTGGGGGAGTCACTGTTCCCCCGAGCACCACCAGGAGTGACCAGGAATAACGGTCACAAGCTGGCAGAGGGTAGGTTTAGGTTAGATATCAGGAGGCGCTACTTTATGGTCAGGGTGGCTAGGGTCTGGAACCAACTTCCAAGAGAAGTGGTGCAGGCTCCTACCCTGGCAGTGTTTAAGAGGAGGTTAGATGAACATCTTGCTGGGTTGTTTGACCCCAGTGCTCTTTCTTGCCATGGCAGGGGGTTGGACTAGATGATCTGTTCAGGTCCCTTCCGACCCTAGAAACTATGAAACTAGGAAACCCAGGAAAAAGCCAGCCTGCTTAATGGTTACTTCCTGTTGGTCTTTCATCAGCCCAAAGGGACCACCCTGCCTAGCATGATGCAGGACGGCTAGGCTGAGAGCATATTTATACCCAGTATTGGTGTAGACCTTGTAAAGAAACACCTTGAGAGGCTGGGCATCTTCAAGTCAGCTGGTCCTGACAGAGTACTCAAGGAGCTGGCAGGTGTCATAGCCCAACCATTGGTAAAAATATTCGAAAACACGTGGCACTCAGGTGAAGTACCTGAAGACTGGAAGAAGGCCAATATGGTACCCATCTTCAAGATAGGGTGGAAAGTAGATCCCGGGAATTACAGGCCAATTAGCTTGACCTCAATCCCCAGTAAGATTCTGTAGAAAATTATCAAAGAGACCCTTCCTGATAAGCTGGCTGATGACAACATCCTGAGGGACAGTATGGGTTTGTTGTGGGTAGGTCTCGCCTGACTAATCCCATCTCCTTCTATGACCAGGTGACATATCACTTGGACAAGGGAGAAGAGATTGACATCATATATCTGGACTTCATAAAAAACCTTTGATCTGGTATCCCATGATTTCCTCATGGAAAAAATTGGCCAACTGTGGTCTCGGCTACACCACAGTCTGATGGCTGGGAAATTGGCTCCAAGGTTGGACCCAGAGAGTAGTAGTCAATGGAAGTGAATCATTATGGGGCTCCATGACTAGTGGTGTCCCCCGAGGCTCTGTCCTTGGACTGGTTCTCTTTAACATCTTTATCAATGATGTGGACATTAGTGTCAGAAATGCACTTGCTAAGTTTGCCGATGACACAACTTTGGGGCAAAGCATCCACACCTGAGGACAGGCTAGTGATCCAGGCTGACTTGGATAAGCTTAGTAAGTGGGTGGATATAAACCTGATGACGTTCAATACCCAAAAATGCAAGGTACTCCACCTCGGGGGAAAAACCCCCTGCAGCATGCTTATAGTGCTATGCTCGCTAGCACCACAGCTGCAAGAGACTTGCGGGTCATGATTGACCACAAGATGAACATGAGCCACCAATGTGATGTCGCAGCTGGTCAAGCAAACAAAACTCTGGCTTGCATCCTTCTCAAGTAAATCTCAGGATGTCATCCTCCCACTATACTCAGCCATGGTGAGGCCACAGCTGGAGTACTGCATCCAGTTCTGGGTTCCACAATTCAACAAAGACGTTGAGAAGGTTGAGAGAGTCCAGCGAAGAGCCGCGTGCATGATCAGAGGGCAAGAGAATAGGCCTTCTGATGAGAGGCTGAGAGCCATGGGACTCTTCAGCCTGTAAAAGCTCAGGCTCAGCGGGGACATGATGGCTGCCTATAAGTACATAAGGGGTGTGCATCAGGATCGGGGGGAACGTCTGTTCACCAGAGCACCCCAAGAGATAATAAGGACTAATGGTCATAAATTCCTCCATGACCATTTTAGGCTGGACATAAGGAAAAACTTCTTTACTGTCCAAGCCCCCAAGGCCTGGAATAGACTCCCTCCAGAAGTGGTGCAGGCACCTACTCTGGACTCATTCAAGAATTGATTGGATGCTTATCTTGCTGGGATCCTTTGACCCTAACTGACTTCCTGCCCTTGGGGTAGAGGGCTGGACGCAATGATCTTCAATCCCTTCCAGCCCTAATGTCTATGAAATCTATGAAATCCTCACTGAGGTAGAATTTAGCAGGCCATCTTTCTTGAATGTGACACTGACACTTGGTTGTGAAATGGAATCTTCACTGCAGTGTGGACTTGTCATCTGGGATTAAAAGTGAATTATTACAAAAATTAAAGGTTATTAAAAACTAATAGGCAAAGTTAAAAATGCGAAAAGGTGATATAAAGAAGTTAGAAGAATAAAATGTTTTTTCCCATAAAAACTGTTATGAGTTCACTTTAGAAATCCGTTTTAACTGGATTTTAATTTAATTTATGGACTTACTAACCTCAAAAGTTATGAGGGAGATTCAAGGGTGAGGATTTACTAATGCAAAGCTATTTTTATTTTTGAACGTACTCATGCTGTCTCAGGAGGTGACAGTGGTTTTGTACAATAGAGATGGGATTTTAGGAGCATAAATTCCAATGATTTTTCAACAAGACTTTTGCTTTTGAGTGATTTAGACTTTTTAAAAATCCAACCCTGACAGCCTAAAGGATCACATCCCATAGAATTTTGTGCTGCTTTTCTATTCATCCATGACCAAGTGACCAAATTCCTGAAATTATTCCCAATGCAAAATTACTCTTGAATTTCTTCAGAGAGTAGTTCCTGGTCTGCAGATCTTCTGCAACCAGCTCACCAGGAATATTCAAAACCTCTGTTGTGGTGCCAAGCTGCATGAGTTGAAAGGTATTGTTTCCACCCCACAAATGGATGATTTATGAATATAATCAACAAAAGTTTCAATTATAAATTGCATTTTCAAGCATAAAATTCTCTAATTGGCATTCAAAATTTGCATAGTTGTTTGTTAGTTCAGCAATTCCAAATTTGATGCCTGTAAATATTCAAGCATTTGAAGTTATTTTTGTGCATTCACCTTAGCGAAGGCTGATCTCTGGGACATTTGCAGGAAGCTAACACAAAAGAAGTGTGAATGCTGATGAAACAAATTTAATATTTTGAATGAATATGTATGAAAATTGTTTGGCAGTATTCACCAATCTCTGCACAGCATATACAGGCTCCTAAGACTTCTGAAAATAAAAATCTGATTGTTGTATATGGCAGATCAATAAATCTAATACAGGAAAAGGTGGTGTTAAAAACCTCCTAATCTCTCTTATTTCTTTTCCATTTCCTAATCAGTTTTAGGGAAGGGTGACTTCTTTTTGTATTCCTACTCAGTTTGTCTACTTTCTATATTCTTGGAAATGATTTTGCTTTTACATGAGAGATTCGTAAGTATCTGATATTCTCTTTCAATTTTCCTGCCTACATAAATTCCACATCAGATTCCCTTGACATGTTGAATGTTTCTTACTGACAATACCTTTCATGTCTTTTTGGATCAGTCATACTTTGGTACTCATACTGTGAAGTATTCTTTGATTTCATGTGAGTAAATGGTATCACAGGAGGAAGTGCTGACATTTTCTGAGCTTTCAGAATTGTATAGAGCCTTTAATCCCTATCTGTAGCTATTATTATTGACTAGTGTTGAGATTGCTAAAGGTAGTTGGGAGATTTAGGGTGCTCACAGATGTTTAGGGGAGGTGTTCTAACTCATGGTGCATTATACAAAGTGCCATGAGTTAGAGCACTACTAAACCCAACAGACATTCACCTGCCAGGTTGCGGGGCTTGCACCTGCTTGCACTTTCAGCACTGCCAGCAGATGGGGACACTCCTGCAGTGAACCAGTGTTGCTGAACCACTCCTTTCCTCAGCCCTGCCCCCTCCTCCAAGCTCTGGCTACAGCAAAGCTGAGCTGGTATCTGCCCCTATCAAGAAGCTCAGGCAATGGGTGGGGGAAGGGAGCCTCCCCTGCCTTTTGTGGGTCCCCTCCAGCTACCCTGGATGGGGTACTGGGAGGAGCCAGACTGTGCCCATGGGTAGGGAAGAGGCACTCCCTTCCCCCATCTCCTGCCTAAGCTTCTTGATACCAGCAGCACACACCTGCTGGCTCACAGCTGCTGGATGGGCTTTGCTGTGGCCAGAGCTGGGAGAGTCCCCTTACATCACAGGCCCAGCCCAGCTTTCCCCAGTACCCCAGCTGGGGTAGCTGGGGGCGGTCCCAGGAGGTGAGGGGGCTCCATTCCATCCCACCTGTCCCCAGCTCTAGCCATAGCAAAGCCCTGCCAGCAGCTGTGCTGCTACTGTGAAAAGGCTTGGGTGCAGGGTAGGGGAAGGGAGTCCCACTGCCTTGCAGGCCCCCCCAGGTGCCCCAGCAGGGGTACCTTTCCTACCTCCCTCCCCCACTACACAGGAAGGAGACAATTGCCTCTCCATGATAGCCCCACAAAAGCACATGTGAAAAATAACTCTTGAGGGAACCTGAAGAGAAGTTCCCTAACACCTTCAGCTAATAGCTGATTTATCATGTGTTAATTTTTCATGTGATCGACCATTTTAAAAGTGCACTGCAACCATGAACTTGAGTTATGTCATGGCTGTAGTGTACTTTCAGGGACCAGACTGCGTGAAGAATGTATCTTGTGTAAGCTACCTTAGATGCATACCAACCTCAATCCACTAGATGGTCTGGACAAGCTCAATCTGGAGTTGCATGAACACATTGGTTCCAGTGTTTCCTCTTGGCTGCACAGGTGCACCTGGCAGTGTGGCATAAGTGCGCGCCATACAGTTTGCATTTGAACCCCAGAATCCCTAAACCAATGGGAAACTTCCCTGACAAAGACACTTGCATGTATGCACCTGTGAGATGAACTTGTAGGAAGGGGACATTAGAAAAAGGGAAGACAGGCTGTTTTAGCATGCTAGCTGCATGCAACCTGTAGTGCATAGCTTTTTTTACTCCCTTGACCTGTTGGGACAAACAGAAGGAGGCTTATCATCCACATTCTTTGTCACTGCATTTAAACATCCAGTAAGCAAGACAACTACTGGTATTTGTGACGTGTCAGGATAGTTTTACCAAAGTTACCAGCTTAACGGCTATCAGCCAGATAATGATTTTCAGCCACCATTATCTTGGGCTGGATTTGAATTGGGAAGAAAGATGAAAGGGTTTATTGAATGTTTTAATTCCTTTACACTAGTCAGTCCATTATGAAAAAAGTTGCGTCGCTATTATTCTTTATGTGACTTTTGCAGATATCCAGAAAAAAAGCTGGCCCTTCATATTTAAAACGGATTTTCTACAGATTTTTTTTTTTCAAATTTTTGTTTCTAGAAGTTAGAATTCATTCTTTTGCAGTTAGGCTCCAGCTTTGGTCCTGTTGGTTATGCTATGGTGGTTTTGATCTAGATAAGTGAATCCAATTTAGCTGATTCATCTCTTGTGTTTAATTTTCATGTTAACATAACAAAGTTATATAATGCACAGCAAGGGTCCAGAGGAAGGATTTGGAATTTAACAGGCAGTAGTATGAAAGAACATGAAAAAAGAAAGTCCTTGAAGCTGCATTTTATCTCAGAGGTCTAGGGACCTTTTGAGTTGGTTTAAGTAAAAACCAATGCTACTGGCATTTAAGAACCTTTGTGTAATCAGGATTAAATTATACATAAGAAACTGGCAGCTCACAAGATAAATTATGTAAACTGGTAATTTGAAAAGAGAAATGGGACAAGATGCCTGCATAGCCCAAAGAGAGGTTATCTGTTTTGAAGCGAGAAGACCCCATGCCCAGATCAGTGAAGAGAGGCCTCCCAGCTACTTTACTGTCAATAACCACAGTTTTCATCTTAAAAATGCCTGACAGAAAACTAGCCCCATACAAACACTGTTAATAATAGTAACAACTGAAAGAGGATGATGAAACAAAAATCTGTGGCATGTCTGCAATGGGCCTGTCTCACTCAAACAACATAAGAACTAGCATGAACCTCCATCTATAATTAGGTCCACTGCTAACCCCTTCTGCCACCATCCCAAAGTTCAAACATCTTTGATAAATTTCCTCCCTTTCTCTTATCTGTATGCTCTGTTGGACATTCAGCTTCAGCCTGGGATCAGGAACACCATGGGGAGTTGTTCTCATATCACTTCATACAAAACAGAATCCAGGAAGTATTTGAAGTCTTATAAAAAGGTGTGTCCTGGGTTTTTCATCTCGACTCCTATCCCAAGTTAGGCAGAAATGAGAGACACGTTTTTCAACTTTGATCCTAATCTACACGAGACATTTACTGTGGAATAGACTAATTAGCTCTGCAGTAAATATCTCGTGTCAATGCATACGGCCCTATTAGTCTGCAGGACACTGATTAACTCTGCAGCAGGAGAGTACTTGCAAATAAAAGTACTACCCGGCTGCGGAGTTTTTTTACTTTGCAGCATTGCACGTGTAGACACTGACGGAGTCGGCTGGGACATGAGGGCCTTTCAGTGTGGGGGCTGCCTACCAGCTAGTCCTGCACAGTAGCACTCTTGTGCCTCAGCCAGCCCCTCTGCAGCATGTTGAGCTGGGTCGGAGCAGCCCCAGGCTGGCAGGCTGACCCCCTGCGCCCTCTGCCAGCCAGGGCTGCTCTAACCTGGCTCAATGGGCTGTGGTCCTGGGTGCATATTCAAACAGTGCACCTAAGGGCAATAACCTCCAGTGTGATGTGCAATATGTGCTGAAGTTTATTGCTGCGTGCTAATAGCACATGTACCTGTGCCCAATGCCAATTTGTCTGGGCTCTGCAGGCTCTTTCAGAAATCTACCTAAGCCAAGTGGGAATCACAAATTAATGAATACCTTTGTCACCGGAGCTGGTCAAACAATAGAAGAAAACATTCAGCATATAAATCATTCAGTAGCACTGGAGGGTGACATTGGCCAAGGAGCATATTCACAGGGATCTGCTCTTTCATGCACAAACTATATGCATGGCCAAGGGCTTAAGGAGAGGAAAGAGCCAGTTTAAGAAACTGAGAAAATACAGAAAATAATTGCAAGTATAAATGGGTCTAGCCTGAGATTTTGTCACTTTGAATTAACACGGGCAGGCACCTGAACCAGCTGCCTTCCAAGAAGAATTCTTCACTGATTGCCCCAACTATTTCTGCGAGAGGAATGGTGGCAGCTCGTAGCCTCCAGAGGGGGAAGAAAAAACACAGTCGGAGGGAAGCTGGTATTTAAACTTTGTAGAGTGAGAGAGAAAAGGTGTTGTTATGGTAACAAATTGCTTGTATTCTCCAAAGGAAGCATTGGCTCTGTTTAATGGGGGGAAATGCAGGGAAGGCAAAAAGATAATATTTCAAAAAAATTTTAATGAGACATGAATTGCACATTCTCATTCTGTTGGAGTGTGTAATGGTTCAAGAGGGAGGAAGAGTGGCATTTATAACCAGGTCTTGAGTACAGCGTGCATGTGTTTTGTCTGCTGTTACTTCGGCTCTCTGGACTACACAGAGCCCAGCTTTAGAGACCTGATTCCTTTGCTCATTTTGTTTTCCAAACATGCACTCTTTGTAAAATCGCCAGAGTAGGTGGCACCTTAGGAGCAGCCAGCAGTGGCATCTTCTTTTTTTCCAAGCCCTCGATATGCAGCAAGAGAGGCTGGCTCAGTCCACAGACCACAATTAGAAAGCCAGACAGTAATCACTGCTGGAGAATTTGACAAAATGGCATGGCTAGTATGGTTCAGTAACACTTCCAAATAGTTCACCCCCGAATCAACTGTTTAAAGAAGAGAACTCAAAAGCGACCTCCCACACATTAATGGGTAGGGTAGTCCGCAACACCTGAGAGTGCCTGGTTCTCTCTGTGGAAAGGCTCAGGTCAGCACCACAAATGAAGGATGTTTTTTGAGGTCTGGGCAGGCAAAAATCCAGTCCTTGATATTCCCCTACCTGGTTGGAGGCATAGGAATTTGATGCTGTAAGCACAGGCCTCCAGGCAGCAGAACTGCATGGTCACTTCCCAGATATCAAGGAAACAGTTTCTCCTGTTGCCTTCCCCTACACACTGGGCATTTATTTGGCAGAGGGAAGCAGTGGTTTAGATAAGAAACACAATAATTAGGAACGTGCCAGAAATCAGGTATTAATAGAAGCACCATTAGAGGATTTATGGATAATTTAAGATGCAGCACATTCTTCTAGTGAATGCCTTGTCTGTTTAAAAGCAGTAATTGCCCATTATCTTGCAGCTTCTGATGTGCTTGGCTTGTGCTTGCATGACACATTAAGGTACAGAATATATTTAAAGAACTAACACTACTTTAGAGTACCTGCTCACAGTTTGAAATGCAAGAATCCAATAACACCGAAATGGCAGCTTGGAGGTGAGGGGAAGAAAAAGCACACACAAAGGACCGAATCAATAAACAGGTAAGTGCCCCGTAGCAAGGCGGTGGATGTAGCTATTGTTAACTGCTTAAACTGGAAAAGACAGTTCTGCTTATCTCGAACACTAATAAATTCTGCCTCTCCTATCTGCCACTTGGTTTTTGCCCCAGAGCATAGATCCTTCTTGCTCATTGATCAAACAGAATATAGTTACCGGTTAAAGGGAAATAAAAGGGCTGTTGCATACTGAGTGAGCTCTGGAGCACACCGCTTGTTTACCTTCAGATAGGTCTTTGGGAATGCTCTAATTTTATTCTTCACAGTATAATAGGCGTTTACTCTTTGCTGCCTATTGCCGGTAAGGAAAAGTCTTTTATTGCTGAATCCAGGAGTGACTACTGGAGGCTGGACAAGATGGCTTCCTGAGGTCCCTTCCAGCCCAAATTTTCTTTGATTCTTTTCTTTTCCCCTTTTCCAGGTGCTGCTGTACAAGCCATCCTGGTTGAACGATAAGACTGTGTTGCCACATGTCAACTGCCATAGTTAATACTCTGAAGATATTCCAGCTTTTGGGGCACAATGTTGGAAGAGGTCTAATTTATGTGTCTTTGGTTAATTTGTATTGAGCCGAATGAAATGAGAACTATGTGCGGACTCAGTTTAGTGGACGATGTAATTATTCCTTGTTTTAAGATGACCCCTTTTGGAGGAGGTTGGGCAAAGGAGGTGGTTTCTCAGTTATTCAGATATTTTCTTGCATGGTTTTCTGCACATCATACTCCACAGCCATAAGGAACTGTACAGCTGTCCTGAAGGACAGTGGATTGCTGATTTGTGAAGACAATGCTTCCAGTCTTTTCAGCACATCACGGTCTCTGGCTTTGGGTGCTACTGTCCCCATGAAAGCCAGAGTGAACACTGATTCAGCTTGGGCAGGTTTGGAAAATGACAACACAGGCATCATCATGCACTCAGATAAGACTTTAAAAAATGCTTTGTGAGTTTCTGTGCCCAGTTTAAGACACCTTGATGAAGTGTGGTTTGCAAAGAGTGCTAAACTCCGACCCTCTGGAAATCAGGGCTGTTTTTAGCATCCTCAAACTAGGGCTTGTGAAAAATCTTGGAAAACCTTAAGCTTATTGACAGTACCTTATTTCTTGCTTGGAAATAAGCATTGCTGGTGAATTATCCCCAGCTCCAGCCAACACCATTCACCCTTCACACTTCCACAGGCAACCTCAAATGTTAATTAATGAAACAACAGTCCTAAAAAGCAGGCTTGCAGCTTGCTTGGATGTTGAGTGGTGAGGAGCAATGGCAGAGCAGCATTCGTTCTACCACAGTGACACCTGAAAGATATAAGCCCTCACATGCTGCTGTTCACTAGGTTGCATTATTGTTTTTCTTGTTAATAAAGGTGCTTCAGGTTTCTGAGGGAATCTCTCCAACCTGTACAGCAGCTGTGACTGTGTCAGACTTCCATTTTCTTGACCTTTAAATCCAGTGGAGCAGAGAAAGGTGTAGCTTATCCATCACAGGAATCAAAGTGGAATTTAGGAAGAATTTACTGAATGGATGTA
This sequence comes from Crocodylus siamensis, assembly GCF_052110815.1. Lineage (NCBI taxonomy): Eukaryota > Metazoa > Chordata > Crocodylia > Crocodylidae > Crocodylus > Crocodylus siamensis. Next base: position 15,598,207 of record NC_143406.1, read on the forward strand.
AGGTAGCACAAATCCCATTTTTTTTACAATAAAAAGGCTATAAAATGTTTGAAAAGTTTCGAGTAGCAAAGAAACCCAAGCTTATTGCTGGGCAGCTCAGATGCAGACACACAACAGAGTGCAAAGCTGCAAGGCTTAGGGAAGTGTCAGCTGTGCACAGGTGTGTGAAGTTCTTCACCCATTGGATTTTCATGTTCACCTTCATCCCTCGTCTGTGGAGCCATGTCCCTCTTTCTCTGACCTGGAATCGAAGGGCTGTGCTATCCCACTGAAGTAGCTTTTATCTTTTTGCTCCTGAAGAGGCCTATGGACATCAAAACTCCATGCAGCAGGCTGCTGCTTCGTTAGCATGTTGGCAGACAGCCCGAAGAAGTCCACCCTCACTATGAGGTCCCTGGTAAGGAGATCGCAGTAGACTGTGGTTACTTTTCTGTCTGCCAGTGCTAAGAGGCTGGGAAGGCAGTCCCAGCAGAGCAATTGTAGTCTTTATTTCCTATCTGCTGAAACAAATCTTTGGTGGTGAAAAGCCTTTCTAGCAGTAAAATGAGAGTCTACATTTTTCAGAGTTCCTACAGCTCCATCCATGTCTGATGAATACATCTCCTCCAGTCATGCTGTCCAGGAACCTTACTCGATTCCTGTCTCCATGGCTTTTAACTGATGGCAATACCCTTTCCTATGTTGATCTTTGTGATTATATGAAGAATTGAATTTGATTTAGACATAATTGTTCTAATTTGTGCACCCAATTACATATCATTTCTACATCCTGGATTTTGGCTTCCATCCAGCAATTGCAATTAAGGTTTATACAGTGTGTGTGAGATACCAGAGCTGTCAAACATGGGATCAAAGAAAAATGTGAGGACAATTTGGAAGCCCAAACCAATTTAATGAAAATGTCCCTCATAGGGGTTTCAGTTTCAATGTTAATGACATTAATTATTTTGTGTCACACTCTTTTAGAAAGTGATTATTATTTTTTTCTTTTGCAGCGAATTGCATTACTGCTGTTATACCAGCAATGCTGTGAGTCCATGTGGTTCAAACGGTAGCCAAACCCAATTTTAAATTCAAAATGGAAAATCGCTGTCCGTTATCCACGTGTTCAGATGAGCAACAATCTTGGCTTTCATTTCTGAGATGTAATATTTTCCTCTCTGACTCAGCAGAGGTGAAAAATATTCCTCAGATTCAGACAGAGCGGAGGTGAAAATTCAAGGCGTTCAGAGTTGTGTAGAGCTCTAGATGCGTGTAAGTGAGCTGGACTGAATCAGTGTCAGAGTGAGAGACCGTCAGGAAACTGTGGTCACAGCGACTTGGGAGGTGGCAGTTGGCTCTCACCCTGGACGCTGAAGCAGTGCCCTGCTTACGATGCAGAGGGGTGTCTCTGTGGCTGCTGTCCTTCTGGGTGAGATGAGGGTGCTAATGCAAAAGTCCTGACTGGTTATGGCCATTAAATATTGCAGAGAATTTTTCATGAGCCTTAGCTCCATTGCCTAGACAAATTCCAGTGCAGGTTATTAAAGTCTGCCTCCGTTATTTAGAGTTGGATTTCCAAAAGGGCTGAGCACTCGTAATTTCAGCTGACTCTAATTTCTTCATGTGCAAAATGGGGACAATGATACTGACCTTTGTAAAGCACTTGGGGATCTGCTGATGTAAGAGTGCAGGCCTAATTAGTTATTAATAAGAGCTTTAGCTCCTTAGCACCTTTGAAAATCAAGCCTTCCTTGGACAGGGTTTTTCTTGCTTCCTTCCCCAAAGGTGAGGAATAGGAGAACAGTGTGGTGGGAGCATTCAAGAGGGAGCTGCATTCCAGTACTTTATGAACTGACTCATATGCATCCTTGATCTGCATCCCCAGAGGCACACTTTCCTTTCTTGCAGTAGACTTTCCCTTTCTAGTGTCCCTATGCTGAAGTCTTTGCTGCTGGGTACCAGTGCAGATACAGGGAAATCAACTAGCTCTTATTTTAAATTGTAAATGGATTGGCAGACATTAAGAGCAGGGCATGTTATTTGATCATCTTATCTGACATTCTGTAAGACGTTGGCCAGAGAATTGAAGCCAGTTACTCCCACATTGATCCCAGGAGTTTGGGTTTGGCTGATGCATAACATCCATAAAGGCATCCAGTCTTGACATCCAGAAGACATCGAGCTGCGCAGAATCCACCACTTCCCCTGGAAGTGTGTCCCAGTGCTTAACCACTCTTATGCAAACAAAGAATTGGCCACTATTTCTAAAGGGATTTTTGTCTGTCCTCTGGACCTCCTGAAGCCTTTCTTGTATAAGCCGATCTTTATTGCCTTTTTTTCCTAAGGAGGGGCTGATACAATGGAGTGAAAGACCTTATTGTGATGCTCTCAATGATGAGCCTTTAAATTTTCTCCTTGGAAGGATATTTCCCTCTCCCTCAGATCATTTTTGAACCTCTTGTTTCTTCACAAAGGAGCCTTTCTTTATGGAGCATCCACTCTCTTTCACTTTCCCTTTTCTCCTGGTGGCCTTCCAGAAAGCCATAGATGACAATGTTGATAAAGGCTTTTCTCAGTCTCTTCCAATGAGCACAGGGACATGCTCTGGAGCATCACTTCCTTAAATTGCTATTCAGCAGCCTTCAAGAGCTTGGGAAATTCAGCTTGTGAAGGAGAAGTCAGTCCATGATACATGGATGAACCTGCAACTTTCCTGTTGAGAAACCTCATCAGCGTTCCCCACCATTTGCCATTTATTTCTGATCATTTAATTACAGTCACTCTGGTTTCCTATTGTGCCCAGAAGTGACAGTGACATGGCAATCACTGGCAATAATCTCCTGAGTTGCCTTGCTATGAACACACTCTCTGAGTTGCTGTTGTTATCAGATAAATCGGTTTTGATGTCTACAACTAGAAATATATATATAGTTTTAAATTGACCCCTTCAAGTTAATTCTGAGCCCCTGCTGCTCTTGAGGCAGGTGGCATCCTTGATTAACTTCTTAATGAATTGCCTGGGTATGGATGTTTCTTGTAGTTTTCTCCAAATTGCAGCAAGTGGAAAGAGCCCTGAACAGTGCTCAGTTGAGGAACAGATAACTCTGAAACCCTATGGGATGCAATTGCAGCCATGCAGCCCTCCAGAGCATGGACAGATATTCTAACAGAAAAAACCAGGAAGGAAGAATTTAAATGCACGCAGACACTGAACTCAGCTTCTAAATGCGTATGGAAGCTTATTGCTAATTATCCCATGGCTGAAACTTGCATGATTTTTTAAGCCACCATTATGGCTGAATTTATACTCTCATCTGTGGTTAAGGAATAAGTTGCATCAACTCCTTTGTGAGCTCCTGAGGTATCCACTTTCATATCTTTTCTATTCCTTGATCAGGTTCTCTATAAAATAACTTGGCAACAAGAACACTGTCTTTTTCAAGGTCAATGACAAGCAGCTGAAGGTCATGCAGTCTGCATTTGCTTTCAGCGAAAAGGTCTCATAGACAATGGACTTTATTTATTTCTCGTAACATTGAAGCCCAGTGCATAGGTACTGGAAACACAGCTTTCAGCCATTAGCAGATCTGACTAGCTGAATATCTGTCCAGAAAACTCTTAAACCATTCTCATTTGAACTCCGTGATATGCCAGGGCCGTTACTCTTTACCTGTCAGATGAGTAAGATGGCCAGGAAGGTAATTTGGGCTGTTTTCACACAAGGGGATAATTAAGGCCAAGCATTATATTGAGAAAACAATCCCTTTGGCCTCATTTGGCTGAGATTTCCGTGTTTGTTCTGTTTACTGAATACTTATGAAAAAACATAATGAGCCAATCATATCTAGTCTTGAATGTGAGCCCACAGCAACTAGAAGCCAAATCTAAATAGTGAAGGCAGGTTTTGTTTGGAATACCTTACTTCAGCCCAACCAGGAGAAAATCCTATGTCCAAAAGACACCAGTAGCCTCAAAGTCTTACAGTAAAAGACACAAGTGTCTGTGGAGGTGAAGTGAAATCTGGTGAGGTTGAGGAGAAAAATTGATACTGAGCTAAGGAGGAAGGCAGAGTGCTGTTAGGAGAAGCAGTCTGAGCATCCAGGCATTTTACAGAGGACTTTCAAAGGAAATCTCACGTGCTACATGTTAAAGCTTCTTCTAAGCTTGTGTCTCCCTCACTGTGCTTCCCCTCCTGGATCTAGATAGTGCTGAGGTGCTGTGTTCCCTCCTACTATCACTTTATCATCTGGAACCTTTACAAATTTATTTCCTCTTTTAACTGTGCTGGGAAGGAGCATATAAACCAAGCAGACCACAACAAAGCCTATGCACCTGGACACTTTTAATGGCCTTCTTGAGCTGGCATCTGTGCCTGTTTTCAGTCTGTAGGTGTTATACTCCTCCATGGGGCTGGCTGTGTCTGCAGATGAGTAGACAAAATTAATACAAGCATATGCTGAGCTAATTTGGAGCACCAGGTGAGGATCACACTGTATCTCAGGACACAGGAGGGAGAAGCTGCCCTCAGGACTCTTCACTAGGCCTGCGCGAAGTGGCTAGTATTCACTTCAGATTTGGCTGATTCAGGGAACAGTGATTCAATTTGGTGATTCAAATCACTGTCCTGAATTGATTCGGCCAAATCTGATTTGGAGATTCAGCCACCACCGAATCAACCGAATCTCTGAATTGGCCCTATCTCCTGCCCACTCTCAATGGATGCCCTGCCCGCTTTCCCAGCTCCTGGCTCTTAACAACAACAACAACAAAAATCCCCGACTTACCGGCTGCTGCCAGGTGCGGGGGAGGGCGATCCCCGCTGCCCCCCACTGCTCCACACTGCGTGGGGGGGCTCTGCCACGAACCCTGAGAAGACCCAAGGCTGCTGCAGCAGCCAGTGAGTTAGGGCTTTTTTTTTTTTTTTGAAAGCCAAGAGCTGGGGCAGGCAGGGCAGCCATGCGGGGTGGGGTGGGGCTGGGACAGCAGGCAGGGTTGTGGGGTGCTCAGGGAATCTGGGAGAGCAGGCAGGGTATAGGGCCTGGTAGGGGTTCCCCCATGATTCCTTCCTCCCTCCTCCAGCCCCCCCACCCCTATTTAACAGTATGGAGTCCAGGTCCAGCTCCCTACCACAACGAGCGGGGACTGCCCAAATCACCGAAGCTCTCCGAATCTTTTCTGAATCAATTTGGAGAGCTTTGAATTGATTCAGACCTTATAATTGGTCTCCTGATTTGATTTGGATTCAGAGATTTGGCCACTGAATTGGGCTGAATCTCCTCTGAATTGATTCAGCACCCAAAGCTTCGCACAGCCCTACTCTCCACTATGACTTCTGACCCATCTCAGGTAATGAGTGATATGCTATGAGGGGTATTTTATTTTGTGAAGCTGCATGTGCAGCCACCACATTTTTGATGGCGTCTTCATGCCCCTTTGGCTTGGAGGCAAGGTCGAGAATATTTAAGTCAAGGAAACAGGATCCTAGTTTTGGGAGGTGTCTCATTTCTGGGGGATGGACAGGCTAACAAATGGACAGACTTCCCTTACTACAGCCTCCATTTACCTCACAGCCCCCTTCAAAGAGATGAGAAGGTGAGTTGTGCTGCTGTTTTGGGGAACAACAGGGCATCTCCCAAGGGAGCAAGCCTGAGAAGAGGCACGAGGGAGAAGGCTATGCACTGCAATGTTTACCTGGAGAGTCCCTGAATAAAATATTTACCTGGAGAGCCCGAAAACTGATAATGAGTAAGCCACCTTGTCTGCCTCCTTGTCCCTGTCCTTCCAGAGGCAAGGTTTGTGCCTCCTTGCAAAAATGGCATGCGGCATTTCCACCCTTATGTGGTCCTCTTGTCAGAAAGCCTCACTGGCATGGCAGTCTACCACTTGAATCTCTCTGTCAGGTTGCTCTCTCTGTAAAACCCTGCCTCTGCATCAGGTAAGTGGTGATTTAACTGAGTCCTGGAGGGCTGTGTAATGTGAATGTAATGTGTGTAACAGCAGGAGGAATCAGGGTGCAGTCTGCAGAGCTGTGCACACTGTTAATTTGGACTGCAACTCCTGGAAACCCCCAGGGGCTGGGGGTCAGGGAGGAAAAGGAAGAGGAAGCTTGAGGCTGGAGTAAGGAGAAGAGAAAGCAGGGTTCACATGGAGCCTGGTCAGCCCCACACAGAGGAGTGCACAGTGGAGCTGGAGAGCTCACCGGCTCGGTCAGCCTGACTGTGGGCTGAAGGAGCTGGACTCAGACTTGGAGGCAGCTGCAGGCTGCTGTTCAGGGCTCTAGGGACTAAAGGGTGGTTTGGAGACTTCTCCAGAGGTGTGGGGGGAAATTAAGATGCTTAGTATATGTTACCCCAGTGTTGATGTTTCTTTGCTTTTTACCTGTTCCCATTCTTAGGCCCATTGGTTGGTTACCTTAATGCCTATGACTTTCTATATAAAAGTGGGAACCCTCCTCTTGCTTCTTGCACCAGTTTCCAGGTCTCAAGGGTTGGCATAGCTGTCATATCACACCTGGAAAGGCTTTAACACAGAGGAGTGGATTACTGGCACCTTAACAAGGCTGCTCCCATACAATCTTTCATCTTCTGTTACATAAGGCACATTTCAGAGGATTTCCTTGATTTGTAGACATGACTGGATGCCCTAAGCAGTAGGGCTGTGTGAAACAGCAGTGTTTTGTTTTGACTTCCATTTCACCATTTTGAAGGACAGTGTTTTGTTTCACTGTTTTGAAGCACTGTTTCATCTCGTTTCATTGAAACTGTTTTGCTGTTTTGACGCATTTCAATGTTTCGGCCGTAGGCTATAATGGGGAATCATGAAAATGCCTATAATTTTGTCATTCCTTGCCTGATTTAGATGAAAATTGGAGAGACAGTAGCCTCATCTGAGGGCATGAAGGTCAACAAGTTTCAAGGAGATAGGTATAGGGGTTTATGGGAAACTGCACCTCAACCTGTTCAAAGCAAAACTCATATCGCTTGCAGTGGCAGCCTGCTGTCATCCCGCGTGCAGATCTGGGAGCCCGCGTTCCCCAGAAGGGCTGCAGGGCTGTGCTGGACTCTTCCCAGGGGGCACGGGCCCCTGGATCTGCGTGCAGGATGATAGCATGCTGCTGCTGTCAGCTGGGCCCAGCGCCAGCACCCGAGTCTGCCTAGTGCAGGCTGCGTTGAGTGCCAGGAGGAACCCAGTGATGGCACTGGCTCCAGTTGCCCTGGTGGAGACCCTTGGATCTGCATGCTGGGTTTCAGACAGCTTGCTGAAATCCCATATGCAGATCAGGGGCCCCTATCCTCTGGGAAGAGCTGGGGAAAGCAATCAGAGAGCTGGGGAATCTAATGGGGCTTGATGTCAATAGCAGAAGAGTCCTTCACCGCTCTTCCCCCTCCCTCTCCTTAGTTTCTGTTTAGGTGCAAGCAAGCCCGGCCTGGAAACTCGAAATGTTTCAAAACTTTTGAAAGGTTTTGAGTGCCTCGTTTCTCTTGGAAGCTATTTTGAAGCCTTATGTTTTGTTTCAATTTTGCTGTTTCAAGGTTGAAACGCATTGAAACAGCTTCAAAATGAAACACCCATCGAAATTTCACACGGCCCTACTTAAGCAGCAGCTGATAAGAAAAGCACTTCCCTCTTCTTTGGCACTAGAGCTGCTGCCTGCCAGCCTCCTCTCAGAGCCCCTTTTCTTCTTCTGCACACAGTTCTCAAAACAGCCTGGACTTATGATTTTTGCATGTCTTGCCTGTAGAGCTGCTGGCTGATGGAGCTGTGAAAGATGCAGGTGAGAGAGACTTCCAGTGAGTGGATTTGGCAGAGATTCTCTCCTGTTGAACCTTTATTGTTCGCAGACACTACCCAAGCTCCCAGGCAACAACCCAGGTACCCCATTATGCAGACATCCATTTTAGTGCTTTGATGGAAGCTGAGCTCTTTGAAGAACATAGCCCTCGGTGTGGATGCTGAGCCCTCAAAAATATGGTTCAACCATGACAAGCCAAATATAAAAGCCTGGTCAGAGTGAGGGAACTCAGCCTTTCCCCTCACCACTGAGACCTGTGCTTACAAAAGACAACACACACCCTTCACACTTACTCATTCACTTTTCTCTCTAAACTTGGCTACAATGTGCTCCTCCCAGGAAGGCTACCAAACAGTCCTAGGAAACACTCCTTCCCTGGTGCCAGCCACTCATACGAGATTCAGCACAACTCCCTATAGCACACACAAGGCACAGAGAGCAAACACATCTAAAACACACTGTAGCACACCTTTGCCACAATAGCACACAAGCCACCCTTTCACATGCCTGTCTGTCCACACGCACACTTCCCCCATATATACACTACCACCAAATTTGCTCTCCTACTTCAAAGCAGCAAACTTCACAAGGACCATGCATGCATACTACTGCCCACAGGTGCACATCGGTCCCTTACTCACGTCTACATGCAGCCTCTGATTAGTTGACTTTTAGGAGCTGCACATAAAAAGCTGTCAATCTCTGGTTACCACAAGTAAGTGCAACTTCCCCTAGCAGCTAAGGGGTTACTGAAAACACTAGAAATCTCCTCCTCTCTCCCCTCCCCCTGTTGCCTCCCACCATAATCTCTTTTGTTTGGTTGTGTTAATTGTACTTTCTATTCATAGCTGATTACTGGAACCAGGTTGAACTCATCTACATGCAATTTGCATAAAGAGATATGAAGTGAACGTCCCAAGTTTCTGTTATCAACCCCATAAATGCTCTTCTTTCATTAGGAAAAAAACATATTGGGCCAGAACAGGAACCAAAATTTCACCTGGGCCAGTAAGTCACATGATGATCTAGATTCCATCTCACTGAAAAGGGGGCAGTGGACAGCTCAGCTCCCAATTATAGAAACATTGTTTTGCTGGCACTGTAACAGGTATAATAATTTATTAATAACATGCTGCAGGAAATAATCATAGTTTTATTAACTGCCCTCTATCTGAGAATCTGAACACCTTAGAAAGGCAAATGGGAACTTGGTAAACTACAGAGTTATACGGCTTTAATAGTTCCAGTACTGGAAAATCAATACAGCCTCCTGAAGTGTTTGAAATTATGGTGTTTTACACAAGGGGTGCCCACAGAGCCATGGCATCTGGCCCACAGGGCTCCCTACAGGTTAGGAAATTTGGTGGTGGGGGTGCAGTTGCCATTTATAGTACCACCTTCCCCACTGCCAAATTCCCATGTCCCCTCCATTCACGCAGCAATACCCAGGCTGGGTCAGGCCTCCTTCTCCCTGTGTGGCTGAATCAGGGCTAGGATGCCTGTTGGCCCCCACACCCTCCACACATGTGGATGGGGCCCAGCCGTATCCAGCCAGGCCACTGGATAGGGGTTACCAGCCAGATCCAGCCCATGGACAGACCGGGTACTGCCCATCCAGCCTACCAGGCAAAAAGATTAATCACCACTGCTTTATAACATTATAAATATTCCCATTTAGGAAACAGAGTAACTATACTAGGATAAGTCACATGAATGCTAGTAAGAATGTGTCAATACTAACGTTTTTCAGGTGTCACTCTTTTTGGTCAAGTGCTTATATGATTCAAAACATAGCGTAGACCTTAGTTTTCCTTCTTCCATTTCATAAATAGGGACACTGAAAGATTAAGTGGCTTGATCAAAGTAAAATACATTACTAGAAATAAAAACGGAGTCCCCAGAGTTCTGGCTCTGAGCCACTAGACAGGACTGCACCTCTGTAGCTGAGGAAGGGACAGCTCTGTGTGAAAATGTAGATGATTGAACATGTTATTTTCATAGAATCATAGAATCAATGAGTGGGAAGGGACCTAGACAGATCATCTAGTCTGACCCCCTGCCACGGGCAGGAAGGAGCACTGGGGGTGGCAGGGGTCATAAGACCCCAGCCAGTTGCCTAGCCGGTCTCCTCTTGAAGACCCCAGGGAAGGTGAGAGCACCACCTCTCTGGGGAGCCTATTCCAGGCTCTGGCCACCCCTACCGTGAAGTAGTTCTTCCTAATATCTAACCTAAACCTATCCTCCCTCAGCTTGTGGCCATTGTTCCTGGTAACTCCAAGGGGGGCCCTGGTGAACAGACTTGCCCCGAGTCCCTGCTGGTGGCCCCTGATAAGGTCGTAGGCAGCCACAAGATCCCCCCTCAGTCTCCTCTTGAGGAGACTGAAGAGATTCAGGACCCTCAGCCTCTCCTCATAGGGCTGGCCACAGAGGCCCCCGACCATACGAGTGGCCTCCTCTGGACCCTGTCCAGGTTCTCCACGTCCCTCTTGAAGTGCGGCGCCCAGAACTGGAAGCAAGACTCCAGCTGCAGCTTGACCAGCGCTGCATAGAGGGGGAGCAAGACCTCTCTGGACCTGTTCGTGATGCCCCTGTTGATGCATGGCAGGGTGCGGTTGGCTCTGCCTATTGCTTCATTACATTGGCAACTCATATTCATCCTGGAGTCAATCCTGAAACCAAGATCCCTCTCTCCCTCTGTGCTGCTGAGAGGGTCAGCCCCTAACCTATAACCATTTTGTAAAGGAAAGGAAGAAAAAAGTCATTTAGTATAAGAAATTGTTAAAAGAAATAGAAGGATGCACACATGCAGGGAAGGTAATAGGGCTGTGCAAAGCTTCGGTCCCTGATTTGATTCAGCAGAGATTCGGCCTGATTTGGTGGCCGAATCTCCAAATCCTAATCGAATCAGAGGACCCTTTAATCTCTCCAAATCAAATCAGAACCCTCTGAATCGATTTGGAGAGATGGGGGGCGGGGGAGGGCTGTGGTTGCAGGGAGTGAGAGGCCTGGATTTGCTTTCTGTGAGCTAAGGGGCCAGGGAGAGCTCTGATTTTCCATGTTAAAAAACCCCAAATCAAATACCAAAATGTATAGGTATTAAGAATTATTTTATTATAGCGCTTGAGGCACTGGTAGGCTTCCAAACTGCTTTAAAATTGTAAATATATCAAGATAACGTGTTCAACTTATACATACATACATACATACATACATACATACATACATATATATATATAAAAATTATAGTGGCCTTTCATTTTAATCACCGATTTTGGGGTTTTAATCAGAATCTGTGATTTTTTTTATCATAGAATTTGTGATTTTTTTTTTATTAGGGAAAACCTGGATCCCCTATCACCACCTCTTTCTGCTTGGGCCATTTCAACAACCAGTTCTATATCTGGGAGCTAAGGCTCAGAGGTCTTGGTCCATGCTTTGAGAAATGTCCACTGGTTTTGGATTCTTCCAGATATTTGAAAGTTTGAGCCTGTGGGACCTGCTCAGGATCATCCTGGGAATCAGTGGTGGAGCTAGTATCTAAAGTCTGCTTTCATGTGTCCCAGTACAGTGCCTTCACGACCTTCTTGGTCTATGGTAATTCTTGGTAATTTCTTGGTACTTGGTAATTAATACAAATTACTGCTTCTTGGTAATTTGTGGTACTCCAGTGCCTCCTAATGACCCCAGTCATAGAGATGAACCCCTGCTGGTAGGGACTGCACACACACAACAAGAATCTAGAGCACCTTTCAGTGTGATTACAAGACAACGGAAGATAGCTGGTTACAGCCAGGCGGAGCCAAGGAAAATGTTAAGATGCTATTGGTCAGTGGACAAAACCCTGAGAGCAGTGCACCAGATTTCTGGCTGCTTTGAATGACCAAAACAGCACAAAACACTTGCTTCAAAGGACAGAATGTGTTCCAATGCATGGCGAACCCGTGCAATCTTTATACATGTTAACATACTGGGCTTCCAGACACAGGAACTGCTCTTGCGAACATGGCTTTCAATGGGGCCTTTGTTAGTTTTTGCCTCTTGTGCCACATGCCTTGTTGCAGCTCCTTCTTTGTTCTTTGTCTTGGAAGATTGCTGTTGTATCCAGAGGGTCGAAGCACCTCTTTGAATCTAAGGCTTACTTTTAGTTCACAAAGAATCAGACACTTGATTTGGGAAAAAAAGAAAAAAAAATCAAATCTCCCCTGGTATTTTGTTTTGCTGAAAACACATATTAGCCTTTTGATCTCTAAAATGGGCTTTTGAGAATGAATGTAGCTCATAATTTTCAGGATTTTAACAGAAGGGTATATAATAACCTTCTGGGTGACATAATGAGTAGTTGTGTTTCTGGAGCTAACAGTTTTTCTAGGTCTCTGTGCACTTCAGCTGCTATTTAACACAATTATTTTCCTTTGTTAGCTATAAAAGTGCTTTTGAATGCTCTGACCTTGTAGGCCAGCAGTACTGTCAGAGGCAGTATTCCTTCTTCTGTCTTGCTGATGTTGCAGTGGTTACAGTATGGTTTTGTCCTTAAAGCTCCTGAGACCATGACATGTTTTCAGTTTAAAAAAAAAGGAAGTTTAAGAAATAGAGAATGAGAGAGAGATTTACTCTTGAAGCAGGATTCTTGTCACCCCTGTGTAAAGCAAGAGCAATTCCCCTGAAATCAACCAAGTCATGTGGTACAAATGAAAGGAGAATGAAGCCTACATGTGGGCTGACTGCTGATGAGAAATCCCTCTGGCCCAGGTGCCGTCCCTTCATCTTGAAGCTGCCGTGTTCTCCTGCTAATGTAACTGCTAACGTGGCAGAGGCATGCTGGTTCATCTCTTTTAAAACCATTATTACTGCTGCTTTGACAGTTAGCCATGTCTGAATGTTCCTCTCCTCTCCACGACTACACTCTTGATTATGTAAGTCTTTGGTTAAAAAGGCCAGGCTAGATAGATGCATTATGTGCATGCCACAAATGCATTGCTCAGTTTTTACTCTGCAAGAAATAAGCCTTGTATCATAATACTGTGTCTTGTCTAATTCAAGTGTTGCCCACTCCTTTCAAATACAGCAATTCGCTTCCATAAATAATTAATGCCATGGTCTCTTCTGGCTTCCTCCTCTTGTACTCTCTGCTAATCCCAGTATTCTGCTGAAAGCCTATTTCTTATTAATTGCTTCTGTTCTACACCAGTTTTTATCCTTAGAGTCATTCATTAGTAGCCTTGTTAATGTTTAGATATTCCATTCAGGGTGACCTTGTCCCCAGACCTCTCCCTATTGTTATATCCTATTAAATCAGCATGGAGTAACAGTATTAGAGTGGAAACAATTTACCGCTTAAATAATTTATCTAGATTCAGAACAGAAAGTCTTTTGAAGAGATTCATCAGCTAATAAAGAAAATTGATTCTGGAAGCCAAAGTCAGTAAGAGGTTAGAGAAACACCATGGCATTTACACGGGCTTTGTTTCATGAGGTTCTCTGTCGTCATGTTTGCTCTGATACAGTGACACTGTTCCATGCCTCTTTAGCAGGTCAGACTTGCTACCATTTAACACTCTTCTTTCCTTTCCTTTGGCCATCTCTGAGATTACTCCAGTTTGCTGAGAGTAGTTTGCAAGAGGCTGCCTGAGGAGTAAAAAGTGTTGGCAAACTATGGAATTCCACCTTAGTTTGAATGGGTGTTAAGCAAGGCTACATCATCATCCCTCCAACTTTTCTCAATATTCCTTGCCATGATGCTACATCTGACCACCAACAAGCTTCCAGCCAGAGCAGACCTAACCTACCAAATGGATGGTAAGATGTTTACACTCAGCTGACTCCAAGCCAAAACCAAGACCACCCTGACCTCAATTATTGAGCTCTGGTACACTGATGATACTGTAGCATATGCTTACTTGGAAGCAGACTTGCTGCCAAGGCATACAAGAAAATGTGAGTGACACTTAACATTGGGAAGACTAAAGTCCTCTGCCAACATGCTCCTAATGAGCAGTCCCCAGCTCCAGTAATCCAGATCCATGGTGAGACTCTGGAGAACACCGAGTATCTCCTGGAGCCATCTCTTGCAGAAGGCTGACTTCAACGAAGAAATCCAACATCACCTCAGATGTGCAAGTACAGCCTTTGGATGCCTGAAGAAATGGGTGTTCGAACATTGCGACATCAGATCCCAAACCAAACCCATGGTTTATCAAGCAGTCGTGATCCCCACTGTTGAGGATAAATGTGTAGGACTTCAATCCTCAGTGCATTGATGTCTTCCCTGTTCTTAGCAAGCTAGGAGGTGCAGCAACTACCCCGTCAGCCCTTCCTTGGTGTTTTATTCTCTCCTGCCATGTCTTTAATGTTTCTCAGGAGGATATTTCTCAGTGGAAGAATCACTTTGGACTCTTGGCTGAACTAATTAACGGGGATCTTTCCTCCCTTTCACCCCAACCTAACCACACCTTAGTAGCTGAATCTGACATGGCAAACAACTGGCTGATGTAACTACTGACTGGGCAAGTTAAGCCCTGTTCTAACAGACCCACAGTACTGGATCCCAGCCCCCCTGCTAGCCCCTCTGGGGTCAGGCTGGCCCATCCAGGCACACATCCCAACCACAAACATAAGCCTTCAGCAAAGGTAAGTACAAATAGAATAAAAAAAAGGAAAAAGAAATCCTTCATAGAAAACAGGAAATAAATGAAAAAAAAATCATACACTGTCTCTTTTAGTTCCTAAGGAGCAGTACTGCTCTCCAAGAGGGCTGATCTCGCTGGCTGCTCACTTCTCTCTTTCCCACCTATTTGCAGGTGAAGGGCTCTGCCTGGCCTGACCTTGTCACTCTAGGTCCAGCCACAGTATCGCCACTGACGGAGGTCCTCTGACCCCCCTTGCGTGCTCGCCGATGTACTGTGCCAGCTCTGCTCCCTGTAGACATGCATCGTGAGGGGAGTTCTCTGGCGCTTCTGCTTCTTTGATGCTGGACTCTCCCCCAAGCTGCACCGAAAGTACTCTGTGCAGCTTGTCCTGGACCAATGCAGAGTAAATGCTCGCTCTGGAACTGCCGTGTTCTGGCGAGCGTGCCAGCAGCAGTTCTCTAGTTGCTTGTGGTAAGTAAGGGGAAGTTATTTCTCCCCCTTCCATTCTCTTATTCTGACACCCACTTTGCAGTATGGAGCTGAGTCATGAATAAGTCATAGGAGGTATCCAAACTTGTTGGAGAAGTACCATCAACACTGCCCATGGAAGATCCTCCGAATCCAGTGGGAAGACAGATTCACCAACCTTAGCATCTTCTGGCAAGCCAATGTTGAGGCAATGATCATTTGACATCAGATTTGTTGGGCTGTCCAACTTCAGACTCCAAAAGCCAGTTTTATTTTCCCACCTCAGCCAAGGCATACATTCAAGACGAGGGCAGAGAAAGCGCTTCAAGGACATCCTCAAGGCCAGCTTGAAAAATGCAACATTGATGTCAACTTGTGGGAGCAGGGCCAGATTAACACATAGGCAAACTAGACACATGCCCAGGGCCTCAAGTGAAGAAGGGGCTCGAAGAGGCCCAGTTGTTCAGAAGCAACACACACACACACACACACAGAGTATTAAGTAGGGGCCACAAGTTTGTTTGCCTGGGGCCCACTAACAGGTTAATCCAGCCGTCTGTGGGAGATACTCATCCAGCACCACCCCCAAAGGGAGGAAGAGTCTGCTGCGGGGATCTCAGTACTTTGAAACCTCAGGAAGACAACAGAAGATAGAAGAGCAGGAACGGCAGAAACAGCATGTTGCAGACCAAATGAGGAATCCGGCACCACCCACCTTACAAGCTGCAGTAGCATCTGCCAGTCCCAAGTAGGCCTCAGCTACCATCTTCAGACACACAGATAAGACAGTCGTGGAAGGCAATCATCCTTGACTGCGAGGGATTGCCGAAGAAGAAAATGTGGAACAAAAGTGAATATAAGACCTTTGTTTGGGTGGAACCACTCATCGTTTGACACCTTATTTGTCCTGCCTTAATAATGTTTATGATGGCACAAATTGTGAGCAAATAGATATTGCTACCCTTTGTCACACCACATCACAGGAAAATTGTTGGCATGACAAAAGGTAGTAATAGACTCTGCTGCTTTCTTGCAGTGGACATATATTAGCTCAGTGGCAGGAAAATATGGTCAGCCTGAGCTGCTCTCCAGCCACCCCAGGCCTGCTCTCCAGCCCCACCAAAGCCCTGAAACACTGGATGGCTTCCCTGGCTTACAAAGAGGCACCCTGGAGAAGCTCAAGATGCCTCTCCATAAATGGGGAAGTTGGGGTTCCCTGCTCAACCAGACCCCCCCCCCCACAATTTTAGGAGCTGCGCTGAAAAACTTGATCACAGGAGGTAGGTCTGGCTGAGCCAGGAAAACCCTGATCACCCAAAACTGACTACAGAGACTGCATTGTTCCTTGTCCTGCACTATTAGCACTGAGACAAGGGGTGACATGTTTTGTCCAATGCAGATCATCTATGCAATGACACGCTGTAGCAGAATTGATCTGCTCCATTCAATGAGGTTTATTTCTAGCCTTTGAGAACCAGAAATCAGAGAAAGCCATTTTCTGAGGTGGGATGAGTATCCCAATGAGATGAGATGTGAATCATTGTGCTGTGAAATCAAAATGCTGCACCACTGCTGCAAACACTGTAAAGCAAGCCAGGGCCACAATGAGCAAGTGGAGCAAACTCCCTCCCAAGCACTGTGTGCACATGGGTACAGTGCGACTGAAAGTGGCTTTGATTAATGCAGCGAGTTATTAACTCCCAGCCACTTGTGACATTCTGGGTTCATTTCCTAGCAAATGCCGCATCCCATTCCCCTCTGCATTGGCTTATTTTTTGCCTGAGCTGATTGTAAAGCTGGTGTTGGACACAATGTAGAAAAAGGTAACTGTGATTTTAAGACTCATAGTTGAAACTCTGCCACAAAGGGCATTGACCACATGATATGAGTAGCCAAACCACATGATGCTAATATGATCTCCTCTTCTGAAATGCACAGTTCCCTTTGTAGTTTGGCAAGATGCTTGTATGGAGCTTGGTAGACCACCCCACAAGCTCAGTACAGGACTGTTCTGATGTTAGGCGGTTTGTGGCATGCTCAGCCTTCATCAGACTCCACAGAGCCCTCTTGGTTCAGGTTGTGCAGGCTCACACAGTAATGGCTTGGCATTAGACAGATGATGAGCTCCAAGAGAATATCAGACAGGGAACCAAAATATAAATTACAGACCTCTTTGTCTGAAGGAAGCATCCTCTACAACTGGAGAAAATGCATTGGGAAGCCACACCAATCTTCTTGTGAGGGAGCTACTGCATGGCGGGGTAGTAACCTAGGTCAGTCTTCTGGATGACAAATGAGTCTGGTGACAGATATGTTCGAGAACACCGTGGGTTTTGCTGCCCCACTGGACTGCACTTTGAGCAGTATCACTGAAAAGCAATTTGCTTTTTGTCCTCCATTAACATGAAGTCTCCATTTGGAGATGCTTCTTCTACTGTGCAGGTTAGGAGACAAACTGAAAACATGGCGCAGAATGTGATAGCTAGGAGGTGGCTCATTACACAATCAATGGTATCATAGCCAGAGTATTATGGATCCAGATTGGTCTTGGGAGGAAGTAGCAGCAGTGATGTCAGGGGTGATGATATGGAGGAAGTCTTGAACAAAAACAAAACAAAAAAAAGAAACAAACCCTGTCAAAATAAAGGCTAACAACAGAGATTTATGAAAGGAAAATTGAATCCAAGAAAAAAGCACTAAAGTGCTGAAGGGCAGGGTGAGCAGAAAGCAAATGAGCTGATGGAAGAGCTTTACTTCCTGCTGATCTACAAAACATCCAAGTCCTGGTGAACTGATTAAAACAACTCTGGTAGAAAAGTTTTTACATTGGCCTTTGTCTTACAGGCTGCATTATTTGTGCTTTGCCCCTGAGTAAGTTGCAAATACTTTGGCTGGGGAAAGTCTCAAAGGGTGTGCTTTTTTGAACAGTGAAAGGGATCGAGATACTGCCTCATTAATTCCAGTAAATTTAGTGTGGGGTTTTTTTTTTTTGGATCACCTGCATTGCTCTGGGAACCTTGACAGGAGTCCTTCCTCTTTCGTTTCACACCTGACTTTTGCTCTGAGGTTTCTGGGTTTTGAAGCATTGTGGTTTGTAAAAGGGCTTTAAAAATTAATCTCTTCATTGTTTGCATTACACAAGGACCACAGGAGAGAAAATAAGTAGCCCGCTTAGACACAGCAGCAACATGTTTTCTTAAAAGGGAAGTCCCCCTCTCCCTGACCTGGCTAGTTTCCCTGTGTGTCAGTGGTGGGAGTTTTTGTAACGTGAGCACAAAAAAGATCATTATCTGGTTTGTAAAATATGACACACACAATACTTCATACTTTGACCTAATACACAGCAGTCCAAAAAGGGGGGGGCGGGGGGGGGCAGAGAAAAGAATCCATTTGACAATGGGTTGTCTCTGTTGAAATTTAAGGTGCCTTCACAGCATCCCTCTTACCTGTCTCATAAAACACACACGCACAATTTTCTGTCCCTCCAACTGCATGCAGTTCTTAGAACAGCTTAGAAACGCGTTGTAAATAGTGAGGCAT
Organism: Crocodylus siamensis; assembly: GCF_052110815.1. Classification (NCBI taxonomy): domain Eukaryota; kingdom Metazoa; phylum Chordata; order Crocodylia; family Crocodylidae; genus Crocodylus; species Crocodylus siamensis. The sequence goes on from NC_143406.1 coordinate 15,616,615, forward strand.
TTAATGAGGCCAGAGCAAGTGCCAGAGTCTCTGTTAGTTTAGAAGCAGTGGGCTATCAGTCTTTCTATCGATCTCCTTCTGCATAGATCATTCCAAGTAACCACGCTAGCACAGCAAGTACAGTCAAAAGGGAGGTGGAAAGGTCAGGGATTTAAATCCCTGGCAGGAGTCTGAAGTTATTTGTTTTGATATTATAAACTTCACTTTCGAAGTGTGCTTTTAACACATCACCATTTGAAGGGCCACAAGATAATGTAGGCTATGTCCTGGCACACCCCACAGAGTTTCTCTATTGGATATTGTAAATCCTTGCCTTTTAAATGACCTAATACCTCTCAGCATGATTGGCTGAGTTGAGCCTTCTCTCAGACTAAATGATACAGAGTGATACTTGTCTTAAGGAAGTCTGCCCAAGGGGCTGACAAAACTTGGCTGCTTAATAGAAGCAAATCTCTAACTAAAGGTCAAAGAAAATTGTACTGAAAACCTTGGGGGTACTCTGAAGTGATTGCTTATGACAAGGGATTTCCTCTGAGACCCTGCCTGCCCAGGCCAATTGCATTTGTGTGTGCTGTTTGAGATAATGATCCCAAAGAGTGAAGCTTGAGTGAGTGGGATACCCCCAGCGGCGGGTACTCACCTCCAGAATTCCCACTAGTTAGAACTGCACCGGAGCCTGAGTCTAGGCATGTTCAGGGAGCAGCATTTTACCACTTATTGTGATGCCCTGGTCAGCACTGAGCCTGTGAACCTGGTCTCTCTGTACCTGCTGTTCTCTGGCTCCGTCACCACCGAATCTAGTGACCTCACCTGGATTAACTATCACTCTCAACACCCCCCTGAGATAGGGAGAGCTGTCTTGTGCTCCGTCATCCCTATGATGCAAAGTCCCAGAGAGAGTAAAAAGCCTTTTTAACATCCTGCGGAGAAACTGTGGGCACTGAGCCTAGATTCCCTCCTCTCCACCCAGTGCTGTAAGTACAAGCATATCCATCTTCTTCAGTCACAGTGTGGAGATGCAGTGTGGTAGATTGGCTCCTCTGATTTCTGCAGTTTTAGCCAGGTCACATGACAGCAGACACTGCACTGTAGGGGTGTGCGAAATGGGCCCTATTCAATTCAGGGACAGTGATTCGATTAGTTGATTTGGATCACTGTCCCTGATTCGATTCAGCCTAATCTGAATCTGAAGATTCGATGCTGATTCAACATAGACACAGCTTTAAATGTTTTTTCTATATACCTCAAGGTAGCAGGGACAACTCATGAACACTGTGACCCTGGGGAGCACGGATCATACCACAGGAGCTTGGGGGGCCCCATGCGTGCTCAGCGGTGAACCCGGAATTGGACTGCAAGTACTTCTGGTCCACATCTGGGTCCACTGGGGAGCATGCGGCCCCTCACCCTTCCCATGCCCTCTGGTCTGGCAGTCGGCAGCAGAGGGACCCCAGGTCCCCCCCAGACCCAGGAGGCACGAGTTGCTGAGCTGGGGAACATGGGGGCCCCCCAGTGTGCTCTTTGGCAGACCCAAAGTGGACCAAGCGGAAGTGCTTCTGGTTCATTTCTGGGTCTGCTGCCAAGCGCGTTGGGGAGCCCCCTGCGATTTTGTGGGACACTCCATGTACCCCGGCATCGCAGCATTCACAAGCCACCTGCTACCTTGAGGTATGAAGAAAAAACGTTTAAAGCTGTGTCTATGTCCGAATCACTGAATCTTTCTGAATCTCTCCAAATTGATTCAGAGGATTCTGATTCTATTTGGAGAGATTAAAGGGTCCTCTGATTCAGTTTGGATTCAGAGATTTTGCCACCATATTGGGTTGAATCTCCACCAAATTGAATCAGGGACTGAAGCTTTGCACAGCCCTACTGCACTGATTGGCACCTGCAGCACTAGCATGCTTGTATTACACAAGGACCTCCATGGTAATTGGAAGCATACTCAAGTGTGCATGCTGCTTAAGACATCAGCCAGTAGCCTAACAGGTTACCTGGATGAAGGAACAGGTGCTTCACACTTGATAGAAGGGAATGCTCAGCACTTCAGCTGAGTGAGAGAGAGTGTTGTCTTTGCAGAAATGAGGCCTCTCAATTTGCCTGCATGTCCAAGGTTCAGTCACACAGGCTTTTACAATGTGCTCCTGGCCCCTCCAGGAACAACAATGTTTCATGCTACAAAATCTTTTAAACAAGTGGCTAAGCATGGAGCAAAATTTGTGAGCATAAGGCCAGACACAGCAGCCTGCCCTGCACAGCTGACCTGTGCGTTAACAAGCTGACCTCAATTAACTCAGACAAGTCTTGGTGAATTTCTCGCTCTTTCCTTCTATACTTGGGTTAAGTACAGACAGTCAAAAATCCCGAGGCTGAATCGATTCAGCCTTTGCAGGTTAGTTTAAGATGCAGAGATTAAACTGAGAAACAGCTGGACACACATTTACTTTTGATTCAAGAAATGAAGCCACATGCCTGCAGTAGCTCAGGCCAGAAATTGAGGGGTGCTAGAACTTGGCTGTCTGGCACATAGCCAGAATGGGCTGTGTTTGCTTCTTCTTCCTGCTGCCCCCGAGGGCTCTGGGATTAGCAGTTCAGAATCACATAAGTAGGACTCTGCAGGATTGCTCATCACTTCCTCTTCATGCTTCCAAGTGCCTCTGGGATTTGTAGCTCACAGTCACAGCCAACAGTAATTTTAAGCAGGGCAGCTCTATACTTGGGGGAAGAGGGGCTTAACTGGGGAAAGCGGGTTTTAACTCCTCTCCCCTGGCCTCAGATCCCAGCTGGGGCTTCCCTAAGGGGGCAGGCAGTCCCTGCCTGCCCCCCAACTCTTCTCTGCTCAAGCAGACAGCACAGCCCAACCCAGCCCAGGGCTGGAAAGCATTCTGTGGGATGCTGGGAGACTGATTTTACTTAAACCAGGAAGGGGTCTGGGACAAGTTTAATAAACTGGTTTAATCCAAATCAGCTAAGCCTAATACTACATTCAACCAAGTTTATCTTAAACCAATTTCAGTCATTTTGAAACTGGTTTATGTGCACTAAACGTCTCTTCTGTTACAGGTTTAAACCGGTTTCTGATGACTTAAATCAGTTTGGCTAGGGTCCGACATTACACACAAACTGGTTTAAGTGATCAGAAACTGTTTTAAACCTGTAACAGAACAGACGCTCAGTGCACATAAACCAGTCTGAAAATGGATGAAACCAGTTTAAGATAAACCTGGTTGAATGTAGTACCAGACTTAACTAGATTGGGTCAGACCAGTTTATGCAATGTCTGTCCCAGACCTCTCCCTGGTTTAAGTTAAACCAGAGTCCCCCACCATCCTGGCATGCTCTCTGGGCTTGGCTCTTTGCTTCAGAAAGCTGGGTTGGCCCCTCCCCTCTGCTCCCTTGTTGGAGCGCCAGCAGAGACTTTCAGGGGCAGCAGTGTCTGCCTGGCTTCCCTTGGCCCTCCCCCGCCTTGCTGCTTGCTGCTTGCTGGTCAAGCAGGGATTTCCCACTCCCCCAACTCCCTCCCTCCCACAGCATGTGGTATGCTAGCTAATGCTGAGAGGTGTCTGTGCAAAGCAGACAGGACAACGTCCACTTAGGGCTTTTTGGAGCTAATTAATAAGTAGCTGGTAATGTCCCTCCATTCCTTCCTTGGAAAAACGTTGTTTAGGAAGATGTTGAACTAATGAGAGAGGCTTTGTTTTCTGAAGGGGTGCTAAATGGTGATAACAGCTGATAAATGCTCTGTTATCAAGGAGTGGGGGAACCCCTCCCTAATTAAAGCGTATTGCTGGGGCCTGGCCATGCCCCCCACCTCCAGCTCAGTTCTGTGGAACAGAAGGGAGGGCTGCTCTAGTGCCCCCTGCCCTGGTTTCTAGCCTGAGCCATTGCAGGCATATACCTGCATTTCCTCAGTCCAGAGGAAATGCGCTGGCAATGTCTGTACAGTTACAAACTGGTTCAGCCTAGTGGGTATACTAACCTGCAAAGACTGAATCAATTCAGGCACAGGATTTTTGAATGTCTGTCCTTAGCCATTATATGTAACTACTGTCCCTGGCCTTGGAGGCTAGAAATGTTTGAATGGGCAAAAATGTAAAACATTGCATTTTTTTGCCTGCTTGTCATTGGGTTTATTGAGACTGCAAGCTCTCGAGTGTGGGGCTGGGGGGGAGGGGGAGGGAAGGGAGGCAGGGAAAGAAGGTAAATCTTCCCATGTAGTTGCATATGGCTTAGCACAATTCAGTAATACATTTCTGGGCTCAATACATGCACAAACACTTGCAAGTGGAAGAAAAATTATTCTAGTGCCAGATTCTTAGCTCTACAAATGAAGGCAGTGGGAGCTCCACCTTCAGTGCTGCCAGTGGAATTTGTCCTTAGAATAGGAAATCAGCCAACTCTGTAACTAAATCATAATCATTAGATGATATGACTTAAATAGGAGTGTTTAATTTTTCTAAGTTTGATTTAATTTAGACTTTAATGCAACCGCTCTGCTTCTAGACTCCTATATGTGGAACAAAATAAGTTAATTGTGCTGGCAGTACTGAATGCTGGAATTCTGAAGCAAACTGAGCCTTGATGTGTTCATCTGCATATCATTATCCAGAGTGCTTTTCCTGCTCACAGCTGTTTGATAGAAGTGCTGGTGTCTTATCAGAGCCCAGCAGCTTTGAATATACCCCAGAAGGGGCACTGAGATTGTTTCCTCGATAGTTTTGCAAGATATAAAGAAAACAAAACCCTGCAGAAGACCATTAACAGTCCTCCTGGCTGCCTCCTCTGAGAAGAGGAAACAATGATGGAAAAGGCATTTTGTGGAGCCAATGCTCATTTCAAATGTCACCCCCTTCTGTTTTCTCCTTGCTCTGAATCTTCACAGGAAACTAAAGGGAGCCAAAAAGATGCCTGGAAGTGAAAGTGAATGTACAAATGAGAATGTGGAGAAAAATGTGGACTTGCTCTAACCTTTAAAACTGAAGTAATAGCTCTATGTGCCAAGACTCTCATCTGAATTTGATTTAAACTGAAACTTCAGAGCCATTTACTGTACAAATCATTGGTGGAGGATGAAACAATCAATGGAAGATATAATCTCTGATTCTTTTCTCCAGCCAGAAAATCTCATCTGTGAACATAAACTCATTAGTGGCATGATTAACAGGGTTTGAAATGAAGGAGTCAGATGGTGTCAAAGCTATCTTTAAATTCTTGTCTCTGCTGAGCTTGTACAATACGTACAGTACTGATTCTCAGCATTATTTCTGCTTCACAGCTCTCCACAGCCAAGACAGTCAAGCCTGCTGTATAATGTGTGTTAAAGGTGCCTTATAATCCTCACCTTAATGCATATATAAAATTGGAATATTGGCAGCTTTTTACATTTATTCTTTTAAACAAAAAGAAATGTAATGGGAAAGCCGTAGATGTAGTAAACGCAAAGACTTGGTTTCACCTTTATTTGTTTTACAGTTCTTTCATTTCTCTAGAACAGATATTTATATCCATCCATTCCAAGAAGGAGCTGTTCAGATTTTGCACAATCCTTTGCCCTTAGTGAGCTGCAGTAGAATTAGTGACTTGGCAATGAAAGGCCCCGTATTCCATTATCTACCCCTGGAACAAGCTGGTGCCTTACTTTTCCTAATGCTTTCTTCTGGAGCCTGTTCCATGCTCATTGGATGGTGTGGGAGCAAATAAGGTCATTTGACTAGAGGGAGGAGTATTGTAATGATGTATTATGATATTAACCATCATAAAAATATATTGTGGAAAGATAGATGAAAATACCGTGCAAAGATTTATGCAGAACTCACAATGCTGTGTGAATCAAGTGCACACCATGAAACACACGGAGAATGGATGACAAACCACTCAGAAGCTGAAAACTGCCAGGGGTACATGGCACAAGCTCAAACTTTCAAGCAACACATGTCTAAACAGTAATTGGGGTCAGGTTAAAAATAGATACAAGGAGGGAAATTTGTATTTGTTATCAATATGCAGGTAATGAGAACTGCCCCAGTTGCAAAGGAAGGATGGATGGATTTCTCTGATTTAGTGTGTCTGAATCACAGAATAGAAAATTAGGGTTGGAAGGAGGTCATTTAGTCCAACCTCCTGCTCAAAGCAGGACCATCCCCAACAAGATCATCCCAGCCAAGGCTTTGTCTGGTTGGGTCTTAAAAACCTCCAAGGATAGAGATTCCACAGCCTCACTGAGTCATCTGTTTCAGTGCTTTGCTATCCACCTAGCGAGAGAGTTTTTACTAATACCTAACCTAAACTTCCCTTGCTGAAATTTGAGGCCATTGCTCCTTGTTCTGTCATCTGCCACTACTGAGAACAGTCCAGCTTCATCCTCTTTGGACCCCCACCTTCAGGTAGCTGAAGGCTGCTATTAAATCCCCTCAGTCTTCTCTTCTGTAGATTAAACATGCACAGTTTTTTCTGTCTTTCCTTATAAATCACGTTCCCCAGCCCCCTAACCATTTTTTGTTGCCCTCTGCTGGACTCTGACCAATTTGTCTGCATCCCTTCTGTAGTGGGGGGTCCAAAATGGACACGGTACTGTAGATGTGGTCTCACCGGTGCCAAATAGAGGGGAATAATCACTTCCCTAGATCTGCTGGCAACATTCCTACTAATGCGGCCCAGTATGCCATTAGCCTTCTTTGCAACGAGGGCATGCTGTTGGCTCATATTCAGCTTATTGTCTACTGTAAACCCAAATCGTTTTCTGCAGAGCTTCTGCTTAGCCAATCAGTCCCCAGCCTGTGCCAGTGCATGGGCTTGTTCTGTCCTAAGTGCAGGACCTTGCACTTGTACTTATTGAACCTCATGAGTTTTCTTTTGATTCAGTCCTCCAATTTGTCGCAGTTTCTGAATCCTAGCCCTACACTCCAGCATATCTACTACTCCCCCAGCTTGGTGTCATCTGCAAACCTACTGAGGGTACACTTCATCCCATCTTCCAGGTTGTTGATGAACCTATTGAACAAAACTGGCCCCAGGACCAACTCTTATGGTATTCCACTTGATACCAGCTGTCAAGTAAATATTGAGCCATCGATTACTACTCTCCAAGTCCGACAATCCAGCCAGTTTTCTGTCCAACGTACAGTCCATTCATCCAGCCTGTACTTCTTTAGTTTGCTTGTAAGACTGTTGTGCGGGACTGTATCAAAAGCTTTGCTAAAGTTGATGTATATGAGTCCACTGCTGTCTGTACATCCACAGTGCCAGTCATCTCATCATAGAAGGCAATCAGGTTGGTCAGGCATGACTTGCCTTTGATGAATCCATGCTGACTCTTCCTAATCACTGCCTTCTCCTCCAAGTGCTTAGAAGTGGATTCCTTGAGGATCTGCTTCATGATTTTTCCAGGGACTGAGGTGAGGATGACTGGTCTGTAGGTCCCTGGATCCTCCTTCATTCCATTCTTAAAGATAGACACTATATTTGCCCTTTTTCAAGTATCTGGAAACTCTCCCAATGACCCCAATTTTTTGAAGATAATGGCCAATAGCTCTGCAATCACATCAGCCCTCAAAGCCTTTTGAGTCATTGCAAACTGCATGCTGTGCATGTTCATTCATGTGCTGCACTGCTATTTCACAGTGGTGGTTTTTTCTTTTTTACACCAAGAGATATTGGTGTAAAAAACCCAAACAAACATCCAGCCACTAAAAAAAGGGGTGTGATACACATGGCACATGGCAACAGCAGTGCTGCCATGAACGGGAGCCTGGTCAGCCAGGGCCATCTTCTGGCTGCTGGCAGGCTCCAAGTATCTGGCTTGGCACCGCTGCTGTCCTGGGAAGTCTCCAGGACCCCAGGTAAGGCTGCTGGGGTGAGTACCAGTGCTGGCCTCAGCCTCCCCTACTGCAACCAGGTCCCTTCCTGCACACCTGAGCACGCATGTGGGGGTATTCCCAGGGATGTATTTGTGCTGCTGCTGTTTGTCCAACAGAAAATATGTGCCTTTGCATGTGCGTGCTCATGGGGATACACCCCCTGATTCTATCCCAGTATTCCCGAGCAATACGCTTATACTACTTTGTAGTAATTTGTCCAAATTTCCACTTCTTTTAGCTGCTTTTTTGGGTTTTAGCTCATTGCAGAGTTCCAGGCTAAGCCAAGCTCATCTTCCATATTTTCTGTTTTTTTCTGTGCATCAGGATGATTTGTCCCTGTGCCCTCACTAAGGTTTCTTTAAAGTACAGCCAGCTGTCCTGGATGCTTTTCTCCCTCAGACTGGCCTCCCAGGGGATCCTGCCCATCATTCTCCTGAGTGAATCCAAGTCTGCTTTTCTGAAGTCCAGGGTCCTTACCCTGCCACTCTCCTTCCTTCCTTTCCTCAGGAGCCTGAACTCAATCTTCCTGTACTCACTGCTGCCCAAATTGCCATCCCCACCAGTTCTTCTCTGTTTGTGGGCAGCAGGTTAAGAAAAGCACAGGCCCCAGTTGAGCTCTCCAACACTTGCACCAGGAAGTTGTCCCCCAAACTCTCCAAAAACTTCCTGGATTGCCTGTGCACTGCTGTGTTGCCCTCCCAGTAGATGTCTTCTGAGGACAAAGTGAAGGAGCTAGGAACATATTTCCATAATGAGCAAGTCATTCTAGTTATTCATTCCAGAGTTTATCTTGGAATAAGTACTACTGACTGCTGACAGAGACAGGTTAAAGGACTACACAGACCCCTCCTCTGACCAGAGATAGTACTTGCTCCACAGCAGCAGAAGGCTCTGAATGAGAGAAACTGGTGGGGAATAGTGAAGTGAGGTAAGGAGGAGGGATTTGGTGAGGCACTGGCTTGGGTCACTGACCCAGATCTCCTAAGCACAGTCTTCAGGACACAGAAAGCACCGGCAACATGAGATCCAGAGGGTGCAGAGGGTTCCTGTACTGGAGCGAATTCCAACCTGTCGACCTTTGCATTGAGCTGGAATCCCTTCAGCTTGCAGGTTTTAGCTTTGTTAACCTGAAGTTAGGCCAACTTAGCATAAGTGAAGTTATGGGAAGTAGTGTAAAAAAATTTAGACAAAAGAGAGAGAAACTTCTTGAAAAGACTTGCCAGCCTTCCAGACGTCAAAACTTGATAACAGGTTCAGGTCAATATGTTGTAGCTGAATAACAGGATGACACCAGAGCTTTCTGACGATATTTGTTGAAGTTATCAAGCAATGTTACAAGCCTTTGTCTGAGGAGGCAGATAAAAAGGGAGTCAGTGCTCTGAGATGGATTCCTCTGACATTCTTTGCTGATGTTCCCATCTGCAGGTGTAATAGAGATCCAGCTCCCCTTAGAACTTGAGTCTCCAATTTTGGGCAAGATCTCCCTAACAGGCTGGCCACCTGTTAGAAACTCTTATGTTTTTAAGATGCAGAGTTTCTAAGTTGTAAGACTGATTATTTCCTCTTGGATCATCAAAGTATATCTAGGTATGTATTGTGGTGTTGTTTATTTTTAGCAATATGCATAAACGGCCCGTTCCAATAAAGTTGGTTTCTGCGTTCGCTCCACCAAAAGACTCATTTTGCATGAGAAGAGGGGCTTTCAGAAGAAACCTCAGACCTCCAGATCTACTCTAAGGGTCAAAAACCACCAGGGAGCAATGCATCTTCAGAGGAAAACATCATTGCCGGAACAATTTTAATCAAGAAATCCTACCAGAATGAAGCTGGTGGAATGTTTGTATTCACACAAAGGATGTGATTCAGTTTCTCTTCTAAATTATGCTCTTGATTAGATCTATCAAGAGTGAACCTTGAAGAATGAAGCTCCTTTTATTGATATGACCTATCATCAGTGTGAGAAGTGCCCGACAGGGCCTTTCAATTTCCTCATTAAACACTGTTCATTGTATAATGATCTGTCTGTGAATCTTGCTGGCTTGTTTGTAAGAAATCGCATTTGCCATTGGAGGACAATCCACCTCCTGTCACTTACATTCATGCTACATGTCACTTGCAAACAATAGAAGAATTATGTGCTCATGATGAGAATGTGCGTCGCTCTACTTAGCCACATTACTGTACATTCTTCACTGCTGTTATCTAGTAGATACTCTCACAGTGGCAATATCTGGACAACAGCTTTTTTTCATTCTGGCAGCAAACTGCTTCTCTCTCATTTTCAGCTGTCATATGAAATTAAATAGTCCATATCTTCCAGGGAGAACTTAAAGTGTAATATCATGATTAAAGCCCAAGGAGAGATAGTTAATTCATTGCATGTCCGTTTTTTTTTTTCAGTTGAGGCAAGGGAAGTGTTTTAGAATCAAGAAACATCTTAGCAACTTAAGGCAAATTTGGAAGCCTCTAAACTCAGGTGCAGCAGTCGTCTTCATGCAATTTTATGTTGTCATTCAGGGAGTGTTTTCATGTTTCTCTGTTATTCCAGATTCTGGTAGTGCAATATGTACATAATGACTAGACAAGGTGCAACTCTGAATGAAGATATCCACCCCAAAATAATCGGAGGGAGATCCAAATTTTGGATGAACAAATTACCAAACTTTCTCCTTCGTTGGAGGTATGTAGTTGCCTTATTGCTACATATAGCCTTGTTCTTAGCTAAGCCTCAGTGTTTGTAAGCATTGCTAGCATGTGTTCTGCCATCAGGCTAACAATGGACACTTCCTGCATTTCAGTGTCGGGTGCCATTTAGCATGAGCAAGTGCCCACTTACCTGTTGTCTTGCACAAAAAAGAGAGGACTCTTGGAAAGAGCCTGTACTATGTCCATCTGCAGTGGCTTTGGAACATATTTCAGGGTGTCGGCGTTCAGTCCTCACAGAATATATTTAAGCCCAGAATGCTTTTTCCTGAAGAGCATCTTAACCCCTGGGAGTTTTACACGGCCTGACGGTGATTGCTGGGAATGAAATTTTCCCAGGACACTTGTGGAAAATGCTGTCGGTTCTCTCAGTTGGGCCAAACGTCACTGTCAGCAGCATGGATCTTCCAAGTACAGTGCAGGGGTTTAGTTCAGTACTGACTCTTGGGAGACAGGAATGTGTACGAAATGACAGCACTGCATCCTGTGACATGTAGGTGTGACAATGTCTACAGAAAGGCCAAGGACCCGGTGGGCTGGCAGCCTCCTCTAGAATTGGACCCTCACAGTCAGGTTTGAAGCATACTGACACAGCCGTGCGGGGATAAACTGTCCTGTAGCTGCCTATGACAGATCTGTCATGTCAGCTGAGAGAAAAACAAGTTTATGCATAGCTAATGAGTGGCCCTCACATCTTCAGACAATGCCACTTTGATTTTACATCTGACCTTCGAGAGGCCACAGGGTGATCTGAAAATGATGAATTGCTGAAGTTTCCCAGGCAAGGAACAGTCATTTCAAGATTATATTTATTCCATCAGGCACATGAGGATGGAAAAGGACAAAGTAGCTTTAAAAAAGCAGAAGGGGGAAAGGTTTAGGAATATGCTTCAGATACAGAGGAAATTAATTTTGTAGATGCTGTGGAAATGATGGCCCATAAAGTTAATGAGATATTACTGAAGGAAGGGTAAACAATTAGTAGTATTAGCTGCAAAGATAAACCAAGACCTGTTGCCATCAGAAACACTGGAACTAATTAAATTGAAAATTACAGCATGGGAATGTGAAAACAAAAGCAAATAAACTGAGGGTAAGAATTAACTGGCTTAATATCACCAGTACAATATTATTATTAACATGAGAAGGCAGGGACTGTTTTGATTAAACTCATTTATTCTTCCATACTTTTGCTAAAAAAGACAGAGAGAATGGGTTTGGGGGAATATAAAGGAGATGTGAGGTCATGTGCTGAAGGACTGACAATGCCCTTGACTTGAATTTGGGGGGAAAAAAGGAAAGTTTGCTCCTCCCCTGGTATCCATGTGAAATTCCTTTTAACATTTGACACCTGGAACACCAGACTAGGTGGTTCCTCTCGGGGGTATTGTCGCATCAGGTCAGACCATCTGCTGCAGCCCCATCCAGTTCTCACTGGTCCAGGAGTGTGAAAGCCTTAAATACACAACAGCTCTTCAGAGCAGAGGTGAGGGTTAAAGGCCCGGCTGTGAATAGTCTGCCACACTGTGTGCTGAAGGACAGGGCAGGGGCCTGCTTTACAGGCAGGTAAAGAGAAGCAGCTTTTGGAATCGATGCACGAAACCCCTTGCTACCATCACTACAAGGCTTAGAGATATAGCAGGGGCTGTACTGGTGCCTTTAACTTTAGGGAGGGAAGTCTCTGCTCCCCATCACCTAAAGGAGGGATAATCTGGCACCTGTTGCTTTTACCTATGCACACACCGTGTCCAGAGTTTTGTTTGTGCATCTCTGAACACCAGGCCAGAAAATGTGGCAGAGCCTCAGCGGGTTCAGCTTGACTCTCACAGAGACCAGCCTTATCCTTCCCATCACAGGGAATGAGTGGGGAGGGGCGGCGATTCTATTACTGTTCCACAATGAAGATTTTGACCAGAGCCAGGCAGCTTTAATCCCAAAGAAGGCTCCTGGAGTTTTGCAGCCTGCGCTTGAAGTTATTAGCATGGCTAGAAAATTGCTTTAGATAAAAATCCAGATTTCTGGAAAGTTGTCAGACCTGAATGCCTGACCCCCTGTCATTCATCCGCTGCTGGCAAGGCAATGGCTTAAGGAAGGGACCGAGGAGCCTAATATGGAAGAGCACTGGCACAGGAACATATGTTAAGGAAGCAAACAGACATAGCGGAAGTCTACCATCAAAGGCAAGAGCCTATTGACATGTGCTGTGCAAGTGACCATAAATGAAAACCAGGGCCAGCTCCATTTAGTGCATATACCAAACATGTCTGGAGCATGAACATGTGCTATTTAATCTGTTAGCAAGAACTCTGTTCATACAGGTGTCTCCTCTGTCTGTACTGATCTGATCAGGAGCTACAGCATGGGAATGTAAAACTGAAAGCAATAATACACTGCTGGCAGGGAAGAATTTTTCTGGCAAGGGTTTTTCTGTGTGCCATCATAGGCTAAGTGTTGGAATCTGAATGGGTCATTATGCCAAGTAAGAGTGGGAATGGGCACTGGGAGTAAAGGCCAACAGGGACCCTTGTAGATACTTTTTGAGATGGGTTTCTTGTGTGCTGTTGATTAATTGAAAATGCCTGATTGTCTCTCAAAGCAGCTAAAAGGTAGCAATTGGCAATGCCTGTAGGTATTATCACAGGGTTTGATGTATTCTGGCAAATGACTCTCTTTGATGTGAAGAATGCCTTTCATTAATTATGCCACGAAAGGCTCTGCTACAAGCTTCTAAAAATGAGAAGCTAAAAAGAGAGCTCAAACTCCCCCCTGATCCCGACTTCTGCATTTAGGAGAAGTTCGGTTCTTCAGCACAGCCTCCTTGCATCTGCAGGTAAGACATCCCCAGCTGCTGGGCATCACCGAGTCCTCTCTTGTATTCAAAAGTGAGCATTCAGTCCCAATTCATCCTCCTGGTACTGACAACTCCGTCCTCTTCCCCAGCTGATTATATTTCTGAGTCAATCTGAAGTTCCCCTGTGCCAGGGGAGGCACCCAGACTTTGTGAAAACTCTTCTGTAGAAGAGTCAGGTGCTGCATTTACTCAGAACGACTCTCAGATACAGATCTGCAATTTTCTTTTTTGCAGCCTCTTGTTAGCAGATTCAGTGTCAAGTCTGAACACAGCAAAAAAACAATACTATCAAAGCAGCTGAGGGAAGGATGAATCTTCTATAAAAATAGCATCCAGAAGGAACACTGGAGCCTCTTCACTGGCTACTCTGAACTCCTGAAACCTATAGGAAATGCCTAACAACCTCTAAACTAGTATTGGTATTGATGAGGGATGGGGACAATAATTACTTATAATGCCTTGAGCAGGGAGCCCAGAAGCCCAAAAAGCCCTTGCTTGTGCTAGGATGGCTCCTAGGGCTTCAAAGTAGCCTGGCAATCCTGGGGTATTTAATACTGAAGCTTTTCATGTGGCAAAGTTGTCATGGACCCTGGGACCACATTGCTACTCAGCAGTGCGCCAGCTGACTTTGCTGGTCATGCAGAGCTCCATCCAAACCCTGTCTCTGAAGCTTCATCCTGATCCTGATCTCATCAGAAGTTTGCAAAACCCAAGTCTACAAAACATTTTGGTTTCAATTAATCGGTATTTTCTAATGCAAACTCTTTTGCCACAGAATTCCTGATCTCTTTTATTAACCACATTGTTTCCAGTAATTGAATAAGCATACTCGTTATCTTATAAAAAATATTCTTTAAAAGAGTTTTTGTTGTTTATAAAACAGAAGGCAGGGAAAAAAAAGAAAAACTATTGACAGTAAATGCCAAAGCCCTAAGGTGGAGACCAAAGTCCTGAAGTGGGGAAGTGGGTGACTTGGAGGAAGCACAAAGAGGAAGGGTAACAGGGGAGGCCTTTTCATTTGTCCTGAGAAAGTGGGAGAATTGGCTAATTACCTCAGGCGTCTGTACACAAATGCACAGAGCCTGGGAAACAAGCAGGAGGAACTGGAGTCCTCACACAGTCCCAGAACAATGATGAGACTGGAATAACAGAGACTGTGGGGTAACTCACGTGACTGGAGCACTGTCCTGGATAGGTATAAACTGTTCAGGAAGGACAGGCAAGGGAGAAGAGGAGGAGGAGTTACACTTCATGTAAAAGAGTTGTATGATTGCTCAGAGCTGCAGCATGAAGCTGGAGATAGGCCTGTTGAAAGTCTCTGAGTTAGGGTCAGAGGCTAGAGTGACAAGGCTAATGTCATGGTGGGTATCTACTTTAGACCACCAAATCAGGAGGATAAGGTAGATAAGGCTTTCTTCAAACAGATAATGGAAGTTTCCTGATCACAGGCCAGTTCTGAGGGCCAGTTATGTTTAATATCTGCACCAGCACCCTGGAACATGGGATGGAGTGCACCCTCAGCAACTCTGCACATGACACTGGGCTGAAGGGAGTAGTAGATACACTGGAGGGTAAGGCTAGGATTCAGAGAGACCTTGATAAAGTGAAGGACTGGACCAAAAGAAACCTTACGAGGTTCAATAAGGACAAGTTTAAAGTCCTTTATTTAGGATGGAAACTTCCCATGCACGGGTGTAGGCTGGGGACCAACTGGCTAAGCAGCAGCTCTGCAGAAAAGGACCTGGGGTTTACAGTGGACAATAAGCTGAATATGAGCCAACAGTTTGCCCTTGTTACCAAGAAGGCTAACAGCTAGACCTGTGTAAGTAGGCAGCTATTTGATCCGGCTTCAGATCCAGCCTCTTTGGATGCCAGGGATCCGATCCGGAGCTCCGGATTGGTTTCCCGCTTCGATCTGGACGAAGTGGCTCTGAAGCTTCGGAGCCGCCTTGGAGATCTGGCCATCGGGTATAGTGAGGGATCAATGACTATCTATAAATATCTATAACTTTGTTGTTTTTTGTTTGATTTGGATGAAACTTACAAGGGTGATAGTCTCTGCTGAGAGCATGAAATCTGCCAAATTCCTGAAAGCAAAACTCATTTCATGTGTATGTGTTAAGCCACAGTGGGGTGAAAACTGCAGGGATGGTAGCCCCTGGTGAGGCCACAAAGCCTGCCAAGTTTCAAGAAGATAGGTGCAGGGGTTTGGGGGGAACTGCACCTCAAGCTGCAGACAAACAAAACCCGTGACATGGGTGACACTGTGTGTGTTAAGGCGCAGCAGGATGAAAGCTGCAGGGATGGTGACCCCTGCTGCAGCCACAAAGCCTGCCAGCTGTCAAGGAGATAGGTGCAGGGCTTCTGGGGCCCTGCACATCTAGCTGCAGGG